>NC_134355.1:205429921-206122421 GCF_048569485.1 Anomaloglossus baeobatrachus | reverse complement strand
CAGCAACAAAGTGTCGAAGGTATATAATCATGGATTGATTGGTACGCTCAACCAAACCATTGGTCTCCGGATGGTATGCCGAAGAGAGATTTAACTCAATTTGCAGAAGGCTACAAAGATCTCGCCAGAAACGGGAAGCAAATTGCGGGCCTCTATCACAAATGATACGATCTGGCATCCTGTGAAGCCTAAAGACATGCTTGAGGAATAGTTTGGCTAGTACCCTGGAAGATGGGATTCTCGATAACGGTACGAGATGAACCATCCGGGAGAAATGGTCCGTAATGACCCACACAAATCTATGTCCCTGTGAACACGGAAGATCACCCACAAAGTCCATGCCTACCACCTCCCATGGTTTATCTGGCACTGGTAAAGGATGCAAGAGCCCAGCCGGTCTCTGCCGTAATGGACGGTTGTGAGCACACGAGTAGTAGGAACCGACATATCTCTTGACGTGGCTGGCTAAGTGTGGCCACCAATACCACCTCTCCAGTAACTCTCGTGTCCGCCTAATACCAAAATGCCCACCCCACCTTTGAGGTGTGGGCCCACGACAGTATATCTTTCTGTCGATCAGGCGGAACAAAGGTCTTGCCCGGTGGGATTTGGTCTAACGTCACAGGGGAGAGCGTCTGAAAAACCCTGGAGGGAAGGATAAGACGAGGTTCGTCAATCTCTTCCTGAGTAGAAACCATAGAGCGAGACAGAGCGTCTGCCTTGTTATTCTTACTCCCAGACAGATAGTTGATGAAGTGAAAGCGGGAGAAAAACAAGGACCAGCGGGCTTGGTGAGGATTCAGACCCTGAGCGGTTTGTAAGTACGTCAGATTCTTATGGTCTGTATAGACCTGGAAAGGATGTTTCGCTCCTTCCAGCAAGTGACGCCACTCCTCCAAGGCTAATCTCAGGGCGAGCAGTTCCCTATCCCCAACGGTATAGTTTCCCTCTGCCGGTGAAAAGGTTTTAGCAAAGAAGAAACACGGCCTTTTTCTACCTGCACCTTTCTTTTGATACAAGACCGCACCAGCACCCACTGAAGAGGCATCAACCTCCAAGAGGAAGGGCTTATTCTCATCGGGTCTTTGAAGTACGGGAGCAGTTGAAAAGTGTCTTTTTACTGCCTCAAAAGCCTGAGATGTCTCAGTAGACCAGACTTTGGGATTAGCACCTTTCTTAGTCAAGACCACCAAAGGGGCCACCAAAGTAGAAAAATGGGGTATGAACTGCCTGTAATAATTTATGAATCCTAAGAAGCGTTGCACCGCCTTCAAGGAATGAGATTCGGACCATTCCAGGACAGCAGAGAGCTTCGCAGGATCCATAGCCAGACCCTCTTGTGAGATAATGTAGCCCAAAAAAGGCAAGGATGACTGCTCGAATACACATTTTTCGAGTTTAGCAAACAATGAGTGCTCCCTTAAACGGGAAAGGACACGAATGACATCCTGACGATGAGTCTCCAGATCAGGAGAAAAAATCAGGATGTCGTCCACATACACCACCACAGAGGATAACAGTAAATCCCTGAACACATCGTTTACGAAGTCCTGAAATACTGCGGGTGCATTACATAAACCAAAAGGCATGACGAGGTATTCATAGTGACCGTCACGGGTGTTAAAAGCGGTCTTCCATTCGTCACCCTCTCGAATTCGTACCAAGTTATACGCACCCCGCAGATCCAACTTCGTAAAAACTTGAGCTTCCCTGAGTCTGTCAAAGAGCTCCGAAATTAAAGGTAACGGGTATTTGTTCTTTATTGTGATTGCATTGAGACCCCTGTAATCTATGCAGGGACGCAAATCACCCTCTTTCTTCCGAACAAAGAAAAACCCAGCTCCCGCGGGAGAGACAGACTTACGAATTAACCCCTTCTCTAAACTCTCTCTTATATAGGTCGACATGGCCTCCGACTCAGGTATCGACAAGGAAACCCTGCCCTTAGGTGGAACCGAACCTGGGATAAGGTCTATGGCACAGTCATACGGCCTATGGGGTGGAAGAACCTCAGCACCCTGTTTGGAGAACACGTCAGCGAAATCCAAATAGGGTGTAGGTATGGGAGAGAGATCAGTTGATGCAACCGCAACGACCTTAGGTGGTAAGGGAAGACATCGGGACTGACATTTCGAACCCCAACTAATAATGCTGTCGGACTCCCAGTCAATGTGAGGAGCATGAGTCCGAAGCCATGGGAGACCCAGAAGGACGTCGTCTATACCCTCAGGCAAAACAAGAAAAGAAATCTCCTCTATGTGACCCTGAGACAGGGAAAGGCGCAAGGGAACTGTCCTCAATGTAATGGAGTCAGACAACATAGTTCCATTAACAACACGGACAGGAATAGGCGCCTCTAACATGATAGAGGGAATATTGTGTCTCTTTACAAATCCTGAGGACACAAAAGTCCCGTCAGCTCCGGAATCCACAAAAGCCATAATAGGCCATGTATTCTCAGAGAATGAGAGCTGACCTGGGTTACTACACTTAGAGGGTGCAGAAGACGTCTCTAGTAACCCCCCTCTAATGGTTACTAGGCCTGGGAGTTTCCCTGACGGCTAGGACACTTGTTGGCATAGTGCTCAGCCTGACGACATACGTAACATATAGGAGGACCAGACTTGCGTAGTCTGGAAGACGTATGACCTAACTCCATAGGAGTGGGAGATGTTTCAGATGCTGAGGAAGATGGTAGTGGACCCTCAACAACTGGAATAGCCCGATGCTTAGGGCGTGAGGAAGAGACCTCGAGTCTACGTTCCCTATGGCGTACGTCGATCCTCGTTGCTACTGTGATCAAGTCTTCCAGAGAAGCAGGGACCTCACGAGTAGCAAGAGCATCCTTGACATAGCCTGCCAACCCTCTCCAGAAGATAGGAATCAACACCTTCTCTGGCCAATCTAGTTCTGCCACCAGAGTTTTAAAAGCAATGGCATAAGAACTAGTGGATAACGAACCCTGAGATAGATCTAACAGTCTCAGGGCCGCATCATGGGTAACCTGCGGACCCATGAATACCGCCTTAAGAGCATCAAGAAAGTCTTGATGTCTCAGAGTAACCACATCAGAGCGCTCCCATAGGGGAGTCGCCCATTCTAAGGCTTTGTCCTGAAGTAAGGAGATGATAAAGCCTACTCTGGACCTCTCCGTTGAGAAGCGAGAAGAGTTGACCTCTAGGTGTATCTGACACTGACTAATGAAACCACGACATGATCTGGCATCGCCAGAATATCTGTTTGGCAGAGCAAGTCGAGGATTATGTGCAGATGTCACCATGGTCTGAGGTTTATCCTCTATACTCTTGAGCCGTGACTCAAGTACTTGTATGTAACGGTGTAACTGCTGATATTCTGCCATAACTGCCAGACCCTTGGCTCAGTCCTAATGTTACAGGGGGCTGTCTGATAATAAAACCTAAAGGAGTATCAGACAGTCAGGGTCCACCGTGCAAAGACTCTGCTGCAGACTATGGCAGAGTGCAATACCTCTGTTAAACTCACAGAGGAATATAATTAGTAAATAAGGCAATTCCTCCCTTACTTGGAGGGTGTGTGGAATGGTCTCTGTTAATAATCACAGAGACAAAGGCAGTGAGTGTGAAATGGCACCTACCTAGGTCCGTTCCTCTAGTGGTGCCAGGAGACGGACAGCAGCGTAAGCCGCACAAAGCTCCTACCTGCGTTCGCTCCACTAGTGTGCGAGGACACGAACCACTAGATATGGCACCTGCCTAGGTCCGCTCTTCTAGTGGTGCAAAAGAGACGAACAGCAGCGTAAGCCGCACAAAGCTCCTACCTGCGTTCGCTCCACTAGTGTGCGAGGACACGAACCACTAGATATGGCACCTGCCTAGGTCCGCTCTTCTAGTGGTGCAAAAGAGACAGACAGCAGCATAAGCCGCACAAAGCTCCTACCTCTGTTCGCTCCCCTAGTGTGCGAGGATACGAACAACTGCCAGACACAGTATAAGGAACGTTACCCTAGCGGCAACGTCCACCTACGAGTAGAATCACAAGGCCCAGCCAGACCATGTGCCTCAGGCACCTGCCTATGTCCGCTCCCCTAAGAGGTAAGGATATGGACTGCAGCCGAAGCTGTAAGGTATAAGAACGCTACCCTGCCGGTAGCGCTCACCTAGCATAGACAGAGAGATGCCTAGAGGAATGTGCACAGAGCGTCTACTCTCATGCATGAACCAAGAGGACTGAGCGCCGTGCGGCGTGCGTCAGGGTCTTATATAGACTCTGTGCCTCATCCAAGATGGAGGACACCAGAGCCAATCCGCTGCCAGAACGACAGGAATGACGTCACGCTGGCCTATCACCGAGCAAAGCGTCACAAGCACATGACCAGCGACCAATCGACATAGAAGGTGTCAGAGACATGTGACCACGTGTCACAAGCACATGACCAGCGGCCAATCGGCTTAGAAGGTGTCAGAGACATGTGACCTGTGTCAGCGATGATGTCACCCACACATGTGCAATGGCTCCAAGATAGGACTTAGTCTCCAGCGCTTGCACATGTGCAGTAGCAAGAAATCTGGACATAGTCTCCAGTGCTCGCACATGTGCAGTAGCAAGAAATCTGGACTTAGACTCCAGTGCCACAGCAACCGTAACAGCCCTGGAGGACGAGGCGCATTTCCTACTGCACTGTGACAAATACTCAGCAGTGAGGGCCTCCCACTTCCAGATACTTACCGCTCATACCCCAGACTTTCCATTCATGGACGAGGAGAGGAAACTCCGCATCCTACTGGGGGAAGAAGAATCAATGGTGGAGATCGCCGCCCAATATGTCATCACATGTCATAAGATGAGGAGTACTAAAGACCTCCAAATGGACCATTATACCCCAAATTGTGGCCCCAACACCCCATCCCCACAACCGTAATCCACTCCCTTGTCACACTTCTTTTTTGCTTTGGCAATGCTAATAGTTTTTTGGTCCTGCCAATAAAGCCTATTTGATTTGATTTGATAGATAGATAGATAGCTAGATGGATACAACAGATAAAATATATAGAGCAGGTTAGACACATAGACAGACAGACAGAAAGACAGAATAGAATAGATAAGCTAGATAGATGGATAGATAAAACAGATAAAATAGATAGATAATTGGATAGATAGATAGATGGATAGATAGATAGATAGATAGATAGATAGATAGATAGATAGATAGATAGATAGATAGATGGATAGATGGATAGATGGATAGATAGATGGATAGATAGATGGATAGATAGATAGATAAAACAGATTGAATAGATAAGATAGAATAGATAAAATAGAGAGATATAAAGAGAGAAAATAAGAAAGAACATATAAGGTTGCTTTCACATCACCGTTTTTTTGCCTGACGGCAAAAAAACGCAAGCTGCATATGACCAGATCCTTTACAAATGCGTTGTCATTTCAATGCATTTGCAATGAAATCGTGGCAATATGCGGTGACTTGCGGTTGAGTGCGGCACACACTGGATACATTGTTTTGCGGTATTTTACCGAGTTTAAAAAATGCTATTTGCAGCGTTTTTGACCTCGGTCAAAATACTGCATCTCACTGGATCTGATGCATTGCGGCAATACCTGCAATGTAGTTCAATGGGCGCCAGATCCTCCTCTACCGGAAGTCACCGGATCCAGATAGACAGGACCCTGTTTTCTGTACTGAGCATGCCCAGAGAACAGCCTGGCATGGTCAGTACAGAAATCTCTCTCTCTGGCCAATTTCAGACGTCCGTGTTTTATCAGGTACAAGCCACACACATGGTTATGGTCATATGTGTGACAGTACCGGAGAAAACACGTGTCTGTGAAATAAAAATGTTCTATATTCACCTGTATCCAGCTATGCTGTCTTCAGCTCTGCTGCCTCCCGTTCCTGACTGCCGCTCATGGCATTACATAATGCAATACAAATGTATTAATAACCGTAAATAAAAACAAACACAATGGATCTGATGGAATAAAAATTGGCCACGGCCTTTATTAAATTTTAATAAGCATAACAAAATAAATCAAAATCAAATTTAAATTAATTTGAACCTTTCATACCAGGATAACTGAACGCAGCTCAGCACAAAGCTCGTTTTACCAATGCATATGTCCCTTCATAATGAAGGACTTACCCCAAATGGCCATCCTTGACTACCTAAGAAGGCAAGCATGGCCCGCCCCACCAAGGACTAATTCTATAATGGCTTGTAAATCCAAATTAAAAATATCCAGACCGATTTCGTGCAAATGAACCAAGTCAAATCGATACAGACCGGGCAAACGACCTTCCAGATCCAAATGACGAAAAGAAAAACCATCAATTAATGGCAAAAATTTAAAAATACACCTGTTAACCTGCTTTCTAATTTTTTCACAAAATGTCATATTATCGGAATCTAACCAAAGGAATCTGGGAATAATTTCAGAAAAAAACAATTTTAACCCTTGAAAACAGTTTCCTCACGTCCAACAGCTTCATCCTCATCCGAAACAAAAGTTCAATGGTTCCCACTTTCCCGACCTCTTTTCCCCCGAGGTGACTAATAAGGACATCGGGAACTGCTCGCTCATCAACAATAAATGATCTATCAGCCCATCCCACTTTTGACTTCTGATACCCAACCAGAAAATCTTCACTTGGTCTTCCGAAAATGACAGGTTGGGTCCATAACATCGCTGACGCGCTCAACTATCAGCCCGATGAACAAAGAAGTGTCCAAGGATCCACACAGTAGCACCTGCGTAAACTAAACAAAGAAGAATTAGAAACCATTTACTGTCTGATATAAAGCTGATAACAGTCTGAATCCCATCTCCCTAATTTCTTAATAATCTCTTTGCTCAAACCCAACGTAGCTGATTCTGTTCCTGCACCAATCCTAAAAGAATGAGTGGAAAAGTATTTATCACCTAGGCGCAGCCAGGCCAAGCAGCTGCGCAGCACCATCCTGAACTAGTATTGAGTTAGAGGAAGACCCGACTGGTGAATGAGCAGCTGCTCGGACCCGGATGGGCAGATACTCAAATATTCTTTCAATAGACATATTGGACAAATGTGATGATACAATACGCACATTAGTTTAAAACAGCTCCCTCTACTTAATTAATCAGTCTTTGAAATGCTAATTTTAATAAATGATCAGAACCAATTAAAATCTTGTGTAACAGTAAACCTTTACCTCTATACTTACTCTGTGGGAGCAAATCACCTGTACGCAGAGCACTGAAAAACAAAAGAGAACAGGCTGTAGAAAATAATAAAGCTTCAAAATGATTAAAACCGTACAGTTGAGAAACACGGCATAAATTCCTCAAAATATCAGGGGTTATCTGGAATCTCCTGTCACCCTGAAAATGGTTTTACCTATAAACCTTCAGCAGTTGTTTGACAATGAAATAGCTATTCAAAGGCCATTGTCCAAACAATTTAATAAAGAAAGAAACCCCAGCTAAAATCTTACACACTGAAGCATACGCCAGACTGCTTTCAAACAGGCTTAAACAGAAAATCAAAGCAACATTCTCAGAGCTCTTAAACCTGTCCAAACTCCTGACAGAACAAAAACTGCACCACTGCACCAGCGCTCCCATGCAGGCACATAACCTTTCCAAGTGTCAGGAGCTAATGACCGTTGAAGCAGCTCAAAAACTAGGACCAGATTACGCCCCATAAATGTTCCGGGCAGACTTTTCCCAGCAGGGCGGCCTGAGGCACGAGACTGAAGAAATCGTCAAACTGCAAACAAGAGAGGGAGTCAGCTCCAGAATGAAAGAGACCCGGAACATGAACAGCCTTGAGCCAAATATTACGTTTCAAGCAAAGTAAGATTAAATGGCGCGGTAAATTTATACCCAGAGAGCATTTAGATGACAACATATTAATTGCAAGGACTAAACCCTTATTATTTGATTTTAACATAGCACGCCTATTCTGCAAGAAATGTCCCCATAAAACTATTGCTACCACCATGGGAAAAAGCTCAATCAACTTCAAATTCTTTACTAAATTCCTAGAAATCCAAGAATCCTGCCATTTACCTGCACACCATCTGCCATCCCATAGTGCACTAAAACCCACAGAAACAGCAGAACCCAAAAACAAATTCAACATGTCCGATTCAACAAAAGCATCTTGCCACAATGCCGTGCCATTAAAATCATCTAATACTTCCAACCAAACCTCCAAATCCTCCTTAACCTCTCTAGTAAGGCGAACGTGAAAAACCCGATTTCTGATACCCGCAATCCGTGCCGACAATCTCTTGCAAAAAAACCCTGCCCATGGGCATAACCCTAGATGCAAAGGCAAGCATATCAAGTAAGGACTCAATCTCTTTAACAGTCGCCTTTCTCCTGACCCTCAGCTTAGCAAGCGCTTCTTTACACTCCATAATTTTTGACATAGGTAACCGGTACTCACCCTTAACTGTATCAATCACAATACCCAAATATTCAATACAACTATGAGGAAAAACAGTCTATCTTTAGCCAGAGGAAAACCAAAATTACTACATACACTCAATCACTGACAAAAGCTGACTGCATACGGCTGATTCCTTAGGGCATACAAATAAAAAGTCATCTAAATAGAGGGCAATACCGCCTTTCATACATTCCACTGCAACAACCCTTTCAACAAAAGACGAAAAAGCTTCAAAATAAAAACAAAAAAGGGAAAAACCCATTGGGAGGCATTTGTCTACATAAAAGAGATCATCAAACTGAAAACCTAAACAGATAAACCTATCTGGGTGAATCGATAGCAACCTAAATGCCGATTCTATATCTGCCTTGGCCGTTAGTGCCCAAGGCCCGAAATTCCTCACAATCTGAACTGCCTGATCAAAGGATGTGGAACAAACTGATGCTACACTCAGATCAATAGAATCATTCAAAGAAGCACCATAAGGGTATGACAGATGGTGAATCAACCGGAAACCATTTGGTACCTTCTTTGGTACCACACCTAAAGGGGATAACCGAAAATGATCAAAAGGTGGAGCAAAAAAGGCCCAGCAACTCTCCCGGCAATAATCTCTTTTTTAATCTTTGACGCCACCACTAGAGTTGAGCGCGGTTCGTGGTTCTCCAGTTCGCGGCTCGAGCGATTTTGGGAACTGTTCTAGATCGAACTAGAACTCGAGCTTTTTGCTCAAGCTCGATAGTTCTAGATACGTTCGAGAACGGTTCTAGCAGCAAAAAGACAAGCTAATTACTAGCTGGCTTTCCGCTGTAATAGTGTAAGTCACTCTGTGACTCACACTAGTATGAAACTTCAGCGTATAGTGTGCGGAAACAGCGCATTCAGATCACTGCTGTTTGGATAATGGCAATCGACAATTTTTTTTTTTTTCCTTGTCTTCCTTCCCTAAGCGCGCGCGTGTAGTGGTACAGGCTAGCATGTCAGCCAACCCCAGAGACACACACAGCTAAGTGGACTTTTTGCAAGAGAAGCAACGGCATGTGTGATAGGATGTCCATGTCAAATGTCCCTGCATTATAAAAACGAACATTTACCTCCAGCACTCCATTATCTGCCTTCGGCGTCTTGGTGTCAGTCACCGCTGGCGTAGCTCCTGTCTCCGATACTGCTGTGTACGCTCTATACACAGCGCTATACAGAATAGGGATAGAAAATTCTATTAGTCCTTGTAAGGGCTAATACCAGCAGGGTCAGAGCCATAGGTGACAGTCAGGTCCGTGGAAACAGATTTTAACAGTTACACAAGATGACAGCGTCTGTGTAGCTAAGGTCAGGGATTTCCTCGCTGCATTTCCCCATTAGGAGGGATAGAAAGGGAGGCTTCCTTTCCTCTACCCAGACCCACAACCCTGCCACTGTAACCTCCTGCCCTTTGCACACTCAAACTCATTGTTGCTAAGCCATTATACTAGCAAACACTGAGGAAACTTAGTGGCATCCTAAAAGTGGCTGTTGGACTTCCATTAGTGTCCCACTGGTGCAAATCTATGAGCAGCACCTCTGCATTGCACACTCAAACTCATTGTTACTAAGCTATTATACTAGCAAACACTGAGTAAACTTAGTGGCATCCTAAAAGTGGCTGTTGGACTTCCATTAGTGTCTCACTGGTGCAAATCTATGTGCAGCACCTCTGCATTGCACACTCAAACTCATTGTTACTAAGCTATTATACTAGCAAACACTGAGGAAACTTAGTGGCATCCTAAAAGTGGCTGTTGGACTTCCATTAGTGTCCCACTGGTGCAAAGCTATTTTCAGCACCACTGGATTGCACACTCAAACTCATTGTTACTAAGCTATTATACTAGCAAACACTGAGTAAACTTAGTGGCATCCTAAAAGTGGCTGTTGGACTTCCATTAATGCCCCACTGGTGCAAATCTATGTGCAGCACCTCTGCATTGCACAATCAAACTCATTGTTACTAAGCCATTATACTCAAACTCATTGTTACTAAGCCATTATACTAGCAAACACTGAGGAAACTTAGTGGCATCCTAAAAGTGGCTGTTGGACTTCATTATTGTCCCACTAGTGCAAAGATATTTGCAGCACCACTGCATTGCACACTCAAACTCATTGTTACTAAGCCATTATACTAGCAAACACTGAGGAAACTTAGTGGCATCCTAAAAGTGGCTGTTGGACTTCCATTAGTGTCCCACTAGTGCAAAGCTATTTGCAGCACCACTGCATTGCACACTCAAACTCATTGTTACTAAGCCATTATACTAGCAAACACTGAGTAAACTTAGTGGCATCCTAAAAGTGGCTGTTGGACTTCCATTAGTGTCCCACTGGTGCAAAGCTATTTGCAGCACCACTGCATTGCACACTCAAACTCATTGTTACTAAGCCATTATAATAGCAAACACTGCGTAAACTTAGTGGCATCCTAAAAGTGGCTGTTGGACTTCCATTAGTGTCCCACTGGTGCAAATCTATGTGCAGCACCTCTGCATTGCACACTCAAACTCATTGTTACTAAGCCATTATACTAGCAAACACTGAGGAAACTTAGTGGCATCCTAAAAGTGGCTGTTGGACTTCCATTAGTGTCCCACTGGTGCAAAGCTATTTGCAGCACCACTGCATTGCACACTCAAACTCATTGTTACTAAGCCATTATACTAGCAAACACTGAGGAAACTTAGTGGCATCCTAAAAGTGGCTGTTGGACTTCCATTAGTAACCCACTGGTGCAAAGCTATTTGCAGCACCACTGCATTGCACACGCAAACTCATTGTTACTAAGCCATTAAACTAGCATACACTGAGGAAACTTAGTGGCATCCTAAAAGTGGCTGTTGGACTTCATTAGTGTCCCACTGGTGCCAAGATATTTGCAGCACCTCTGCATTGCACACTCAAGCTCATTGTTACTAAGCCATTATACTAGCAAACAATGAGTAAACCTAGTGGCATCCTAAAAGTGGCTGTTGGACTTCCATTAGTGTCCCACTGGTGCAAATCTATGTGCAGCACCTCTGCATTGCACACTCAAACTCATTGTTACTAAGCCATTATACTAGCAAACACTGAGGAAACTTAGTGGCATCCTAAAAGTGGCTGTTGGACTTCGATTAGTGTCCCACTGGTGCAAATCTAAGTGCAGCACCTCTGCATTGCACACTCAAACTCATTGTTACTAAGCCATTATACTAGCAAACACTGAGGAAACTTAGTGGCATCCTAAAAGTGGCTGTTGGACTTCATTATTGTCCCACTAGTGCAAAGATATTTGCAGCACCTCTGCATTGCACACTCAAGCTCATTGTTACAAAGCCATTATAATACCAAACACTGAGTAAACTTAGTGGCATCCTAAAAGTGGCTGTTGGACTTCCATTAGTGTCCCACTAGTGCAAAGCTATTTGCAGCACCACTGCATTGCACACTAAAACTCATTGTTACTAAGCCATTATACTAGCAAACACTGAGTAAACTTAGTGGCATCCTAAAAGTGGCTGTTGGACTTCCATTAGTGTCCCACTGGTGCAAATCTATGTGCAGCACCTCTGCATTGCACACTCAAACTCATTGTTACTAAGCCATTATACTAGCATACACTGAGTAAACTTAGTGGCATCCTAAAAGTGGCTGTTGGACTTCATTAGTGTCCCACTGGTGCCAAGATATTTGCAGCACCTCTGCATTGCACACTCAAGCTCATTGTTACAAAGCCATTATAATAGCAAACACTGAGTAAACTTAGTGGCATCCTAAAAGTGGCTGTTGGACTTCCATTAGTGCCCCACTGGTGCAAAGCTATTTGCAGCACCACTGCATTGCACACTCAAACTCATTGTTACTAAGCCATTATACTAGCAAACACTGAGTAAACTTAGTGGCATCCTAAAAGTGGCTGTTGGACTTCATTATTGTCCCACTAGTGCAAAGATATTTGCAGCACCTCTGCATTGCACACTCAAGCTCATTGTTACAAAGCCATTATAATACCAAACACTGAGTAAACTTAGTGGCATCCTAAAAGTGGCTGTTGGACTTCCATTAGTGTCCCACTAGTGCAAAGCTATTTGAAGCACCACTGCATTGCACACTCAAACTCACTGTTACTAAGCCATTATACTAGCAAACACTGAGTAAACTTAGTGGCATCCTAAAAGTGGCTGTTGGACTTCCATTAATGTCCCACTGGTGCAAAGCTATTTGCAGCACCACTGCATTGCACACTCAAGCTCATTGTTACTAAGCCATTATACTAGCAAATACTGAGTAAACTTAGTGGCATCCTAAAAGTGGCTGTTGGACTTCCATTAATGTCCCACTGGTGCAAAGCTTTTTGCAGCACCACTGCATTGCACACTTAAACTCATTGTTACTAAGCTATTATACTAGCAAACACTGAGTAAACTTAGTGGCATCCTAAAAGTGGCTGTTGGACTTCCATTAGTGTCCCACTAGTGCAAAGCTATTTGCAGCACCTCTGCATTGCACACTCAAGCTCATTGTTACTAAGCCATTATACTAGCAAACACTGAGTAAACTTAGTGGCATCCTAAAAGTGGCTGTTGTACTTCCATTAGTGTCCCACTGGTGCAAATCTATGTGCAGCACCTCTGCATTGCACACTCAAACTCATTGTTACTAAGCCATTATACTAGCAAACACTGAGGAAACTTAGTGGCATCCTAAAAGTGGCTGTTGGACTTCCATTAGTGTCCCACTGGTGCAAATCTAAGTGCAGCACCTCTGCATTGCACACTCAAACTCATTGTTACTAAGCCATTATACTAGCAAACACTGAGGAAACTTAGTGGCATCCTAAAAGTGGCTGTTGGACTTCCATTAGTGTCCCACTGGTGCAAAGCTATTTGCAGCACCACTGCATTGCACACTCAAACTCATTGTTACTAAGCCATTATACTAGCAAACACTGAGTAAACTTAGTGACATCCTAAAAGTTATTGTTGGACTTCCATTAGTGTCCCACTGGTGCAAAGCTTTTTGCAGCACCACTGCATTGCACACTCAAACTCATTGTTACTAAGCCATTATAATAGCAAACACTGAGTAAACTTAGTGGCATCCTAAAAGTGGCTGTTGGAATTCCATTAGTGCCCCACTAGTGCAAAGCTATTTGCAGCACCTCTGCATTGCACACTCAAACTCATTGTTACTAAGCCATTATAATAGCAAACACTGAGGAAACTTAGTGGCATCCTAAAAGTTATTGTTGGACTTCCATTAGTGTCCCACTGGTGCAAAGCTATTTGCAGCACCACTGCATTGCACATTCAAACTCATTGTTACTAAGCCATTATAATAGCAAACACTGAGTAAACTTAGTGGCATCCTAAAAGTGGCTGTTGGACTTAATTATTGTCCCACTAGTGCAAAGATATTTGCAGCACCTCTGCATTGCACACTCAAGCTCATTGTTACAAAGCCATTATAATACCAAACACTGAGTAAACTTAGTGGCATCCTAAAAGTGGCTGTTGGACTTCCATTAGTGTCCCACTGGTGCAAAGCTATTTGCAGCACCACTGCATTGCACACTCAAACTCATTGTTACTAAGCCATTATACTAGCAAACACTGAGGAAACTTAGTGGCATCCTAAAAGTGGCTGTTGGACTTCCATTAGTGTCCCACTGGTGCAAATCTATGTGCAGCACCTCTGCATTGCACACTAAAACTCATTGTTACTAAGCCATTATACTAGCAAACACTGAGGAAACTTAGTGGCATCCTAAAAGTGGCTGTTGGACTTCATTATTGTCCCACTAGTGCAAAGATATTTGCAGCACCTCTGCATTGCACACTCAAGCTCATTGTTACAAAGCCATTATAATAGCAAACACTGAGTAAACTTAATGGCATCCTAAAAGTGGCTGTTGGACTTCCATTAGTGTCCCACTAGTGCAAAGCTATTTGAAGCACCACTGCATTGCACACTCAAACTCATTGTTACTAAGCCATTATACTAGCAAACACTGAGTAAACTTAGTGGCATCCTAAAAGTGGCTGTTGGACTTCCATTAGTGTCCCACTGGTGCAAAGCTATTTGCAGCACCACTGCATTGCACTCTCAAGCTCATTGTTACTAAGCCATTATACTAGCAAACACTGAGTAAACTTAGTGGCATCCTAAAAGTGGCTGTTGGACTTCCATTAATGTCCCACTGGTGCAAAGCTTTTTGCAGCACCACTGCATTGCACACTCAAACTCATTGTTACTAAGCCATTATACTAGCAAACACTGAGTAAACTTAGTGGCATCCTAAAAGTGGCTGTTGGACTTCCATTAGTGTCCCACTAGTGCAAAGCTATTTGCAGCACCTCTGCATTGCACACTCAAGCTCATTGTTACTAAGCCATTATACTAGCAAACACTGAGTAAACTTAGTGGCATCCTAAAAGTGGCTGTTGTACTTCCATTAGTGTCCCACTGGTGCAAATCTATGTGCAGCACCTCTGCATTGCACACTCAAACTCATTGTTACTAAGCCATTATACTAGCAAACACTGAGGAAACTTAGTGGCATCCTAAAAGTGGCTGTTGGACTTCCATTAGTGTCCCACTGGTGCAAATCTAAGTGCAGCACCTCTGCATTGCACACTCAAACTCATTGTTACTAAGCCATTATACTAGCAACCACTGAGGAAATTTAGTGGCATCCTAAAAGTGGCTGTTGGACTTCGATTAGTGTCCCACTGGTGCAAATCTAAGTGCAGCACCTCTGCATTGCACACTCAAACTCATTGTTACTAAGCCATTATACTAGCAAACACTGAGGAAACTTAGTGGCATCCTAAAAGTGGCTGTTGGACTTCATTATTGTCCCACTAGTGCAAAGATATTTGCAGCACCTCTGCATTGCACACTCAAGCTCATTGTTACAAAGCCATTATAATACCAAACACTGAGTAAACTTAGTGGCATCCTAAAAGTGGCTGTTGGACTTCCATTAGTGTCCCACTAGTGCAAAGCTATTTGCAGCACCACTGCATTGCACACTAAAACTCATTGTTACTAAGCCATTATACTAGCAAACACTGAGTAAACTTAGTGGCATCCTAAAAGTGGCTGTTGGACTTCCATTAGTGTCTCACTGGTACAAAGCTATTTGCAGCACCGCTGCATTGCACACTCAAACTCATTGTTACTAAGCTATTATACTAGCAAACACTGAGTAAACCTAGTGGCATCCTAAAAGTGGCTGTTGGACTTCCATTAGTGTCCCACTGGTGCAAATCTATGTGCAGCACCTCTGCATTGCACACTCAAACTCATTGTTACTAAGCCATTATACTAGCATACACTGAGTAAACTTAGTGGCATCCTAAAAGTGGCTGTTGGACTTCATTAGTGTCCCACTGGTGCCAAGATATTTGCAGCACCTCTGCATTGCACACTCAAGCTCATTGTTACAAAGCCATTATAATAGCAAACACTGAGTAAACTTAGTGGCATCCTAAAAGTGGCTGTTGGACTTCCATTAGTGCCCCACTGGTGCAAAGCTATTTGCAGCACCACTGCATTGCACACTCAAACTCATTGTTACTAAGCCATTATACTAGCAAACACTGAGTAAACTTAGTGGCATCCTAAAAGTGGCTGTTGGACTTCATTATTGTCCCACTAGTGCAAAGATATTTGCAGCACCTCTGCATTGCACACTCAAGCTCATTGTTACAAAGCCATTATAATACCAAACACTGAGTAAACTTAATGGCATCCTAAAAGTGGCTGTTGGACTTCCATTAGTGTCCCACTAGTGCAAAGCTATTTGAAGCACCACTGCATTGCACACTCAAACTCATTGTTACTAAGCCATTATACTAGCAAACACTGAGTAAACTTAGTGGCATCCTAAAAGTGGCTGTTGGACTTCCATTAGTGTCCCACTGGTGCAAAGCTATTTGCAGCACCACTGCATTGCACACTCAAGCTCATTGTTACTAAGCCATTATACTAGCAAACACTGAGTAAACTTAGTGGCATCCTAAAAGTGGCTGTTGGACTTCCATTAATGTCCCACTGGTGCAAAGCTTTTTGCAGCACCACTGCATTGCACACTCAAACTCATTGTTACTAAGCCATTATACTAGCAAACACTGAGTAAACTTAGTGGCATCCTAAAAGTGGCTGTTGGACTTCCATTAGTGTCCCACTAGTGCAAAGCTATTTGCAGCACCTCTGCATTGCACACTCAAGCTCATTGTTACTAAGCCATTATACTAGCAAACACTGAGTAAACTTAGTGGCATCCTAAAAGTGGCTGTTGTACTTCCATTAGTGTCCCACTGGTGCAAATCTATGTGCAGCACCTCTGCATTGCACACTCAAACTCATTGTTACTAAGCCATTATACTAGCAAACACTGAGGAAACTTAGTGGCATCCTAAAAGTGGCTGTTGGACTTCCATTAGTGTCCCACTGGTGCAAATCTAAGTGCAGCACCTCTGCATTGCACACTCAAACTCATTGTTACTAAGCCATTATACTAGCAACCACTGAGGAAATTTAGTGGCATCCTAAAAGTGGCTGTTGGACTTTGATTAGTGTCCCACTGGTGCAAATCTAAGTGCAGCACCTCTGCATTGCACACTCAAACTCATTGTTACTAAGCCATTATACTAGCAAACACTGAGGAAACTTAGTGGCATCCTAAAAGTGGCTGTTGGACTTCATTATTGTCCCACTAGTGCAAAGATATTTGCAGCACCTCTGCATTGCACACTCAAGCTCATTGTTACAAAGCCATTATAATACCAAACACTGAGTAAACTTAGTGGCATCCTAAAAGTGGCTGTTGGACTTCCATTAGTGTCCCACTAGTGCAAAGCTATTTACAGCACCACTGCATTGCACACTAAAACTCATTGTTACTAAGCCATTATACTAGCAAACACTGAGTAAACTTAGTGGCATCCTAAAAGTGGCTGTTGGACTTCCATTAGTGTCTCACTGGTACAAAGCTATTTGCAGCACCGCTGCATTGCACACTCAAACTCATTGTTACTAAGCTATTATACTAGCAAACACTGAGTAAACCTAGTGGCATCCTAAAAGTGGCTGTTGGACTTCCATTAGTGTCCCACTGGTGCAAATCTATGTGCAGCACCTCTGCATTGCACACTCAAACTCATTGTTACTAAGCCATTATACTAGCATACACTGAGTAAACTTAGTGGCATCCTAAAAGTGGCTGTTGGACTTCATTAGTGTCCCACTGGTGCCAAGATATTTGCAGCACCTCTGCATTGCACACTCAAGCTCATTGTTACAAAGCCATTATAATAGCAAACACTGAGTAAACTTAGTGGCATCCTAAAAGTGGCTGTTGGACTTCCATTAGTGCCCCACTGGTGCAAAGCTATTTGCAGCACCACTGCATTGCACACTCAAACTCATTGTTACTAAGCCATTATACTAGCAAACACTGAGTAAACTTAGTGGCATCCTAAAAGTGGCTGTTGGACTTCATTATTGTCCCACTAGTGCAAAGATATTTGCAGCACCTCTGCATTGCACACTCAAGCTCATTGTTACAAAGCCATTATAATACCAAACACTGAGTAAACTTAGTGGCATCCTAAAAGTGGCTGTTGGACTTCCATTAGTGTCCCACTAGTGCAAAGCTATTTGAAGCACCACTGCATTGCACACTCAAACTCACTGTTACTAAGCCATTACACTAGCAAACACTGAGTAAACTTAGTGGCATCCTAAAAGTGGCTGTTGGACTTCCATTAATGTCCCACTGGTGCAAAGCTATTTGCAGCACCACTGCATTGCACACTCAAGCTCATTGTTACTAAGCCATTATACTAGCAAATACTGAGTAAACTTAGTGGCATCCTAAAAGTGGCTGTTGGACTTCCATTAATGTCCCACTGGTGCAAAGCTTTTTGCAGCACCACTGCATTGCACACTTAAACTCATTGTTACTAAGCTATTATACTAGCAAACACTGAGTAAACTTAGTGGCATCCTAAAAGTGGCTGTTGGACTTCCATTAGTGTCCCACTAGTGCAAAGCTATTTGCAGCACCTCTGCATTGCACACTCAAGCTCATTGTTACTAAGCCATTATACTAGCAAACACTGAGTAAACTTAGTGGCATCCTAAAAGTGGCTGTTGTACTTCCATTAGTGTCCCACTGGTGCAAATCTATGTGCAGCACCTCTGCATTGCACACTCAAACTCATTGTTACTAAGCCATTATACTAGCAAACACTGAGGAAACTTAGTGGCATCCTAAAAGTGGCTGTTGGACTTCCATTAGTGTCCCACTGGTGCAAATCTAAGTGCAGCACCTCTGCATTGCACACTCAAACTCATTGTTACTAAGCCATTATACTAGCAAACACTGAGGAAACTTAGTGGCATCCTAAAAGTGGCTGTTGGACTTCCATTAGTGTCCCACTGGTGCAAAGCTATTTGCAGCACCACTGCATTGCACACTCAAACTCATTGTTACTAAGCCATTATACTAGCAAACACTGAGTAAACTTAGTGACATCCTAAAAGTTATTGTTGGACTTCCATTAGTGTCCCACTGGTGCAAAGCTTTTTGCAGCACCACTGCATTGCACACTCAAACTCATTGTTACTAAGCCATTATAATAGCAAACACTGAGTAAACTTAGTGGCATCCTAAAAGTGGCTGTTGGAATTCCATTAGTGCCCCACTAGTGCAAAGCTATTTGCAGCACCTCTGCATTGCACACTCAAACTCATTGTTACTAAGCCATTATAATAGCAAACACTGAGTAAACTTAGTGGCATCCTAAAAGTGGCTGTTGGACTTAATTATTGTCCCACTAGTGCAAAGATATTTGCAGCACCTCTGCATTGCACACTCAAGCTCATTGTTACAAAGCCATTATAATACCAAACACTGAGTAAACTTAGTGGCATCCTAAAAGTGGCTGTTGGACTTCCATTAGTGTCCCACTGGTGCAAAGCTATTTGCAGCACCACTGCATTGCACACTCAAACTCATTGTTACTAAGCCATTATACTAGCAAACACTGAGTAAACTTAGTGGCATCCTAAAAGTGGCTGTTGGACTTCCATTAGTGTCCCACTGGTGCAAATCTATGTGCAGCACCTCTGCATTGCACACTAAAACTCATTGTTACTAAGCCATTATACTAGCAAACACTGAGGAAACTTAGTGGCATCCTAAAAGTGGCTGTTGGACTTCATTATTGTCCCACTAGTGCAAAGATATTTGCAGCACCTCTGCATTGCACACTCAAGCTCATTGTTACAAAGCCATTATAATAGCAAACACTGAGTAAACTTAATGGCATCCTAAAAGTGGCTGTTGGACTTCCATTAGTGTCCCACTAGTGCAAAGCTATTTGAAGCACCACTGCATTGCACACTCAAACTCATTGTTACTAAGCCATTATACTAGCAAACACTGAGTAAACTTAGTGGCATCCTAAAAGTGGCTGTTGGACTTCCATTAGTGTCCCACTAGTGCAAAGCTATTTGCAGCACCTCTGCATTGCACACTCAAGCTCATTGTTACTAAGCCATTATACTAGCAAACACTGAGTAAACTTAGTGGCATCCTAAAAGTGGCTGTTGTACTTCCATTAGTGTCCCACTGGTGCAAATCTATGTGCAGCACCTCTGCATTGCACACTCAAACTCATTGTTACTAAGCCATTATACTAGCAAACACTGAGGAAACTTAGTGGCATCCTAAAAGTGGCTGTTGGACTTCCATTAGTGTCCCACTGGTGCAAATCTAAGTGCAGCACCTCTGCATTGCACACTCAAACTCATTGTTACTAAGCCATTATACTAGCAACCACTGAGGAAATTTAATGGCATCCTAAAAGTGGCTGTTGGACTTCATTATTGTCCCACTAGTGCAAAGATATTTGCAGCACCTCTGCATTGCACACTCAAGCTCATTGTTACAAAGCCATTATAATACCAAACACTGAGTAAACTTAGTGGCATCCTAAAAGTGGCTGTTGGACTTCCATTAGTGTCCCACTAGTGCAAAGCTATTTGCAGCACCACTGCATTGCACACTCAAACTCATTGTTACTAAGCCATTATACTATCAAAAACACTGAGTAAACTTAGTGGCATCATAAAAGTGGCTGTTGGACTTCCATTAGTGTCCCACTGGTGCAAAGCTATTTGCAGCACCACTGCATTGTACACTCAAACTCATTGTTACTAAGCCATTATACTAGCAAACACTGAGTAAACTTAGTGACATCCTAAAAGTTATTGTTGGACTTCCATTAGTGTCCCACTGGTGCAAAGCTATTTGCAGGACCACTGCATTGCACACTCAAACTCATTGTTACTAAGCCATTATAATAGCAAACACTGAGTAAACTTAGTGGCATCCTAAAAGTGGCTGTTGGACTTCCATTAGTGCCCCACTAGTGCAAAGCTATTTGCAGCACCTCTGCATTGCACACTCAAACTCATTGTTACTAAGCCATTATAATAGCAAACACTGAGGAAACTTAGTGGCATCCTAAAAGTTATTGTTGGACTTCCATTAGTGTCCCACTGGTGCAAAGCTATTTGCAGCACCACTGCATTGCACACTCAAACTCATTGTTACTAAGCCATTATAATAGCAAACACTGAGTAAACTTAGTGGCATCCTAAAAGTGGCTGTTGGACTTAATTATTGTCCCACTAGTGCAAAGATATTTGCAGCACCTCTGCATTGCACACTCAAGCTCATTGTTACAAAGCCATTATAATACCAAACACTGAGTAAACTTAGTGGCATCCTAAAAGTGGCTGTTGGACTTCCATTAGTGTCCCACTGGTACAAAGCTATTTGCAGCACCACTGCATTGCACACTCAAACTCATTGTTACTAAGCCATTATAATACCAAACACTGAGTAAACTTAGTGGCATCCTAAAAGTGGCTGTTGGACTTCCATTAGTGTCCCACTGGTGCAAAGCTATTTGCAGCACCACTGCATTGCACACTCAAACTCATTGTTACTAAGCCATTATACTAGCAAACACTGAGTAAACTTAGTGGCATCCTAAAAGTGGCTGTTGGACTTCCATTAGTGTCCCACTGGTGCAAAGCTATTTGCAGCACCACTGCATTGCACACTCAAGCTCATTGTTACTAAGCCATTATACTAGCAAACACTGAGGAAACTTAGTGGCATCCTAAAAGTGGCTGTTGGACTTCATTTTTGTTCCACTGGTGCAAAGATATTTGCGGCACCTCTGCATTGCACACTGAAACTCATTGTTACTAAGCCATTATACTAGCAAACTATGCTGCCAGTTTAAGGGCCGTAGTTGCATTGTCAGGGATAATTATTGTTGTTTATTCTGCTGTTAATAAAGCTAGATTACCGCTGAAATCTACACCACCTCTCAATTTTTACTACCACATTTTAAGTGCACAATCTTGTCGCAATCAAAATGAGTGGCAAAATGACAGATGCTGGTGGAAAGGGGAAGAGGCGTGTTGGAAAAGGAAAAAAAGGGTTTGTTCGTGGGGAAGGTGGCAAAGCTCCATTAACATCTGCTGAAGATAGACCATCTTCCAGCAAAAGTAAGATGTCTACTACTTACCGTGGACAATCCGATGTGCTCCCTTTTTTACGGACACGAACAACTGGAACAAAGGTAGATGATGGCCAAAAAAGGAAAATGCTTGAATGGATCTCAAGTGGTCCAACAAATGCCCTCTCCGCCACCTTAACTACCGCATCCAAAAAACACCAGTCCTCTGAGATGTCAGCCCAATCACACTTGCTTTCTCCCAGCTCTGAAGTCTCCATCCGCCCTGCACAGTATGGTGGAACTGAGATGGCTGAGTCTGCAGAGCTGTTCAGTCACACTATAGCCTGGGAATCAGAAGTCTGCTCCCAAGCTACAGTGAGTGCAGACCAGGAAATGGTCTGCAGTGATGCCCAGAACCTTTGTGACTCTGATTCAGGCCGTGAGGACCAAGTGTCTGAGCATAATGTTGACCCTTTTTCACAAACTGTAACACCTGTTGTTATAGACAATGAGGAACATAGTGATGACGATGAGAGGCAGATACCAGATTGGGATGACAATTTAAATATTCGGTTAGGGCAAGAAGAGGCTCGGTCTGAGGGTGAGGGGAGTGCAAACACAACAATTGATGAGGAAGTTCTAGATCCCACCTACTGTCAACCCACAGTCAGGCACTCGAGGAGGTCAACAGAGGCGGTGGAGGAGGATGCAACCGACGACGAAGTTACCTTGCGCCTTCCTGAACAGAGTCGGAGCACTGGTAGCACGTCTACAACTGCATCCTCAGCCACCACTCTGCCTCTGAGCACTAGTCGGCGGGGCTCAGCAGGTCGCATACCCTCTAAGCCTTGCCTAGCCTGGTCCTTTTTTGACATAGCAAAAGATCGCCCAAATTATGTTATCTGGAAAATTTGTCGTGATTCTGTTAGTAGAGGGCAAAACCTCAGCAGTTTGACAACTTCTTCCATGAATCGTCACATGAATAAATATCATATGTCCCAGTGGGAAGCTCACCGTGCTGCAATGCGGCCTAGCAGAGAGAACCATCCACCGCCTGCCCCTTCCAGTGCATCCGCGCGCTCTTCATCTTCTAGGACTGTGGGGACAGCTGTCACACCTGGTTTTCCACGCACAACTTCCACCACTGTAACCGCAACAGGCAGTTTGCTTGGTAGGTTGTCAGTTGGTTTGGAAGGGGAAACAAGTGCGTGTGTACAGCCCTCTCAGACATCGATAGCACCAACGTTGGATGTCGGCAACATCATGTCTACGCCTGCACTTTCCTCACAAACCTGCATTTTTCCAGGGACACCCTACTCAACACCATCTACACACAGCAGCCAGATCTCTGTCCCTCAGATGTGGACAAATAAATGGCCATTTCCTGCGACCCATGACAAAGCTAAGAGGTTGACTTTATCCCTCTGTAAGCTCTTGGCTACCGAAATGCTGCCTTTCCGCCTGGTGGACACACAGGATTTTAGAGACCTTATGTCTGTCGCTGTGCCCCAGTACCAGATGCCCAGTCGCCACTACTTCTCTAAGAAAGGTGTGCCCGCGCTACACCAGCATGTCGCACACAACATCACCGCTTCCTTGAGAAACTCTGTGTGTGAACGGGTGCATTTCACCACCGATACTTGGACCAGTAAGCATGGACAGGGACATTACATGTCGCTGACTGGGCACTGGGTAACTATGGTGATAGATGTGAAGGGTCTGCTGCACAAGTCTTGCTGTCCCCATGACTTGTGTGTCAATCCTCTGTCTGTCCAAGTTCCGCCACTGCTTCTGCCTCCTCCACCTCATCTGGGTCCTCCATCTCCGCCCCAAGCCTGCCTGGTCAGGCCACCAGCGTTCTCACTGCGCAGAGGGAATCACGCACCCCTCATTACTATGCTGGCCGCAGAGCGCAATGGCATCAGGCGGTCTTTAGCTTGACATGTCTTGGAAATAGGAGTCACACAGCGGCTGAGTTGTGGGCAGCTCTGGAGGCTGAGTTTAATAAATGGTTGTCTCCACTCAACCTGCAGCCTGGTAAGGCCATGTGCGACAATGCTGCAAACCTGGGTGCGGCCCTTCGCCTGGGCAAGGTGACACACGTGCCTTGTATGGCTCAGGTGTTGAACCTTGTTGTCCAGCAATTTTTAACACACTATCCCGGCCTAGATGGCCTTCTGAACAGGGCACGAAAACTGTCTGCTCACTTCCGCCGTTCAACCACCGCTGCTGAGCGACTTGCATCGTTCCAGAAGTCTTTCGGCCTGCCGGTTCATCGCCTCAAATGCGATGTGGCAAAACGCTGGAATTCGACTCTCCACATGTTACAGCGACTGTGGCAGCACCGCCGAGCCCTGGTGCAATACGTCATTGGACCATGGGGGACAGGGCTCAACAAGGGCACATGGTAGCAGGCGAAATGTTGAGGAAGGTGCAGGAGAACATGAAGAAATGGAGGACGAACTGTCCATGGACATGGAAGACTCAGCGGATGAGGGAGACCTTGGTCAAATTTCAGTTGAAAGAGGTTGGGGGGAGATGTCAGAGGAAGAAAGAACGGTTAGCACCTCTATGCCACAAACACAGCGTGGACTTGGTCCGCATGGCTGCGCAAGACACATGAGTGCCTTCTTGCTGCACTACCTCCAACATGACCCTCGTATTGTCAAAATTAGAAGTGATGATGACTACTGGCTTGCCACACTATTAGATCCCCGGTACAAGTCCAAATTTTGTGACATAATTCCTTCCATAGAAAGGGACGCACGTATGCAGGAGTATCAGCAGAAGCTGTTACTCGATCTTTGCTCGGGTTTTCCACCAAACAACCGTGCAGGTGCAGGGAGTGAATCTCCCAGTTGTAACTTGACAAGCATGGGACGGTCTCGTCATCTTCAACAGTCTACCCGTACCAGTAGGACTGTATCTGGTGCTGGTAACAGCAATTTTATTGAATCTTTTCATAATTTTTTTAGACCCTCCTTTTGCAAGGCCACCAGAGACAAGAAGTCTGACACATAGTCAACGGCTGGAGAGGATGATACAGGAGTATCTCCAAATGAACATCGATGCCATGACTTTGCAAATGGAGCCTTGCTCATTTTGGGCTTCAAATCTTGAAAAATGGCCAGAGCTCTCCACTTACACCTTGGAGATTTTGTCGTGTCCAGCTGCCAGCGTTGTCTCTGAACGTGTCTTCAGTGCTGCTGGGTGTGTGCTGACAGATAAGCGCACGCGTCTGTCCAGTGACAATGTGGACAGACTAATGTTCATCAAAATGAAGAAGTCATGGATCAACAAGGAATTTACTACCCCTGTGTCATCCTGGGGAGAGTAAATGCTTGTGGATTTGGAATTTGCTTGATGCAAATCAAAACATCCTGTTTGCAACTAGGGCACAAGTGCTGCCACTGAAGGGGTGAGTGTCTGTGTGGCCCAATTTTTGGAAAAAAAAGGGAGACTCCGCTTGGAGTAACCCTTGCTTGCTGTGTTTTTTAAAAGGAGCCAAGATGAACAAGTCATGGTTCAGCAAAGACTTTGCTACCTACCCCGGGGTCATCCTGGGAACGGTTAAGTATGGCGTATTTTTGATTGTGCTTGATGCAAATCTACCTGTGAAGTGTACAACTAGGGCACAAGTGCTGCCACTGAAGTGGTGAGTGTCTGTGTGGCCCAATTTTTTGAAAAAAGGGAGACTCCACTTGGAGTAACCCTTGCTTGCTGTGTTTTTTAAAAGGAGCCAAGATGAACAAGTCATGGTTCAGCAAAGACTTTGCTACCTACCCTGGGGTCATCCTGGGAACGGTTAAGTATGGCGTATTTTTTATTGTGCTTGATGAAAATCTACCTGTGAAGTGTACAACTAGGGCACAAGTGCTGCCACTGAAGGGGTGAGTGTCTGTGTGGCCCAATTTTTTGAAAAAAAGGGAGACTCCGCTTGGAGTAACCCTTGTTTGCTGTGTTTTTTAAAAGGAGCCAAGATGAACAAGCCATGGTTCAGCAAAGACTTTGCTACCTACCCCAAGGTCATCCTGGGAACGGTTATGTATGGCGTATTTTTGAATGTGCTTGATGCAAATCTACCTGTGAAGTGTACAAATGGGGCACAAGTGCTGCCACTGAAGGGGTGGGTGTCTGTGTGGCCCAATTTTTGGAAAAAAAAGGGAGACTCCGCTTGGAGTAACCCTTGCTGTGCTTTTTAAAAGGAGCCAAGATGAACAGATCTGGGATCAGCAAAGACTTTGCTACCTGCCCCGGTGTCCTCCTGGGGACGGTTAAGGATGGCTTATTTTTGAATGTGCTTGATGCAAATCTAGCTGTGAAGTGTACAACTGGGGCACAAGTGCTGCCACTGAAGGGGTGGGTGTGTGTGTGGCCCAATTGTTGGAAAAAAGGGAGAACTCCGCTTGGAGTCACCTTGCGGTGTTTTACATGGTTTTAGAAGGGCGTGCCATGCCTATATCTGTGTCTCCTCCTCTTTTTCCTTGTCCAGCTGTTTTGTTTTCGCATGAGTATATGTCCTTGTCACTTTTCCATGTGTTTGTGTTGTGAGTTGTTTGTCACCTTTTGGACACCTTTGAGGGTGTTTTCTAGGTGTTTTTATGTGTTTGTGATTGCCTGCCATTGTTTCCTATGTGGTTCGAGTGGTTCGTCGACTGTTCGCCGAACCGAACTCGAACGAGACCTCCGTTCGACGAACCGAACTCGAGCCGAACCACGGCCGGTTCGCTCATCTCTAGCCACCACCTCTGGATGCTGATCTACAGATTTCAAATTATTAACCCATGAACACCCGGAACCAGCAAGGGGAGGAACAGAGAAGCCATAAGTAACGCCTTCAATTAAGAGGCTGGCCATCTTGCGGTTTGGGTACCGCTCTAGCAATACCCTCATGTTCTCCACCTTTACTGGCGTCAATGCTCTTACTAACATATTCCTTTGAGGAGAGCTGCCCTGGCGGGTTCGCTTTCTTGAAGCATCTCGCCATGGGGTGAGCTCCTCCACAAAAGGAACACTCTTGCCTATACCTGCACTTATTAGGCCCTTTATACTGTACTTCATTAAAAGCAAAGCACGTACCCTTCCTAAAGTTTACCTGAGGGGGAGGGTGTTGAGCAATAGCTGTTCTAGAAGGCAGCATCATATTCAACCATAAGCCAACATTCTTAACCCCCAATTTAAGCGAAGGAAAGACTGACAGTTTTTGTCTAAAATTTTCATTGTAAGAATACCAATTCAAACCACCAAAGTTCTTGTATTCCTCTAAAATGATGTCCACATGCTGAAACAGACCTGAATATTTATCAGGGTACCTTTCACCCAAAACACTGGCGAAAATACAAAAGGCCTGCAGCCAATTATTAAACGATCTAGTGATTGGAGGACGTCTATCATCATCTGCTTCTTTTTTATCCAATTTAGCCAAGAAATCTTTAGAGGCAGGCAAGAGGGACAAAATATCAATAATTTCATTTTGCCAATTTTTTTCCTTGACCGACGCAGGCAAATGGAAACCAAGTGGCGAAATGTAAGTGCTTCCTTATAACAATAACCCCCTTTACCGTCACAGGGGTAACCACAGAATCCTGATTCCCTACCCCCACCCCCTCCATCCTCCCATATAGGTGTCTCCATGCCTCTGACACTTCTGGGACCCGGGATGACTGGCTAGAGGCTAGTGACGGCTCGGGCCTTGAAGGGAGACTATACAAGATGATAGATGGGACAGCACAGCAGGGAGATGGGGGACCACAGCATTGTACTCACCACCTGCTGCCTGGCTGTCTGGGATGGGTACACGTCCGATAGCTGGTGACTCTCTCCTCCAGCAACCGACAGAGCTGGGGCCTCGGGACCAATGACAGCAGCCCGCTGCTGCTGGTCGACCTAGCCCTGTCTGGCAGGCACAGGCACCGATGTGCCCCCAAATGGATGACTTCTTCTGCGCCGCCCTGGTACCCTGGAGCCACAGACTGGCGATGAGGAATATAGAGCTCTCCTTTTGTTAGGTCGCGCTCCACTGCACATGTCTTCTGATGACGTCATTGTGACCTACAGCGCCGGTCTCGCAAGAACTTCTCCTGGAATCACCATCCTGTCGTTATCCTCATCCAGCTCGCTGACGTCCACCGTTGGGGAATCCAGACATCTCCGCAGGCAGGACATGGCGCCGTCTTCTCCCATCCGGATCCTCAGTTCCTCCAGCAGGCCTTCCATCTTCAACTTCAGACATGGCACACAACTTCAGGTAAGTGGCGCTGACAGACTGACACGGGCTGTCAACGCCCCTCACCTTTTAACACCTTGGTGCCCATATTTACAAATAATGGACACAAATCGCAGTATGTCACTAGGGAAGATTAGAAAATCTCCACCAGCAACGCAATGCCAATGGACCACAGATAGCCCAATCACCTTGCCCCAGGTCAGATACCCAGGGCATGGCAATTATTGTAGGAAAAAAGAAGTGGGAACTAACACTCTTAGGACAGAAACAACTTAACCCTTTCAGAAAAGAAACACATAGCATATAGCAATGCCATGCGTTCCCCTCCTGAGGGCTCGGGAAAGCCATTATACTCACTGAGTATTCACTCCACTAAGGAGCTGGAAGCCGGAGCATCGCAGGGACAGCTCCGGGACAGCACTGCGAGGACAGGTGAGTATACAGCAAGCAGTGTGTGTGCAGTGACGTCCAGGAGGTCATAGGAGTTCCCAATGAACTCTGATGACATCCGGATGAGATCCTGGTGACACCCGCGCTACAGCGGGTGTCAGGAGGGTGACTTCACGGGTTCATCAGAGTTCATTGGGAACTATGATGAGTCCCCGATACTGTCCCCACGATGCTCTGGCTTCCAGGTCCTCACTGCACACACACACACACACATGTGAGCACATATACACATGTAGCAGACACACATGGATACACCGAACTCATACACACACTCATAGTGCACAAGCATGTATACACTGAACACTGACACACACATATGCCTTCACACACACTCACACACTGCCGGATACTCACCTGTCCCTAGCGATGCGGTCCCCGGCACTGAAGTCCTCAGCGCTGTTCCGGCTTCCAGCTACCAGTGGAGTGAATATTCAGTGAGTATAATGAGCAGCGGTCAGGAGCGGGAGGCTGCAGATGGATGTCTGAAACCAGCCTATCTCTCTCCAGAAGACTAGGATCGTGGAGGGGTGAGAGGGAGTAATAAAGATGGAGTCCCTAAGTGTGTCTGTGTATTTATTTCTAATAAAGATAAGTAATAATAATAATACTAATAAGTATTTTTTCTCTGTGTGGTGTCTTTTTTTTAACCCTTTATTGGAGAATCTTAATGGTGGGTCAAACTTGGCCTGACATTAAGGATCTCGGGCTTTATACCAGCTGGTAAAACAAAACTGGTATTAACCCCTTATTACCAAGCATGCCATCCGACACCAGGGCCGCTGGCAGAGTTGGATACAGCGCCAGAAGATGGTGCTTCTATGAAAGCGCCATTTTCTGGGTCAGCTGTGGACTGCAATTTGCAGCAGGGGGCCCATGAAGCTTGTGCCATCCTGCGCTGTGGTTTCCAATCCCCAGCTGCCTAGTGGTAACTGGCTGGACACTAAAATTGGGCAAAGCCCACATCATTTTTTTTAAATTATTTCACTAAATTCATGAAATAATTAAAAAAAGGGCCTCCCTATATTTTTGGTTCCCAGCCGGATACAAATAGGCAGCTGGGGGTTGGGGGCAGTCCCATACTTGCCTGCTGTACCTGGCTAGTATACAAAAATAGGGTGAAGCCCATGTCATTTTTTTTTATAATATTTGGGCAAAAAACTTAAAAAAAAAGGGGGGGTTTCCCTGTATTTTCCATTGCCAGTGAAGGTAACACCAAGCAGTGGGGATTATCAGCCAGTAGCTGCTTGGGTTACCCTTAGCAATAGAGAATGCAGCGGGAGCCCATGCATTTTTTTTTTTACCCCTAACATTAGGGTTATGTGTTTGGGGTTTTTATGTGTATGGGATTTCCACATCGAGCAGCCGAGCATTTTACTGCTCACTCATCCCTACTCCTTACCACACACCCAGCAGGACAAGTAATCAGATCAGCTGACTCCAGTGTGACCAGCTGACCTCACAGCACGCACACGTTGCAATGGATGCAGCGGGACACAGAACAAGTAACCGTCTTACACTGGCGTCAGCTGATCTGATTAATTGTTCTATGATTTCAGTTGAGTTCAGATCAGCTGACTCCAGTGCTGGCCGAACTCAGCTGACCTCACAGCCCGCACACACTATGATGTATGCAGGGGGACACAGAACAAGTAATCGGCCGACACTGGAGTCCTCAGTTGATCTGAACTCAGCTGACTCCTGACCACACAGCCCGCACACAGTCACACGTGATCGGCAGCAGGCAGTGACTGCTGTTAACCTGCATCCATCGCAGCGTGTGCGGGCTGTGAGATCAGGAGTTCAGCTGCCGATAAATTCTGTGTCCCGCTGCATCCATTGCAAGTAGAAGCATCCGGTAAAATAACAATTGCGGTTGCATGCAATGCACGTACAATCCGCAGGATCCGGTCAGATGCGGTTTGCGTTTTTTTGCCGTCAGGCAAAAAACGCTGATGTGAAAGCAGCCTTAAATAGATAGAAAGCAAGAACCAATAGAATAGCTCAATAGATATAGAGGTAACTAGCTTGGCCAGCTGTTTTACAGCATTTTTATTTTTTAATTAAAAAAAAATCATGTGGGGTGTCCCTCAATTTTCATTTCCATCAAAGGAACAGCAGCAGCTGCAGGCTTCAACACTCAGCTGTCTGCTGTACCTTGGCCGGTAAATAAAAATAGAGGGGATCCCACTCTTATTTTTTAAATTTGTAGATTTTTTTTTTAAATGACGTGAGGGCCCCTCCATTTTACTAAAAACAGCCAAGGTACAGCAGACAACTGGGGCTAATATTATTGGGGTGGGAAGGACATGGCCCTTTCCAGCCTAATGATAACAACCTGCAGCTGCGCCAGAAATAGCGCATCCATTAGATGTGCCAGTTTTGGTGCTGGACCCGGCTCTTCCCGCTGCCTGGTGTTGTAGCAAATGGGGTAATATTTGTGGGGTTGATGCCAGCTCCAGCTGGCATCAAGCCCTGGTATTAGTAATGGGTGGCATCTAGCAGACACTGCCATTACTAACCCAGTAGTTGAAAGAAAAATAAAAACGTTTATTTGAACAAAAAAAACAACCCCAGCCCTTGTTCACCAATTTACAGTATTTGCTTTGTAAAAATAAAAAAAATACAAAAGATCCACCCTCTTTTCTAATTTATTTCCCTGTCAAAGCCCTAATCTTGGTCTGCCATAATCCAATTAGGGGGGTCCACGTCAATCCCATACTGCTGGCACATTTCATGGCGAACCAAACTTTCCAAATTGATTGTGGGAGCAGTCCCTGCAGGCACATACACACTGCTGTGTGTGCTTACATGTGATAACCTGGGCCTCATAAGGTCAGCCCAGGTCACCGCGTGGGCGTCCTCTGCAGTGTGTGTGTGGCCGCGGCAGTGATGTCACGGGTTAATCGGAGTTCACAATGAGCTCGGGTGACCTTCTGACAACACCCCCATGACATCCGCGCTACCCCAGGTGTCGTAGCAGTAACATCACGGGTTCATCTGAGTTCCCAATGAACTCTAATGAACTTGTGAACTCACTGTCGCTACACCCACGGTAGCTGACATCATTGTGACATGTACCGGAGAAAACATGTGCCTTTGAAATAAAATGAATTTCTATACTCACCTGTCACCAGCACTGCTGTCTTCTTAGCTACTGACACTTGCTTCCGAGCCCTGCTCATTATGCTCATTGCATATGCACTGCACCGAGGACCTGGAAGCAGCAGCATCATTGTAGACCTGAGCATCGGGGACAGGTGAGTATCCAGTAGTCTGTGTGCAGTGATGTCAGTAGGTCATCGGAGTATCCAAGGAACTCAGATGACTTACTGACAACACCCCCGTGACATCCACGCCACCTCGGGTGTCATAGCAGTAATGTCACTGGTTCATCTGAGTTCCCAATGAACTCTAATGAACCCGTGAAGTCACTGTTGCTACACCCGCAGTAGCGTTGTGTCATGGGGGTGTTTTCAGTAGGTCATCTGAGTACAATTGGACACTGGGAGCCGGTACACTGCTCACTCTCTGAGCTGGCAGGCAGTTTGCGGGGGGCGGGGCGTCAAAATGAAGCCACTGAGAAGACACCTCAGACTGCCATATCAGGTGGCCCTACAGTCACACCACTGATAAAGGCTCTGGAAAAGTGACATGGCTCCCACTAAACGAAATCTAGCAAAAGGTGCCCTCCTAAATCCAAATGCTTACTTACCTTCTGAGCCCAGTTAGCATCCACATGTTTGGCATTAACGTAGTGAGTAGAGCCCACTGATACTGTGGGCATGTGGCTCCAGAAGCACATGCTGGGCACAATGTAATGGGCTCAACAATGTATTGGGACTACAATGCAGATATGCAATTTTCACTTTGCAACTTCCATTACATGTTTGTTTCTGGAAAACTCCCATAGTGTAAAAATAGTCAATATACCCATAGATGAATTACTATAGGGGTGTATATTCTAATAATGGGTCACTTGAGAGGGTTTCTATTGTTTAAGCATATCAGAGTCTCTGCAAATGGAGTCTGTAATTATTCTAGAAAAATCTGCTCTGAAAAGTCAAGTAGAGCTCCTTCCCTCCTGAGCCCTGCCATGTGGCCAAACTGTACTGTACAGTCACTTGGGGTATTGCCACATTCAACAGAAATAGTGTAACAAATTATGGGGCCATTATTAGCAATTTTCCTTTGTGAAAATAACAAATGTGGGGCTAAATCAGTAATTTTGTGATAAAAATGCACTTATTAGTTCTTCCCCATAGAATGGTATACATTTCTGTGACATACCTGTGGTGTCACTATCCTCACTTGCATCATTAGATGTATTCACCAAAGGGTGCAATTTGGAAAATGAGGTCACTTGTGGGGTATTTCTACTGTTCTTGCACCTCAGAGGGTCTGCCATTGTTACTTGGCACCCGCAAACCATTCCAGCAAATACTAATGTCCAATATGGCGCTCCTTTCCTTCTGAGCTTTGCATTGTACCTCAAAAATAGTTCCTAATTACATGGAGGGTATTGGAACACTGAGGAAAAATTACACAACACACTGTGAGGAGCATTTTTTCCTTATTAACTCTAATAAAAATTACAAACTTGACTCTAAAACAACATTTTAGTGAAAAAAAAATGTAATTATTCTTTCTTCACTACAAATGGTATAAAATTCTGTGGCACACCTGTCATGTCAATATGCTCACTACACCCCTGTAGGAATTAATTGAGGGGTCTACTTTGCAAAATGGGGTCACTTATGGGAGTCTCCTTTTCTGGCACGTAAGTGGCTCTACCTTCATTAAATATTTAAAACATCAATTTTTATTAGATAAATTTAAAAGTACAAATTAATCCCACACCGTGAGTGATACACACAACCAACAAGAACAAAACAAAAATTCGGACACAAATAAGGCCACAATTATGGACCCCTTTTTATATGCGGAGTTTGTTGTGGAGATTACGGTATTGTTTATCTAGATTAGGGCAAACAGATCTAGATACGCCCTAAATCTATCTGTCCGCTACCTGTCAATGGAGATATAACTTATGTTACACGCACCCTAAAGTTAAAGAGGTGCCCCCACTCCACGACGGCTAGCCCTTTATAGCTGCCCCTAAACTCCCTCACTGATACAGGTACAGGCAGTTTAGATATTTAATTAATTTCGTTCAAATAAGGAGATCACTTATCTTAGTATTCTTACGGCAGCTCTTTGCATAAACACAGTCCAGAAAGAGGAGAAAAAGCTCATAAGGCCACAGTTGGAGACCCCTCCACCTTTTTGGACTTCCAGTATTGTCTATTCAGATTAAGGTACCAGAGTCTAAATGCACCCTACCTCAGTCTGTCCGCTACCTGACAATGGAGATATAACTTTCGTTACACGCACCCTAACGTTAAATAGGTGCCCCCATTCCACGGCGGCTAGCCCTTGGTAGCTGACCCTAAACTCCCTCACCAATTCAGGTACAGGCAGTTTGTATATATTTGGATACTTAAAGATGGTCACTTATCTCATCTTATGTTCTCATGGCAGCTTTTCCACAGAAGAATACAGTCCGCAATATGTCCAAAGGAAAAAACTCGACGCGTTTCCCCCCACTAATATATATTGGGGTTCATCAGGAGTTTCAAGGCACAATCGCCTGTGGAATAAATAATTCTATTAAAAATCTTGTCCAAAGAGCACCATTGCATAGGTGGAGATTCCCCATATTTCGTTACATACCATTCTGATGTCCAGCTGCATATATGGCAGCAGATAACCCTCAAGAGACGGTGCTTGTGGCAGAGCAAGCCGCACCTCAAACCAGAACTCTTAAGTACATTTCCTAATGACAGGATATGATTCACCTGAAACCGATCCGCCCACTCTCCATGGATACCCGGTTTGTTTATCTGTCAGAGCACCCTGTTCAATCAGAGTTTCAAACCGGGCGCCGATCAGATGGTATCACATGATCGAACATGTGAGCGCTTGGCCCCGCCCCCTTGCGTCATCCACCATAGTGATGTTGTGTTTGGGGTTATGTTTTATTAATACTCAGGCTGGGCTGGCCGTAGGAGACCCTCTCTACTAGCGCTCCAAACAAGGGAGGCAAGGGGGGGGGGGCCTGAAAACCCCCCCTTGCCTCCCTTGTCCTGGATATGCCGACGTTCTGCATGGATCGAATATATGAGATTGATCACGGCATGGTGTAATTTCCAGTTCAATCGGGATAATAATGAAAAGAGGAAGTGAGGGGGAAGCTATAATCCTAATATTGGATGCCTCACCATCTCCACCCCCCCCCCCTCCCACCCCCCATCCCTCCCAAAAATGAAGCCTCCTACCTCTATAATTGATGACGTAATGGGATGAGACCAGTATACCATTCACCTGGGTTCCCCTATAACCCCTAACTCTAGTATGACAGTATAATATAGACTACATACATAGTGCTAGTGGAAGGGTTCAATGGCATTATGCTTTTTGAACTTAACATCAGTAGAAAACAACCCATAATAGAGTATATCTATGGTGGATGACGTAGCGAGGCGGGACCAGGACAGTCACGTGCCTGGCCCTGTGACATCATCCGGATCGGCTCACAGAGCTATATTGTGTTAATATATAACATGACTATAGATATGATGACAATAGGGGAGCTTAATAGTATTTAGTCCAAGCATATTGGCAGTGTGAAACAACGCATCACACACTGTAATTGTGGTGGATGACGTAAAGGGGCGTGACCGGGTGTGTGTTCAGCTATGTGACATCACCCGGCCGGCCCCCTCCTCTGAAATACAGAGTGCTCCATTATAATAATATGAAATCCGATGGTGGATGAAGCGCTAGTAAAAGCGCGATTAGAGAGGGTCTCTCACAGTTAACTCAGGCTGAGTATTACAAGAACATAATCCCAAATACAACATCACTATGGTGGAGGACGTAAGGGGGCGGGGCCGAGCGTTCACATGCCTGATCATGTGATACCACCTGATCGGCCCCTTCTTCTGAAATACAGAGTGCTCCACTGTAATAATATGAAATTTGATGGTGGATGGGGTGCTGGTGGAGAGGGCCTCTTACAGCTAGTTTGGACTGAGTATTATCAGAACATAACCCCAAACACAATATCACTATGGTGGATGACGTAAGGGGGCGGGGCCGAGCGCTCATATGTCCGATCATGTGACACCACCCGATCGGCTCCCTCCTCTGAAATACAGAGCGCTCCACTATAATAAAACGAAATCTGATGGTGGATGGAGCGCTAGTAGAGAGGGTCTCCTACGGCCAGCCCAGCCTGAGTATTAATAAAACATAACCCCAAACACAACATCACTATGGTGGATGACGCAAGGGGGCGGGGCCAAGCGCTCACATGTTCGATCATGTGATACCATCTGATCGGCGCCCGGTTTGAAACTCTGATTGAACAGGGTGCTCTGACAGATAAACAAACCGGGTATCCATGGAGAGTGGGCGGATCGGTTTCAGGTGAATCATATCCTGTCATTAGGAAATGTACTTAAGAGTTCTGGTTTGAGGTGCGGCTTGCTCTGCCACAAGCACCGTCTCTTGAGGGTTATCTGCTGCCATATATGCAGCTGGACATCAGAATGGTATGTAACGAAATATGGGGAATCTCCACCTATGCTATGGTGCTCTTTGGACAAGATTTTTAATAGAATTATTTATTCCACAGGCGATTGTGCCTTGAAACTCCTGATGAACCCCAATATATATTAGTGGGGGGAAACGCGTCGAGTTTTTTCCTTTGGACATATTGCGGACTGTATTCTTCTGTGGAAAAGCTGCCATGAGAACATAAGATGAGATAAGTGACCATCTTTAAGTATCCAAATATATACAAACTGCCTGTACCTGAATTGGTGAGGGAGTTTAGGGTCAGCTACCAAGGGCTAGCCGCCGTGGAATGGGGGCACCTATTTAACGTTAGGGTGCGTGTAACGAAAGTTATATCTCCATTGTCAGGTAGCGGACAGACTGAGGTAGGGTGCATTTAGACTCTGGTACCTTAATCTGAATAGACAATACTGGAAGTCCAAAAAGGTGGAGGGGTCTCCAACTGTGGCCTTATGAGCTTTTTCTCCTCTTTCTGGACTGTGTTTATGCAAAGAGCTGCCGTAAGAATACTAAGATAAGTGATCTCCTTATTTGAACGAAATTAATTAAATATCTAAACTGCCTGTACCTGTATCAGTGAGGGAGTTTAGGGGCAGCTATAAAGGGCTAGCCGTCGTGGAGTGGGGGCACCTCTTTAACTTTAGGGTGCGTGTAACATAAGTTATATCTCCATTGACAGGTAGCGGACAGATAGATTTAGGGCGTATCTAGATCTGTTTGCCCTAATCTAGATAAACAATACCGTAATCTCCACAACAAACTCCGCATATAAAAAGGGGTCCATAATTGTGGCCTTATTTGTGTCCGAATTTTTGTTTTGTTCTTGTTGGTTGTGTGTATCACTCACGGTGTGGGATTAATTTGTACTTTTAAATTTATCTAATAAAAATTGATGTTTTAAATATTTAATGAAGGTAGGACTGCTAGTAAAAAATTTGATATACTGCCTCCAAAAATAATAATCTCCTCTAGTTTGACGTAAGTGGCTCTGCCAATATAACATGGCACCCTCAAACCATTCTGACTATATCTGAACTACAATATGGTGCTACGTCTCTTCTGAGCCTTGCACTGTCCCTCAAAAGTAGTTTTAAATTACATATGCAGTATTTGCAAACTTAGGAGAAATTGTTCAACAAATTGTAAGGTTCATTTTCTTCTACTACCTTTTTTTAAAAAAAATAAATAAATTGGGGCCAAAGCAACATGTTAGTGGAAAAAATGGTAATTTTTTATTTTCACAGCTCAATGTTATACAATTCCATTAATCACTTAAGGCTTAAAAATGCTCACTATAATCTAGATGAATTCCCTGACAGGTGTAGTTTCCAGAATGGGTTTACTTGTGGAGTTTTCTGCTGTTTTGGCATGCCAGAGGATCTTCAAATGTGTCATGACAACCGCAATCTATTCTAGCCAAAATGGTGGTCCAAATTCAAATAGAACTCCTTCCTTTCCGAGCCCTGCCATGCACACTAATGCGGGCGTCACACGATACGATCTATCGTGCGATCGCAGGAGCGATCGTATCCACCCCCTTCATTTGTGCGTCACGGGCAATTAGTTGCCCGTGGCGCACAAAGTTGTTAAACCCCCGTCACACACACTTACCTGCTGAGCGACCTCGCTGTGGGGGTGAGACGTTCGGCGTCACACAACCGCTGGCCAATAGAAGTGGAGGGGCGGAGATGAGCGGGGCATAAACATCCCGCCCACCTCCTTCGTTCCGCATAGTCGGCGGGAGCCGTGAAACGCATGTAAGCTGTGTTCATCGTTCCCGGGGTGTCACACGGAGCGATGTGTGCTGCTCCGGGTACGATAAACAAGCGGCGCAAAGAAAAATAAACAACTTTTTAAAAATGAGCGATGTGTCAACGATACACGATTTGTTACCGATTTGCAAACGTTCAGAGTCGCTCGGAGGTGTCGCACGAAAAACGACGTCGCAAACGATGCCGGATGTGCGTCACGAAAACCGTGACCCCGACGACATATTGCACGATAGATCGTCTCGTGTGACGCCCGTATTAGGCTATGTGCCCACGTAGCGTATTTTCATGCAGTTACGCTGCGTTCTGCACCGCAGCGTAACTGCATGAGTCCTGTGTCCCCAGCACAATCTATGAAGATTGTGCCTAATCCATAGCCACATGGCGTATTAGAACGCAGCGCTTCGGCTGCTGCCAAAGCGCTGCGTTCTAAAAAGCAATATATCACTTCTTTCATGGGCTTTGGATGCAGGTCTCGCTCTGTCTATGGGAGAGGCTGCAGCCAGAGCGCATGAAATCAGGTTTTCATTATGGACTGTTTCTGCAGCGATTTGAAGCGCATGTGTGCTCTTCAAATCGCTGCAGAAATTTCTGCAGGAACAGAACGCAACGTGGGCACATAGCCAAATAGTAGTTTTCCACCACGTATGGAGTATCGGTGTACTACATTTCGCACAACACATTTTATGGTCCACTTTTTCCTGTTACCCTTGTGAAAATCAAAAAATTGTGATTAAAGCAACATTGTTGTGGATCATGCTGCAGTCAGACTCTCCTCGCTAATTAAGGTTCATGAATATTCACTGATTCCCCCTCCCGCCCTCTGTGCCTGTGTCTGTGATTGGTTGCAGAATGCTATACACGCTCCCTCACCCTGTGTCCACGTCTGTGATTGGTTGCAGTCAGGTCTTTTTTTCACAGACAGCACTGAGACAGAAAATACAGTCTTCTGAGCATGTCCTTATACGAATCCACACAGACCTTGATGGCCTGATTCACAAAACAAATAAGCATAGGACATGTGAAGCGTCTCACAGACCAGAGACACAGATCCATCTTTAGGCAAGGTTCTAATGAGTGCATGAAAAATCATCCACTTTCCATCCTGAAAAAAAATCTGATGATTTTCATCCATATTGTCATTTGCATTCCATCCTTGTGCCTATACTTTACAGCTGTGTGACACCTGTTTGACATTATACATCAACAGTTTAAAATGTACATGATCAAATACAATTTCTTATGTTTAGTACTGCAAAGTATCCATACAATTGGGATGAAATACAGATGATCCATATGAGATCTAATTTCTTTTTGTGCACCCGCAGCTTTTTTTTTTTTTTTTTAGGCGAGTGTCTTCCAAAATACAGAAGAGACTAATGCATGTTGCAACTTTTATCAAACATAAACTTAAGTGTAAATTAACTGTTATCTGAACATCCCTTTTGAGTTGCATTGGTAAGTGTGTTGTCCTTCTGCTATATATCAAGACACGCTTGTTTAATACGCTTGTCTAAACGAGACCTAAAACGGACTATAATAATATTAATATTTATTCACTTGTATAGCACCATTAATTCCATAGCGCTTTACATACATTAGCAACACTGTCCCCATTGGGGCTCACAATCTAAACTACCTATCAGTATGACTTTGGAGTGTAGGAGGAAACCGGAGTACTTGGAGGAAACCCATGCAAACACGAGAAGAACACACAAACTCCTTGCAGAGCTTTTCCTTGGTGAGATGTGTGTATGGATCAATAAAAAGCTATGGGATATGTGCTGTGCGAGTAAAAAAACAATGGCATAAAGACATGTTTCCCAGATATGTAAATGCAGCTTTGAAAGAAAGACCCAGCAGGTTTTCATTAAAAGAGATGAGTGAACCTTTTAAAGTTTGGTTCACCGATCTTTTGAGAACTTCCCGGTGTTCGTCAAATGGTTTCAAACCCCAGTAGAATTAATGGGAGGCCAAGCCTCCCTCCAAGCAGAGAAAACACCTTTGGGCTGCCAAAACAGCAATAAAATACGTCTTACAGTGCAGCTTCACTCTTTTGGCATAGCCATTAGCTTCCTAGACTATTGACATATTGAAATATTGAGGTGGATGAGAGACAGGTGTTGGGCTGGTTCTCCCATACCCCTGCCAGTACAGACAAGACACAACTTAGAGACCCATTGTTACGGGCGGACCGGCAGATTAGGACCAGGGGGTATATATCCTAATCGCCAGTCGGGGCCCACCGTGCTCCAGATGACAAAGGAGCTGCTGGCACCTGAGGGTTAGGCGCAGACTATAGAGCTGGATGGCTCTGAGATAACCCAGGAACTCTGGGAACCGGTCACGTGTGTTGGGACATGTCAGACCGGACGACAACCCGATTAGCGTTTTGGTGCACCTAGCGCTACACCAACCACGTGTGCAGGAAACACGTCAGGCCGGGTTGTGACCAGGTAGCGTTGACCGGAAGACCGCCACGAAAGCGCCCTGTCGGCCACGTGTGTAGGACACATCAGGCCGAGCGGTCCTCTGATTAGCGTTTCTGGCCACCTCTCGACTGGCCACGTGTGTGTAGGACACGTCAGGCCAGATGGGTACACCAGTAGCGTTGACCGGGAAGCCGAGGAGGATAAGGAACACCCTGTTAACTCCACAGGGGTCCAGGGGTACACTGTCCGTGCGCGTATGGGGCACAACCGGACAGGTGGCGCAGCAGGTGCGTTGTCCGTGTGCGTAGGGGGCACAATCGGACAGGTGGCGCAGCAGGTGCGTTGTCCGTGTGCGTAGGGGGCACAATCGGACAGGTAGCACAGCAGCCGCAGCCCAGTTAACGCCACTGGGCTGCTATAGCAAGACTGGAACGGCAGGAGGGAAGCACGGCGCCTGACCCTGATGTGCCGAGCCACGAATCTTGGCGTGACAGGCACCGTTCGCCTAACCCTACCTACTGCTTCCCAACATAGGCTTATGCCACAATGAGGCTCTAACATGGAGGTGTGCTCTGACTGAGCAAAAGTGAAGACTGCGCACCTCCATGTTGTCTCCAGCCCCTTTTATAACCTGGGTCCGCCCCAAACCCAGGGTGGAACCACCAAGGTCCAATAGCAGAGTGCCGTGTCATCAGTGACGTCACATGTGACCTATCCGGAACCGCCACGTCATTGATGACCTCATGGCAGCCACGCCCCAAACACTTCACCAGTCATCGTCTGACGACCAATACTGAGGTGCCAGATCATAGGGGCGGGCCTCTGAGAGCCAGTCCGGAGTTGCCACATCATCAGGACACCTGACACCCTCTGCCCTATCAGGGCCTGCCACCTCACGGACATGCTCTGTGAGGTCCTTACCGGACCTAGCCTCTGATGCACTAAGTGCCTGAGCATGCCCAGTAGCCTGAGCAACAGGCTCAGAAAGCAGACTATCAGTTTGAGCATGCTCAGTAGGCACATCCCAGTACTTAGACACAGCACGAAGTCCAAGTACCTGTGCAAAGAGGCTGTTAGGGTTAATTGTGGGAGCATGCTCAGTAGCCTGAACTGAGGACTTAGTCTCAGACATAACACAATCAGGCTGAGCATGCTCACTAGGCAAAACACCGGGCTTAAACTCTGGCTGGGGTAAATCGGCGCACGCATGCGCACTAGGCGCCTCTCCACACTTAGACGTGGTGGAAGGAACAGCCAACTGGACGACCCGAGGCACGGCCAAGAATGGCAGCCGGCGCCTGGGCGCAACAGGAACCGCAGCAGGCTGCTTGCGGCTATGGCGGCGCCGGTTCGTAACACCCATCTTGGAGTCTTGATATTTAAAAACATTTCAGGCATACAGCAGGACAGTGGCATCAATTGACCCATCAACACTCATGGTCCATGTAACACACAGGATGTGGCCTGGCATTTCCATTGTAAAAATCAAAAGGTGGATGAGTGACAGGATTGGGCTTCTTTTCCCCCACTCCTGCCAGTACTGACAAGACACAACTTGGAGACCCATCTTGGAGTCTTGATGTTTAACAACATCGTTCCAGTGGCATCAATTGCCCCCCCTCTCCCATTTCACCATAGAATCTTTGCACAGCAGTCAGCTATGGTCCATGCAACACACAGGTTGTGGCCTGGCATTTCCATTTTAAAAATCAAGAGGTGGATAAGTGACAAGATTAGGCCAGTTGGTCCCACACACCTGCCAGTACAGGCAGAAGACAATTTGAAAACCCTACTTGGAGTCTCCATATTTTCAAAACTTAAGGTCAGACAACAGGAAAAGTGGTAACAATTGGCACAGACTACAAATAGTCGAACGCCGCAACATCAATGCATGGGACCAGCCCTGTAATAAGGTCTGAACCAGCATTTCTACATTCACCAGAGACTACAAGATGACAGGCAGGCATAGGACTGTTGCTCCCAGGCCCCTGGAACTACAGGTTAAAGACAATTTGGAGACCCTACTTAGAGTCTCCACATTTCCAAAAATTAAGGTTGACAACAGGAAAAGTGGCAACAATTGGCACAGACTACAAGTAGTCAAATTCCGCAACAAAGATGTGTGGGACCGGCTCTGTAACAAGGCCTGAACTAGCACTTCTACCTTCACCAGAGACAGTAAGAAGACAAACAGACGTAGGGCTGTTGCCCAAGACCCCTGGAACTACACCATTGCCTAGTCTGCACAGTCGTCTGGGACTGAGGTGATAAAGTCATTGGACAGCCATGATTTGTTCATCCTTATGAAAGTTAGGTGGTCTACATTTTCAAGGAACAGCCAGATATGCTTATCCGTCATTACACTGTTTGCAGTGCTGCAGACACTTTCTGAAAGAACACTGAAAACTTTCAAGGTGTGATTTGCGAGCTCAGGCCACGCTTTCATTTTTGAAGACCAAATGGCATCAAAATTGAGCTCTAGATACTCCTGCACCATCCCCTTTAGTTCATTATTTTTCAGACTTCTACTCTGTTCTGTTGGTGCATGCAATGGTCTAACAAATGTGTGCCAAATCTCACAAAAATTGCTTCTGCCACTTGAAATGCTGCTGCTAATATTTCTGTGATGATGATGTGATGCTCTTGTAGTTGGAATTCTAGAACTGCGATTCACACTGTGTGCTCACTGCTGCCTTATGGAAAACTACTGTAAAGATGGTCTACAAGCTTGTTTCGATAATCCAGCATCCACGCGTCCCTTTCCATGGGTGCAAGCATCTTGCTAAATTTACTCTTATACTGTGAAACTAACAGAGTGACAACACAGTAGTCAGCACTATTTGTAATCCTAACAATACGGACATCATGTTGCAGATAGTGAAACAAGAAGGCACTCATGTGTCAGATGCTTCCATGAAGTCCAAGTCCATGTTGTGTTGGTGGTGGGGTAACACTCAAGCTTGCCTCCTACATCTCTTCCCACCAACCACAGACAACAGAGAAGGGTTCAATATCTTCTTCATCTCCTGAGTTTTATGCTCCCATCATCTCTTCCTCCTTTTGTTCCTCGGCTCCTACACCTTCACTACTAGTTTGTCTGTTACCATAAGCCCACTTTGATCGATGGACTCCATCCTCCTGCAACACTAGCCTTTGCAACAACTATCCGGACCTCACAGAAAATGGTATTGTTGCGGGCGAGGCCCGCTGCCGCTTCTGGGCCCGCTCGGATCCGGGTTCGCTGCTGCGGCTCGAGTGGAGATCGGACCCGGGCTCGCACGGCCATCCGTCCTCACAATCATCGGAAGGGGATATTTACAGGGGAGATTGATGTGTCTGTGACGCCACCCGTGGGTTGCGGTGAGGGATGGTGACACTGCCACTGCCTGGTGATGGGACGCCCGGGGCTGATGGAGCAGGGCAGCAATATGGGATCCCCTCCATGGGTAGGGGAGGTGTAGTCCCGGGGCCCGTTTTCGGTACATGGGAGTAATGGCTGCTGGAGGTGGCGCGCCGGGTTGGACTGGGGATCAATGGTGTACTCACAGTTCAGTAATCACACACAAGTCCAGTGGTAAACCAAGTTGCCAGTGACCGGTTACCTTCGGGGTGTATTCGGGTCCCACACCCGGGTGTAGCAAACAGGGGTCCCTTCCTCCTGCACTCTCTGATTGTGTCTTCTGTGGGACAATTTCACATGGAACGGGGAAGTCCACTCCCGGTACTGTGTATGTTTGGGAGCTGTGGCCCACGAAATCTTACCCTTGGGATTTCTGTGGGTTCTGATGGACACCCTATCCCCCGCGTTGGGCTTCCGTTTCGCTCTCTGGGCTTCTGGAGAACAAGGCCTGAAACCTTGTCCTCTGCTGGTTGAATAACAAGGGGCATGCAACCTTCCTCGTCCTAGGGTCCAGGCACCCCGTCTTTGCATGGCCTCCCGACCGGATTCCCGCTGTCAGTACTGGCGGGCTACAACCCTGCCCCGGTCCACTTAAGGTCTCCCGCGACCGGATGTCTGTTGCCTGTGGCCCTGTTTACTGTCTTCCACCTAGCCAGGTAGTCCAGGGGCCCCTACCCCTGACTCCACTTCGACTCTCTTCTACACAACTAAACTGTTCAAACTCCAACTTGATCTACTGTGTTCTTGCCTCTGACACTTCAGGACCCCTAGGTGGGCATTCTCATCCGCCTGATCCCACACACTGGTGTGTCCTTATTATCATGAGGGGGTGGCTAGGCTTTAATGGCTGTGTGTTGTACCTGGGTGTGGGTTTTTGGTGGTAAAAAGGAGGGTGGACTACTTTTGTGACTACCTGGTTTTGCCAGGGCATCACAGTATCCCTTCCTCATCCTCCTCTGCTTCCTCCTCTTCCTCTGGGACCACCACTTCCTCCTGCAGACTATTAAAAGTGTTCACCACCATTTTTTTTATTTTCTCTGAAGCTTTTCCTTCCAGCCACTTGTCCATATGTGGCTTTACCACCTGCCTAGAGGACCTCGGAAGATGTTAGAGCTTCCCTTATTTTCGGCTCTAAGTGTCCTGCTGCATAACACTTGGCTTGGATAGCGGTCCACAAATCTACAGCTGTGTGACTGCATCCCCCCCTTGCATATTAATTTCAGCACTGCCTGTTTGCGCTGAGCCCTGGCTGCACTGTACGAAGGTGGGGGGATTCTTTCTGCACTGTTGGAACAAAGTTTGCAGAGAACATGAGTTAGGTCATTCATTCCGGTTGGAAAATAGTCCAGGCTAGGCAACTCTTGCTGCCCATGCGAAATGTGCACCTGCTACCACTGCTGAATACAGCCAGGGTTGTAGCTGAGGATGCAGCGATTGTCCTGGTTGCATCACTCCATGTCTGTGCAGTAGGCACATCATCTTTCCCCTCCTCCACTGCCTCTTGCTGAGGCACTCAGCTGCGTGCCTCTGGGTTTACACCAAATGAGATCTATAACTTCATTGTCATCCTCTCTGTTGTCCCACTCCTCACTCTAATAGTGACCCACTTCTTTCTTCTTGACCTGACATCACAGTAGAGTACACGTCCACCTCAGGTATCTGAGTCTCAACATCACCCCCACCATTGGGGGTTAACGTCTGTTGACAAGCATCTGGATCCTGCTCGGCCTCGACTTTGTCTAGGCCCGGATCCAAATGACAAAAATTTTGGGCATCGGTGCAGATGCTTTACTCCTCTTCAGTCTGTGAATCTTTGGAGCAGACCTCTAATGCCCATGGGATAGAATGTGTGAATAACTTTGCAAACTCGCCCATGTGTGGTTCACCACAGTTACTTGGGCAGTGAGAGAGTTGTGACGTGGGGGGAAAACAAGTGTAATTGGGGTGGCACCTCTGAGGAATGAACTGTGTGTGATGTGGAGGTACAGGAAGAGTCAGAGAGGCCACTTGATGCAGAGCTTGCCATCTACTCTAGCACATGCTGTTTCTAGGCCTCATATACAAGTTGAAACGATGTGCGGCTGCCAAAAAAATGGAGTGGCGTATCCCATACAGTAACAAAAGTTGTTCTCAGTTCTCTTGGAATAGGACGAGCCACTGTTTCTTCAGTAGAGCATTAACATTAAAACATCCCCACATACATCTCGAACACCCTGCCTATTCCCCCTTCCATGATGACCTTGTGATTTACCACTCATGTTTGATCAACCACAAAATAAATTTCCACAAGAATATAAAAGCTCAAGAATTTATTAATTTAATTTATCATTAAAATGCAGAAACAACTATTTGTTCCAATGATCCACAGCACAATACCAATGATTAAGTGGGCATGAAATTCATGTCCACTACCAACAGACATAAAGTTTGCAATAATACACACACAGATGGGCTATAATCTGTCAAAAAATATTACAACAGATAATAAATACCACCTAGCGGTGGATCATTGATATTAATTTCAATGTAAAGTAAATAATATTTATCCACAATCAGTTGTTAGATAATGACCACCACCTAGTGGTAAAGAAGTAGTATCACCACATCAGTATCACAGAGCTTCTAATACAAATTCTGTCCCCTTCATTAATATGCAAACTTACTATGTGTTTGGTATCTGACAGATCATGCCACCCCAACACATGTTTTGTGTCCACTTCCTTGATTATAATGTTTTGAGTTTAGTTCCACTACATATATAGTTCTTTGTGAACACCCTACACTCATGTTTGATGTATCCTTCCCCTTTGAAACAGATGTTTCACAATCCTAGGTCCACACCTGTTAGCACCGGACACAAAAGTAAAATTCTGTATTTCTTGGCTAAGATGGCAATATTTGGATGGCCCACAGAAGTATCAATACCTAGTTAGATGGTTCACTGGAACATTTTTAGCAGGTATTAAAAAGTACCAACGCATATTGAGGTGATTAACTAGCAAATTTTTAGCAGGCTGTAAAAAGTAGCAATACCTATTGAGATGGTTCACTGTCAAATTTTTAGCAGCTACTAAAAAGTACGAATACGTAATTAGATCATTCACTGGCAACTTTTTAGCAGGCTCTCACAAGTAGCAATCCCTATTTACAGTATATCATGAAATGACGATTTGTGGCACACACCTTTCCCTACACTGCACATCCCTATTCTACACTATTGCTCTCCTATCTATTTGAACTACCTAAGACTAAATCCCATAGCTAAGCTAACTGTCTAGCAGCATTGGCGGCAGCACCTTCCCTAACATTTAACATTCACAAAATGGCACCGAAGCCGCATGTCCTCATTTTATGTGTAGAAGGACATGTGTCTTCGGCAGCCAATGACACAAGCCCTTGTGTCTGAACCTTGTGGATGTTTTCTGCTCTGTGATTTGCTGCAGGAACATTCACAAATAAAGTTAAGAAAAAAAAAGAAAGTGTGCTGCTCCTCTGGCCTCTCCCCACCCCCTCTTGTCATTAAATAAACCCCCCATTCCTCATACAGCACCACAATCTTATCCAAAAGCATCATATGTTATTAAAAAAGCAAAATACTCGGGTACACAACTGTTGTGAATGTCATCCGAGGGGTGATGATTTAGAGCTCCTTCTGGTGGTCAGGACTGGGGGTGAAGTTGACTGTGATTCAACAGGTGTGGGAGTTAATTGGGAGTTTGAGAAGCCCAATTGCAGATCAGCCTGGGCTATATAGAAGAGCAGTGTCTGTTGGCTTGAGCCGGTGATAGATGTTTTTCCTCAGTCTCTGAATTGGCTTGGAGTTTGTCCTTCCATTTGTAGCATTCCAGATAAGTTGCAAGTTCTTTGCTTTATTGCCTGAACCATCCCAATGGTATTTTGTGTTGCTTTTCATTTTGCTTAAAGTCTATTTTCTTGCAGGAGAGGAATTGTCTTTCTGTTTTGATGAGCATGGGGGTTCCCCCTCTGCAGGCCCCACTGCAAGAAAAGGGAGATTCTCCTTGTTCTATTTGATTATTTGCACTTTTGTATTTCTTGTGGTTTTTTTGGTATTTTGTTTTTCCCATTATTTACAAGGTTAACTGATATAGTGGGGTAAAGTCTGTGTGGTCTCAGTATTTTGTATTATCAGGAGATTGGTATTTTTGCAGGTTTTTTTGCTGGCCGCAATCAATTATCTGTCCTGGCTTGTTCTACTTAGGAAGTCAGGCCTCGCCTTTGCTAATCTATATTTCCTATCTCTGTATTGTGTTTTCTTACATCACCGTTGTCTTTATATGTTGGGGGCTTGATATTCCTTTGAGGACTACTCTGAGGCAAAATAGGTTTCCTCATTTCTATCTGTGAGGTATGGTAAGTTTCTCCGGCTGTGACGAGGCGTCTAGGTGTGTTTAGGAACGCTCCACGGCTATTTCTAGTGTGGTCTGATAGATAAGGGATTGCGGTCAGCTCAGGTTCCAACTACTCTTGTGTTTTTCTGCTGATGGTATTTTTGGGATCGTCCACGGTGACCAGATCATAACAGTATCACCGGCCACACAAAAAAAAAGGTATTCAAAAGAAGGAAACATTTTTTTCTTTATTCTATATATTTTTTTCCTCTTTTTTTGGGTTCCGTGGAAGATCTTCTGCTGGTATGGATACTAAACAGTTGGCTGAGCATGTTGAGTATCTCTCCTTTGAGGTTCAGGCAATATCAGCTTATCTTAGACAGACACCTGTTTTAGAACCTAAAATTCCTGTTCCTGAATTGTTCTCGGGGGATAAGTCTAAATTCCTGAAATTTAAAAATAATTATAAATTATTTTTTGCCTTAAGACCTAAGTCCTCAGGGAGTCCCGTGCAATAGGTTAGGATTGTCATCTCCTTGTTGCGCGGTGACCCTCAGGACTGGGCCTTTTCTTTGGCTCCAGATGATCCGATTCTTGCTACTGTGGATTCCTTTTTTTCCGGCCCTGGGATTGTTGTATAATGAACCCAATGTGTTTGATCAAGCTGAGAAGGCCTTGTTGGCTTTGATCCAGGGTCAGGATTCCCCTGAAATTTTTTGTCAGAAATTAATAAAGGGCGGTTCTTACTAAATGGAATGATGATGCACTTACGGCACTTTTTCGGGAAGGTCTTGCGGATACATTGAATGTTGTTATGGTGGGATTTCCTACGGGATAGGGGATTGCGGTCAGCTAAGGTTCCAACTACTCTTGTGTTTTTCTGCTGATGTGATTTTTCTGATCGTCCACGGTGACCAGATCATAACACACAACCTAGAACTGGATAGGGAACTGCTCCTACCGAGTATAAAATTGGCGAGCACAAACCAAACAAGTTTGCTCATCTCTTTACAATAATACAGTAGGTGATAAGAAGTTAATTTCGAAGTCACAATTTGTGATGAGTGAATATATTCGACAGTATTGGTTACTCTCACAAATATTAAGGTATTTGGGATATTCGTTAATTGTTGAGTCTTTTGATCTTCACCTCATGAGTTTCGAGTCCCCTCCCAATATGTTTGGCGTCTGATTTTCAGCCACTAAACATGCAAGGATTGTCTGCCAATCACAGTAATGCTGTAGCAATGCTACAATGCTGGCATTACTGTGATTTTCAGGCACGGTAAGAAACAAAATTATTTGCAATCCTCTGTCTTTTTTAATAACCAACGCAGGTAAAGGAGACAGCTTGGGACTGGTATTCTCAGGCTGGGAAGGTCCTTTGTTATTGGACTCTTCCAAGCCTAAAAATAGCAGCCCTCAGCCTCCCCACAATTGGCATATCCATTAGATGCACCAATTGTGGTGCTTTACCCTGCTCATCCTGTTTACCCTGGTGCAGTGACAATCAGGGTAATATATGCAGTTGATGTCAGCTGCGATTTGTCATTTGGGATTTGAGCTGCCACCATGATATGCAGTTAGACAGTCCAACACTGATTTCAAATTAATTCACATCTGCCAGTTCCCACACTGCTCCCAGTGTGTTCTGGAAGCCATGGATCTGGTTTCTAGGTTTGAAACGCATAAGGAGTAACTCCATGTTTTAAGATGTATGTTTTTTAATATTTTCTAATAAAATTGATTTTTTTATTGCCAAAAAAGTGGGCTTTGGTGTTGGAATTTCTTCGATTTTTCATGATGTAGTTTTTTTATTATTTAAAATAAAGGATTTTTTGTGTCTTTGTGTTTTTTTATTTTTACCTACAGTGTTGGTAATGGGGGGGGGGGTCTGATTGACACCGCTCCATTACAATCCCAGGGATTGATGGCAGCTGTGATTTTTTACATCAACCCCATATATTACCCTGATTGCCACCGCATAAGGGCAATCGGTATGAAACAGTTAACACGCCAACTAATGGATGCGCCAAATTGTGGGGTGGCTGTGGGTTGCTATTTTTAAGCTGGGGAATGCCCAATAATCATGGACCTCCACCGCCTGATATCATCTCACAGCTGTCTGCTATATCTTTACTGGTTATCAAAAATGTTTAGGAGCTCAAGTGCTTTTTTTTATTATATATGTCAGTAATAAAAAAAAACAATTACATGGAGCCTCTATTTTTGATAACCAGCCAAGATAAAGCACACAGCTGGAGGCTGCAGCCCACAGTTCTTTACATTACCTATGCTGGTTATCACAAATAGGCGAGGGACCAAATGTCAAAGTGGTGCAAAACTCTGATAGCATTCCTCCCAGAAGCAACCTGTGATTCAGAGATGCATCCAGGCATCTTCTCCATGCTGTTTCTATACAATTTAAGAATTTTGTCTTCCATTTCAACATTTTTACAGCCCCGCAAGTCATCCTGGGTAAGTCTGCTGGAAAATTATTCGAGTTTCCCATTGACTTGCATTAGATTTGTTATTTGTGACAAATACATAAATAGAGCAAAATATTCGAGACAAATAATCCAAACCTGAATATTTCACTATATTTTTTTCAATAGTTACTGTATTATGCAGCTATTAACCATAATAAGGTTAGTTGTGAATACAGTTAAGTATAAAAGTTGTTATTCTGGATATATATAATACATTTTTCCTTTATTTTCATAATAAATAGATATTGGTGCAACAGGAAATGTGAAAAGAAATGCTACGTGTTGTGAGAATCTGACGGATAGACTAAACTCCGGTTTGGAAACTGAATTCAACGCTGCTGGCCAAAGCAATTGTCCATCTACAGATCAGTTATCAGAGTAAGTTGTGCAAGAATATTTTTTAGGACACGAGTAAACTTTTTTGTTTAGAATAAAAATTGTTAATTTTTTGGTACAGTTAGGTCCAAAAATATTTCGACAGTGACACAATTTTCGCGAGTTGGGCTCTGCATGCCACCACATTGGATTTGAAATGAAACCTCTACAACAGAATTCAAGTGCAGATTGTAACGTTTAATTTGAAGGTTTGAACAAAAATATCTGATAGAAATTGTAGAAATTGTACACATTTCTTTACAAACACTCCACATTTTAGGAGGTCAAAAGTAATTGGACAAATAAACCAAACCCAAACAAAATATTTTTATTTTCAATATTTTGTTGCGAATCCTTTGGAGGCAATCACTGCCTTAAGTCTGGAACCCATGGACATCACCAAACGCTGGGTTTCCTCCTTCTTAATGCTTTGCCAGGCCTTTACAGCCGCAGCCTTCAGGTCTTGCTTGTTTGTGGGTCTTTCCGTCTTAAGTCTGGATTTGAGCAAGTGAAATGCTGCTCAATTGGGTTAAGATCTGGTGATTGACTTGGCCATTGCAGAATGTTCCACTTTTTTGCACTCATGAACTCCTGAGTAGCTTGGGCTGTATGCTTGGGGTCATTGTCCATCTGTACTATGAAGCGCCGTCCGATCAACTTTGCGGCATTTGGCTGAATCTGGGCTGAAAGTATATCCCGGTACACTTCAGAATTCATCCGGCTACTCTTGTCTGCTGTTATGTCATCAATAAACACAAGTGACCCAGTGCCATTGAAACCCATGCATGCCCATGCCATCACGTTGCCTCCACCATGTTTTACAGAGGATGTGGTGTGCCTTGGATCATGTGCCGTTCCCTTTCTTCTCCAAACTTTTTTCTTCCCATCATTCTGGTACAGGTTGATCTTTGTCTCATCTGTCCATAGAATACTTTTCCAGAACTGAGCTGGCTTCATGAGGTGTTTTTCAGCAAATTTAACTCTGGCCTGTCTATTTTTGGAATTGATGAATGGTTTGCATCTAGATGTGAACCCTTTGTATTTACTTTCATGGAGTCTTCTCTTTACTGTTGACTTAGAGACAGATACACCTACTTCACTGAGAGTGTTCTGGACTTCAGTTGATGTTGTGAACGGGTTCTTCTTCACCAAAGAAAGTATGCGGCGATCATCCACCACTGTTGTCATCCGTGGACGCCCAGGCCTTTTTGAGTTCCCAAGCTCACCAGTCAATTCCTTTTTTCTCAGAATGTACCCGACTGTTGATTTTGCTACTCCAAGCATGTCTGCTATCTCTCTGATGGATATTTTCTTTTTTTTCAGCCTCAGGATGTTCTGCTTCACCTCAATTGAGAGTTCCTTAGATCGCATGTTGTCTGGTCACAGCAACAGCTTCCAAATGCAAAACCACACACCTGTAATCAACCCTAGACCTTTTAACTGCTTCATTGATTACAGGTTAATGAGGGAGACGCCTTCAGAGTTAATTGCAGCCCTTAGAGTCCCTTGTCCAATTACTTTTGGTCCCTTGAAAAAGAGGAGGCTATGCATTACAGAGCTATGATTCCTAAACCCTTTCTCCGATTTGGATGTGAAAACTCTCATATTGCAGCTGGGAGTGTGCACTTTCAGCCCATATTATATATATAATTGTATTTCTGAATATGTTTTTGTAAACAGCTAAAATAACAAAACTTGTGTCACTGTCCAAATATTTCTGGACCTAACTGTATATGTTTTTAAAAAACACATATGGAAATAAAAGAGTATGATTGATTAGGTTTTTCAATTATTAAAACCTGTCATCTGCTCATAGGATAAATGATAAGTGACTGATCAGTCAGGATCCAAACATTGGGGCCCTTATCACTGATGAGAACAGGGGTTCCCCAAATCTTGTGACTGGAACAATAATGCACATGAAGGAAGAATGTCTAATGAGAGGAGATTACATACAGTAATATCAGTGAGAATACAAAGTCTGGTAGAGGATGTTGTATTAGAGAAGTCATTAAAATAGTGCAAACAGGGCCTGAATTACTTTTGTAAGTGTAATAAAATACAATTTGTGATTGCTCAATTACTAGAGATGGGTTTTGCGCACTGAATTTATTCTAATTGGAATATTTGGAGTTGACAAAATTGTCTTTTACCACATCGGGGTTTTCCCTTGATCTGAAAAACATTGCAGCATGTTTGGTAGAACTTGACAAAACAATGTATTTTATAGCTTTATGAAATAAGCTACTCTGTCATACTGATCATTGTATGTTCCCGTCTAAATCACATGTATTTACAGCAATTAATGAGAAATTATCATTTTGAAAATGGTATCTGATCTTCAGGCAGGATGCTATAGAGCAGAAGGAGTTGATCAGATTTATATACCGTTATTGTTTTGTGGAAAAGGTTACAATAAGCTATGTATTTTATTAATGAATATGTCCATATTATGCATGAGTCCAGTAGGCAGTCCTATCCAGTGATTGACAGCATTTGTTCCATGACTGTATGTAGGGTTAGCTCATTGAGTAGGACTACCACCAACTATCATTTATACATACAAATACCAGGGAATTCAATAAATAAAATACAAGTTTTACTGACTCTTTTCCCACAACCATGCTTCCCTCTGGTTAATCTCTCGCTCCTCCTTTCAAGATGCAGGTGAAAAAAATATTAAAGAAAAAAATCTTTACAAAAAAAAATATATTTTTTAATTATTATTATTATTTTAATTGGGCAGTCATTGTCTGTAGATGGAATATTCCCGTGTCACAATGGAGATCCACCTGGCATCACAGAACACTGCATGTCAACAATGCAGCCAATCCTTGCATGGAACACTGGTATGTCACAAATCAGACCCATGCATTGTGACATACTAGTGTTCGTGCAAGGCATGGCTACATTGCTGACACGCTAGTGTTCTCTGGTGTCAGGTGGCTCTGCATTGTGACACGGCAGTGTGACAATGCTGGCTAGATAGTTGGATTGGCTGGTTGACTGGCTGGGTTTTTTTGTGTTTTTTTTTCCCCCAATTTAAAGTTTCATTGAGTTTTAAAGAATACATTAAAGGAACATGGATCCATGTTATAACTGACAATGTGAAACCAAAGTCTATGCAACACAACACATTTGCAAATGTCATGACAGTATGTAAATGATTGGTATGATACATGGATAGTCGTTTTGAACCACAAAGAATAATAAGCCAAAGAGGAAAGGTGAAGAGGCAGTATGATCATGAAAAATAGCAAAAGAAGGATAAGTCAGGGCAAGAGAGGAAGAGATGGAGAGTAGAGCGCATCGGCCGGGTCTGATACTTTGTCCGATGGACGAAGACATGTTGGAAGGGTGGTGTTACGGTTGCTGCGAGCACTGGAGACTATGTCCAGATTTCTTGCTACTGCACATGTGCGAGCGCTGGAGTCTAAGTCCAGATTTCTTGCTACTGCACATGTGCGAGCGCTGGAGACTAAGTCCAGATTTCTTGCTACTGCACATGTGCGAGCGCTGGAGACTAAGTCCAGATTTCTTGCTACTGCACATGTGCGAGCGCTGGAGACTAAGTCCAGATTTCTTGCTACTGCACATGTGCGAGCGCTGGAGACTAAGTCCAGATTTCTTGCTACTGCACATGTGCGAGCGCCGGAGACTAAGTCCAATCTTGGAGCCATTGCACATGTGCGGGTGACATCATCGCTGACACGAGGTCATATGTCTCTGACACCTTCTATGCCGATTGGTCGCTGGTCATGTGCTTGTGACGTCTTGCTCGGTGATAGGCCAGCATGACGTCACTCCTGTCATTCTGGCAGCGGATTGGCTCTGGTGTCCTCCATCTTGGATGAGGCACAGAGTCTATATAAGACCCTGACACACGCCGCATGGTGCTCAGTCCTCTTGGTTCATGCATATGAGTAGACGCTCTGTGCGCGTTCCTCTAGGCATTCCTCTGTCTATGCTAGGTGAGCGCTACCGGCAGGGTAGCGTTCTTATACCTTACAGCTTCGGCTGCTGTCCGTATCCTTACCTCTTAGGGGAGCGGACATAGGCAGGTGCCTGAGGCACATGGTCTGGCTGGGCCTTGTGATTCTACTCGTAGGTGGACGTTGCCGCTAGGGTAACGTTCCTTATACTGCGTCTGGCAGTTGTTCATATCCTCGCACACTAGGGGAGCGAACAGAGGTAGGAGCTTTGTGCGGCTTACGCTGCTGTTCGTCTCTTTTGCACCACTAGAAGAGCGGACCTAGGCAGGTGCCATATCTAGTGGTTCGTGTCCTCGCACACTAGTGGAGCGAACGCAGGTAGGAGCTTTGTGCGGCTTACGCTGCTGTTCGTCTCTTTTGCACCACTAGAAGAGCGGACCTAGGTAGGTGCCATTTCGCACACATTGCCTTTGTCTCTGTGATTATTAACAGAGATCATTCCACACACCCTCCAAGTAAGGGAGGAATTGCTTTACTTACTTATTATATTCTTCTGTGAGTTAACAGAGATATTGCACTCTGCCATAGTCTGCAGCAAAGTCTTTGCACGGTGGACCCTGACTGTCTGATACTCCTTTCAGTTATTATCAGACAGCCCCCCGTAACAGGTGGTGTATATTATCTGAAGTAAGTGGGGCCAAGGTGCCTATCTTCTGGAGGTTAGATTAATTCAAGAAATGTTTTGCCTGAGAGGAATGATTCCCATTGAAACCATTTAGTGGCTGTCGCCACCGTCTGCCCATGCGACAGGGCCATCACCATTTCCATGCAGTGGATCACATTCACCTCCATTACCCACTCATCTATCGTAGGGGGGACATTGTCATTCCAGCGCCGTGGGATCACTGTCTTGGCTAGAGATGAGCAAACCGGTCGCGGTTCAGCTCAAGGTCGGTTCGCCGAACGGAGGTCCCGTTCGAGTTCGGTTCGTCGAACGTTCGACGAACCGAACTCGAACCGCATAGGAAACAATGGCAGGCAATCACAAACACATAAAAACACCTAGAAAACACCCTCAAAGGTGTCCAAAAGGTGATAAACAACTCACAACACAAACACATGGGAAAGTGACAAGGACATATACTCATGCGAAAACAAAAGAGCTGGACAAGGAAAAAGAGGAGGAGACACAGATATATGAGTATATGCAAGGAAACATCGATGCCATTACTGTGCAACTTGAGCCCTGCTCATTTTAGGCTTCCAATCTGGATAAATTGCCTGAGCTTGCCACGTACGCCTTGGGGATCTTGTCGTGTCCTGCAGCCAGCCTTCTCTCGGAACCTGTCTTCAGTGCTGCTGGGGGTCGACTGGCAGATAAGTACACGTGTCTGTCCACTGACAATGTGGACATGGCTCTCAGAGGACTTTTCTTCCCCTGGGTCATCCAGGGGACGGGAAAGGCACACGCATTTTTGAGAGTGCTTCATGCAAAGCATCTGTTTCATTTTGAAAAGGGGGATCAAGTGATGCCAGTCAAGTGGGGTGTGTGTGGCCCAATTAGTGGAAACGAGGGAGACTGTGGTTGGAGTCCCCTCGCTTTTGAAAAAAGAACCAAGATGAACAAGTCATGGCTCTCAGAGGACTTTTCTTACCCTGGGTCATCCAGGGGACAGGAAAGCCACGCGTATTTTTGAGAGTGCTTCATGCAAAGCATCTGTTTCATTTTGAAAAGGGGGATCAAGTGATGCCAGTCAAGTGGGGTGTGTGTGGCCCAATTAGTGGAAACGAGGGAGACTGTGGTTGGAGTCCCCTCGCTTTTGAAAAAAGAACCAAGATGAACAAGTCATGGCTCTCAGAGGACTTTTCTTACCCTGGGTCATCCAGGGGACGGAAAAGGCACGCGTATTTTTGAGAGTGCTTCATGCAAAGCATCTGTTTCATTTTGAAAAGGGGGATCAAGTGATGCCAGTCAAGTGGGGTGTGTGTGGCCCAATTAGTGGAAACGAGGGAGACTGTGGTTGGAGTCCCCTCGCTTTTGAAAAAAGAACCAAGATGAACAAGTCATGGCTCTCAGAGGACTATTCTTACCCTGGGTCATCCAGGGGACAGGAAAGGCACGCGTATTTTTGAGAGTGCTTCATGCAAAGCATCTGTTTCATTTTGAAAAGGGGGATCAAGTGATGCCAGTCAAGTGGGGTGTGTGTGGCCCAATTAGTGGAAACGAGGGAGACTGTGGTTGGAGTCCCCTCGGTTTTGAAAAAAGAACCAAGATGAACAAGTCATGGCTCTCAGAGGACTTTTCTTACCCTTGGGTCATACAGGGGACGGGAAAGGCACGCGTATTTTTGAGAGTGCTTCATGCAAAGCATCTGTTTCATTTTGAAAAGGGGGATCAAGTGATGCCAGTCAAGTGGGGTGTGTGAGGCCCAATTAGTGGAAACGAGGGAGACTGTGGTTGGAGTCCCCTCGCTTTTGAAAAAAGAACCAAGATGAACAAGTCATGGCTCTCAGAGGACTTTTCTTACCCTGAGTCATCCAGGGGACGGGAAAGGCGCGAGTATTTTTGAGAGTGCTTCATGCAAAGCATCTGTTTCATTTTGAAAAGGGGGATCAAATGATGCCAGTCAAGTGGGGTGTGTGTGGTTCAATTAGTGGAAACGAGGGAGACTGTGGTTGGAGTCCCCTCGCTTTTGAAAAAAGAACCAAGATGAACAAGTCATGGCTCTCAGAGGACTTTTCTTACCCTGGGTCATCCAGGGGACGGGAAAGGCACGCGTATTTTTCAGAGTGCTTCATGCAAAGCATCTGTTTCATTTTGAAAAGGGGGATCAAGTGATGCCAGTCAAGTGGGGTGTGTGTGGCCCAATTAGTGGAAACGAGGGAGACTGTGGTTGGAGTCCCCTCGCTGTGTTTTACATGATTTTCGAAGGGCATGACATGCCTAAGAGGTTGAGTTTCATCATCTGCAACTTGTTGGCAACAGAAAGGCTGCCTTTACACCCTTTTGAGACCGAGGATTTTCGAGACCTTATGCCCATTGCATTGCCCCAAGAGCCGATGGCCAGTCGTCACTCCTTCTCCAAGAAAGGCGTGCCCGCGCTACCACAGCAGGTCGCACACAACCTCACCGATTCCTTGAGAAACTCTGTGTGTGACAGGGTGCATTTCACCACAGATACTTGGACCAGTAAGCATGGACAGGAGAGTTACATGTAGCTGACTGGGCACTTGGAACTATGGTGAGAGATGGAGAAGGGTTTGCTGTACAAGTCTTGCCATCCCCACGACTTGTGTGTCAATCCTTCCTCTGTATGTACAAGTTCCTCCACTGCTTCTGCCTCCTTAACCTCGTGTGGGTCCTCCACCATGGCCCAAACCCTGTGTGGTCAGGCCACCCTTCCTTGTAACTGCGCCCAAGGAATCCCACACACCTCCATACTATGCTGGCAGCAGAGCTCAAGGCCATCAGGCGGTCAAATGTTTACTTTGAAATGTAGGGGAAATGTGAGACACCGCTGAGGAATTGTGGACGGTTAGCTCTGGAGAGTGAGACCGAGTTTCAGCAATGGTTGTTTCCACTCAAACAGCAGCCAGGGAAGGTCGGGTGCGACAATGATGCAAACCATTCTGCGACCCTTCTTCAGGGCAATGTGGCAGACGTGCCTTGTATGGCTCACGTGTTGAACCTGGTTGTCCAGCAATTTTTAAAACACTATCCCGGCCTACATGGCCTTCTGCAGAGGGCACGGTGTAACGCCTGCCTGGATCGACACACTCAGATGGGCTGTAAAGGATAGGCTAGAGGCAAGCCACTCACCAAGCTGGACACCCAGAACCCTGAAACGCTTTAACCCCTATACAGTGATTTGGAATTACACAGGGCCCAAGTTGATCAATACCTGTGGAAGGCTGCAGTTCCAGAGAATAGTAGTCATGCATGGTCAAAAACATTAATTGAGGAAGAGGAAAAGAATGGGATGGCCAGGACTTAATCAGAAAACAAGCAGAGGTGAAATGCGGATCGGCCAACGAGGTACATAAACAGCAAGCAGGAAAAGTAGTCAGGTAACAAGCACACAAACTCATAAAACTGAACTGGGGGTAACAGTAACAAGAGGTTCATAGCTTTCTCTGGCAGTGGTCTGCAGACAGGAGGGGCCTAATAAAGGGTGTGGTGTCTTCCCATTAGTTGTAGCTGAATGATGGTACTTCATCTGTGAGATACCCACCACCTACATTCAGCCTGTGGTTCTGTATCTGTCAAGGTAACGCAACCCAGTGGGTGACCATAACCTGCGTCCACCTGCGCCGCAGGCATCGACTCCTTTCCCATCATCAGCACTATGCACGAAAGGAACACGTTGTCACCTGGTGACCGGAGTACAAATTGATTGAGTGGACTACGTTGGTGACTTAACAGCCGTGTGCGGCAATGATGCAAACCTGTCTTCGGCCCTTCGTCAGGGCAATGTGACACACGTGCCTTGTATGGCTCACGTGTTGAATCTGATTCTCCAGCAATTTTTAAAATACCATCCCTGACTACATGGCCTTGTGCAGCGGGCACGCTGCTATGTGCTCACTTTCATCCTTCGCACCCAGCAGCTCAACAACTTTCATCGCTCCTGAAGTCTTAGGGTCTGGCGGTTAAACGCCTGAAATGCGATGTTCCAACATGCAGGAATTTGAATCTGCACATGTTTCAGCTTCTGTGGCAGCACCGCAGAGCCCTGCTGAAATATGGAATGACGTATACCCTGGGCTAACTTGATCCAGAGGTGGTGCAGATCACGCTGCTGGAGTGGTGTCAGATCAAGGACCTATGCACCCTTCTACACAGTTTACAAATATCGACGAAGATCTTAAGCACTGGCGATGCCATTCTCAGCGTGACAATTCTGGTCATCTACAAAATGGAGCACACTGTATGCATTATTCGGAGTCAGGTGTTGGTCCAAGAGGAAGGGGAGGAAGTACAGGAGGAGTCATATGCAGAAGGGATAATAAGATCTACAAGGTCCAGACGGTGAGCGGCACCTAGGCGGAAGTCAAGGGACGGTTGAGGAGAGGGATTAACAAGGGCGCATAGTATCAGCAAAAATTGTTGAGGAAGGTGCAGGAGCCCATGAAGAAATGGAGGACGAACTGGCGATGGGCATGGAAGACTCAGCAGATGAGTGAGAGCTTGCTTACATTTCGGCTGTGCGAGGTTGGGGGGAGAGGGCAGAGGAAGGAGGCAAGATTCTCAACTCTCTGCCACCAACACACCAAGGACTTGGTCCTCCTGGATGCACAAGACACATGAGCGCCTTCTTGCTGCACTACCTACAACATGACCCTCGGATTGTACGAATTCGAAGTAATGCTAACTACTGGGTTGCAACACTGTTAGATCCCCAGTACAAGACAAAATTTGGCAAAATAATTTCTGCCATAGAAAGGGACACACGTATACGGGAGTATCTGCAGAAGGTGGTACGGATTCTTAGATCTGCTTTTCCAGTAAACACCTGTGCTGCACAGAGTGAATCTCAACGCTTTGTCATGGATAGGAGGAAATGGTCTTTTACTTGTCCATATCTGAGGGACAGAAGGCTGGCTGCTGTGCTGAGATGGCATTGAGTACGGTGTCCCTGCAGAGTTGCACTTTTGGTCATATACCAAATGAGTTGAAAAAGGACAAATGCTGATGGAAAGGGGAACAGGTGTGTTGGAAAGGGGAAAAAAGTTTTTGTCCGTGGGTTTGTTGGTTAAGCAAAAGTAACATTTGATGAAGAAACACCATCTGTTACGGTGGGACTGGCAGATTTGGGTAAGGTGGTATATACTATAATACCGCTATATAATGAAGATTAATAAGAAAAGAAAGAGAAAGGTATATATCCCCATCAGCAGTCAATGTCCACCATGCTCCCAGATGGAAAAGGAGAGGTTGGCAACTGGAATGTTAGGTGGAGGATACAGATCTGTGTGGCTATGAAACTAATAGTTGCCTGAACCGAGTTAGACACCACTCGGATCTTGAGACTGGGAGCCCTGTTAGCGTCACAGGGTCCACACGCACACCCAGCCCAGGAACTCCCTGTTAACATCACAAGGGCCATTCAGTACGCTGGCCGTGTGCATTGGGGCCACACCTGTGGACAGCAGGCGCATCAGCAGCAGCAGACCTGTTAATGCCACTGGGCTGCACAAGCAGGACTTGTAGGACAGGAGCTGGTCTTAACCGTTCTGCGTTACCAACTGTGGTGGCGGCCTGCATCGACGCCCTATCCCTGCCTACCTCTGGCCTAAAGCTGCAATTGGTTCAACACATGGAGGTGTGCTCTTTCGGAGCATAATAGAAGACTGCACACCTCCTTGTTGGCTCCAGCCCGTTTTATAACCTGAGTCCGCCCCAAACCAGGGTGGACCACAATGCACCTCCTGGAGACAAAAGCAGAGTGACACGTCATGAGTGGCATAACTAGCGTCCTATTTGGAACCGCAACTTCAACAATGACCTCATCGCTGCCACGACACAAACACCTCACCAGTCATCGTCTGACCATCAATAATGAGGTGACAAGTCATAGGGGCGGGCCTCTGCAAGCCATTTGGGAGTGGCCTGGCCACATCGTCAGGACACCTGATGCCCTGTGGTCTATATGGGCCCCCCCATGTCAGGGGCAGGGCCAAAGAGTTCATTACTGGACCTAGTTTAAGATGCAGTAAATGCCTGAGCATGGTCAGTTGCATGAAATAGAGTCTCTGAAAAAAGACTATCAGCTTTAGCATGGTGTCTAGGCACAACACAGGACTTAGACCCGGCACGGAATGCAAGTACCTGTGCAAAGAGGCTTTTCACACTAAGTGTGGGAGCATGCGCTGTATCCCGAAATGAAGACTTAGCCTCAGGAATGGCACAGTCAGGCTGAGCATACTCACTAGGCGAAACACTGTAGTTAGGCTGCAGCTGGGGTAAATCAGCACACGCATGCGCACTAGCTGCCTCTCCACACTTACACGTGGAGGAGAAATTGCTCTTCGGGTGTGGACTTGGAGATGCTGTCTATGAACAGAAGGAAAAGCTAAAGGAAGCCTCACTTTCTATCCCTCCCCATGATCAAATGCAGCAAGGACTTCCCTTTGTTTGCTATAAAATTAGCGTAGCAAAATGTGCATGAGGGTGTCATGCAGAGGTGCTGCAAATAGATTTGCACCAGTGGGGCACAAATGGAGTACAACAGCCACTTCTTGTATGCCACTAAGTTTACTCAATTTTTGGTATTATAATGTCTTAGTAAGTAACAATGAGTTTGAGTGTGCAATGCAGGCAGAGGTGCTGCAAATATCTTTGCACTAGTGGGACTATACAGAAGTCCAATAGCCACGTTTAGGATGCCACTAAGTTCACTCAGTGTTTGCTAGTATAATGGCTTAGTAACAATGAGTTGGAGTGTGCAATGCAGGCAGACGTGCTGCAAATATCTTTGCACTAGTGGGACGATACAGAAGTCCAACAGCCACTTTTATAATGCCACTAAGTTCACTCAGTGTTTGCTAGTATAATGGCTTAGTAACAATGAGTTTGAGTGTGCAATGCAGGCAGAAGTGCTGCAAATATCTTTGCACTACTGGGGCAATACAGCAGTCCAACAGCCACGTTTAGGATGCCACTAAGTTCACTCAGTGTTTGCTAGTATAATGGCTTAGTAACAATGAGTTGGAGTGTGCAATGCAGGCAGACATGCTGCAAATATCTTTGCACTAGTGGGACTATACAGAAGTCCAATAGCCACGTTTAGGATGCCACTAAGTTCACTCAGTGTTTGCTAGTATAATGGCTTAGTAACAATGAGTTTGAGTGTGCAATGCAGGCAGACGTGCTGCAAATATCTTTGCACTACTGGGGCAATACAGCAGTCCACCATCCACGTTTAAGATGCCACTAAGTTCACTCAGTGTTTGCTAATATAATGGCTTAGTAACAATGAGTTTGAGTGTGCAATGCAGGCAGAGGTGCTGCAAATATCTTTGCACTAGTGGGACTATACAGAAGTCCAATAGCCACGTTTAGGATGCCACTACGTTCACTCAGTGTTTCCTAGTATAATGGCTTAGTAACAGTGAGTTGGAGTGTGCAATGCAGGCAGACGTGCTGCAAATATCTTTGCAGTACTGGGGCAATACAGCAGTCCAACAGCACCGTTTAGGATGCCACTAGGTTCACTCAGTGTTTGCTAGTATAATGGCTTAGTAACAATGAGTTTGAGTGTGCAAAGGGCAGGAGGGTACAGTGGCAGGGCTGTGGGTCTCTGGGTAGAGGAAAGGAAGCCTGCTTTTCTATCCCTCCTAATGGGGAAATGCAGCGAGGAAATCCCTGACCTTAGCTACACAGACGCTGTCATCTTGTGTAGCTGTTAAACTCTGTTTTAAACTCTGTCACCTATGGCTCTGACCCTGCCGGTATGAGCCCTTAAAAGGACTGATAGAAAGTGCTATCCCTAAGCTGTCCAGCGCTGTGTATGGAGCGTATACAGCAGTATCGGAGATAGGAGCTGCGCCAGTGATGTCTGACACCAAGGACGCAGAAGGCAGATAATGGCGTGCTGGAGGAAAATGTCCGGTTTTATAATGAAGGGACATGTGACATGGACATCCTATCACACATGCCGTTGCTTCTCTGGCTAAAAGTCCACTTAGCTGTGTGTGTGTCTGGGATTGGCTGACATGCTGGCCCGCCCCACTACACGTGCGCGCTTAGGGAAGGAAGACAAGGAAAAAAAAAAAAATGGCGATCGCCATTATCCATACAGCAGTGATCTGAATGCGCTGTTCCCGCACACTATACACTGAAATGTCATAATAGTGTGAGTCACAGAGTGACTTACACTATTACAGCGGAAAGCCAGCTAGGAATTAGCTGTTTTTTTTGCTGCTAGAACCGTTCTTGAATGTATCTAGAATATCGAGCTTTAGCAAAAAAGCTCGAGTTCTAGTTCGATCTAGAACAGCCCCAAAATCACTCGAGCCGCGAACTGGAGAACCTCGAACCGCGAACCGCGCTCAACTCTAGTCTTGGCTGCCTGGAGAAGGTGGCCCAAGAGGGACTTTTTATAGGCCTTTTCCGAGACATTAAAAATGTATAGTTGGACTGCCTCTGGGTGGCTGGGGACTATGATCCCTGTGACCTCCTGTATGGCTGCTAGTACCTTTTTCCAAAAGACCCCCAAGCCCGGGCAGTACCACCAGATGTGGGACATGGTGCCTCCCTGTGCTCCACAACGCCAACAGGTAATAGGCACCTCGGGACACCACGCATGAAGAGAAGCTGGGACCCTGTACCACCTGGAGAGTATTTTATACCTGGTTTCTTGCATTCTGGTGGCCACGACGGACTTGTGGGTCAGTCGGAAGCAACGTGCCCACTGGTTCCCGAGGAACGTCTGGTTGAGCTCTGCTTCCCACGCCGCACAAAAGCGAGGAAGGGACGCCTCTGCCGCGTTGGTTTCTTACATTCTGGTGGCCATGACGGACTTGTGGGTCAGTCGGAAGCAACGTGCCCACTGGTTCCCTAGGAACGTCTGGTTGAGCTCTGCTTCCCACGCCGCACAAAAGTGAGGAAGGGACGCCTCTGCCGTGTTGGTTATGATCTTATATATTTTTGATATCGCATGACGTGTATCTAAGGACCCAGTGCAAGGGTTTTCAAATGGAGTTTGGGGTGGAAGATGCGCCATGACAATGTTTTGTGAGATTATGAAGTGTTTGAGTTGTGCATATTCAAAATGAAACCGCATCCTGAAATTACAATTTTCCACAATCTCCAGAAGCGGTAGAAGTGATCCCCCAGGAGCCACCTGGTTCAGTCTTAAGGGGCTCTGTTTCGTACTGCCCAGGAAGTTGTTGGATGATGCCCCCGGTAGAAACTCTGAGTTATCGGTTAATGGCATAAGGGGTCCTCCCGGCTGAATCAGGCGATTGCGTAATGATGTAGAATGTACAGTTTTCAATGTTTGTTTAGTGCTATAAGACATTTCGATCTTATGTTTGGTAAGGAGTGGCAATGTCCACGGCAGGGTCAGCACTGACAAGGGGCATAGATCCTGCGCTAGGCAGACCCAAAGCTTAGACCTAGAGCTATGTAAGAGGTCCAGAACTCTGGCATGGGCGGCCGCCATGTAATAACGCCTGCAGTCGGGCAGCCCCACACCTCCTGCGTTCTTGGTCCTAGTTAGAACGCTACTCCTGAGATGGGCGCGCTTCTTTGACCAAACAAATTGATTAAATAAGTGCTGAATCCTGGCCCAATAGGCTTCCGGAACGTAAACCGGGACCGTCTGTATCAAGTACAGCAATCTTGGCAAGGCCGTCATTCTGAGGGCGTCAATCCTGCCGAACCATGAAAGATTACCTCTCTGCCACAAGGTCAGGTCTCCCTCAAGCTTTGACAGGAAGCTTTGATAGTTTAGTTGAAATAGTCTCGACAAATCGGATGGGATATTGATGCCCAAGTATCCAATACTGCCGAGGGGTGGCCATCTGAAGGGGAAGTTTGGTTTTATTGCATTTACAGTCATATGAAAAAGTTTGGGCACCCCTATTAATGTTAACCTTTTTTCTTTATAACAATTTTGTTTTTTGCAACAGCTATTTCAGTTTCATATATCTAATAACTGATGGATTAAGTAATATTTCTGGATTGAAATTAGGTTTATTGTACTAACAGAAAATGTGCAATCTGCATTTAAACAAAATGTGTCTGGTGCAAAAGTATGGGCACCTCAACGTAAAAGTGACATTAATATTTTGTAGATCCTCCTTTTGCAAAAATAGCAGCCTCTAGTCACTTCCTGTAGCTTTTAATGAGTTCCTGGATCCTGGATGAAGGTATATTTAACCATTCCTGTTTACAAAACAATTCCAGTTCAGTTAAGTTTGATGGTCAACCGAGCATGGACAGCACGCTTCAAATCATCCCACAGATGTTCAATGATATTCAGGTCTGGGGACTGGGATGGCCATTCCAGAACATTGTAATTGTTCCTCTGCATGAATGCCTGAGTAGATTTGGAGTGGTGTTTTGGATCATTGTCTTGCTGAAATATCCATCCCCTGCGTAACTTCAACTTCGTCACTGATTCTTGCACATTATTGTCAAGAATCTGCTGATACTGAATTGAATCCATGCGACCCTCAACTTTAACAAAATTCCCGGTGTCGGCATTGGCCACACAGCCCCAAAGCATGATGGAACCTCCTCCAAATTTTACTGTGGGTAGCAAGTGCTTTTCTTGGAATGCCGTGTGTTTTTGCCTCCATGCATAACGCCTTTTTGTATAACCAAAGAACTCAATCTTTGTTTCATCAGTCCACAGGACCTTCTTCCAAAATGTAACTGGCTTGTCCAAATGTGCTTTTGCATACCTCAGGTGACTCTGTTTGTGGCGTGCTTGCAGAAACGGCTTCTTTCGCATCACTCTCCCATACAGCTTCTCCTTGTGCAAAGTGCGCTGTATTGTTGACCGATGCACATTGACACCATCTGCAGCAAGATGATGCTGTAGGTCTTTGGAGGTGGTCTGTGGATTGTCCTTGACTGTTCTCACCATTCTTCTTCTCTGCCTTTCTGATATTTTTCTTGGCCTGCCACTTCTGGGCTTATAAAGAACTGTACCTGTGTTCTTCCATTTCCTTACTATGTTCTTCACAGTGGAAACTGACAGTTTAAATCTCTGAGAAAACGTTTTGTATCCTTCCCCTGAACAACTATGTTGAATAATCTTTGTTTTCAGATCATTTGAGAGTTGTTTTGAGGAGCCTATGATGCCACTTTTCATAGGAGATTCAAATAGGAGAACAACTTGCAAGTGGCCAAATTAAATACCTTTTCTCATGATTGGATTCACCTGCCTATGAAGTTCAAGGCTCAATGAGGTTACAAAACCAATTTAGTGCTTTAGTAAGTCAGTAAAAAGTAGTTAGGAGTGTTCAAATCAAGAGATTGATAAGGGTGCCCATACTTTTGCACCGGTCAAATTTTGTTTAAATGCACATTGCACATTTTCTGTTAGTACAATAAACCTCATTTCAATCCAGAAATATTACTGAGTCCATCAGTTATTAGATATATGAAACTGAAATAGCTGTTGCAAAAACCTTACATTCTTATAAAGAAAAAAGCTTAACATTAATAGTGGTGCCCAAACTTTTTCATATGACTGTATTGTCGTTTTTGGCAAAGTAATATTTAGGGCCTCTGATTTATCAGAATTACTTTTAAAGTTGGACCATTTACTAAAACGGTTTAGTTCTAGCATTAGGGGTGGGAGTGATGTGAGGGGGGTTACAGAGGTAAATAAGAAGATCATCAGCAAAGGCGGCGCATTTATGTTCCCAATTGGCGATCCTAATTCCCTGTATATCCGGGTTGGTCCTAATGGCCAACAACAAGTGCTCCATGACCAGGATATATAGCAGAGGTGACAAGGGACACCCCTGCCTGGTCCCGTTATGGATGGAGAAGGGCCTAGACAGAGTGCCAATAATTTTAAGGTGTGCAGTCGGAGAATGATATAAGGCCATAATCCTGGACGAAAAAACTAACCCCAGGCCCATATGGTTCAGTGTTTGTGAAAGATATGCCAGGAGACTCTGTCGAAGGCCTTCTCAGCGTCCAGAGATAGCAACATCAAAGAGAGTTTTTTTTGTGTGAGCATGTTGGATCAGGTCCAAGGTCTTTGTTGTATTGTCCCTCGCCTCCCTACCCGGGACAAATCCAACCTGGTCCAAATGTATCAGGTCAGGGAGTAAAGGGCCAAGTCTATTTGCCAAAAGCTTGGCATAGAATTTTAAATCAACATTGAGGAGTGAGATCGGTCTAAAACTGCTACACGCCATGGGGTCTTTTCTAGCCTTGCGGAGCAAGAAGATGTGGGCCATAGTGGAATGGGAAGGGAAAGGGACAGAGTCAGAAATTGAATTGAAGGAGAGAAGCATTAAGGGAGCCAATTGTTCAGAAAAGGATTTGTAGAATTTGGCAGGGAACCCGTCTGGTCCAGGACTCTTATTACCAGGTGAATCGCTAATCACCTCCAACAATTCCTCCAATGAAAATGGGCTTTCCAAGTTTTCAACTATAGAGCTATGAAGACGTCGGAAAGGTGAAGACATTAAAGGACCGCCTACCCTCGACTCCGGGGGCTCGACAGGTAGGTTATATAACTTGGAATAAAAGTCATGAAAGGTGTTTGAAATGTCGGGGGTAGCATAGAGCAGTTTGTCGCGTGAGTTTTTGATGCAAAGAATGTGTAGGAGCATGGGCTCTCCCTTCTCTCAACGCATTAGCCAACAGTTTTCCTGGATTGCCCCCAAACTCATAAAACTTCCCTTTCCCCACCTGTAGTAGGCGCTTGTAAGAGGAATCTAACAGTTTTTTAACCCAATCCTAGCTTGCAGAAGAGCTTGTAAGTTTGTGGCCGATAACGATCGCTTATGGATGAGCTCCAGTTCAGAGACCCTATGGAGAGCGTTTACTATGTCTTGGGCCCTTTCTTTTTTAATTCGGGACCCATGCTTGATAAAAATACCTCGTAGGACACTCTTCAGTGCTTCCCACTTGTAAGTGGGGGCTGTGTCGTCCACCGAGTGGTCCTCCATGAACCTTGTGATAGAGGTCTGAATGTCTGTGACGCAGAGCTCATCCAACAGCAACGACTCATTCAGCTGCCACGACCCTGAAGGGGCCGAGAGAGAGGGAATTGCAATCATACAATAGACCGGCGCGTGGTCTGACCACAAAATGTTATCCATCCTAGAATGTTGAATCCATGGAAGAGCATTGTGTTGCAGTAGTGTATAGTCTATACGACTGTATGAGTCTTGTGTATGGGAGTAGAAGCTATAGTCTCTGTCCGACGGATGTTTCAATCTTCATATGTCGAACAGTTGAATACGCAATAAAGCTTTTTTGATGCGTTTAATGATAGTGTCAGAAATGCTGGATTTCCCCCTGGAATTGTCCAAAGTGGGGTCCAGGGTGACATTGAGGTCACCACACAGAATTGCCGTGCCCTGTATCAGTAGGATCGCCTCGTCGACCAAACGGGTAATAAAGCTGTCCTGCCTTTGGTTTGGGGCATAGGCATTGATTATTGTGAGAGTTTGGTCCCCCACTCTCAGAGAGAGGATGATATATCTGCCAAAACTATCAGTCGAGCATTTTAAGATTTGATGCGGGAGGGATTTATGGATGGCAATCGCTACTCCTTTAGAACGGGAATCTGGGTTGTCAGAGAATACCCATGTCTGCTAGTACTTATTTTTAATAATGGGGGCATGTCCTAGCTTGAAATGGGTCTCCTGGAAACACACTATTCCCACCTTCCGTTTGTGAAGGTGGTAAAGTACCTGTGACCGTTTCTCCGGAACATTGAGGCCCTTGGTATTGAAAGAAGCGATGGTTAGGTCCGCCATCTGTAAAGGAATGAAACATTAGAGATATATGAAAGAGGGGACCGAACACAATCAGCCCGGCCGCGAAAGAGCAGAAGAGAGAAAGACTTGGGAAGGGTATAGTATATCAGAGAAAAAACAACAAGAACAGCAGGTAGAAAAACCTTACACAATAATCTAAGTCCGAACAAACGTTCATAGGGAACATATCCGCTTCAACTAAGCAGGACAGGGGATCCCAACCTATTTGGGGGAAGAAGATGTCAGACATAACCGAGCAGAGCTCAATCTATACTTAAAACATTAAAGATAACCATAAACACCGGCAAAGGTAACAAATGTTTACGCAATACGGGCAATAAGTAAATTTTAAAGGGCGACATATGATGGTTAATTAGCATAAATGACTGTAAGTAATATAAGTCATAAAGGCGTGCGTAGCCTCCGGGCTTTTCTATGTCGTCTGCCACAGGCGGCCCCCTTTGCGACCCCTTTCTCCTCTCGGGGGTAGCCCCCTGCTGGATTCTGCAGGTGGGTTCGACTTGGGAGCATTCGTTCACACGCCCGGGGACCCACGGCTGAAGCAGGGTGGTGGGCCATGCTGAAATGGAGACTGAGGGTAGACCCAGGCTTGAGATGAAGGCCGGGAAGTCCTCTGGGGAACGTAGGACCCACAACTGCGAGTCCTTCTGCACCGATAGGGAGAAGGGGAATGGGAATCCCCATTGGAACGGTAGACCCTTCTCCTTTGATACTTCCCTCTCTGAGGGAGTCCCCACGATTCACCAGCATCCACCAGGGGCTCCTGTGGCCTCCCTTCTTCTCCAGCCCCCCCGAGGGCTGTGGGACCTCCATATAGAAGGTATGGCTGTGGTTAATACTGTTGCCCCCAGCCTGAGCCCTGTCCATCAGGACCCCCTGCTGTCCCTGCTTCTGGGTAATACAGCCAGGCAGTCCCTTAAGGTTGGTCATTATACCCTCCTCTCCCTCAGCCACAGCACCTGTGTTTGATGATGATGGAGATGATGATGGAGGTTCCTGCTGGTCAGCTTCACTGAGCAGCAGCTGGTTCCTCAGGGCCCGCTGCTGTAGCGGTGAGTCATCGCCTGAGCCCAGGCACACGTGTACCTCACGTCTGCCGGTCTCAGGTGAGTTATGCTGGCTCTCCGGTCCCAGCTGGGCTACAGCGGGGTGCGCGGCCTGCAGGGCAGCAGCCGCGGGCACCCCCTTCTCCACCGCCGATCCACGCTCCCCAGGTACGCGGCCGCCAAGAGGCGCCGCTGGGCTCACTGCCGCTCCATTCACGGGGCTCCCGCTGCCTCTCACCGCTGTCGGGGGACCGGCTGGGAGACCCTCCACACCACGAGGGCTCCCCGTTACTTCTCCTCTCCTCTAGTTTTCTGTGGCTGTAGCAGTTCGGGCACCAGGTCAGGGACGGGCTCAGGGTCTGCAGGCCTCAATTCCCGCCCTGGTAGTGAAACGGCTCCAAGCTCCCGGGAGCGAATAAGATATGCTCCGATGTTGCTTTGGGATGTAGGTGGGTGCCCTGGGGTGCAGGGTTTGTTCTTTTTAGTGGAGGATTTGCCCATTTTGAAGTTAAAACCGGCTTTATGGGAGAATGTAGAGAGAAGCTCAGGAAAACAGTGTCCTCACTCAGCCATGTCTGGCTCCGCCCCCGTGTTTTGTTTTCTTTTATTGGGTCATGTATTTTGAGACCTGTTGTTACCTCTGATTTCAGAATGTGGGCGAAAAAAGGATTAGCGAAAAAAATCTCCCCCCCCCCAAAAAAAATCTAAATTTTGTTTTTGTTTTATTATAATGATGATGATAATAATATTATTATTACTACTACATTCATTAGGCAGTCAGTACCTGTAGATGGAATACTACCTGTCACAATGCAGAGCCACCTGGCATCATGGAACACTAGCGTGTCATCAAGGAGCCACGCCTTGCTAGTGACACTGTTATGTAAAATGCCTGTTTACTTCACAATGTGGTCTTCGCCTACAAGTCTTGCTGCCTGGCCATAACTGGGCCAGTAGGCTTGATGGCTGGTTGGCTATCTGGTTGGTTTTCCTACTGGCTGGCTCGCTTGCTAACTGGCTAGATGACTAGTTGGCTGGGTGGCTGACTGACTGGCTGTCTGGATGGCTAGCTGAATGCATTGATAGCTAGCTAGCTGGCTGACTAACTTGGTTTATGGCTGTGATCTAGCTAACTGGCTGGCTAGCTGGCAGTCTTTTTTTTTTTTTTTTGTTTGGATCAAATCTTTCCTGACCTGTTGTCTTCTCTCCCAATTTTGTTTGTCTAAATATTTTTGTTTATTATTATTACTAATGTTTTAATTATTATTACTAGTATTATTTAATTGTATTGGGCAGTCAGTGTCTTTAGGCGGAATACTGCCGTGCAACAATGCGGGTCCCCCTGGCATCATGGACCACTAATAATGTCATCAGTATGGTCATGCCTTGCACGGAACACTGGTATGTCACTATGTGGATCCACCTCGCATAACAGAACACTAGCATGTTATCAATAAGGCCACGCCTTCCTAAGAACACTTTTGTGTCACAATGCTTGCTAGACTCACATTGTGGCCTCCGCCTATAAATCTGGCTGCCTGGAAGTAGCTGTGCCAGTTGTTTAGCTGACTGACTGGCTATCCATCTCACTGACTGGTTTGCTGACTGGCTGGTTAGCTGGCTTGGTGGATGGAAAGCTGTCTGGCTAGCTAGCTGGATGGCTAGCTGGCTGGCTGACTGACAGGCTGGCTTGATCACTAGTTAGTTGGCTGGCTGGCTAGCTAACTGCCTGGCTGGTGCATTGACTGTCTGGCTAGCTGGCTGTATAGCTGGTTTGCTTGCTGGGTGGCTATCTTACTGGCTTGCTAGAAGGCTGTTCAGTTGGCAGGCTGCTTAGCTGGCTGCCTGGCTGGCTATCTAGCTGTCTGTCTGTCATTTTGTTGTTTTCTTTGGGTCCTGTTTTTTGTGAACTGTCTATGACACGCCCACCAGGGCTGTTGGGGGACATTCGGAACCGGGCCGGTTCTGTTGAGAGGATGTCACGGAGTCAGGGCCCGACTCCGTGACCCCGGTGGTGTCGTTTTTTAAATTATGGAATATATTTGCAAGGGATGATGCTTCGTGATACCACTTGTGGTTTTTGGGCAGGTATGGCCGACGCTGCTTAGACGGGACCGCTGGGGCAGATGGTGATACAGCTGAGATGGTACAGCTCCCCAAAGGTAGAGCTGGGACCCCCGGGCAACTGCAGGCATTGTATAACTGAGAAATACTGATAGTGGCACTAGCAATTAGTATTTACTTGTCACTGCTAGGATGAATTATCATACATAAACGATGATTACTAATATGGTAAATTATTATTTATTATTTAATATCTATTGGAGATATTCACACGTATTCATCCTCTGCCTACTAGCGGCTCCATTCCTATATAACCTAAATATTAATAATACTAAATAACATAAATAATCAATTTGCTTAATTGTAGACTTTTGATCTGAGCGCCAGTGAATTTTCTTCTTTTTAAAAAAATTAAATAGTTTTAAACAATTTAAAAAAAAACAAAAGCTTAACTCACACCCTTTTCACAGTTTTATTAGTAAATAATTTTACTAAGATTTTACATTTTTTGCACAACTAAAAGATAAAAAAAACTATAAAAGTGTGATATCGTACTGACAGGAAGGATTTTATGTAAAATTCATGCTTTAAAAGTAAAACCTGAAAAGCAATTTTGTTTTTCACTATATCACCCCACTTGGATTTTTTTCCCATTTTTCACTGCACAATATAGTGAAATAGTGTCATTCAAAACTACAATTGGTCCCCAAAAAAACAAGCCCTCATATAAACGTTGCAAGGGAATAGTGAAAAGTAATGGCTCTTTCAAGAAGAGGAGGAGAAAATGGAGCCACAAAAATTTAAAATTGGCCTTTCATAAAGGGGTTAAATCATCAGGCTGATATTGGGTATTATTGAAAGAATAGGAAATAAACAATAGTCAAATGCAGTTATATGAAAGTGAGTCAAGAGCCACATCGGAGACCTCCATATCCGAGGATTAATGATGTTTAGATTAAAAGTGGTACATTTTACTGACATTGCTGACCCTGCAAAAATTCAGGCTTTTACAGTGCCACGGGCATGCATTATAAATCTGAAAAAGCACATAGAGAAATTGTATTTTACTATTCTGACTGACTCATATCTCCATTTGTGAAGTTGCCAGATCACCAGAAAAAAGATCGTCTATGAAGTGACTTGTGTTCATTCATCACAGCAAGAGAGTACTGTATTACAAGTCTTATGTGGACAAGATGACACACAGTCAAGCCAAGGTGAGTGTGAGATACCGAAATATCACTCCATACAGTCATTAAGAGTAAGTAAAGAAGGGTGGTTAAAGAAATATTTTAAAAGTGCATTTTTTTCCTAAAAGCAGAAAACTTGCACATGATGCATAGTGGTGATGATATGAAATTGACATGTTATTAACATTTCTCTATTTTGTTTCTTTTACACGGGATTTTCACATCCATGGTTCAAGAAAAGAACCACCAAATTCTGTGAGAAATACATAAAGGCCAGCTGACTGTCCATGTATAAGTTAGGGCTCATACAGACATTGGTGCAACACAGTCCGAGCAAGGTCCAGCCGCGGATCACGCTAGTGTAGTATGGTGGCTGAGTCAGAAATGCAGCACTACTAGAGATTTAGTTGAACAAGTGTAATAAAATTAGAGTAGCTGACCATGCATGTGGTAGAACTGAGCAAAGAACTGCAGTAATGGAGACCTAGATGTACAGTAGCAAAGATGGACTAGTGCAAGACCAAACAGGAACATCAATTACAAGAACACGCAAGCAGTTTATTTGACTCTGTAGAATAACATAATCATTATGGTTTGCCACATCTTCAACCCTTCACACTGTTGATGAAAGGGAATCAGCTGAGAAGGAGATGCAACGCACTGTGTTGGAACTGGGACAGATGAGTAATATTTGCTATGAATCCATGTTAGGCCTCATTCACATCAGTGGGTATGGAAATGTACCGCCACCATGTCAGCAGCCGGGCTACTCCGATCCGGATCTGCGGTGGCTCGAGGGGCGTCCAGACCTGGGGGTCTCGCGGCCACTCGAATAGAGAAAAGGGGGTATTTACAGGGGAGTATTGTATGGAATAGTTCGTGGTGCCACCACTGGTGTCACTTGCGTACTCACTCAGTCCAATAACGCTGACACCGACAACTGTAGTAAACCAAAAATGTGGATACCATTGCCGCTGAGGGGGAGCACGCCTGGGTCTCGTTGCCGTTGGTGTTGCCTGTTGATCTGTGACCTTTCCCTTGGCACCTTGTTTCTCTCTGGTTGGTCCCTGTAGCCTGAAACTAGTCGGGTCCCGCTCCCCAGCATGGCTAACTGAGGGAGCTTGCTCTCAGGGTTCACGCTTGGGATTTCTTGGACCGTATTTGTGGAAAGTCCTATCCCTCTCGTTGCGCTAGTACCCCGATTTTAAAGTGGGTGGAGAGCGGATCTTGAAGGCTCCGTTCTCATTGGGTAAATTGTCAGGTTGCCTGAAACTACTCTCTGACCTAGGGTCCACGTACCCCGCCGTGCCGTGGTCCCAGCCCGGTGATGGTACAAGGTCGCCGGCTGTCCTCCACAACAATGCCGTGCCTCTTGTCACGATCCCCTGCGACCGGGGGTCCAGCTCCTACCAGGCCCAGACCAACATCTGCTACCTAGTGCTTTATGGAGCCCAGCTCCTGACCTCCTCTCGCTTTCACCTCCAACACTACACTGACTCACTCATGACACTCCTGACCTCCCCTTAACAATCCCCCAAAGTGGGCGACCCTATTACACTCAGGCCGTCCACTGGTGTGTTTGGTGGGTGTGGTGCGGAGTGTTCCTAGCATTTTGATTAGCTGGTTTTGGCAACACCATTGGTTAGGGACCTGTAACCAAGGAGGAGGTGGATATTGCACAGAAGGGCAGATTACACAATACCCTGTGACGACTGATAGGCCAGGGCGTCACATTCCCTCTTGGTTAAATGTAGCTTGTCCCCGAGCTACAGGACATCAGAGGTTTTTTCATTTATTTTTTTTTAACTGTGGAAAAATAGAAAAAGAACATTTTTATTTACACAGGTTCGTCCCACAATAGGGAGGCTTGTCACTTAAACGTTACTTAACACTTTAAAGTTCATCTTTTCAACGGTGGGACGATATCCGGTTTCAGTAGTAGCGGAGGCTCAACCTGCACCGTTGCAGCCTCTTCCCCCGACAGTCCAGTGCCAATGTCCCAGATCCCATTAACCTGCCACCTAAACAACCTGACCCCCTGCAAACCTATGGTAGGTCCGTGACCAGGTTAAGGTCCCGAATGTTGCAATAGATGACTCTGGTGGGCACAGGAGGTGCAACTATTTACAAAACACAAGTTCGTGTTGGTCACGCCAGTCCTGTGACCGTGGTCCATTTTTACTATATAAAATGAACAAAGTCCATGTACCGGGTGTATACACTGTAAAGAATCTCTTTGTAAATTAGGTAACTTCTTCGTTCATTTAAACCTTATTAATTAGGCACTCATTTTCTAACATTTTGTATGTGAAAAATAAAAAACTTAGAAAAACAATAAACAAAAGCACAGATAACTAATGGTTTCTATTTAAAACATTACTGGTTCTTTTAGCACTCTTCTCTATACCTCCGCGGGGGCTGACCAAAGTTAGCATGGGTTGACCTCCTCAACTCTGGACCCTCATCCCCTTCTGGTGGCATGGCAATACTCTCTACAGGTTCCTCGCCCTCGTTGCTGGGGGTAGCTGGTAGGACCCTACGTGTGGGTGGCAAGGGTACAGGTGTTACTCTAGGTGCCGGAGTGGGTGCAGTGTCAGTAAGCCGTTCCTGTTCTGGTTCTTCCACGGGTTGTGGGAATGTTAACCCCTTCACGACCATGGACGGATCTTTCCGTCATGGATCGTGTCCCGGTAAGCCCTGCCCCCTGCCGCGGGCAGGCGGCGTGGATCGGCACACATATCAGCTGTTTTCAACAGCTGACATATGTGCCTACGTGTTCCGAGTGGAATCGCATTCCACCCGGAACATTAACCCCTTAGATCTCGCTGCCAAAGTCTGGCAGCGAGATCTATATGCGCGCGGCCATGTTTTTTACTTACCGCCGCCCCCTCCGGACGTCACGTGAGTGATCACATGACGTTCGGTGGTTGCCATCGTAGCACAGGGTCATGTGATGACGCCTGCTGCTACTAAGTTTCACTTTCCTTTTTCCTCGGCACGGAGCAGAGGAAAAAAGAAAGTGACTATTTCTGCTGTTTACAGCGGTATAGCTGTGATCAGCAGATAGCGATCAGCAATCGGATTGCTGATCGCTATAGCCCCCTAGGGGGACTAGTAAAATAAAATAAAAAAAGTAAAAAAAAAGTTTTAAAAAAATTAAAAAAAAAACAAAAAACCTAAAAGTTCAAATCACCCCCCTTTCCCCCCACTGAAAATTAAAGGGTTAAAAAAAATAAATATACACATATTTGGTATCGCCGCGTTCAGAAATGCCCGATCTATCAAAATATAAAATCAATTAATCTGATTGGTAAACGGCGTAGTGGCAAAAAAATTCCAAATGCCAAAATTACGTTTTTTGGTCGCCGCAAGTTTTACGCAAAATGCAATAACAGGCGATCAAAATGTAGCATCTGCGCAAAAATGCTACCATTACAAACATCAGCTCGAGACGCAAAAAATAAGCCATCACTGAGCCATAGATCCCAAAAAATGAGAACTCTACGGGTTTCGGAAAATGGCGCAAAACGTACGCCACTTTTATTGGACAAGCTTGTGAATTTTTTTTAACCCCTTAGATACAAGTAAACCTATACATGTTTGGTGTCTACAAACTCGCACCGACCTCAGGCATCATACCCATACATTAGTTTTACCATATAGTGAACACCGTGAATAAAACATCCCAAAAACTATTGTGCCATCACACTTTTTTTGCAATTTTTCCACACTTGGAATTTTTTTGCTGTTTTCCAGTACACCATATGGTAAAACTTATGGTTTCATTTAAAAGTACAACTTGTCCCGCAAAAAACAAGCCCTCATATGGCAAGATTGACGGAAAAATAAAAAAATTACGGCTCTCGGAAGAAGGGGAGCAAAAAACAAAAACGCAAAAACGGAAAGTGCCCCGGGGCTGAAGGGGTTAACACAGGGACTATTACTGCTCCATTCTGCATAGGCCAATCTTCCGGAAAGTCACCTAGAATGGTACGGATCATTCTCTTCTTTCCTTCCACCGCTTGAGGCTGAGGCTGAGGTTCATCTTCCACCCTTAAGGGTTCTGGGCACTTAATCATATAGTTTCAGGACACCGTAGCCGTGGTCCTACCTTGATCCTTGCTGATTAGGTAGGTCTTTTTATTATCAAAGTTGGATGGCTGTACCACATATGGCTCCTTTTCCCACTGATCATCAAATTTGTGCTGCTTTCTCTTCCTTTTGAGTACAATCTCGCCAGGGATGAAGGGGGTTGTTTTGGCTTGCCTGTTAAAGTTTCTTTCCTGCCGTTCCCGGGTTTGATTCAAACTCTCTTCAACGCACTTCTGAATCTGTTTATACTGGATCTGGCGACGTGAGTCCCAATCCTCACCGGGTGCGTAGGTTTCAGGCAATTCAACCTCCATCTCCAGGTCCACAGGAAGTCTTCAAGGCCTAGCTCTCATCAAATAAGCCAGGGTACACTTGGTGGATCCCACTGGGATGTTATTGTAAATGTCCACAAGGTCTGACAATTTCTCAGGCCACTGGTTCCGCTCCTCAAGAGGAAGGGTCTGATACAGATGAATCACTAGGTGATTCATCTTCTCGCACATCCCATTCATCTAAGGTGTGGTGCGTATCTTTTTGCACTCGTACAGACTGCAGAACTCCTGGAAGATTTCAGCCTCAAATGCAGGGCCTTGATCGGTAAGAACTCGGTCGGCGTACCCATGCGGCCTACAGAAGTGTGCCTGGAACGCCTTTGCCGCGGTGCTGGCAGTCAAATCTTTAGCAGGTACCACCACCAAGAATCGTGAGTAATGGTCGACCATCGTGAGTGCATATGTGTACCCATTCCTGCTGGGGGTCAATTTGACATGGTCAGAGCCAAAATCTCGAGGGGCTGCTTGGTGACAATCGGCTGGAGTGGTGCTCGCTAAATGGTGCCATCCTGCCTTCTCAAGGCGCAAGGGCCGCAATTCCTACAGCAGGCTTCTATGTAATCCCTCATTCCTATCCAGTAGAAGCGACTCCTCAGCAACATCTCCAGCTTCTTCCAACCAAAGTGCCCGGCTCCATCATGGTACGCCTCCAGCACTACCGGAACATACGCCCGAGGTACCACGATCTGGCAGATCCTCTCATGAGTCTTGGGGTTGGTCAGGCTCCTGCATAACTTGTCTTGGTAAAGATAAAGCCGACTCCGGTCTTGCCACAATTTTCTAGCTTCCTCTGGGGCGCCTGGTTCCAGACAGGCATCAGCTCTGGCCAACAATGCCTTGACTAGCCTGATCGCACAGTCTCTATCCTGGTCTTCCTGCCAACCATGGTGAGGCAACTGGTTGCAAGTTATCTCTTGCTGATGGGTACATGGTCGAGGCCGCTCCGCAGAAGTGGGTTGATGGAACGCAGGCAATTCAATCTCCTCCAGGTCATCTTCAAACTCTCCCATCATCGAACAGATGGGGCATCCTGGACAATGCATCTGCGTTGGTGTTCTTGCGACCAGCCCTGTACTTTATAACAAAGTCGTAATTTCCCAACCTTGCGACTCAGCGTTGTTCCAGGGCTCCAAGTTTTGCCATATCCAGATGAGTCAACGGGTTATTGTCCGTTTATACAGTAAACTTGGCAGCAGCAAGGTAGTGCTTAAACCTTTCAGTCACGGCCCATACAATTGCCAGGAACTCCAACTTGAAGGAGCTATAATTCTCTGGGTTCCTCTCCGTGGGCCTCAGCTTCCGACTTACATAGGCTATCACCTTCTCCTTGCCCTTCTGCAAATTGGCACAGGACAGCTCCGAGCCCCATATTACTGGCATCCGTATACAGTATAAACCGGAGACCGTAGTTGGGATATGCCAGGATTTCGTCTCCAGTTAAGACAGACTTCATCCGCTCAAAGGAATCTTTTTGCTCCTTACCCCATCGGAGGCCCTGAAGATTTGCTGTGTACAGATTGACCCACCAGATGATCCTGCAAGGGGGCCACTATCTGTGTGTACCCCTTGACGAACCTTTGGTAGTATACCATCAGGCCCAGAAACTGTCGTACTTCCCTGACGGTTGGGGGCCTTGGCCAGTTCTGTATAGCTGTTATTTTCTTGGGGTCCGGTGCCACACCTTCGGCACTAACCATATGCCCCAAGTACTGTACCTTCGGCTTCAACAGGTGGCACTTGGACGGCTTGAGCTTCATCCCATATTTGGACAGGGCATCAAACACCTCTGCCAGGTGTTGTAGATGTGCCTCATACGTCTTGGAGTAGACGATGACGTCGTCCAGGTACAGCAAGACCGTCTCGAAGTTGCAGTGACCCAAGCAGCACTCCATCAGCCTCTGGAACGTCCCCATTGCATTGCACAGCCCAAATGGCATACTGTTAACTTCGCACAGTCCCATCAGGGTAGCGAACGCAGTTTTCTCCCGATCTTCCTCGGCAACAGCCACCTGCCAGTATCCACTGGTGAGATCAAGAGTAGAAAAGTAAGAAGCAGACTTCAGGGCAGCCAATGATTCCTCAATACGGGGCAAGGGGTAGGCGTCTTTTTGTGTGATTTTATTAATCTGTCGGTAGTCTACACACATTCTCATGGTACCATCTTTTTTTCTCACTAGTACCAGTGGAGCGGCCCAGGGACTGCAACTGTCGTGGATTACTCCCGCTTCCTTCATGCTTCGAAGCATATCTTTAGCACATTGGTAATAGGCAGGTGGTATGGGCCTATACCTCTCCTTGATAGGTGGGTGAGTGCCTGTGGGTATGTGATGTTGTACCCCTTTTATCCGCCCGAAATCCAATGGGTGTTTGATAAAGACCTGCTCATACTCCTGGACAACCCTGTAGACCCCTTGTTTATAATGTGCAGGTTTAGAGTCAGTGCCCACGTGTAATTCCTGACACCACCTCTCTACCGGTCCCTGGGGGTTGTCATCAGGGGAGTGACTAGGCTTGTTTGAGGAACCCGCTGTATGGATGTCATCTGCATGGACTACGAACAGCTTGGCTAGGGTGGCATATCTGGGCAGGGTGACCTCTTCTTCCCCACAATTCAACACTCGCGCGGGCACTCTCCCCTTCCGGACGTCGACTACCCCCCTGGCCGTAAACACTGTGGGCCAATGCTCTGAGGGCAGAAGCTCTACCACTGCCTGATATTCCTGTCCACGGGATCCTACAGCAGCCCTGCACCATATCATCATTTCACTTAGTGTGGGTACTATAAGAGCGGCCACATCCATCACCCGCTGCAGAAGGGCTCAGATCTCACGTTGCAGGACTCTCTGCCACCCCGCTCCTGCAGTCTCAGACAGCTGTTGAAGCAAAAACAATACTTCTTCCATGCAATTTTCAATGACATTTGTGCCTAAAATGATCTTAGGGTTCCTATCACTAGGGTCATTTTGTACCACTATGAGGCCATGCCTCATCAATTCTACCCAGCCCACCTTAATGGTCACCTCCTTGAACCCAATTTGAGTCACTGGTAACCCGTTGAGGGCGTAGATGGTGATGCTGTCATCTGGTGGAGTGAGTTCATCGTCAAGCCAAAACTTTTTATACAGTACATAGGGAATATTTGTTATCTGGGAGCCGGTATCAAGCAATGCAGAAGTCAGGATCCCATCCAGGGTGATGGAAACGATGGGTCTTCCCCCTACATACAGCTCATGCCAGTCTGCTGGGCCTTGGGAGTTTATTCCTGGGGATTGGCTCTTGGCCCCAGGGGTTGTCCGTTTAAAGGACAGCTCCATGCGTAGTGGCCGGTCTTGTTGCACTTATAGCAAACGGGTGGTCCATACCGGTCACTGTTCAGTCCCTTGTATGCCTGTGTCCTCTTCCTCATCCTAGGGACGTCTTCCGGGCAATCGGCCAGCTGGATTTTTCTCGACGGGGTGGTCTTCGACTTGAGTTGCATCGCTTCCAGAATCCTGGCGACGTCGGGACTCAGTTGCTGTACTTGCGCAGACAAATCACTCGTTCCGTCCCCGGGTGTTATTAGAGGAGCCGGCTTGGGCAGTGCTAAAGCAGGGGTCTTCACCTGTAACGGGGATGTACCTGCTTGCCAAGACGGGAGTGGGGAGTCAGGGGCCTCTGGGGGCTGCAAATCTTTGATGGCCCTCTCCTTTAGGGTAGCAAAGTCCAAAGCGGGATGTTCCAGGGCCCACAGCCAGCTGCTTGCGGTCCTCTACTGACCCTAAGCCTTGCAGGAACTGCTCCAACAGCATCTTGTTCCCCTCTTGCTCTCCAATATCGTTGGTCAGTCTCAGGGTTCGCAGCGACGCTTGTAACTTTAAGGCGTAATCCTTAATGCTGTCTTGGGGCCGTTGTTTGCAGCTGTAGAACCTCATCCTCATCTCAGTTCGGCCTCGGTGCGGGTCTCAAATGCAGCTCCCAATCTCTTAAAGATGGCGGTTACCGAGGTCACACATACCGGAGACAAGGACACATGTAGACCCAGTAAAATCAGTGGTCTTGGTAACACATCCATGTTTTCACACAGACCGTATGTCCATGTCTAGTAAACGTGTGTCTGTGTGCTCCACCCGGTGACATGTCCATTTTCTGCTGGCAGCACAGGTGTCACATAGAGTGCACAGTGATGTGATCCATGTGACATCATTGTGACACGTCACAGAGAAAACACAGGTCACATAAAAATAAAGAACTTTTATAGTTACCTGTCTACAACTCTGCTGTCTCTGCCTCTGCTGTTACTTCCAGGTCCCGCTCGTTAAGCTCATGCATATTCACTGCACTGACTGCAGACCCGGAAGTTATAGCAGTGCCGGCCGAAGACAGGTAAGTATACAAGTTCATGCTGTCCGGGTACAATCCAGATGTCACACGGATAGCACAGTGTTAGCACTTGTAAAACACATACACATATGCACATGTGCCGCCCCCGTGCCAGCAGCCGGCGCTGCTCGGATCCGGGCCTTCAGGGGTGGTGGCTCGAGGGTCTCCGGACCCGGGGGTCTCGCGGACATGCCGAATAAATGGGGGGACATAGATGTACGGCTAGGCCATAGTAAGTTCGTGACGCCACCCACGGTGTGTGGTGAGGTGGGACACCACCGCTGCTGTTATGGGGCATCTGGGGGAGATGTTGTGCAGCAAGTTGTTACCCCCTCCATGGGCAGGGATGGTGGCCCCGGGGTCCGGTGGCTCGGTGCAGTGGATAGCGACCGCAGGGCAGCAAGTTGTTACCCCCTCCATGGGCAGGGATGGTGGCCCCGGGGTCCGGTGGCTCGGTGCAGTGGATAGCGACCGCAGGGAGTGTTGGTGTACTCACTGTTAATAAGCCAAACAAGTCTCTGGTAAACCAAGGTGATGGTGGCCGGTGCCGCGGCCGGTTGCATTTGGGTCCCCCACCTGGCTGGTGGTCTCTATCCTTTTCCTCTGCACTGTTTGTGTAAGGTGGACTTTCCTAGTGTGAAACTCAGGAGTCGGCTCCCGGCTGGATGTGGCCTAAGGAGCCGTGCCCGCAGACGCGGACCTGTGTTATCTATGGGCCCTGGCGGTGACCTCTTATCCCTATCGGTAGGCTGTTGTCTTCTATGAGGGACTTTGGATGGGACAGGATCTCTAGTCCTCGCCTCAATCGGTGAATTATCCAGTCCGCTTCATTCCGGGCTCTGGCTTTAGGATCCGAGTACCCCCCTTTGTGCTACGGTTTCCGGGTCGGTTCCCTGTGTTGGTACCGGCGGGCTATAACCCTGTCCCGGTCTACCTCGGTTCTGCCGAGCCGTCTTCCCATCTCCTGCTGACGGAGACCACCGTCTGCCTTCTAGCCAGTGGCACCAGGGCTCCTACCCTGGTACCGTTCAACTTGAACTTTCCTGCTGGAGCTACACTTGGTTCCAGCCCACACTCCTCTCCAAACTGAACTTCAGACTCCTCTCCACTTAACAACTGTTTTTCCCTCCCCGGGCTGTCTGGACCCCTGGGTGGGCGTGTCCCAACTGCCTGGTCACGCCCACTGGTGTGTCTATCTTTCCCTAAGGGAGGGGTGACTAGGGTTTTCTGGTTGGCTGTGTGTTTCCTAGTGAGGGAACGGTGTAATGCGGGGGCCTATTTGTGACTACCTGGTTTTGCCAGGGTGTCACACACGTTTACCACGGACTGTGCAAAACGTTTGTGTTTTGCACAGGCCTGTGAAAGAGGCCTTACAATAGCAGGGTAGCTATAGTAGTATGCTGCCACACTCCATCTGCCTCCCTTTTTTATTTTCCTCCCCTTCTTCCAACAGCCATAACGTTTTTATTTTTTTGTAGATATAGCTATATGAAGACTTGTATTTTGCATGAGTTGTGCTTTTGAATGACCCCATTCATTTTACCATATGGTGTACTGTACGAGAATATGTGATAAAAAATTCCAAGGGTGGTAAAATTGCAATAAAAATGCAATTCCACAATTGTTTTTTTGTTTGATTTTTTTTTACTTACGATGTTCACTATATGGTAAAAGGGACCAGACAATATGATTCTTCATGTCAGTATGACTACGTAGATACCAAACATGTATACTTGTTTTTAATTTAAGTGGTGAAAAAAATTCAGAAATTTGTCAAATATATTTTTGTTCCTTTTACCATTTTTCCAAGAATAATAGTGCTTTTATTTTTCGGAATCTGCAACTAAGTGATGGCTTTCTTTGATTGCACCCAAAGCTGACATTTTAACTTACCATTTTTGGGTAGATGCGATGTTTTGATCGCCTGTTATTGTTCTTTTTTGGATTATTAGAAATTTTTTTCCGTCACGCTATTTACTGATGTCATCAATTTAATTTATTTTACATTTTTATACATCAGACACAGGGGTCATCAGCTCACTCCTGACAGTCTCTACAACCCACTGGCGCACCGCGATCACGTCACGGCCGCGCCGATGGGAAGGGAGAGTGACGTGCTCCCCACTAGCACATGTTAAATGTGGCTATCAAAGATTGATATCGGGATTTAACTGGTTAAGAGTCTGGGAGCTGTACTGGATCATCTGAGGGAATGGCTGCTGTAGATGAGTACTTTTGAGATGAAGATGAGTACTATTTTTTTTCAATCTTAATTTTTTTGCTATGTTGCATAACCTCATTAATAACATTTATTTTAAAGGCGCTTCATGACAGCATATTTTTATTACAAAACAATGGAAAAAAAAAGCATGTATATGTTGCGCCCAGGGGCAGCTGAGCTGCTGGGATCCGGGCGGTCCGTGGCTTGAGGGGTCCCGGTTCCGGGGGCACTGACGATCAGTTTTAAGTCCGACTACGCCACTCACGTTGTTCGGCCAGGGATGGTATGGCCGCCGCTGCCGCTCCTCTCTGGGGATGATGGATAGGGCAGCGTGGCTGGTGGAGCCCTCTGCGAGTTGGGCTTTTCCCCAGGGGTAGGTAGGAGTTAACGTGGAGACGCAGGGAAATAACTCAGTCCAGACAAGGGAGTGCAGTTTGGTCGCTTTTAAGTACAGCTGGGTTCGCACCCTGGGGACGTGCTGGATCCCAGGTGTGCATGAGTCCTGTGTCCCTGTGCGAGCCGACGTGGTGACACTCGCCCATCGATGCATTCGGAAGTGTGTGAGGGTCCTCCCTGGATTGAAGCACCCGGAGGTCCGTCTAGTGTCTGGGTCCTGCCGCTGGCAGCTTGCACTGTTTAAGGGAGTATGTGACGTCCCTGATCTTATCAGGGTGTCACAGGAAACTTCACTCCTTTTCCTTATGGTGCAGAACTCATTCTCCATGGTTCTGGGATCCTAACTATTGGTATTGCTTCCATCCGCATTCAAATCCTAGCCACACCTCACACCACACCCTGTCAGGCACACCAGTGGGTGGTCTAGCTGGAAAAGAGCCACCCACCTAGGGGTCAGGCAGACTGGTGGGAGGGACTTAGTCAGTTGAGTGGTAGCCCTCAGGCCTGCAACACACATCCGTTGAAAACGTGCGTGTTTGGTCCGTTTCCGTACATACCGGAGATACGACCAAACATGCACATATGTTGTTCTATGTTAAAAAACACACGTGTGTGTTGTTTGATCTTCCGTGTGTTCGTGTGCATCCCACGTTTTTTGCTCCGTTTGGCATGGAAGCATGTTAGTTTTTGGGACGGAGCACGCACACACGGACATAATGTTAGCCTATGGGAGTCCAAATAAAATGTTCCTTGCACGGATGTGTGGTTATGTTGTCCGTGAGAAATGTCCGTGTGTGATGCAAAATGTCGTTACTACATGTTGGAAGACAGAGTAGCGGGATGAGAATGAACTCGGGTGAACTTCACCCGACTTCATTGTCATGCCGCGGCTCTGTCTGTGTGCCGTGTACTGATTAGCGGTCACCTGTGAAGGATTCACCGGTGACCGCTAATCCCCCGAGGGACTGAAGTGTCCCCCCCTCTCTCATACTCACCGATCCCCGATCACCGGTGCTGCACGGCGTTCACACTGCTCCGGCGGCTTTTTCTAATTTGAAAAAGCCGGCCGCTCATTAAACAATCTGGTATTCCCTGCTTTCCCCGCCCACCGGTGCCTATGATTGGTTGCAGTGAGACACGCCCCCACGCTGAGTGACAGGTGTCTCACGGCACCCAATCACAGCAGTCGGTGGGCGTGTCACTATGGAGTATAGAAATAAATTAATAAATAATTAAAAAAACCGGCCTGCGGGTCCTCCCAATTTTAATACCAGCCAGATAAAGCCATACGACTGAAGGCTGGTATTCTCAGGATGGGGAGCCCCACGTTATGGGGCTCCCCATCCTGAGGTGCATCCAGCGGTGGCCGCGAGTAACCTCAGTGACAGCTCAGCTGATCACGCGGCTCTCTTCATTTGCTGCGTGGAGGTGATAGGAGCGGCAGTGTCTTCTGCTGCTCCGGTCACCTCTATGCAGCAGAGCTGGAAGTGACGCTGGACCATCCTGGATTACGCCGGACATGGAGGGCTTTTTGGGGCTGATTAAATTGGTGAACCAGGGAATGTGTTTGTGTTTTTTATTTCTAATAAAGGATTTTTCAGGTGTGTGTGTTTATTTACTGTAATATACAGATCAATCATGGAAGGTATCTCGGGGAGACGCATGACATGATTAATCTAGGATTTAGTAGCAGCTATGGGCTGCCATTAACTCCTTATTACCCCGATTTGCCAACGCACCAGGGCAAATCGGGAAGAGCCGGGTACTGTCCCAGAACAGTCGCATCTAATGTATGCGGCCATTCTGGCTGGCTGCTGACTGATATTGTTAGGCTGGGGGGCTCCCCATAACGTGGGGCTCCCCATCCTGAGAATACCAGCCTTCAGCCGTATGGCTTTATCTCGCTGGTATTAAAATTGGGAGGACCGCACACCGTTCTTTTAAATTATTTATTTATTTATTTTACTGCACAGTATAGACACGCCCACCGACTGCTTTGATTGGGTGCACTGACACAGCTGTCACTCAGCATGTGGGCGTGTCTCACTGCAACCAATCATATTTGCTGGTGGGCGGGGAAAGCAGGGAATACGAGATTGATTAATGAGCGGCCGGCTTTTTCAAAAGAGGAAAGCCGCCGGAGTTTAGAGAACAGCCGTGCAGCGCCGCGCCGGGGATCGGGGAACGGTGAGTATGCGAGAGGGGTACTCCATTCAGTCACTCTGGTGATTAGCGGTCACCGGTGAGTCCTTCACGGGTGACCGCTAATCAGGACGCGACACAGACAGAGCCACGGTATGAGGATGAAGTCGGGTGAAGTTCACCCGAGTTCATTCTCAGCGCGCAACTCTGTCTGCTGTCAGCCGGTATGTATCAACGACATTTAACATCACACACGGACATTTCACACGGACAACACACACACACGTCAGTTAAGTTTCACATGCACACACGGCCATTCCACATGCACACGTGGTTACCATACGCCGGACACACAGCCACCACACGTGCGTTATTTACGGACCAAAAAAACGGATTACGTACATGAAAAACGTTCCGTATTACACGTGCGTGGTTATCAAGGACGTGTGTTTTAGGCCTCAGAGAGTGAGAAGCTGAGGGAGTTGTAGCTCCCTGGGAGACTTTGGCTAGGTCGGTGGTGTGGGACCGAAGGAGTCGGAGACCCGGTCGCAGGGTATTGTAGAAGGGTGCCCAGACTTATTTTTGGAGGACGGTCGGCATAACCTGTGGAGGATAGTCTCTTTATGAACTTTCCCCAAGAGCTCAGAGATCGAAGGCACCAACACAACGAGGGGGATAGGGCTTTCCAGCTTATGTGGCCCACTGAAATCCTAAGTGTCAGCCATCGAAAGCACAGCTCCTCTATTTAATTGTAGGGAGCGGGACCCCGAAAGCTTCAGGCCAAGGGGTCACTCAGACACGTCTAAACACAATGCATGGAGGCAGGTACAGAACCATCAGCAATACCAACGGGGACGGATTCACGGACGAGCTCCCCCGAGTGGCAGCAGCACCCAGAGACTTGGTTTACTCCTGTGTCAGAGTATGCTTAATAGTCGCACCAAGATCCACACGGCCTAAGTGAGTACGCTGCCCTCCCCTGAGTCTGCCCGCCAGGCCTGCACCACGCTCCCCTACACCTCCTCCATCCAGAGTCCCGGGGCCTTCCCTACCCGTGGTGAGAAAGTCATGTGGCTGCCCCTCTCCATCTCCCCCAATGTAACTCTTGCCTGGATCCACAGACTCAGATGGGCTGTAAAGGGGAGGCTAGAGGGAAGCCACTCACCAAGTAGGACCCCCAGAACCCTGAAACCCTTTAACCCCTATACAGGGATTTGGAATTACACAGGACCCTGGAGATCACTACCTGTGGAAGTCTGCAGTCCGATGAGAGTAGTAGTCAGGCAGGGTCAAACCAGGAATTGCGGAACAGGGACAGAATCGGCAGGCAGTGACGTAGTCAGAAAACGTAGCAGAGGTCAGATCCGGGTCGGGCAGCAAGGTACAAAAACAGTAGGCAGAAGGGTAGTCAAAAACACGCAGAAGTCAACACAGGAATCACCAAGAGAATAGGACGTAACAGGAGCCAGGAAAATCAGAACTATATCTGGCAGTGATCATGTGACAGGAGGGGAAATAAGAAGGGTGTGGTGTCTTCCCATTGGCTGTAGCTGAACGCTGGCAACTTCAGCTGGAAGACACATGCCACCCACAGTCAGCCAGCGGTACTGCAGATCCCAAGCTAACCCAGCCCAGTGGATGATCGGAGCCTGAGCCCACTGGTGCCTCTGGCATCGACTTCTCTCCCATCACCAGCACCATCCACGGCAGGAACACGGCATCGCCTGGCGATCGGAGCAGAAGTCGCTGGAGCAGACTCCGGCGGTGACGTAACACCCATGTACTCCCATCGACAGCGGCGGTAATCCCCTTACCGCGAACCGCGAGTGGCATCACAAACACTAATCCCCTGTAAATAGTCCCCCTTTTTATTTTCTAGTGGCCGTAAGCCCTCTTGTCCGGAGACCCCTCGATCCACAGCAACCTCGGATCCGAGCAGTCCGACTGCTGCATGGCCGGTACACTTCGAAAACTATGGCATCATGAACAGGATTCGAACTGGACCCACTAAATTGGGTGATGTGCGCCTTGAAAAATCCAAGCTGCGGTGTCAAAATTCTGTTTCCGCCATTTTCCACCATTTTTGGTGCTTAAATGCCATCTTCCCGACCAAAAGAGCGTGAAGCTGGAGCTCCACCCCTTATCCAAAGAGCGCAGCCAGAAGCTGGAGAGCTGGCTGCTGAAAACCAAAGGGGCGTGACGGGATGTAACAGCGGAAGTGAAGAAGGGACGCCAGGACTCTGCCCATAAAGTTCCTGGACCCCGCAGAGGCAAGATGGCGGCAGCAAGGGACTGGTCACTGGAGCGTGCTGCTCCCAGGACTGCGACCTGGATTGAAGAAGAGACCGAGCAGCTCTGCAGGAGGATGCGGATGCAGTTCCTCTACATACTGAGCCACTGAAGGGAGGAGATGAGGAGCCTGTCTGTGGCGGTACGGGTCCGTGGGTTGGAGGCCCCATGCGTGGAGCGGGTAAGCAGCTACCCAGTCCCGGTTGACCCGGCCTACCCGGCCGTGGGATCCGGTCTGCCCCCGGCCACCGTGATCACTCAGCCACCATCACCCTCGGCAGACGCCGAGCTGCTATCCCCAACACTGGCAGCGGAAACTCCAGCCCCAGTTGAAAGCGAGCAGGCCGCGACGCCTCCGGCCTCACCACCGGCCAGACCAGACCAGGCCGCAATGCATCCAGTCCCATTATCGGCCCGACCAGACCTGGTCGCATCACTGGGCCCGTACCTTGGTATGAAGTACCCAAACTCTGCAATCCTGGCTGTGGAACAGACGGTTTCTTCATGTACCACAGCAGAGGCAGAGCCTGTTGAGATGCCAGCTCCACCACCGCGCGGCTTCCCGTTAGCCACCAGGGCCGCAGGATTCCACTTAAGGCCAGTTCCCGTAGAGGAGGCGGAGCCTAACGCCAGCGCCCCCTATTGGGAAAGACAGCAGCAACGGCTGCACACCAAGATTGCCACCAGAGAGCGGCCCCGGCAGGAGATCGACGCCCGCACCAACCGAGAAAAAGACCACCTGAGAAAAGCCACCTTCCGGGTCAGAGGGCCACAGTACCATTGACTGGTTGAGCGCTTTGACCCCATTAAGGGGTGGGGGTTAATTGCGGAGGCGGGCCTCGCTGCTGGGGTGTTTGTCTCTAGGGGGGATGTGACCGAGCACCTTCCAAGGGGACACCCGGACCGGAACCTGACACTGGGTGACATGATCTCATATTGCCGGCATGGTGGGGAGCGGGGCTGGTACGCCTTGGAGGTTAAGAAGCATGTGATGATGGAAGACCGGGTCATGCCAGTTCCCGCTACTGCCCCCGACTACCATAGAAAATGATGGTAGCGGAACCTGGCTACTTTAATGTTTTAAATTCTGTTGTATGTGAATGTGAACTGTTGCAAAATGCTGATTAATTGTCAATTACCCAAATACTTCACCTGATTTTAGAGGTTATAATATTTGCACCTGGTGCATAGATCCTGATTTATCACTCCCTTATCATTAAATATGGACCATGGCTGCAGAACTGGAAGCAGCCAGCACGAACTTGTGCTTTTTGTATATAGTTGCGTCCCATGCGCCTACCAGAGTCGTGTTTTACACCTCCAGGACTTCAACACTGTCACCAGGGACTGCCAAGGTGCCTGGAAAAGGGGTGTCCACCAGGATTAAAGGTGGCATCAAGGATCCAGGTTATTTGGGTGATGGGTTGAAGGGTGAGGGACAATGGGAATGGACTGTTGCAGGAAGGGGCTGCAGCAGAGCAGGCTGAGCCACCGACTACCGCTACAACCGGTAGCATTCCCCGTTGTTCTCATAAATGAACTCTGAGAGTTTACGTAACGTTCAAGAATATTGCCCCCCCCTTTGAGGGATGAATAAGTATGCAGAACTTGTCATTTTCTTTCCTTCAGTTAAAAAAAAAAAATCCTCTGGGTGTCCTGTAGCTCGAGGACGAGCTACGTTTAACCAGGGGGGAATGGGATGCCCCTGATCTTATCAGGTTGTCACAGGGAACTGCACTCCTTTTCCTTATGGTGCAGAAGTCACCCTCCATGGTTCTGGGATCCTAACTATTGGTATTGCTTCCATCAGCATTCATATCCTAGCCATACCTCACACCACACCCTGTCAGGCACACCAGTGGGTGGTCTAGCTGGAAAAGGGCCACCCGCCTAGGGGTCAGGCAGACTGGTGGGAGGGACTTAGTTAGTTGAGTGGTAGCCCTCAGAGAGTGAAGAGCTGAGGGAGTTGTAGCTCCCTGGGAGACTTTGGCTAGGTCGCAGACGGTGCTCTGGGACCGGAGGAGTCGGAGACCTGGTGGCAGGGTATTGGAGAAGGGTACCCAGACTTAGTTTTGGAGAATAGTTGGCACCGGAAAATCTAGTAACCGAACAGGTACCGAGCACGGTGGGGTACTGGAACGTAGATCAGGGAGTAGCTTCACGCAACCTGATAAGTAACCTGTGGAGGATAGTCTGTCTCTTTATGACCTTTCCCCAAGAGCTCAGAGATCGAAGGCACCAACACAACGGGGGGATAGGGCTCTCCAGCTTATGCGGCCCACTGAAATCCCAAGTGTCAGCCTTCGAGAGCACAGCTCCTCTATTTAATCGTGGGGTAGCGGGACCCTGAAAGCTTCAGGCCAAGGGGTCACTCAGACACGTCTAAACACAATGCATGGAGGCAGGTACAGAACCATCAGCAATACCAACGGGGACGGATTCACGGACGAGCACCCCCGAGTGGCAGCAGCACCCAGAGACTTGGTTTACTCCTGTGTCAGAGTATGTTTAATGGTCGCAACAACATCCACACGGCCTAAGTGAGTACATTGCCCTCCCCTGAGTCTGCCCGCCTGGCCTGGCCTGCACCACGCTCCCCTACACCTCCTCCATCCAGACTCCCGGGGCCTCCCCTACCCGTGGAGAGAAAGTCATCTGGCTGCCCCTCTCCATCTCCCCCAGGTACTCCCATTGACAGCAGCGGTAATCCCCTTACCGCGAGAGGCGTCACAAACACTAATCCCCTGTAAATAGTCCCCCTTTTTATTTTCGAGTGGCCGTAAGCCCCGGGTCCAGAGACCCCTCGAGCCACAGCAACCACAGATGCGAGCAGTCCGACTGCTTCAGGGGCAGTACAAATATGTCCCGGTCGTCCCTTTGCTGCTGATGCCTCTGACGTTCGTGGTGGCAGACGAGTCCTGGAAACCCACCCGCCTGGCAGAGTTAACAGATGCCTTGAAGTCCCGGTCTACTCTGGGATCTGCACCCCGTGCGTGCAAAGAACTGGAAGCCCTGGATTTCCCCCCCCTACAGGATTCCACTGTCCCTGGAACTTGATCTCTCGCTCTCCAGCTACTTTCTCCCCTGTTAGGCTGATGTTTCTCCTCAGGTCCTGGTGGTGTCTTTACTATTACTCCACCGGCTTTCTTACTAATCCTCTCCTTTCAGTTTCCTTCTCTTTCTCTGTCTCAATATTCCTTTGTCTGTCTTGACACCTTTGCTGTCAACTCTCTCTTTCTTACTACTCCTCACTTCAGACTCCTCTCAACCATCTTCTCCCTTCTCTCTCTTCTTTTTCACTCTCTACCCACAACCCCCCCAGGCCACTCGCTCCTCCCCCAGGTGGCTGCCTGTTAGCTCAAAGTGCCCAGCCCTGTCACCTGGTTCTAAGTGTAAGTGTCCTGGTGTGCTGGTGTGTGTACTGACTGGCACAGTTATGTAGGACCTGAGCTGGTACAGTGATGTTACCTTCTTTTGTGACACCTGGTTACCGCAGGGGCGTCACATATAATTTTGAAAATTGATCAATATATGATACAAAATATTAATTTAATTAAAATAACCTTTATATCATCCTATGACTTTAATAAATGAATAAAAGCACGGTCTGATAGAGCGCTAAGGAGGCCACAGTGTTATTAGTTTTGTAGAATGTATTGCTTTCTAACAGCCACAACGCGTTTCGATATACACAATATCTTTGTCAGGTGGATATCATATCCCCCCCCTCACCCCTGCTGGCTTCTTCCCACTTTGCATTGCACTTTCAATTGTATCGGCAACGCAGATGCTGATACAGTTGAAAGCAATGATGAAAGAGGGAGCACTCTGCTCCCTCCTTTATCATTCTCACTGATGTCTCAGTGAGATAATGTCACTATTGGACGCCTGCTGTGCCAAGATGTGCAAAGCTGCAGGAGACTGCAGCAACAAGGGACCAAAGAGAGGAGAGTATTTATTTATGTTTTAAATCAGTGAGTAAACTGGTGACCAAAGAACTACCAGGTGTGCATTATTATATAAGGAGAAGGACTACGAAGGGAGCATTATAATATATGGAGGCCTATGGGGATGCATTATAAGTGATGCATAACTATGGGAGGTGCTTTATACGATACGGAGGACTATGGGGTTCATTAAACTATATGGAAAACTATGGAGCAGTTAATTATAATATATGGAGAATTTTCTGGAGTGCATTATAATATATGGAAGACAACAATGGGGGTGTAAGGGGTAGTCGGACCCCCGAACCGGGAAAGAGAATCCCCCCCTGAAGATGCCACAGGAGTATGGTGGCACATTGTACCATGTTATGTGTTATGTACGGTTCTTCCCCCCCCCCCTAGGTGCCAGTGTAGTGAGTGGTTCCCCTGGTAACAGTGACAGGGAAGGAAGGGGCAGGGCAGCCTAGGAGGGAAGAGAAGGGGGGTTGGGCTCTGAATGCAGGGCAGTGTGCTGTGAGATGTAACATGGGAGAGAGCTGAGGAGAAGTGCCGGGGCAGAGTGCCGGGGCAGAGTGCAGGAGTGGGTGCTATGGCAGTGGAGTGAAGAAGTTGGAGCTAATCCGGAGCCGGTAGTGAGTACTGGAGCCGTCCCCTAGTTCAATACAAATCCCTGGGAAAGGGCTGGACTAAAATCGGGATAGGAGTACCACTGCTAGGGGGATAACAATTGGCCCCTGCAGGCAAAGGAAAGTGCCCGTAGAGAAAAAGGAAACCATTTTCGTAGAAAAGGACTTGTAACTTGTAACGTACTAACGTAAGCCTGCTGCAAACAGAAAGATGGAAGCTTTGTTTAATAAAACGGTGTTTGGTTTACCCGCTGCCTGCAATTATCTCTTTCCTGAAAGTGAAGAAGGAGCTGGAGAGCACAGAAAGAACGCTGTCATGAATGGGCCCCATGCATCCACACTCTGCCCCAACAACACACCTGTTTTGCAAGTAACGGCCGGGCCGGGGTTCAGCCTGCGGCCCACAAGGCGAGGGGACCCGACTACACCCCCTGAGGCGCCCCCTGCCCCCGTTACATTTTGGTGTAGTCGGCAGGATCGGGCTCGCATGCGAGAGACCCCGACCAGAAACTGTGAAGATGACCAAGTGGTGCCTGATGTGCTGTACGGGCCACAAAATGGCGGCAAGATGGCGGCCGTCTTCATGGGTTTACTTAAGGCGCGAAAATTTGGCGCCAAACGAAAAGTGCTGGGCTGGCCTGGGCGGAGGAAGAAGCCTAGAGTGAGCGGAGTGCACCGCCCAAAGAGGGGAGGTACCGGCCCCAAGAAGCTGCAGAGGTCCGGAGATGTGGGCGGCGCTGCAAGAAACAGAAGGCATCGCCAGCACAGCATGGACCCGGTGAGTGAAGCCGGGGGCGGAGTTTGGGCCGAATCGAAGAAAGAAGTACCGGAGCCACAGCCATGTTACGAGCCATACCACAGGCTACCCTGCTTACCTGGACAATCCCTCTCCGAATCTGTGAGGGCCCAGCGGGCTGAATGGCTGCGTGCATACCACCCAGCGTGAGGGTTAATCATCCGGAAGAAAAAGATCTGTTTGTTGTCGAAAGCCGGTACTGTTGGAAGCCGGTGAGTGTTTATGGTTAAAGCTACGTTAAAAGAACTGAACCCGGGAATAGAAGAATGCAGGGACTATGCATGGACTTCTCCCGCGACTGTTAAGTAAAGAACCCTTTTGTTTCTGTTGGTCGCGGCTCATCTAAGACCGGGAGCGCTTGAGGAGAGCCTCCGGGCAGAAGATCAGCCAAGACCGGGAGCTCCCCTGGAGGAACTCCGGGCACCGGACTTGTGTGCCAATCTGGTGTGCTTTGATACGTTAGTTTTAAAATGTTTTTTTATTGATAAGAAAGAAAAAGAATACTGCTGAAGAAGCGTGTGTGTGTTTTCTATATGCGTTGTCTTGCAGGTGCGGAACCTCGCCAGGAGGCTGAGGTTAAAGAGGGGAGGAATGTAAGGGTTAGTCGGACCCCCGAACCGGGAAAGAGAATCCCCCCCTGAAGACGCCACAGGAGTATGGTGGCACATTGTACCATGTTATGTGTTATGTACGGTTCTTCCCCCCCCCCAGGTGCCAGTGTAGTGAGTGGTTCCCCTGGTAACAGTGACAGGGAAGGAAGGGGCAGGGCAGCCTAGGAGGGAAGAGAAGGGGGGTTGGGCTCTGAATGCAGGGCAGTTTGCTGTGAGATGTAACATGGGAGAGAGCTGAGGAGAAGTGCCGGGGCAGAGTGCAGGAGTGGGTGCTATGGCAGTGGAGTGAAGAAGTTGGAGCTAATCCGGAGCCGGTAGTGAGTACTGGAGCCGTCCCCTAGTTCAATACAAATCCCTGGGAAAGGGCTGGACTAAAATCGGGATAGGAGTACCACTGCTAGGGGGATAACAATTGGCCCCTGCAGGCAAAGGAAAGTGCCCGTAGAGAAAAAGGAAACCATTTTCGTAGAAAAGGACTTGTAACTTGTAACGTACTAACGTAAGCCTGCTGCAAACAGAAAGATGGAAGCTTTGTTTAATAAAACGGTGTTTGGTTTACCCGCTGCCTGCAATTGTCTCTTTCCTGAAAGTGAAGAAGGAGCTGGAGAGCACAGAAAGAACGCTGTCATGAATGGGCCCCATGCATCCACACTCTGCCCCAACAACACACCTGTTTTGCAAGTAACGGCCGGGCCGGGGTTCAGCCTGCGGCCCACAAGGCGAGGGGACCCGACTACACCCCCTGAGGCGCCCCCTGCCCCCGTTACAGGGGTACTATTGTGACGCTGGGTCCCAACGCGGTGCCCTCACAGCCTCCCGCTCTCATGCCTCGGCGGGGGCACCATTCTCCTCACCTGTCCGGTGGGCCTATGTGTCCTGTTCCTGCCCCAGGGCCTGTTGCAGCCTCCTCTTGCTTCCAGGCCACCCGCAGGCTTTTTGAAAGTGCCCGAAAACTACGTGCATGGCCATGCTCCCTTTCTTAAAGGGCCGGCATCCTATTATCCAAAAGTGACCCCTGAGGTCAGCAATCACCCTGAAGGTATTTAAGGCACTCTCCTCTTAGGGGTGGTGCGCTTGTTCTCAAGTCCCATACCCATTACTGTGTCTAGCCCCGTGTCTCGTGTTCTAGTACCAGTTACCTGTACCCACTATCTGTATCTCTTCCTGGAGCCTCCTGCTACCACCTCTTCCATTTTGCAAAGTCTGAGTCACCACCTCTGTGCTGCCATGTCAGAGGTACCATCTCCGTGCTGCCACGTTCAAAGATGTTAGTGAACCCTTTGGGCTGCAGCACACAAAAAAACCCAGAGGGACTTGACTACAGACCTGAGCCTGGTCTTCTCCAGAGGGTGAGGGTGTTACGCTGCAGATATAAGTCCGGGTGCCATTCGGGAAGACTGGTGCTGCGTTGGCTGGCCCTAGGGGTACGGGAACGACAGTCTATGGTATTGGGTTCTGGCAACAGCTGATGTCAAGATTCCGTCCGGGATGGATGGACGAGCGAGTGGATGGTACAGCAGCAGCAGCATCTGGCTTGGAAACTTGTACGGAAGGGTATTGTGTAGGTCAACCGGCGTGGGTACTTGTGGCTACAGGGGACAATACTTTGTGGCAGTGGGTAAGAGCCAGGGTAACGGTAGGGATATGACAGCAGCACACTGTAACGTATACAGTTATAAGCAACAGAACTAGCACAATAAGACAGCAGCAGCAGCACATTGCTAGGGAACCTGACAACAGCAATGAATCTAATGTGGGCGTCACACGATACGATCTATTGTGCGATTGCACGAGCAATCGTACCCGCCCCTGTCGTTTGTGTGTTGCCCGTGGCGCACAAAGTCTTTTTCCCCCATCACACGTACTTACCTGCTGAGCGACGTTGCTGTGGGTGCCGAACATCCACTTCCTCAATGGGGTGGGACGTTTGGCGTCACAGCGACGTCACACAGCGGCTGGCCAATAGAAGTGGAGGGACGGAGATAAGCGGGATGTAAACATCCCGCCCACCTTCTTCCTTCTGTCACGGGCGGAGGGGACGCGCTCGCCACGCTCGGGTCCGGGGCTTCTGCTGCTGCTGCTCGGTGGCTCGAGCGGTGGGCCGGACCCGGGGACTCGAGCAGCGCTCCTCACCCGTGAGTGAAAAAGGATGGTTTGTTTAGGGAGAGAGTTCTTGACGCCACCCACGGGACGTGGTGATGATGGCACCACCGCTGCTGGTGACGGGGATCCCGGGAGAGATGGTAGCGAGCAGCTAGGATGTTGTCCCTTCCGTGGGTAGGGGTTGGTGATCCCGGGGTCCGGTGGTGTAACGGGGAGGCTGGATGGCTGGGGTGCAGGTTTGCAGGGGCAGCGCGGCGCGGTGCCGGATGGCACTGGTGCACTCACTCAGACAATCAATGACAGAGTCTCTGGTAAACCAAACGGCCGGATGGACGGGTCCCGCAGCCGGCTGCAGTGTTGTTGTGCTCTCCCCGGATGGCTGATGGTGGCTGTCTTTCCCTGCACCTGTTAGAATGTTCTGTCTCCTGTGGTTGCCCACCGGTAGTCTGCTCCCCGGCGTATAGGTGCCGTAATAGCCCGTTTTGCCCGCAGGCGCTGGCCCTTAGATTTCTAGCCTATGGCGGTGGCTGTATATCCTCACGGTGTGGCCTTCTGTCGGGTCTTGGTTGTTGGGAAACCCCTGGGGTTCTTGTCACACTCGGATTTGACTATTGTCGGCGGCTCCAAGCCTAGTCGGGGTCCGATGGCCCTGCCTGTGTGCTTAGCTTCACTCCGCTCCCCGGTTCGGTACCGGCGGGCCAATGCCCGACCCCGGTCCTACGGCTCTGCAGAGTTCCGCTAACTCCTGCAGATGGCCACCACCGTCTGCCAACCTTGCTGTCAGTGCCTGGGCTCCTACCCAGGCACACGCAGACATTTTACTCCTCTCACTTACAACTCCTAAACTCATCTGTCTCTTTTCCCGCCTCCAAGCCTGTGAACTCCTTGGTGGGTGGGGTCAACCGCCTGGCTCCGCCCCACCTGATGTAGACATCAGACTCTGGAGGGAGGCAACAAGGGTTTTTTGTCTGACTCGTGTAACTGTCTATGGAAGGGGTGTGTATGTTGTTATGTCTGTGACTGCCTGGCTAGTCCAGGGCGTCACACTTCCGCATAGCCAGCGGGAGCCGCGGGACACAGGTAAGCTGTGTTCATCGTCCTTGGGGTGTCACACGGAGCGATGTGTGCTGCCCCGGGTACGATGAACAACCGGCGCAAAGAAAAATAAACAACTTTTTAAAAATGAGCGACGTGTCAACGATACACGATTTGTGAATGTTCTGCGTCGCTCGTAGGTGTCACACGGGACGTGTTTGTCATAAACGATGCCGGATGTGCATCACGAAAACCGTGACCCCCCGACGACATATCGCACAATAGATCATCTCGTGTGACGCCCGCATTAGCCAAACTCATTGCCCAGGCAACTGTCATAGGGCAGAGTTGCCTTAAATACCTGCAGTCTACCAGCTGACTTGGGAGACACTTCCAGGTTAGAAGGATGCTGGCCCTTTAAGAAAGGGGGCATGGTTGTGGGAACGCACTATGGGCAGAGACCTGGAGCCTGTCAGGAGTACAGATGTGTACTTATTACAGCACAGTGAGATGTTGTTATCTACGTACAAGCACTCTCTCTTAAGATTTTTGATTATGGCGGCTCGTTCATGTGTCCCCCTAAACTGGAGGAGTGTCACCTGTTCATCGATGGCTTTATGGATCTCAAGAGTTAATGACATTATGTACATGGAGGATTTGACTTCTTCGATCCATGACACATAAAAAGTTCTGGGCCACATGATACATATTACTGAATGGAGTTTCAGCAAATAGACGAGTATAGGGAGGCATTAAGATAATCCAGGGAAAGTATCGGCGTGCTGACTTTTGGAAGACTCGTTGCTCCTTCCACCCCCCTTATACTCCCCCACTGGACTCCTCCCCCTTTTTTTTTTTCTTTATCGCTCTTTCTCTTTTGACCTGCCGCTTTTATTATTCCTATTTTTCTTTCACTTGACTTACGTCTTCTCTCCCCTGCCTAACATTGGACAGGGTTTTCCATTGTTTTGTGAAAGTATTTGGCAACACTGTTTACAATTTTTTGGCTTTTCTGTGATGATTTGTAAGTTGAAAATAATCCCTTTCTTGCCTGTTGTACAATTTATGGTTGTCTTGTTAAATAAAGAATCATGGGGCGTGGCCTGGACATGGAGGGATAAAGAAGCCCGGGGAATCTGCTCCTGCCCTCACCTAGGGATACACTGCAACAGCGTCTCTTTTATCTGGCTTCAGGCAGCGAATGGGCAAGAAGAAGGGGAGAGGAAGCCCCCAGACCACATTTAATCCATCGGGGACCCCTACTCGCGATATACGGAGCTACATGCTGGACCCGGCTCAGGAAGCTACTGGGCGCAAGATGGCTGACACAGCAATGCACAAAAGAAGCGATCGCTCGCTGAGTGCGGCGGTAGCGGCTGCTGAAGATTTACAGGCTGCAAGCGGCGTGGAGAGGCAGGCGGCAGAGTCCGGCAGCAACAGGGAACAGAAGCAGGTTAGTGGGGAATAGGCCAGCGCGGCTGCCGCGGTGGGAGGACAAGATGGCGCTGCACCCACGTGCGCTGGTGGTGCAGCAGGAGCGACCACAGATTATACGTATGTGGCCTTTCCCTTGTGCAGGACCAGGAGGAAAGGACAGTGAAAGCTGGAGACCCTCGGCTGTGAGGAATCCCTCTTACCTCCCATCCAGCAGGAGTCTGCTCACTACATCAAGCTTGGAGGTTCGGCTAATGGAGGAGGGGGAGGTAGTGTTACCCAGCCATGGAGCTGCTGCAGGCTTGGAGCTGTGTGCTCCCCCTGTGCTCCTTGGAGCTGCCGGGACTGTGTCTTATCGGGGGAGCACCCCTGCAGTATTGCATGCCACAGCTGCAAGATCAGAAATTGCTGCACAAGCTGCTGAGCTTATTAACATCAGTGAAGGAGGGGGTCACCCTGCACACCAGTCCATGCTCCAGATGTGGAGGGTGCTAGAGGGCCTTAGCTCCCATATTAGAAATATCCCAATGAAAGCTGACATGGAGTCATATATAGACAGATTGGAAAGCTCATACAGATCAGAGCTCTCAGGTCTGAGAGACGAAGTCCAGCAGATGGGGGAGAGAGTGGGGTCTATTGAATCTGCAACACAATCTCTATCAATTAAAGTAACCGAGCAGGAATCTAACCTGGCCTCTCACACAGCACACTTCCAATATCTAGCTGACCATATTGATGATATTGAAAACCGTAACAGGCGCAACAATATAAGGGTCCGCGGCCTGCCGGAATCGATTGAATCTGTCGACCTTGATAAATCCCTTCGCCATATCTTTAATGCTTTGCTGCAAGTTCCCTTGGACTCACCTTTGGAACTGGATAGATCACACAGAGCTCTGGGCCCTCGGTCCTTGGATCCGGACCGACCCAGGGATGTTATTTGCAAGGTCCACAGATACCAGCTGAAGGACGCCATCATGATGCGGGCCCGCTCGGCAGAGAACTTACGCCACCAGGGACAGAGGATCCAACTCCTGCCGGACTTATCCAGGTGGACTTTACAGAAAAGGAGGGCATTGAGGCCGCTCCTGGACTCTCTACGTCAGCGAAACATCCCCTACACATGGGGGTTCCCTTTCCGCCTTAGGGTCCGGTGGGCGGGCAGGATGCACGTCTTGAGTCACCCTGGGGGTATCCCGGCATTTGCAGCAGCCCTACATATCCCAGAGGTGACTATCACGGGATGGCCGTGCTTGCCTCCGGGGGGGGCCTGGAGATGTGCATCCTGTGGCGGCCCGGGCGAGGAGGGGAAATCTGCAAGACGCCCCTGAAGATCGTGGCTGAGATGTGGTAATTGAGATGAAAGGGAAAAATTTGATACTCAATTTTGCTTGAGAGCTATGGTTTAATTTCTCCTGCAGTAGTTTGAGATGCATAATAGTGGAAAAAGAAAAAAAAAAAAAGAAAAGTATGAACAGTTCTTTTTGTGTTGCATAGTTGAAATATGTTGGGGGCGGTTCCCTCTTTGGAGGCAATGGCCTGGGTCGTGGCCCCTTCGGGGACGTCTAGCTCCGTTTGAGGGGCTGGTTCGTCCCTGTGGGGTCTACACTCGTAGCCGCAGGGTTAACTGAAAGTGTGGGCAGAATATATAATTATAAAGCTTTGATGGATGACATAAGTTGCTCAGGTGGTGTATACTGGGTCGGGGGGGGGAGTTCCTCTCCGTGTTCAGTCCGTTTCTTTTCTGGGGTTGTTGCACTTGGCAGGCCAAGGCGCAGCTATATAAAAGATCTACCCCAATCACTCGTCTGGTTAGACGTCAACTTTAGCCCTTCTGTGGTGCTGAAGTACTTTCATTTATAATCTTTTCCTAATCCCCTTTTTTTTTCCCTTTTGATTTGCAGTTGATTCTACTCTCTTCCCTTCCTGTTCTTTTTAATTTCTCATTCTTCTTCGCACTTCCTTGGCTTTTCCTCTTCCCATTCTCCTTCCCATTCCTTTTAGCCACTCATCCTACTTCCCTCCCTCCTACAGTTTGTGGTCTGGAACCCGGGTGTGGAATCATGGCGGAACTAAAATTCGGCTCTCTGAATGTTAAAGGGTTCAACACCCCCCAAAAACGGGCACAAATCCTATACGACATGCAAAAGCAGAGGGTACACATTCTTCTTCTCCAAGAAACTCTTTTTAAAGTCGGCTGTATTCCCAACATGATAAACCGTTACTACTTGACCTGGTATCACAGCGCTAACACAGAGTCCAGGTCCAGGGGGGTGTCACTGACCCTTCACAAATCTTTAGCACATTCCATGATAGACATAAAGCTAGATCCGGAAGGCAGATTTGTCATAATTAAGTTGCGTATTGGGAATACAGTGTTCACAGTAGCAGGTTTGTACGCGCCTAACATGGGACAGTCAAGGGCAGGGCGAAGTTTCCTTCGGATATTGACAGAATTCTCGGAAGGGGTGGTAATCTTGGGAGGGGATTTTAACCTTCCTTTGAACCCATCAGTGGATACCTCGTCTAGCAGAAGCGCGATCCCCCTGTCTCACTTAAGGTCATTTAAGCAGGAGATGCACCAGTCACAACTGGTAGACGTGTGGCGGATATTAAACCCATCTGGAAGGGATTATACCTTCTACTCAAACCCACACGACTCATATAGTCGTATTGATTTCTTTTTGACGAGTCAGCATGCTCTCGCTTGGAGCCCAGTTGCAGAGATCGGTAGCGTTCTTTGGTCGGATCACGCGCCCATATTTCTAACTATCTCTCCTCCTAACGGCCAGACGCACGAGTGGACGTGGAAACTTAATGATAACCTCTTGAAAGATACGGTGTGCGTGAATGACATCAAGGAATCGATTGGGGTTTTTATGGAGGCACATGCGGCGGACCCTACTTCCCTGCCCCTTCAGTGGAAAGCATTTAAGTGCGTGATTAGGGGGGTTCTGATAAAACATGGGGCACGCATTAAGAGAATGAAGATTTCGCAAGTCAAGGAATTACTCGACACGATACATAGGCTGGAATTTACACATAAAAGACACAGATCGGCAGGGGGCCTGGCGGACCTCACTAAATGTAGAAAAGATTTTAGGTCACTTCTTAACGAGAAATACCTCAGATACCGAAATCACTACAAACGCTTTCTATACCAACACTCAGACAAATGCGGCAGGCCTCTATCGCGCCTGCTTCATCCCCGTAATAATACGTCGTTTATCTCACGCTAACAGCGGCGGGGCGGTTCGGACACGAATAACCCGGAGGAGATTCTGGAGGAAATGCGGACATTTTATTCAGACCTCTATAACATTAGGGGCCGCTTGGCAGACATGGGGCAGAGTAATTTGTCAGAGCGAATTGATGAGTATGTTACAGAAACTGCTTCCACGCCACTGGGGAATGAGGAGGTCTCTCAATTGGAAGAGCAATTTACATAAGAGGAGATTGGTGTGGTGATTAAGAATACTCCAGTAGGTAAGAGCCCTGGCCCAGATGGGTTTTCCCCAGCATTTTATAAGACATTTAGAGACTTAATAGCGCCATTTCTTAAAAAGGTCTTCAATGCAGTTTCTGACACATCCCCATTTGCAGCGCAGTCCCTGGAGGTGTATATTACAGTACTACCAAAACCGGGGAAGGATCCATCTATGGTATCTAATTATAGGCCGATTTCTTTATTAAACGTGGACGTGAAGTTGTTCTCCAAAACACTGGCTAACAGATTGGCTCCCCTTCTCCCTGAAATTATTAATTCAGACCAAGTCGGCTTTGTACAGGGCAGAGAGGCCAGAGATAATGTAAATAAGACGTTATTACTTATGGCGAATGCAATCTCCTCCTCCACATCTATGGGACTTCTGTCGGTGGACGCCGAGAAGGCTTTCGACCGCGTACACTGGGATTTCCTTTGCGCGGCATTGAAAAAGATTGGCCTGGGCCCCCGCTTTCTACGAAAAATATTGGCATTGTATATGTGTCCCTCGGCACGGATCAAGGCCAATGGAGCGTTGTCCCGGCCCATTGCTATAAGGAATGGTACGAGACAAGGGTGCCCTCTCTCTCCGTTGTTAGTTGTTATACGTGGTAGTGATGGAGCATCTGGCCAATGCCATAAGGAGGAATCCCTGTGTGCACGGTCTGCAAGTGGAAGGTAGGATGTATAAGACCTCCCTGTATGCTGATGACTTATTGATTTATATTTCTCAGCCTCACATCACCCTGCCCTCCTTGTTGATGGAGTTTGAGAAATTTGGAGATTTGAGCAACTTTAAAGTAAATTATTCAAAAACGGAAGCTCTGAATGTTACCTTGCAGCCCTCTGAAGTGTCATTAGCTAAACAAAACTTCTCGTTTCGGTGGCAACCTAAAGCAATCACATATTTAGGTATACAGATCCCTGCTGATCTCACACTCCTGTATTCCCTGAATTATCAGACCCTGTTGACACGAACACTTAAAGACCTACTATCATACCACAAAAAACCTATTTCGTGGTTTGGACATATTAACTCGTTTAAAATGGACGTGTTACCACGGTTCCTGTACGTCTTTCAGGCGGTTCCTATCTTACCACCCGCAAGCTTTTTCCGCACACTTAAGTCGGCATTAATCAAATTTGTATGGGGCCACTCCAGGGCGAGAGTAAGATATCAGATCTTAACCAGATCCATTAGTAGGGGAGGGGCTGGATTGCCGGATCTTCGTAGATACCATCAGGCCGCTCTTCTGCTGCGTATGTTCGACTGGCACTTTTCGGCTACACATAAAAAATGGGTCGTGTTGGAACAGGTGGGAGCGCCGGTGCCCACGAGGTATCTGCCATGGCTGGAATCACGCGAGGGGGTGAAGTTACCTGCAGCTGACTTTCTAATCAAGGCCACGCTTAAAGTGTGGGATCAGGTGAGGCAGAGGGGCTCTTTGACTGGGCCTCTGCTTCTGCTTATTCCGATTTTCTCCAACCCGGAATTTTCCCCGGGATTCACACGTTCCTCCTTTCTGCGCTGGAAGGTGAAAGATGATCTTCGGGTATATCATGCTTTAAAAGGAAATGATATTATGTCTTTCGGAGACATTCAGGGCCTGGACCACCCGCGCTCGCTGTCATGGATTGAGTATAGACAATTATACTCCTTTGTATGTAATAGACTGAGACATTGGAAACACATACCTGACATTTCTCTGACCCCGTTTGAGGGTTTGTTTTTGCAAAAATCCCCACCATCTCATTTAATCTCAGTCATATACAAATTACTGAGTCAGGCGGCCCCGGATACAGACACAGACCCAAATTTCATATCTAACTGGGAGACAGAACTGGGCACTGCTTTTACTGAGGAGGAGAAGCAGAAAGCTTACCTGTTTACCCATAGGATGTCCACAGCTGGCTATGCAAAAGAAAAAAACTAGAAAATTCTATCCAGATGGTACCAATATCCAGTGAAGCTACATAAGATCTTTCCCTCTGTGTCAGAGTTGTGTTGGCGGTGTGGGGGGGCCCCCGGGACGATGCTACATATTTGGTGGGAGTATCCGCTGATCAAGCCCTTCTGGTTGGAGGTGTTTCAGACATACACCAAAATTACTGGAGAATCGGTAACACCATCACCACAGATCTCGTTGCTGTCCATGTTGCCTGGCTCTATTAAAACACAAAAGGGAGATCTGCTTAGATTTTGTCTAACAGCAGCTCGCTCAGTGATCCCTAGGCACTGGCGGACGACAATCCTTCCATCATTACAAGAGTGGCAACAGGAATTGGCCTCCATATTTTATATGGAGGACTTGTCCGCAGAGGCAACAGGGGACAGTGAGAGATTCTTAAAAATTTGGCAGCCCTGGATCCTTTTCAAAGATACTGAAGCGTTTCGAGAACTGTTCGGTCCCTGAGCTGTTAGCGATCCCGCTCAAAGTTATTAACTTAACCCGCCACACCTGGGAGCACCACGTACTTCCTCTCCCTCAGACCTTCCCTTCCCTTTCCTTCCCTCACCCACTTTCGCTGCTTTTCGCTACTCATCTCCTTTCTTCTCTATTACTATCTATTATTTATACTCTAAGATGCCTTGCATTATGGTTAGAGGGTCACTCCTTTGCTCAATATATGGGATCTACATGCAAGACTGATGTCGCAGACTCCTTCTCTTTTCCTCATTGTTTCAAAATCTTGCCTCTCATGGAGAGAGAGGGTTAATGTGGATAGATTAATGGATGAGGGGGGATGGAGAGAGCAGCAAAGTTAAAATTACATAAAGCAGGGCCTTACAGGTTTACCGTATTACTATTTTGTTCTCTTCTTGGAGTAAATTGTATTCATAACTGAATTGAATAGTTAAATTCTTTCGGAATAAGACTGTTATTGTAAACTTGGTCTGTAAGATCTAACTCTTTTTCTTCTTATTTTCTGTATTATGTTTTTTTTCTTAATAAAGAAAGATTATACATAAATAAAGAATCATAAAAAAAAGAAGTACAGATGTTCCGTGAGGCTGCAGCTTGGGATGGTAACGGGACCACCGCCGCAGGATGCCTGGACAGGTGAGGGAACCGACGTCCTCACTGGGGAGCAGTAAAGTGTGAGGACACCGGCATGAGTGTTACACCTGTACTGGACTTCAGAGGCTCTCCTGTCCGTTAGAGCCGATACCACTAGTCCCGGCAGTCGTGCATTGCGGCCACCTGGGGCTGTACCTGACAGACCCTAAATAATGGTTAGCTCAAGTTTGGTTCCTCCGGGGGAGTCCCGTATATGGCTATGTGGGGTCCATTATAATATTTACAGGGCTTGGTGGAAGCCATTTTACTATTTGGAGGGCTATGTGAGGGCTAGTGTACTATTTGGAGGGCTATAATATATGTCTGGGTATGAAAGAGCCTGTATACTTTATGGAGGGTGATTTGAGGATCATTATACTGTTTGCAAGCAATTATTCAGTGTGAAGTTTTGTGTGGAGTTCATCATACTGTGCAGAGGGCTGTATTGGATCTAATATACTGTTTGGAGGGCTAGTAGGAGCCATTATACAGTGTGAAGCATTGTATACTATATGTTATACTATATGTAGGCTCATGATACTAGATGGAGGTATTTGTGGGAGTCACAGTTGGGAATTATACTATGTTGGGGGTCATCATTCTTTGCCAGGGTAGTTGAAGGAGGTACAGTAGAGTCATCATGCTGTGCTGTAGAGGGTACTGTGGAGGAATTCACTATGGGGGTATCGTACAGTGTTTGTTGGGCACTTTGTTGCATCATACTTTTTGGTTGCAATGAAAGGGCAATCTAGGGTCTTCAGTGTGAGGAAAATTACTTTGTAAGGGTTGCAAGGTTGTAACATATGGTGTTCCATGACCCAGCCGAATCATTGTTTTGTTTGCTTTTTTGGTTGGGGGGCTGCATTTTGAATTATGGTATAGGGCCCCATGATTTCTATGTGTGCAAAGGTCAATGCTAAGACTTTAAAACTTTTGTATAATCAATCCAAGTGAAAAATAAGCTCTCTAGGGAATCTACAGTTTCGCTAGCAAAATAGCCCTATAAATCTACACTAATTGCTGAATTTACTGTCATTAGAGTAATTTATACAAAGAGAAGTTATCAAGATTCTGAAACTTTCTTCGCGTGGGAGACACTGATACGCAGACACAAAGTAGTGTATAACAAAGGGGGGGAGATGTCAATCAGGCATGTCCAACTTCAGTGGATATAAGCCAACAACCCACTGCGTTCCTGTGATGTGGGTATGACGCCCCTAGACTATTCAGGTCGTCACAGGGTACTGCACAAACTGCCCTCCCAATGCAGTATTCAACCCCCATGGTTCTGGGTCTCCATCCTGCAGTACTGCCTCCACCAGCATTCATAAATCCTAGATACACTTCGCACCACACCTGTCAGGCACACCAGTGGGCTGCTTAAGCAGGAATAGGGCCGCCCACCTAGGGGTCAAATAGGGAGGTGGGAGGTGTCAAGTTAGTTTAATGGTAGCCTTCGAGCTGTGAGGAGCTCTGAGGAAGCTGGGAGTTGGAGCTCCCAGGGGAGAAGTAAACTAGGTCGCAGACGGTGGTCTGGACCTATAGGAGTCGGACCCCCAGTCGCAGGGGATTAAGGCTAGGTGCCTGGGGCAAAGAGGATGGTCAGCAGCCTGGTCCTATCACCGGTCCGGGAACGAAGGCACGTCGGGGTACACAGACCCTAGGTCGGAGAGAAGCTTCAGGTAACCCGGCAATTAACCTGTGGAGGACAGGGCCTTTATGGACTGTTCCCACCAGCTCAGAGATCGGGGCACTAGCGCAATGAGGGGGATTGGGCTTTTCTAGCAAGCAGCCCACTGAAATCCCAAGCATGAGCTCCTGAGAGCAGGCTCCCTCACTTAGCCATAGTGGGGAGCTACAGCTCCAAGCTACCGGGCCACAACGGACAATCTAAAACTTTTGTGTCGGGAGTAGAGATGAGCCACCCCCCTAGAGTTCGAGTTCGGTTCAGTTCGTCGAATGGTGCCCCGTTCGACGAGCCGTTCGACAAACCGTTCGATGAACTCTCGAACCCCATAGGAAACAATGGGAGGCAATCACAAACACCTAAAAACACCTGGAAAACACCCTCAAAGGTGTCCAAAAGGTGACAAACAACTCCCAAGACAACACAAACACATGGGAAAGGGACAAGGACAAATACCCATGCGAAAACTAAACAGCTGGATGAGGAAAAAGAGGAGGAGACACAGATATAGGCATGGCATGCCCTTCTAAAGTCATGAAAAACACAGCAAGGAGACTAGAAGTTGTCTCCCTTTTTCCCCAAAATTGGGCCACACAGACACCCCTTCAGTGGCATCACTTGGGCCCCAGTTGCAAACTTGACAGGAACATTTGCATCAAGCAAATTCCAAAATACACCAACCTTAACTGTCCCCAGGATGACACCGGGGTAGGTAGCAAAGTCTTTGCTGAACCAGGACTTGTTCATCTTGGCTCGTTTTTAAAAACACCGCAAGGGAACTCAAAGCAGAGTCTCCATTTCTTCCAAAAATTGGGCCCCACAGGCACCACTTCAGTGGCATCACTTGTGCCCCTGTTGTACACTTCATAGGTACATTTGCATCAAGCACATTCAAAAATATGCCAGCCTTAACTGTCCCCAGGATGACACCGTGGAAGGTCTAGCCAAGTCTTTGCTGATCCCAGATCTGTTCATCTTGGATCATTTTTAAAAACACAGCAAGGGTTACTCCAAGCAGAATCTCCCTTTTTCCCAAAAATTGGCCCCACAGAAACCCCTTCAGTGGCAGCACTTGTGCTCCAGTTGCAAACTTGACAGGTACATTTGCATCAAGCACATTCCAAATCCACAAGCCTTTACTCTCCCCAGGATGACACAGGGGTAGTAAAGTACTTGCGGATCCATGCCTTGTTCATCTTGATGAACGTTAGTCTGTCCACATTGTCACTGGACAGACGCGTGCGCTTATCTGTCAGCACACACCCAGCAGCACTGAAGACACATTCTGAGACAACGCTGGCAGCTGGACACGACAAGATCTCCAAGGCGTAAGTGGCGAGCTCAGGCCATTTTTCAAGATTTAAAGCCCAAAGTGAGCAAGGCTGCAGTTGCAAAGTCAGGGCATTGATGTTCATTTGGAGATACTCCTGTATCATCCTCTCCAGCCGTTAACTATGTGTCAGACTTCTTGTCTCTGTTGGTCTTGCAAAGGATGGTCTAAAAAAATTATGAAACGATTCAATAAAATTGCTGTTACCAGCAACAGATACGGTGCTGCTGGTACGGTTAGACTGTTGATGACGAGACCGTCCCATGTTTGTCAAGTTACAACTGGGAGATTCACTCCATGCACCACTGGTGTTTGGTGGAAAAGCCGAGCTAAGATTGAGTAACAGCTTCTGCTGATACTCCTACATACGTGCGTCCCTTTCTATGGCTGGAATTATTTCACAAAATTTGGACTTGTACCGGGGATCTAATAGTGTGGCAACACAGTAGTCATCATCACTTCTAATTTTGACAATCCGAGGGTCATGTTGTAGGTAGTGCAGCAAGAAGGCATTTATGTGTCTTGCGCATCCATGCGGACCAAGTCCTTGCTGTGTTTGTGGCATAGAGGTGCTAACAGTTCTTTCTTCCTCTGACATCTCCCCCCAACCTCTTTCAACTGAAATGTGAGCAAGGTCTCCCTCATCTGCTAAGTCTTCCATGTCCATGGACAGTTCGTCCTCCATTTCTTCATGTTCTCCTGCACCTTCCTCAGCATTTTGCCTGCTACCATGCGCCCTTGTTAAACCCTCTCCCCCATCGTCCCATGCCTGCCGCCTTGGTGATGATGAACGTCTGGACCTTGGTGATGTTGTTATCCCTTGCGTATATGAATCCTTATGTACTTCCTTCCCTTCCTGTTGAACCACCCCCTGACTCCAAATAGTGTTTAGCGTGTGCTCCAGCATGAAAATGACTGGAATTGTCATGCTGATAATGGCATTGTCAGCGCTAAACATATTCGTCGCCATGTCGAAACTGTGCAGAAGGGTGCATAGGTCCTTGATCTGAGACCACTCCATCAGGGTGATCTGCCCCACCTCTGCATCTCGTTGGTCCAGGCTATACGTCATGACGTATTGCACCAGTGCTTGGCGGTGCTCCCACAGTCGCTGTAACATGCGGAGAGTCGAATTCCAGCGTGTCGGCACATCGCATTTCAGGTGATGAACCAGCAGGCCAATCGACTTCTGGAGCAATGCAAGTCGCTCAGCTGCGGCGGTTGAACGGCGGAAGTGAGCAGACAGTTTTCGTGCCCTGTGCAGAAGGCCATCTAGGCTGGGATAGTGTGTTAAAAATTGCTGGACAACAAGGTTCAACACGTGAGCCATACAAGGCACGTGTGTCACCTTGCCCAGGCGAAGTGCCGCACCCAGATTTGCAGCATTGTCGCACACGGCCTTACCTGGCTGCAGGTTGAGTGGAGACAACCATTTATGAAACTCGGACAGCAGAGCTGACCACAACTCAGCCACTGTGTGACTCTTATTTCCAAGACATTTCAAGCTAAAGACCGCCTGATGCCGTTTCGCTCTGCTGCCAGCATAGTAAAGAGGTGTGCGTGATTCCTTGTACGCAGTTACAATGCTGGTGGCCTGACCAGGCAGGCTTGAGGCGGAGGTGGAGGACCCAGACAAAGTTGAGGAGGCAGAAGCGTTGGAGGAACTTATACATACAGAGGACTGACACAAAAGTCGTGGGGATGGCAAGACTTGTTCAGCAGACCCTTCTCCATCTATCACCATAGTTACTCAGTGCCCAGTCAGCGACATGTAACACCCCTGTCCATGCTTACTGGTCCGAGTATCGGTGGTGAAATGCACCCATTCACAGACAGAGTTTGTCAAGGAAGCGGTGATGTTGTGTGTGACATGCTGGTGTAGCGCAGGCACACCTTTCTTAGAGAAGGAGTGGTGACTGGGCATCTGGTACTGGGGCACAGTGATGGACATAAGGTCTCGAAAATCCTGTGTCTCCACCAGGCGAAAAGGCAGCATTTCGGTAGCCAAGAGCTTACAGAGGGATAAAGTCAACCTCTTAGCTTTGTCATGGGTCGGAGGAAATGGCCTTTTATTTGTCCACATCTGAGGGACAGAGATCTGGCTGCTGTGTGTAGATGGTGGTGAGTAGTGTGTCCCTGGAAAAATGCAGGTTTGTGAGGAAAGTGCAGGCGTAGACATGATGTTGCCTTCATCCAACGTTGGTGCTATCGATGTCTGAGAGAGCTGTACACCCGCACTTGTTTCCCCTTCCAAACCAACTGACGACCTACCAAGCAAACTGCCTGTTGCGGTTACAGTGGTGGAAGGTGTGCGTGGAAAACCATGTGTGACAGCTGTCCCCACAGTCATAGAAGATGAAGAGCGCATGGATGCACTGGAAAGGGCAGGCGATGGTTGGTCCGCTACGCTATTTCGCATTGCAGCACAGTGAGCTTCCCACTGGGAATTATGCTTGGTATTCATGTGACGATTCATGGAAGAAGTTGTCAAACTGGTGAACTTTTTGCCTCTACTTATAGATTCCCGACAAATTTTACAGATCACATGATTTGGGAGATCCTTTGCAAGGTCAAAAAAGGACCAGGTTAGGCAAGGCTTAGATGACATGCGACCTGCAGAGCCACCCCGACTTGTGCTCAGAGGCAGAGTGGTGGCTGAGGATGCAGTTGTAGACGTGCTACCAGTACTCCGACTCTGTTCAGGAAGGTGCAAGGTAACTTCGTCGTCAGTTGCATCCTCCTCCACCGCCTCTGTTGACCTCCTCAAGTGCCTGACTGTGGGTTGACAGTAAGTGGGATTTAGAACTTCATCATCAAGCTTTGTGTTTGCACTCCCCTCGCCCTCAGACCTAGCCTTTTCCTGCCCTGACCGAATATTTAAGTTGTCATCCCAATCTGGTATTTGCGTCTCATCGTCATCAGTATGTTCCTCATTGTCTCCACCAACAGGTGCTACAGTTTGTGAATGAAGGTCTACATTATGCTCATAAACTTGGTCATCAGGGCCTGAATCTGAGTCACAAAGCTTCTGGGCTTCACTGCAGACCATTTCCTGGTCTGTACTCACTGTAGCTTGGGAGCAGACCTCTGATTCCCAGGCTATAGTGTGACTGAACAGCTCTGCAGACTCAGCCATCTCTGTTACACCATACTGTGCAAGGCGGGTGGAGACTTGAGAGCTGGGAGAAAGCAATTGTGATTGGGATGATGTCACGCTCCCCAGGTCCCCTGCCACGCTCTCCGGCTCCCCTGCCACGCTCCCCGGCTCCCCTGCCTCGCTCCCCGGCTCCCCTGCCTCGCTCCCCGGCTCCTCTGCCAGGCGTCCCCCGCTCCACAGCCTCCAGGCCCCATCACCTGCGGTCCCCAGGCGGCCCGGTCCCCGCTCCCGGCGCCCGTCGGCAGCTCTGCTCCAGCCCGGCTCTCCTGCCTCCTGTTCACCGCTCCCTGCTCTGGCTTCTGGCACCCGGGCCTCGCGCATGCGCATTAGGGCGCGCGCGCGGTCATTGACCCTCTCTTAAAGGGCCAGTGTCCTCCAACAGGATATTGAGGAATCAGGTACAGGGTATATAGGTTTTTCCTTTCCAAGTGGGCGGGGCCTGTTCTTCGTGTTTTGCTAAGCTTGGAGTCAGGTCTCCTTGTGTTTTGTGGTATACTTACCTATCTCTCTCCTAGAGCCGCTCCTGCCTCGCCAACCGGTTCTGACGATACCCGAACCCCGAACGGTGACGGTCTGCCATCCCGTCAAGTTCATACCATCTCCGATCCCTGTGGTGACCCGTCTTCTCGCTCCGTTGGTTCCGGACTCTGCCTGACGTCATCTCGGCCTCCGAACCTGAGCTCCGTCACCCGGACTACCTGCAGTGACTCCGTGGTCCCAGGGACTTCTACACTCCTCTGAACGGACTGTCCTGCTACCTGTAGTGCTCCGGCTACCGGGCACCTTGCCCTCGGTGAGGTGTTCAGCCCAGTGGATCCACCTCCTGGGCCTGACTGTCCACCTGGCCCTAACAGATGACAACTCAGAGGACTTTTTTTTTTGATGTGGTAGTTGAGGTGGAGGAGAGGGCACTTGTTGGAGCACTTGAGATTCATTCAAGCATGTTCTTTTTTTAGTGCATCATCTACCTTTCTTACAGTTGTTTGGGTCCGTAAAAAATGGAGCTCATCGGATTGTCCACGGAAAGTAGTAGACATCTTTCTTTTGCTGGAAGATGGCTTATCTTCAGCAGATGTTAATGTAGCTTTGCCACCTTCCCCATGGACACAAACTTTTTTTCCTTTTCCAACACGCCTGTTTCCCTTTCCACCAGCATCTGTCCTTTTGCCACTCATTTTGTTAGCGACAAGATTAGCCACTTAAAATGTGGTAGCAAAAATTGAGACGGTGGTGTAGATTGCAGAGGTGGTCTAGCTTTATTGACAGCTGAAGAACCAACACTGACTATCCCTGACAATGCAACTATGGCCCTAAAACTGGCAGCACTGTTTGCTATAAGAATAGCATAGCAAAATGTGCATGAGGGTTGAATGCAGAGGTACTGGGACTTGCTTGACACCAGTGGGACACTAAATTAGTATAGCAGACACTTTGTGGATGCCACTAATTTTCAGCACTGTTTTCTATAAAAATAGCGTAGCAAAATGTGCATGAGGGTTGAATGCAGAGGTGGTGGGACTTGCTTGGCAGAAGTAGGACACAAAATTAGTATAGCAGACACTTTTTGGATGCCACTTATGTTCAGCACTGTTTGCTAAAAGAATAGCGTAGCAAAACATGCATGAGGGTTGAATGCAGAGGTGCTGGGACTTGATTGGCACCAGTGGGACACAAAATTAGTATAGCAGACACCTTGTGGATGCCACTTATGTTCAGCACTGTTTGCTATAAAAATAGCGTAGCAAAATGTGAATGAGGGTTGAATGCAGAGGTGCTGGGACTTGCTTGGCAGCAGTGGGACACTAAATTAGTATAGCAGACACTTTGTGGATGCCACTAATTTTCAGCACTGTTTGCTATAAAAATAGCGTAGCAAAATGTGCATGAGGGTTGAATGCAGAGGTGGTAGGACTTGCTTGGCACAAGTGGGACACAAAATTAGTATAGCAGACACTTTTTGGATGCCACTAATTTTCAGCACTGTTTGCTATAAGAATAGCGTAGCAAAATGTGCATGAGGGTTGAATGCAGACGTGCTGGGACTTGTTTGGCACCAGTGGGACACAAAATTAGTATAGTAGACACTTTGTGGATGCCACTTATGTTCAGCACTGTTTGCTATAAAAATAGCGTAGCAAAATGTGCATGAGGGTTGAATGCAGAGGTGCTGGGACTTGCTTGGCAGCAGTGGGACACTAAATTAGTATAGCAGACACTTTGTGGATGCCACTTATGTTCAGTACTGTTTGCTATAAGAATAGTGTAGCAAAACGTGCATGAGGGTTGAATGCAGAGGTGGTGGGACTTGCTTGGCACAAGTGGGACACAAAATTAGTATAGCAGACACTTTTTGGATGCCACTAATTTTCAGCACTGTTTGCTATAAAAATAGCGTAGCAAAATGTGCATGAGGGTTGAATGCAGAGGTTGTGGGACTTGCTTGGCACAAGTGGGACACTAAATTAGTATAGCAGACACTTTGTGGATTCCACTAATTTTCAGCACTGTTTGCTATAAAATTAGCGTAGCAAAATGTGCATGAGGGTAGAATGCAGAGGTGCTGGAATTTGCTTAGCACCAGTGGGACAACAATGGAGGATAGCAGCCATTTTTTGGATGCCACTAGGTTTCAGCACTATTTGCTATAAAAAATAGCGTGGCAAAAGTGGTCAGGTGGGTACAGTGGCCGGGTTCTCTGGGTCAGTGGACAGGAAAGGAAGCCTCACTTTCTATCCCTCCTAATGGCGAAATGCAGCAAGGAATTCCCTGAGCTTAGGTACACAGATGCTGTTATCTGAAGCTATATACAGCGTTTCCATGGACCTGCCTGTCACATATGGCTCTGAGTCCCAGGAAATCAGCCCTGAAAAGGGCTGAAATAAACTTCTGTACCTAATCTGTAGAGCGCTGTGTGTATAGCGTACACAGCAGGAGCTGCGTGAGTGGTGACTGTCACCTACACGCAGAAAGCAGATAATGGCACCGTAAGGGAAAATGGCCGTATTTATAATGCAAGGACATGTGACATTCACAGCCTATGACACATGCCCTTGCTTGTCTGGCAAAAAGACCACTTAGCTATGTGTGTGTCTGTGATTGGCTGACATCCTGGCCCACCCCACTGCACGTGTGCTTAGGGGAAAAGAAAAAAAATGGCCCAGCAGCACTGATCTAAACGCGCCCCCCCGCACACTATACGCTGAAATTTGATAATAGTGTGTGTGAATCACAGAGTGACTAACACTATTACAGTGAAAAGCCAGCTAGTAACTAGCTAGGCTTTTTGCTGATCGAACCGTTCTCAAACGTAACTTGAGCTGTCGAGCTTTTAGCAAAAAGTTCGAGTTCGATCTCGAGCACCCCCAAAATCACTCGAACATGAAATTGGCGAACCTCGAACATTGCTCATACTCCCAATTACCGCACACCACGGTTGGCATCACGAACTATACCAAATCCCCTGTAAATACTCCCTTTTCATTTGAGTGTGGCCCCCAAGCCCCCAGGTCTGGAGATCCTCAAGCCACAAACAATCACCACCCCCAGATCCGAGCGGTTCAATCCGCTGCAGGGGCGGCACATGGGAAAGTCGTCTGAAATGGCAAACAATTAGCTAATGTGCGTTCTGGCTTAATACCATTCCAGTAGATAGTTGATAATTTGTTATCATAGAAGATGAAATGCAGATAGAAAAAAAAGTATTTAAGTGAAAAAAGGTTTTTATTAGTTTTGGAAAAGTAGAGTTTAAACTTTCAATTGTTCTCATTTTGTGCTATACATTATCAGAGCAATTTTTAGTATGTTGAAAATCAACTTTTAATATTTCTATATATGTAAAAATAAATCAAATTTGTTTGATACGAATGTCTGTTTGCTATTCCTTCACAGAGAATAGAAAATCATCATTCTTGATGAATGCAAATCAGAGTGCAGAGTATAGCGAGAAATTGACGCCAGAATGTGCCTCCGTATCTGAGTAAGTTATTCCATCTTAATGTCCTCTTAAAGTAAGAAGATTGTGTGGTTTTGAAAACTATGATTTATTTCAAACTAGAAATAGGCCTGATGCTATCGCATTGGGAGTGCGGTGAAATGAACATCTGTCTATGCTTAGTGGTGCTGACAGGAGCAGTGGACATGTGTCACACTGTTTGCGCTTTCCAATATACTGTATCTGTTGTAGGTCATCCCTCTGCATTTGTGTATTGTATGTGTTGCATCATTTGACCTCTTTCACCCCTGTGCTGCACTGTCTCTTGCTTGTTGTGTGCTGTATATTGGTATTTGGTGTTGTGTTTCTTGAGGTGTGTTCGCTATGTGCTGTCTCCCATGTGTGCTGTGTGTGTGTTTACACTATATGGTCTCTTGTAAGCTGTTGAAACTATAATTGGAGGTGGTACATTGTTTTGTGCAGTTTGATGTGTATGTGATTATCCGTTCCTAAAGTGGACCAAAAAACACAAAGGAAGTGAGAGGATACAATTAATTAACATGTCAAAAATAATGGCAAAGCTTCTTACTTTTACATAACAGTAACAGAAACACAATAAATAGAAATGTTATTATATTCTATGTCTATGTATTAGGTATATTGATGTAAATATATTATTTATGAATGTACGGGTAAACTATGTATATCTGTATCTATAATGTCTCCTCAATCTATATTTGTCTATATATCTATCATCTATGTTCATCATATTAAGAAATTATATATCTATGTATTTAGCTGTGTGACAGCGTGCGGGGAGGCCCCTGGAGTGACCTTAGTTAACCTTAGTCATAGCAGCAGGGTGACTCAAGGTAATTCTTTAACATAGACATGCTTGGAGATATACAGTAGCTCCCTACTGTAATTCAATAACATGGACATGGTGGGAGGTGTAGTTCCGTCCTGTAATTCTATAACATGGACATGGTGGGAGGTGTAGTTACGTCCTGTAGTTCGTTAACATGGACATGCTGGGAGGTTTAGTTCCCTCCTGTATTTCTATAACATCGACATGTTGGGAGGTTAGTTCCCTCCTGTAGTTATATAACATGGACATGCTGGGAGGTGTAGTTCCCTCCTGTAATTCTATAACATCGACATGCTGGCCGTTTTAGTTTCTTGCTGTAATTCTATAACATGGGCATTCTGGGGGGTGTAGTTCCTTCCTTTAATTCTATAACTTTGATATGCTGGGAGGAGTAGTTCTCTCCTGTAGTTATATAACATGGACATGCTAGGAGTTGTAGTTCCCTCCTGTAATTCTTTAACATGGACATGCTGGGAGGTGGAGTTCCATCCTACAGTTCTATAACATGGACATGCTGGTAGTTGTAGTTCCGTCCTAAAATTTTATAACATGGACATGCTGGGAGGTATAGTTTCCACCTGTAGTTATATAACATGGACATGCTGGGAGGTATAGTTCCTTCCTGTAATTCTATAACATGGACATGCTGGGAGGTGTAGTTCTCTCCTGTAGTTATATAACATGGACATGCTGGGAGGTATAGTTCCCTCCTGTAGTTATATAACATGGACATGCTGGGAGGTGTAATTCAATACTTTAATTCTGTAACATGGACATGCTGGGAGGTATAGTTCCTGTCTGTGTATATGTGTGTATATGGCTGTATGCTGTGTGTACATATGGTCTGTGTACATGTGTGTGTATATGGGTGTACACTGTGTGTACTTGTCATCTGTGTATGTGTGTGTATATGACTGTACGCTGTGTGTACGTGTCATCTGTGTACATGTAAGTGTATATGGCTGTATGCTGTGTGTACGTCTCGTCTGTGTACGTGTGTGTGTGTATATGGCTGTATGCCATGTGTATGTGTTGTATTTGTGTATATGGCTGTACGCTGTGTGTACATGTTGTAGCACCCCTGAGACCCTCAGGGCACTACAGGGAACTGCATCCTCCTGAGGATGCAGGACCTACCCCCTGGGACCTGTAACACCAGTACCAGTAACAGCAACACACACCTAAAAATCCCAGTTGCCACTCACAACAGGGCTAGTGGGAGGGCCACCCAGTGGGCAAAGCAAACTCAGGGACTAGACCACCTGGTGGGAGGTGGCAGGCCAGTCTGTGACAAAACAGGAAGCAGTCTGTCAGAATGTAGTGAGGAAAGCAGACGTGCCTCTAGCTGGGTCTGTGTAACGGTGACTCAGGGGCACGGGAGTCATATTGCCAGCCAGGGTAAGCGAGTAGCTCTGGGCAGGAGTTAAGACCCCAGGGAAGGTACAAGGGAGCCCTACTGAAATCTGGGCACATATGGTACACAGGGCCCCTAGGTCAAGCGCAAGTTTTAGACTGTTTGGCAAATACCTGCACGGTGAGGGCTCTCCATGGGCCTCACTGACGTACAGATCCGGGGGCATTAGCAGTAAACTAGGATCAGGGTTTGGACACTTACCTCCCCGCAGGGTCCCCACTGCCAGCCGAACGGACAGACCGCTGTATCACAGCCGGGGGATCCCCAAAGTTCCAAGCTTCGGGGTCTCAACTACACTGAGAGTGCTAGGGAAAGAGCAACCTGAGTCACTATCTGGCAATGGCAATAGAGGGACCGGAACCAGCAAGCCAAGGGTCCATGTGAGTAGAGACTATTAAAAGTTAACCTGGTGTGGTCTCCATCATTATACACGATACATCTGTAGTGCCCTGGAAAACCAGGTAGTTGCACACGTAGGCTCCTGCATAACACCAATCCCACGACGGGTTAAAACAGCCGACCTGAAACCCTAGTCACCCCCCTCAGGGAAGGACAGACACACCGGTGGGTGGGAAGAAGCGGATAGGGAACGCCCACCTAGGGGTCTGGAGAGCCCGGGGCAGGAAAACAGGCAGATAAGTTCTAGGTTAAGTTTGGAGTGGACGTGAAGTCTGGCAGGTGCCAGGGTCGGAGCCCTGATACCTTGGCTAGGTGGCAGACGGTAGATGGAGTCTGCAGGAGACAGGAAGACGGCTGTCGGAGATCCGAGGTGGACCGGGACAGGGTTGTAGCCCGCCGGTACCAACACCGGAGAACCGACCCGGAAACCGTGTGCACAGAGGGGGTACTTGGACCCTGAAGCCAGGACCGCACCGACGGCCTAGCTAATTAACCAGTTGAGGGCAGGATTATAGGTCCTGTCCCAACCTAAGTCCCGAAAAGTAGACAACCACCCACAGAGAGGGATAGGGCAACCGCCAGGGCCTGTAGATCCCAAGGGTCAGCGTCAGATGGGCACGGCTCCCAATCAAAGGACCAGGAGCGGACTCCCGTGTTTCACACCGGGAAGTCCTTTCTACAAAACACTGAGTGCAGAGGAGAGAGACTTTGACTACCAACCCGGTTGTGGGATCAGATACACCCATCTGCAGCAGCCGGCCACCATCACCTTGGTTTACCACAGGACTTGTGTGCTTTATTCGACCAGGAGTAACATCCCCGGCCTGGTCGGGTGCGCCAGCCCCTGCAATCACCATCCTCAGCATAGAGACACTGGGCTCTGGGACATCCATCCCTGCCCATGGAGGGGTTAACATCCAGCTGCCAGCCCAACGTCCCCAGGAGCCCTGCAACGGCAGCGGTGGTGCTACATCTCACCACACACCGTGGGTGGCGTCACAGACATTCGACAACCAATCCTGTATAAATACATCCCCTTTTATTCAGAGTGTCCGCGCGACCCCCGGGTCCGGAGAACCCCTCGAGCCGCACCGTAGATCCGGATCCGAGAAGCACACCACGAAACCTGGCGTCATGAACAGGATTCTTACTCATTCACTTACCCAGTGAAAGTGCGCCTTGTTCTGGACTGTCAGCGGTGCTCCGCTGCAAAATTTTTGAAAGCCGCCATCTTTGCCGCCATTTTTGGGTGCGAAAAACAACAGCCCAGCGTCTTCTTCCCCAAAAAAGGGTACAAAGCTGAAGCCCCGCCCCCTTGGAGCAAGGCTGGAAGGAAAACCCAGAGGCCGAAAGCGAAACTATCAAGCTGCATAAAAGGACTGCTCCCGAAAAACCAAGGGGGAGCAGCAGGTAGATTTCCGCCCTAAATGTCGTCACGGATGGAGTAGCGCCCGCCACCGAAGTGGCGGCGCCCGCAAACGAAGCGGCAGGCGGAGATGCAGCGGCCCCCGCTCAGGTCACAGGAGCAGTGGGGCCTACGGTTCCAGCAGTCACCCAAGTCATGTTGATCACCTTACCTTATGTACACGGCGCTGCCTGGTTACCTCAGTACGATGGACGACCCGATGCCCTGCAGGTATTCAAGAAGAAGATATGTGCCGTTCTTGATATGTATGCCATGACCGGCAAGCAGCGTGCAGCGGTGGTAGTGGGGCAGCTGACCGGCGCCGCTGAGCAGAAGGCTGAAACTTGGGCCGAAACTGACCGGGCCTCGGTAACCGCCATTTTTGACAAGTTGCAGGTTGCTTTTGAAACACGCACAGAAGCTGAGTTACGAATCCAGTTCTACCATTGCCGACAGCGTCCCCAAGATAGCATCCGGGCCTATGCTTTAAGGCTGCAGATTGCCTTGCGTACATTGAGGCAGACGGACTCCATCAAAGAGGTTGAGAGCAATAAGATGTTGGTGGAGCAGTTCCTGCAGGGGCTGGGGTCCGCTTAAGATCACAAGCAACTGCGGCTATGGGCCTTGGAACACCCGGACTTGCACTTTGCGGTCCTAAAGGACCGGGCCATCATGGCCCTACAACCATCCAAAGATAGTGCACCTGCCCTACCACCCTGGCCGGCTGACACTGCTCATTTGTCAATGGCGCCCACTCTCTTAGCCTTACCAACGCTGGCCACAACGTCTGAAGCTTCAGAAGATTTAGCATTGCAAGTTCAGCGCCTGAGCAAAGACGTCACAAGGATCCTCGCCGCCCTCCAGCTCCCCCCAAAGACCAAGTCACCGGAGAAGATTCAGCTCGCCGATAGCCCGGAAGACGTCCCTTGGATGCAAAGGAGGATGAACAGCAACGGCAACCGGTATGGACCACCCGTCTGCTACAAGTGCAACAAGACTGGCCATTACTCCCGCCGGTGTCTTTTAAACGAGCAACCTCTGAGGCCAAGGGCCAGGCCTCAGGAATAGACCCTCAAGGCCCAGCTGATTGGCTTGACCGGTATGTTGGAGGACATCCCATTATCTCCCTTGCGGTGGATGGTATCCCAACATTCGCCCTCCTGGACACTGGCTCGCAGGTAACAACCATTCCTTATGTACTGTACGAACGTTATTGGTCTGACAGTGAACTCACCCCACCTGATGCCAGCTTAACCATGTATGCGGCCAATGGGATCCCTATGACCCAAGTCGGGTTTAAGGAGGTAACTTTGAAGGTGGGAAGAGCGGAGCTGCAGCATCAAGGACTCATTGTGGTACAAAATGACCCCAGTGACCGTAACCCGAAAATGGTCCTAGGGACAAATGTGATTGAGAACTGCATGGGGGAGGTACTACATTTATTGCAACAACTGTCTGCCACGGCAAGAGCGGGCCAGCAGAGGGCTCTGCAACGTGAAATTCGGACCCTCCTGCAGCGGCAACAGGTGAACATGTCAGGTGGAGAGATTGGTAGTATGCGGGTGATGGATGAAGCGCCTCCGCGAAGTGAAATGATGATTTGGTGCTGGGCAGCAGTAGGTCCCAGAGGACAGGATTACCCGACAGTGGTAGAACCTCTTCAGAGCACTGGCCCACAGTAAAGGCAGCCAGAGGGGTGATTGATGTCCGGAAGAGGAGAGTGCCCGTGAGAGTGATGAATTGCGGACAGGAAGAGGTTAGGCTGCCACGTTATTCCAGCATTGCTAAACTGTTTACAGTAGACACTGATGCCATCCAGGTGGCAACCTCCACCGTCACCGCATCACCATCAGACAGTGACAGTACACCAGAGCAGCTAGAGGAGTGGTGCCGAGAGTTACATGTAGGCACTGACTCTACACCCGCACATTACAAGGAAGCGGTGTACAGGGTAGTGCAGGAGTATGAGCAGGTATTTAGCAAACACCCGCTAGATTTTGGAAGGATCAAGGGGGTCCAACACCATATCCCTACCGGTGCACATCCACCCATCAATGAGAGGTATAGGCCGATTCCGCCTGCACATTACCAGTGTGCCAAGGACATGTTGAGGAACATGAAGGAGGCAGGGGTCATCCGTGATAATTGTAGTCCCTGGGCATCCCCGTTGGTCCTGGTAAAGAAGAAAGACGGCACCATGAGGATGTGTGTGGATTACTGGAAGATTAACCAGATAACGCATAAGGATGCGTACCCTCTTCCTTGTATTGAAGAATCGTTGGCCGCACTGAAAACAGCTAATTATTTCTCTACCCTGGACCTTACTAGTGGCTACTGGCAGGTGTCGGTTGCAGAAGAAGCCCATTAGAAAACTGCTTTCGCTACCCCGATGGGTCTCTGCGAGTTCAACAGCATGCCTTTTGGGTTGTGTAACGCTCCAGGAACCTTCCAGAGGCTGATGGAATGCTGCTTTGGACACCGCAACTTCGAGATGGTTCTGCTGTATCTGGATGACGTTATTGTCTACTCCGAGACGAACGAAGCGCATCTGGAGCACCTTGCTGAGGTATTTGAGGCTCTCTCTAAATACGGGATGAAACTGAAGCCCTCCAAGTGCCATCTGCTGAAGCCTAAAGTACAGTACCCTGGGCACGTGGTGAGTGCCGAAGGCGTAGCGCTGGATCCAGAGAAAGTTACAGCGATCCAGAACTGGCCAAAACCTACCACGATCAAAGAGGTGATGCAGTTCCTGGGTCTGGTGGGTTATTACCGGCGCTTCATCAAGGGCTACACCAAAATGGCCGCTCCCATGCAAGACCTCATGGTGGGACAAACCAAGAATGGCCAGATCCCGGGTCTCCCGTTTACTTGGGGTGAAGAGCAGGACAGGTCCTTCCAGCAGCTGAAGCTCCTGACTGGAGAAGAGATCCTCGCCTACCCTGACTACGGCCTCCCGTTCATTCTATACACAGATGCCAGTAACGAAGGCCTGGGAGCCGTCCTGTCTCAGATGCAAGACGGCAGAGAGAAGGTGATTGCCTACGCAAGTAGGAAACTGCGACCAACGGAGAGGAATCCCTAAAATTATAGCTCTTTCAAGCTGGAGTTCCTGGCACTCGTCTGGGTGATAACCGAGAGGTTTAAGCATTACCTGACTTCTGCAAAATTCACTGCCTGTACAGACAGCAACCCTCTAACTCACCTGGAGACGGCGAAGCTTGGTGCCCTAGAACAACGCTGGGTGGCTCGGCTTGCAAATTATGACTTCACCATCAAGTACAGGGCCGGCCGTAAAAACACCAATGCAGATGCACTGTCTCGGATACCGCACTCACCTGATGGGGGAGCGGATGAAGACATGTTGGAAGAACTCAAGTTGCCTGCGTTCCATCAACCTGACAGTGGGAAGGCAGCCAGACCATATAGTGGCCAACAGGAGGCAGCTTTCAACCCTTTGCCCCACCATGGATGGCAGGAAGCTCAAGACAAAGACCCTGCAGTTCGGTTAGTCAAGATAGTAATCTCATAGGCCCATTCCAGGATGGGGCCCGATGCCCCCGCAGAAGCACAGCGGCTGTGGAGAGAAAGGGACCAGTTGTACTTACATCAGGGCAAATTGTACCGAGGGTTGACTAATCCCAAGGCGCATGAGAAGGTCTGTCAGATCGTAGTCCCGCAGGCATATGTGTCCGTGGTCTTGGAAGTGTACCATGATGGAGCCGGGCACTTTGGCTGGAAATAGTTGGAAATGCTGCTGAGGGAACGTTTTTACTGAATCGGAATGAGAGAGTCCATCGAAGCATGGTGTAGGGATTGGGTCCCTGCATGCTAAGGAGGAAGGATGGAACCAGCCAGAAGGCCCTGTTGCAGCCAATTGTCACTCATCAGCCACTGGAACTTGTCGCTTTGGATCACGTCAAGCTCACACCAAGCCGGAACGGCTATACCTTTGCCCTCACCATCGTAGACCACTACTCCAGGTTCATGGTGGTGGTACTCGTTAAAGACTTAACAGCCCGTACTGCAACCAAGGTCTTCCAAGCATACTTCTGCCGGCCGCATGGATACCCGGAGAGGGTGCCCACCGACCAAGGTCCTGCCTTTGAGGCAGAGATCTTCCAGGAGTTCTGCAACCTGTACGGGTGCAAGAAGATCTGTACCACCCCCTATCATGCCCAAACCAATGGGATGTGTGAAAAGATGAACCACCTGGTCCTCAACCTTCTCAAAAGCTTTCCCCTTGAAGAGCGGAACCTGTGGCCTGAGAAACTACCTAATTTGGTGGACATGTACAATAACATACCCAGCATCTCCACTAAGTGTACACCCGCCTACTTGATGAGGGCAAGACCCAGAAGACTGCCAGTGGATCTGGAGCTGGATGTGGAGGTGCCTGATGCCATCCCGTCGACTACCAACTGGAACACCAAGCGCCAGAGGCAGTACCAACAGATCCAGGAATATGTGGAGAGAAACTTGCGCCAAAGCAGGGAAAGGCAAGAGCAGCGTTTCAATAAGCGAGCCCATGCTGCCCCCTTTGAACCTGGAGATGTAGTACTGAAGAGGAAGAGAAGACTGCACAAGTTGTATGACCAGTGGGAAAGAGCCCCTTATGTCATACAACCCACTGGCCGGGAAGATCGAAAGACATACCTTGTCAGTCGCGACCAGGGGAAGACTATGACCACTGTCTCCAGGGACCACTTGAAGAAATGTCCAGAACCCCTGAGGATGGTGGAGAAGGCTCCCACTCCCATGCCGGGCGTGGAGAAGAAGAAAGAGGTGATCCACACTATTATGGGCGATTTCCCGGCTGATTGGCCTATGCAAAATGGAGCAGTGATTGTCCACATTATAATGTTCCCACAACCCATGGAAGATATAGAGCCAGATAGGTCTATCAGCCAAACACCAGCACCAGCGCCCATGGATCCACCTACACCACGCCCCCGTAGGTCTCTACCAGCTATACCTGACACTAGGGAAGAGGGACCCATAATTCACTCTCCCCCACCAGTCCTAAGTGAAACTCAGGGGCTCAGAAGGTCTACATGCGCCAACTTAGGCCAGCCGCCACTCAGGTATAGAGAAACTCATGTTTAGTGAGTGGTGTCTGTCTGTTTTGTAAATAGTGTGTGAATGCATCCCAATCAACCGAATACTTCACCTGATTAGCAAAAAACGTTATTAAGGTAGCGGTTCCTGGCTACCCCAGTTACAGTTAACCCCATTACAGTTTTATAGTTCATGAACCATGGCTTTGGACTGGAAAGCCAACCCAAAAACTATTGGGCTTTATAAATAATTTACGGCTACCTTTGTTGCTCATGGCAGCCACTGGAGAGGCAGGTTGGAGGAATGGCCTGTGGTAGAGTCGGCCGAGGCCCAGTCACCACCAAAACCGGTGACTAACCTCCAGGCCAGGGGTCCCCGGACTTGGGAACCCATGACATGGACTGCCAGGTAAGGAGGTGGCCCGGTCCGTCCTGTTCCATTTAAATGTGTTACGTTTAAGAAATGTGCCTTGCGTAAGGGAAGAAAATGTACATATGTTATTATACTTGTAAATTGTTCCTTTTTCTATTTTCCAGTTCCCGTTAAAAATAAATGGTGGTAGTCGGACAGCCCACGGACGGTCTGTATTCAACCGAGGGGGAATGTAGCGCCCTGGAAAACCAGGTAGTTGCACAACTAGGCTCCCGCATAACACCAATCCCACAAATTGTTAAAACAGCCGACCTGAAACCCTAGTCACCCCCCTCAGGGAAGGACAGACACACCAGTGGGCGGGACCAGGCAGATAGGGAACACCCACCTAGGGGTCTGGAGAGCCCGGGGCGGGAAAACAGGCTGATAAGTTCTGTTAAGTTTGGAGTGGAGGTGAAGTCTGGCAGGTGCCAGGTTCGGAGCCCTGACACCTTGGCTAGGTGGCAGACGGTAGCTGGAGTCTGCAGGAGACGGGAAGACGGCTGCTGGAGATCCGAGGTGGACCGGGACAGGGTTGTAGCCCGCCGGTACTGACCCTGGAGGACCGACCCGGAAACCGTGTGCACAGAGGGGTACTTGGACCCTGAAGCCAGGACCGGCAACGACGGCCTAGCTAATTAACCAATTAAGGGCAGGATTATAGGTCCTGTCCCAACCTAAGTCCCGAAAAGTAGACAACCACCCACAGAGAGGGATAGGGCAATCGCCAGGGCCTGTAGATCGCAAGGGTCAGCGTCAGATGGGCACGGCTCCCAACCAAAGGACCAGGAGCGGACTCCCGTGTTTCACACCAGGAGGTCCTTTCTACAAAATACTGAGTGCAGAGGAGAGAGACTTTGGCTACCAACCCGGGTGTGGGATCAGATACACCCATCTGCGGCAGCCGGCCACCATCACCTTGGTTTACCACAGGACTTGTTTACTTTATTCGACCGTGAGTAACATCCCCGGCCTGGTCGGGTGCACCGGCCCCTGCAATCACCATCCTCTGCATAGAGACACTGGGCCCCGGGACATCCATCCCTGCCCATGGAGGGGTTAACATCCAGCTGCCAGCCCAATGTCCCCAGGAGCCCTGCAACGGCAGGTGCTACATCTCACCACACACCGTAGATCCGGATCTGAGCAGCACCGGCTGCTGGCACGGGGGCGGCACACATCTCCCAGGCACAGCCCTACCTGTGGAGGGCCTACCACCATAGCTGCCACTACCACCATTCCTGGGAGTACCCACGTTGAGCAGCGGCGGTTCTCTATTCCTAACCGCAACCCACAGGTGGCATCACAAACATTAACTCTATTATCCCCTGTAAATACCCTTTTTTATTAAGAGTCCCCAGGGCACGGGACCGGGCAACTGAAGTAACATTCCCGTTTGCAATCGCGCGGGACCAAGTACCCCCTTCCCTTGCCGACACAGCTTCATCTGTGTATATGTGTGTGTATATGGCTGTACGCTGTGTGTACATGCCGTCTGTGTACATGTGTGTATATGGCTGTATCCTGTATGTGTCATCTGTGAATATGTGTATATGGCTGTATGCTGTGTGTACGTGTCGTCTGTGTATATGTGTTTGTGTGTGTATTCTCTCTCTGCCTCTCTCTCTTCCCGGAGAAAACACGTGTCTTTTAAATAAAAAGATTTTCTATATTTACCTGTCTTCGGCTCTGCTGCCTCCCGCTCCTGACCCCCACTCATTATACTTACTTAATATTAACTGCAGTGAAGAGCTGGAGGCAGGAGCAGCACTGAGGACTTTAGTGCCTGGGACCGCATCGCTGGGGGCAGGTGAGTGTCCAGGTGTGTGTGTGTGTGTGTGTGTGTGTATATCATTATATCCTTCCCGGGAAGGAAGAGGTTAACCCGGTAAGTTTACACGGACCTCACATAGCTCATCTAAACATAGTCAGGAAGTGATTCACCCAGTTCCTAGCAGACACAGGCACTAGGGGAACTCCAGGTCACCATCACAACGATCTGGATCCTTGCAAAGGTAGGGGGGGCAGGAGTAGGAGTAAGTTACAAACCAGAAAGGAAGTTAAGGTCAGAGTCATACAGAGATAGAGCAGACATGGTGTGGAGTAGCTCCCTGAGATGTTCCTGCCAGGCACCCCTCGGGGAGGCAGAACAGAACCGTCTGGGATGTAACACCACACTGACCTCTGCAGGAGTCTCCTGCAGAGGGGAGACAGCCAGACCGGGGCTAGTAACACCTGGAGGGACGGGATCCAGTACAGTAATCGTGAGCAAAAGGAGTACAGTCGCCAGGGAGAGTACGGTGTGAGTACTCACGGGACTGAGCACAGGCAGGGTACAGAGCCCTAGTTCAGGAGGACGCTTCAAGCTCACCTGATAATAATGTGCCCAGTGAGGGGACCATCAAGGACCTTACCGACGTTAATGTCCGGGGCACAGCAGCAAAGAGGGAACCTGGGAACGGGGACAGAGGTCCGACCCAGGAGAGGTTCAAGCTGCCTGCCATACGGGCCAAGACAGAGAGTGAGAAAGAGCAGGAGGGGATCCCAAGACGTTCCAGGCCACGGGGTCCCACCAATTACAGAGTTGTACAGGGAGGAGAGAAACTCTGCAGCGGCGGCTAATTCCTGACTGCACACCACGGGTGGCGTTACAAATCATCCCCCATTCCCATCCAACACCGCTCCTGGGAGAGGAACAGTCGCAGGAAGGGTCTGCGGCGGAAGAGGCCAAGACCGAGTCGCCATTGCAACCGGCGACATGCTTCCCAGGGACCCTTCGCCCTCCTTCCATCCCCCCTTGCACTTGTTTGTCTTTTCATTTAGCCGACGGGGCTATAGAGCCGGGTCAGGCCAGTCACAGCAACCCCAAGAAACCACTGGCCCGGTGACAAGTACCCTAAGGCCGCGTGGGGCGCTACATGTGTGTCTGTGTTTAGTGTATACATGCATTGTGTGTGTGGGAAGAGCGGTAATGTCACCGCTACTTGCGCACGCTCAGTTCAGGGCCGGAAGCTGCGTTGACGATGTCACAAACTGAGCCTGCACAACTGACAGTGCCGCGGTGCATGCCGGAATAGGGTTACAGAAACTGGCGATTATGTATGTAGATATAAAAAAAACTATTTGTTCAACAGTGTACATTTGATAATAGTACAAAACACCTATTTACAATATTAAAATTTTAAAAACCGTCAACAACACTAAATTTAAGAAAGAAAACACATTGTAAAGCACAAAAGGGTAATAGAGATTTTTAAAATGGCATCATGTTCAAATCTGCAAAAAAAAACAGCAAACAAAAAGGAACTATAGGTAGTATGGGCTTTGATTTCTAAGAATTCAAATCGAACCTTTCCCCTTTCAGCAAAAAATATTGTGGTCACATGGCTGTGAAACAATAGGGAAGCTTAAAATGTGGCTTTTTCCCATTTTGGATTTATTTTGGGCCCTGACATTTTTTTCAAAATGCTGCATTTACTACATGTGGGTTTCTTAAATGCATATTTCTATAGACTTCTCTATAAGAAAAAGGGGCATGAAAAAATGTATGTGTTGTGACGCAGTAAAGGGTATGGTGTTAGATGGGAGATAGAATATAATATGCAGTAGCGGTTTCTGCATCAAACCATGCAATACCTTGTCAGCGGATTTATAGGTCAGCTTCAATCCTCCTTATGGAAACAACGGTAATGGGTGCACGCAGACAAAGAAAGAGAAAATCCAAACTGTTGTCCAAGAAGTAGAAATCTGCGGCAGACTCCATCCAGTATTCCAAAGTGCTTTATTCCATCATAAAGTGCAGTTAAAAGTAGCTGGCTGAGAGCCGGGTGCAGGCCCTTTATGGACGATGGCCGTTTTGCACTTCCTTGTTTGGACCTGTTGAAGCACAAGGAAGTGCGATACGGCCGTCGTCCATAAATGGGCCTGCACCCAGCTCTCTCCCCACTACTTTTAACTGCACTTTATGATGGAATAAAGCACTTTGGAATACTGGATGGTGTCTGCCGCAGATTTCTACTTCTTGGACATCAGTTAGATGGGAAATATATTCCACCTAGCAAATGCGTTTTGCACTGTTGAGCAGCAGAGAAGGAGGTCAAACCTGACCTGGACATTCTCTGCCATGCAGGGCTTTTGGGGAAATGTCCAAGGTGCACAGCTGCAGGATTAACACAGCATGAACAGGCAGCCAGAACTTCTCAATGTGTGGGTGGTTGGGCTGGAAAGCTAAAGCAGGTGCTGTGGGAATGATATACCTGAATGGAGTGGCACCTCCAGAACCTTTGCTTTGCTATTTGATAAGCTGGACTTTTGTTTTGCATACCTGTCTGAAGTAAAGGTCCAGTCACACTAAGCAACTTACCAGCGATCCCAACAACGATAGGGATCGCTGGTAAGTTGCTAGGAGGTTGCTGGTGAGCTGTCACACTGCGACGCTCCAGCGATCCCACCAGCAACCTGACCTGGCAGGGATCGCTGGAGCGTGGCTACACGAGTTGCTGGTGAGCTCACCAGCAACCAGTGACCAGCCCCCAGTCTCCTAGTTACAGCACACATCAGGTTAATTAACCCGATGTGTGCTGCAGCTAAATGTGCACAGAGCAGGGAGCAGCGCACAATGCTTAGCGCTGGCTCCTTGCTCTCCTAGTTACAGCACACATCGGGTTAATTGCCTGATGTGTGCTGCAGCTAAATGTGCACAGAGCAGGGAGCAGCGCACACTGCTTAGTGCTGGCTCCTTGCTCTCCTAGTTACAGCACACATCGGGTTAATTACCTGATGTGTGCTGCAGCTACATGTGCACAGAGCTGGAGCCGGCAGCACAGGCAGTGAGAGCGGAGGAGGCTGGTATCAAAGGTAAATATCGGGTAACCAAGGACAGGGCTTCTTGGTTACCCGATGTTTACATTAGTTACCAGCCTCAGCAGAAGCTGGCTCCCTGCTCACTGCACATTAGTTGTTGCTGTCTCGCTGTCACACACAGCGATCTGTGCTTCACAGCAGGACAGCAACAACTAAAAAATGGCCCAGGACATTCAGCAACAACCAACGACCTCACAGCAGGGGCCAGGTTGTTGCTGGATGTCACACACAGCAACATCGCTAGCAACGTCACAAAAGTTGTTCGTTACCAGCGATGTTGCTAGCGATGTTGCTTAGTGTGACGGGGCCTTAAGTATTTTTTGTTTGTTATCACTGTGAATAAAACACATTGACCTTTTGAACTGAAAACCTGTGTGTTCTTCTTTACTGCGTCCCAGCCATTGCCTATCAGAGCTAATTCCCCTACGTTTGGTGGCTTGAAGTGAGCAAACGCAGTGAGGCCGGTGCAATATTTTTTGTGTTTCTGCCTGGTGCCAGTTATATGTCCTGGGTAAAAGGTTTGTCCTAAACCCAGTCCGAGCTGTCTGTGCAGATGGAGGCTGTGGTGAAAGTACTTATGGAGGACACTTGGTAGCACAAGATATTTAATCAGCAGCAGCAGGAGGCTATTCGGCAGCAGCAGATATTTAATCAACAGCAGCAGGAGACCAACCAGCTGCTGGTGCAATACCTGATGACGCTACAGATGACAGGTACTCGTCAGATGGTCCACTATGCCCAGAAAGCGGTCCGTGTGGCAATCCCCAAAATGGAGCCATTAGATGACATCGAGACCTACCTGGCTGCATTTGAAAGATTGGCCAAGTAGGAGAGTTTACCCCGGGATAAATGGGCAGAAGTCATCGCTTTGTTTCTAACATCAGGATCCTAGCAGCCCTATATTGAATTACTGGCTGAGGAAGTGTGACGCCCTGGCCTATCAGGTCGTCACAGGGTATTGTGCAACCTGCCCTTCTGCACAGTATCAACCCTCCTTGGTTACGGGTCCTGGTCCTTTGGTGTTCCTAACAGCTTAGCCAATCAAAATCCTAGGAACACTTTGCACTGAACCTACCAGACACACCATTGGGAGGCCTTAAGGGAATAGGGCGGCCCACATGGAGGTTGTTAAGGAGAAAAGTGACAGTTGAGCTGAAGTTGAGCTAGAGGAGAGGTGGAGAGTGGTGACCCTCGTGAGGAGAGGTCACGGAGCAGAGCTCCTGTCTACTAGGTGGCAGACGTAGGTCTGGGCCTGGTAGGAGCAGGAACCCCGGTCACAGGGAGCAGTGTCAAGGGGCACCGACTGCCGAGGAGGGCAGCCGGCGGCCTTGAGCTATCACCGGGCAGGGGCCAGGGCACGACGGGGTACGTGGACCCCAGGCCGGAAAGTAGCTTCACGCGTTCCGCTAATTTACCCGACGGGGGTGAAGAGGACTTCAAGTGTCATCCCCAACCCGCTCCAAAATCAGGGTACTAGCGCACCAATGGGATAGGACTTTCCCAATACAGTCCAAAGAAATCCTACGCGTGAACCCTGAGAGCAAGCTCACTCCGTTAGCCATACGGGTGAGCGGGACCCAAAGAGTTTTTTACCCACGGGTCCAACAGAGTGAGGGTCACTCCACATTCAGGGAGGTTACCGTTGCAGGCATTCTAGTTGCATTGTAGTTAAACATTCCTAATTCATTTAGCAGTTCTTCATATGACATGGTTTGCAGACCTTCTACCATCTTGGTTGCTCTTCTCTGGACTTGCTCCAATATATCGATGTCTTTCTTGAATTGGGGTGGCCAGAACTGTCCACAGTATTCCAGGTGGGGTCTGACCAGGGCAGAGTATAGGGGAATAATTACCTCTCTTGATCTAGATTCAATGCTTGTCTTGATACATCCTAGAATTGTGTTGGCCTTTTTAGCTGAAGCACTGCATTGCTGGCTCATGTTGAATCTGGGATCCACTATTATGCCCAAGTCCTTTTCCCCGGTGCTATCACCTAGTTCTATTCCTCCCATACTATATATGCTTTTTACTTTTCTTTTACCCAGATGTAGGACTTTGCATTTGTCCCTGTTAAAAACCATCCTGTTCTCCTCAGCCCATTATTCGAGTGTGTCTAGATCCTTTTGGAATACTATCTCTTTCCTCTCTAGTGTTGGCTACTCTTCCTATCTTAGTATCATCTGCAAATTTTATGAGTTTCCCAATAATTCCGTTATCCAGATCATCTATAAAGATATTAAACAGCACTGGCCCCAGGACAGAGCCTTGCGGCACCCCGCTTTTGACTTTCCTCCAGATTGATGTGTATCCATTTAGTATTACTCGTTGCGCCCGACCTTTAAGCCAGTTGTGAATCTATCTAACTGATCTTTTGTTGATTCCATAATTGACCGTTTTTTCATTGAGGATGTTATGAGATGCTTTATCGAATGCCTTACTGAAGCAAAGGTACACTATATCCACATTGTTCCCCTGGTCCAACGATTCAGTGACTTTGTTATAGAATGAAATCAGGTTGGTCTGATAAGATTTATTGGTCATAAAGCCGTGCTGACTTTGATTAATTAATGCCTTCCCATCCAGGTGTCTAAGTAAATGTTCTTTGACAATTTGCTCAAAGATTTTTCCTGCTTTGGCGATCAGGCTTACTTGCCTGTATTTCCCTGGATCCTCTTTTTTTCCCCTTTTTGTAGATAGGAATTACATTTTCTTTTTTCCAATCTAGATGGACCTCTCTTGTTTCCCATGACTTATTGAAGATTATTGCAGGCGGTACTATTATTTCCTCAGCTCTCTCTTTCAAGACTAGGATGTAAATCATCTGGACCTGGGGACTTGGTTTCCTTTAACTTCACTAAGTGTTCTAATATCAATCATTTGCTTATTGTCAACTTGGACTTTTCCTGACCATCATTTCTATCATGGTTATTGTTAATGCTTGCATTAGCTTTTTGGGAGAAGACAGATACAAAATACGAATTTAGTATCTCCACCTGCTGTTCCACTTTGTTGACTGTTTCACCTTTTTGATTCTGCAGGACTCCTATGGTCTCCTTCACTTTTCTTTTGCTTTTAACATACCCCCAAAATCCTTTATACCTTACTCTTGGCCTCTTTTGCAAGCCTAAATTCGTGTTCAGCCTTAGCTCCTTTGACGCTTGTCTTGCAGAGTGTGCAAACTGCCATGTATTCTTCCCTAGGTATAACCCCCATCTTCCACTTGATGTACTGTATATTTCCTTTTTCTTTTTAAGAAGATGATGTCATTTTTTGTTTCTCCATCATGGTTTCTTTAGGACTTTCCTATTTTTCTTCCTTTTACGTATTGTTAGTTCTTTTGCATTAAGGATTTCCTTACGGAAGATTTCCCATCCTTCATGTGCAGTTTTGTGCCTATATGGCACTTTACACGCTCCGATATCGCTATCGATATCACTAGCGAGTGTACCTGCCCCCGTCGGTTGTACGTCATGGGCAAATCGCTGCCCATGGTGCACAACATCGCTTACACCCATCACACGGACTTACCTTCCCTGCGACGTCGCTGTGGCCGGCTAACCGCCTCCTTTCTAAAGGGGCGGTTCATGCGGCGTCACAGCGACGTCACACGGCAGCCGTCCAATAGAAGCGGAGGGGCGGAGATGAGCGGGCAGAATATCCCGCCCACCTCCTTCCTTCCTCATTGCCGGTGGACGCAGGTAAGGAGATGTTCGTCGTTCCTGCGGTGTCACACATAGCGATGTGTGATGCCGCAGGAGCAACGAAGAACCAGCGACATGCACCACTAACGATATTATGAAAAGGAGCGACGTATCAACGATCAACGATTTTTGACGTTTTTGCGATCGTTGATTGTCGCTCCTAGTTGTCACACACTGCGATGTCGCTAACAACGCCGGATGTGCGTCACAAACACCGTGACCCCGACGATATATCGTTAGCGATGTAGCAGCGTGTAAAGCACCCTTAAGAATTAGGTGCCATGGAATTTTACCAATCTTTTCCTTTAGGCCCTTGAGGTCTCTTCTGCTAAAGTCAAACCGAGAAGTCTATGTCTACTTAAGTGTTCCCCCTCTTGCAATCCCAAATTCAAGGATAGCATGATTGCTGAGTCCCAGTGTCCCTGCTACCCTTAGTCCCTTAACTATATCCTCATTGTTTGTTAGGACTAGGTCCAAGATGGCTGTTCCCCTTGTATTTTCTTCTACCAGGATAACAGGCTATTCGCACCATTCGGTATCCGATGAATAAAACAGAATCTGCTCCGATACTTTCATTTTCATTTCTGACTTCCTGGCACCTGTTTTCCAGCCAATGAACACATCTGATGTTGCTTGCTCTCACAGTAACGCTGCAGCCATCTTTGTTGTGGTGATACTGTGATTGGCTTGGCCGCACAGCGTCATAGGGGCTATATAAGCCAGCGGCCATTTTCTGAACATGAACATGTGGCGCCCTGGACAAGCCAGCACAACACCTACACACCCCACACTCCCGGTCAGGCACACCGAAGTCAAACACAAAACCCTTGTTGCCTTCCTCCAGGGGCTGATGTCCACACCAGGGGGGTGGGCCAGGCGGTTGGCCCCGCCCACCGAGGAGTTCACAGTCCTGGAGGTGGGAAAAGTGAGGAGTGGAGTTTTGGAAGTGAAAGGGAGAGGAAGTGAAGTGGCAGTAGAGCAGACTGAAGTTGGTCCGGGTGAGTGGCCCGGACGGATCAGCAAGGTTGGCAGACGGTGATGACCGTCTGCAGGAGTGACCGATCGGAGTTTGCCGTAAGGACCGTGGACAGGCGGTGGCCCGGCGGTACCGGACTGGTGCACAAGGTGAAGTCAGCACCATCTGGCAGGGGTGTACGGACCCTGACAAGGCTAGGAGTCGCCGTGAATTTGTCAAATCCGTTAGCGAAGGGAACCTCCTGGGTTTCCCAGCAGCCAAGTCCCGTGAGAAGGCAACCGTCCAACCGTGAGAGGGAAGCACCGCCACCGCCAAGGCAACCGTTTCCCAGGGCCAGAGCCTGCGGGCAAAAAGGGGCTCCTCCAGCCCATATCCAAGCTGGGGAGCGGGTTACCGGTGGGGACCCATCGTAACTAAACACTACACGGGTGCAGGGAAAGGCAGTCACCATCAACCTGCCGGGAGCCGAAACCACCGCAGCCGTCAGTGGGACCCGTCCATCCAGCCGTGTGTTTTACCGAGAACTGTGTCTTCGTCATTGGCTGAGTGAGTACCACCGTGCCGTGCGGCACAGCGCTGCCCCTGCAACCCTGCACCACACCAGGCCCCGCAACCCGCCTGTCATCCACCCCTACCCCCATCACCAGGCCCCGGGACAACCAACGCCCTATCCACAGAGGGGAGAACTAACAACAAAGCTGCTCCCTGTCATCGCTCCCGGGATCCCCGTCTAGAGCAGCGGTGGTGTCCCCCAAAATCACCACAACCGTGGGTGGCGTCACGGACAATATCAAGCCCCCACCATCCAAGCCCCTACCCCTTTTCACTCACAGGCGAGGAACGCCGCTCGAGTCCCCGGGATCCGGCCCACCGCTCAAGCCACCACAGAGCAGCGGCAGCAGCAGCCGGACCCGAGCCGTGGGAGAGCGCAGCGTCCCCTCCTCCGCCCGCGACAACTTGGCGTCACGAACAGGATCTTACCGCTCTGCCGTCTGGTAGAGGTGCGCCTTGTTACCGCCGGAGGTGTCCGGCCGAAAAATTTGTGAAGCCGCCATCTTGGGCGTGAAGAATTCCCGCTCGAGCGTCTTCTCGAGTAGTGGAGGCGCGAAGGCCAAAACCCTGCCCCTGTAGAGGAGGAGCCAAAAAAAGACTAAGGGGGACGGAAACAAGATGTCTGCGCCCGACGGAGCCGCTGGAAGAGCGGCGGACGCAGCCGCGGGAGCACCTGTAGATGGGAACGGGCCTGCCCAGGTCCCGGCCGTGCTGGCGGGGGGCACCGCGGCCCCAGCTCTCGCTCAGGTGATGCCGTTCTCTTTGCCCTATGTGCCCGGAGCTGCCTGGCTACCGCAGTACGATGGGAAACCTGATGCCTTGCAGGTTTTCCGGAAAAAACTCAGTCCGCTACTAGAACTGTACCCCCTGACTGATAAGCAACGTGCAGCGCTAGTGCTGGGGCAGCTAACCGGCGCGGCTCAGCAGGAGGCGGAGACCTGGGCCGAGGGGGACCGGTCCTCTGTAGCCACCATATTTTAAAAACTGCAGACTGCATTTGAGACCCGTACCGAGGCCGAGTTGCGGATGTAGTTCTATCAATGCCGGCAACGGCCCGCAGATAGCATTCGGGACTATGCTCTGCGCCTGCAAACCGCGCTCCGCACACTGAAGCGGGTGGACACCATCAACAGTGTGGACAGTAACAAAATGTTAAGTGAGCAGTTTGTGCAGGGGATGAGGTCCTCGGAGGACCGCAAACAGCTTCGGCTGTGGGCCCTAGAACACCCTGATGTGGACTTTGCCGTATTAAAGAAACGGGCCCTCAAAGCTCTGCAACCCCCCGCAATTGAAGCTCCTGAGCCAGCCCCGTGGCCGGTCGAGACTGCTCCCGTCGTGGTGGCCCCTACCCCATCAGCACCTCCAGTGCCTGCAGCTCCAAGTGGAGCGATGGAAGAGCTTGCTGCTCAAGTTCGCCGCATGGATGGGGACCTCGCTAAGATCCTTGCCGCACTCCAGCCTCCGACCAGATCCCAGGCCCCGGTGAAGATGCAGCTCGCCGACAGCCCTGAGGACGTCCCCTGGATGCAGCGGAGAAGGGCCAATGACTCACGGAATGGACCTCCAATCTGTTACAGGTGCAGCAAACCCGGCCACTACTTCCGACGGTGTCCGTTTAAACGACCATCCCCTGGGGCCACGGGCCAATCCTCAGGAGTAGAACCCCATGGCCCCCCAGACTGGCGGGACCGGTACATCGGGGCCCGGCCCATCATCCCCGTGGCTGTGGACGGCATACCGGTGATGGCTCTCCTGGACACTGGATCACAGGTAACCACCATACACACTGTATCAACGGTATTGGGGAAAAGACGAGCTGGCTCCCCCAGATACCAGTATAACACTGATTGCTGCTGATGGACTCCCATTGACCCAAGTAGGGTACAAACAAGTGGCCATGACTGTGGGGTGAGCTGAACTGCAACACCAGGGTATGATTGTGATAATGAATGAACCCAGTGATCATAACCCGAAGGTAGTGCTAGGGACCAACGTGATGGAGCACTGTATGAGTGATGTGCTGACCCTACTGCACCAGCTGGCCGCCACGGCGGCGGGGAGCCAACAGAGAGCTGTGCAGCGTGAGATTCGAGCCCTGATGTACCGCCAACATGGGAGTTCGAAAGGAGGAGAGATTGGCGGGGTGAGAGTGATGGATGTGGCCCCTTTGATTGTGCCTACCAGGAGCGAGATGATGATTTGGTGTAGGGCAGCGGTAGGGCCCCAGGGGCGTGACTACCCCGCCATGATAGAGCCCATGCCCTCTGAACACTGGTCCACAGAAATGGCTGCCCGAGGGGTGGTAGATGTAAAGAAGGGGAGAGTGCCCGTGAGGGTGCTGAAGTGCGGGGAGTAAGAAGTCAGGCTTCCCCGGTACGCTACCCTTCCCAAGCTGTTCACCTTGGATCTCCACACCATCCACGAGGCCATTCCCACAACCTCACCACCTACTGCCAGCATTCACCCATCCCAAGGGGAGTTAGACGAGTGGTGCCGACAGCTACACGTAGGCACTGACGATACCCCTGCACATCACAAAGAAGGGGTATACCGGGTGGTACAGGAGTATGAGCAAGTTTTTAGCAAGCACCCCCTAGACTTTGGGCAGATTAAAGGGGTCCAACACCATATCCCCACCGGTGAGCACCCCCCTATCAAAGAAAGGTACAGGCTTATTCCCCCTGCACACTACCAATGTGCTAAGAACATGTTGAGGAACATGAAGGAGGCAGGTGTTATTAGGGACAGCTGTAGTCCCTGGGCCGCCCCGTTGGTACTGGTTAAGAAGAAGGATGGCACCATGCGGATGTGTGTGGATTACCGAAAAATTAACCAGATAACACATAAGGATGCTTACCCTCTGCCCCGCATTGAGGAGTCCCTGGCTGCGCTGAGAACCGCTAACTACTTCTCCACCCTTGACCTCACCAGTGGGTACTGGCAGGTGGCTGTGGCACCAGAAGACCGAGAGAAGACTGCATTTGCTACCCCTATGGGGCTCTGTGAGTTTAATAGCATGCCGTTCGGGCATGCCCCTGGAACCTTCCAACGGCTGATGGTATGCTGTCTGGGGCATCTAAACTTTGAGACCGTCCTGCTGTACCTGGATGATGTGATTGTGTACTCCCAGTCATATGAAGCCCACCTGGAGCACCTAGCCGAGGTGTTCGCGTCCCTTGCCAAATATGGGATGAAGTTGAAGCCCTCAAAGTGTCATCTGCTGAAACCCAAAGTGCAGTACCTAAGGCATGTGGTCGGTGCAGAGGGTGTCGCCCCCGACCCTGATAAAATCACCGCCATTCAGGACTGGCCAAGGCCGACCACGGTGAAGGAGGTGAGGCAGTTCCTGGGCCTGGTGGGGTATTACCGTCGCTTCATCAAGGGGTACACGAAGATGGCTGCCCGCATGCAAGACCTCCTCGTGGGACAGACCAAAGGTGGTAGACCCCTAGGAGCTCCATTGGTGTGGGAAGAAAGGCATGAGGAATCCTTCCATCAGCTGAGAGCGGCCCTGACCGGAGAAGAAATCCTAGCATACCCTGACTACAACCACCCCTTCATCCTTTACACCGATGCCAGCAATGTGGGCTTAGGGGCAGTCCTATCCCAGGTCCAAGACGGGAGAGAGAAAGTGATTGCCTATGCGAGCCGAAGGCTTCGACCGACTGAGAGGAACCCCGAGAACTACAGCTCTTTCAAGCTTGAACCCCTGGCACTGGTGTGGGCTATCACCGAGCGGTTCCGCCATTACCTGGCAGCGGCTAAGTTCACCGCTTTCACGGATAATAACCCGCTGACCCACCTGGACACCGCCAAGCTGGGCGCATTGAAACAGCGATGGGTGGCTAGGCTAGCCAACTACGATTTCACCATCAAGTACAGGGCCGGCCGTGTCAACGTTAATGCCGATGCACTCTCTCGGATGCCCCACTTGTCGGAAGAAGGGCCTGAAGACGACGACCTCGAAGAAATTGAGCTGCCCGCATTTCATCAGCCACCGACTGAGAAGGTGCATGTCTATCAACAACGGGTAAACCTGGACCCACTGCCCAGCCAGGAGTGGCAAGAAGCTCAGGACCAGGCACCCACTGTCCGCTTAGTCAAGATCTTGGTGGAACAGGGTGCTGCTGGGATAGACCCTGTCGCCCCAGATGAAGCCCAACGCCTGTGGCGTGAACGGACCCGGCTGTATCTACACCAGGGGAAGTTGTACTGTGAGCTGATTAGCCCGAAGACCCATAAGAAGATCCGCCAGTTGGTGATTCCCCAAGCTAACGTGCCCACTGTCCTGCAAGCATACCATGATGGTGCTGGGCACTTCGGATGGAAGAAGCTAGAGATGCTGTTGAGAGAGCGGTTCTATTGGAGTGGAATGCGGGAATCTGTAGAGGCCTGGTGCCGAGAGTGTGGCCCTTGCGCGCTGAGAAGGAAGGATGAGGCCAGCCAAAAGGCGCCCCTACACCCAATTGTTACACACCAACCGCTGGAGCTGGTTGCCCTGGACCATGTAAAGCTCACCCCCAGCCGAAGTGGGTACACCTATGCTCTAACCATTGTAGACCACTATTCAAGGTTCATGGTGGTTGTCCCAGTCAAAGACCTAACTGGCCGTACCACCGCTAGAGCGTTCCAGGCCTATTTCTGCCGACCACATGGGTACCCGGAGAAGGTGCTTACTAACCAAGGCCCGGCCTTTGAAGCGGAGGTATTCCATGAATTTTGCACAACACACTATGAAGAAAAAGACATGGATCGCACATCCCAAAAATACATTGATCTAAAAGCCGCTAGGCAAAATATTAAATAGAACATGAGGTTCTTTTGTTACCATTCTGATCAGATTGTATTAAGCCCACTGCCACGTCACGGCAAACCTCTTGAGTGGGTCCCTAACCTGACCTTTTTGTGTGGCACCGTGCACCGACCACCGCCGCAGCGACAAAGCGCCAGCAGGGCGGGCGACCTGGCGCCTCACAGCACCCATGCTGCAAGGCAAAGCCCCCAAGGCTCCAGGCCGCGCCGCCCCACCGACACCACACCACCACAACAGCAGCCACCACACAGTACCAGCACACAGTGAGAGGAGCTGTGCACTCACCTCCCACTGGCTCCCATATGTGAACTGGGAGCAAAAAGAAGGCTGACCCCTCTTGCAGTTTCCTGCTGATTAAAATCACCTGTGCCAAATGGGGAGAGTGCAGATCCAAGCAAAAAAAGAGGGGGATAGAATGTTGTATAACACACTATGAAGAAAAAGACATGGATCGCACATCCCAAAAATACATTGATCTAAAAGCCGCTAGGCAAAATATTAAATAGAACATGAGGTTCTTTTGTTACCATTCTGATCAGATTGTATTAAGCCCACTGCCACGTCACGGCAAACCTCTTGAGTGGGTCCCTAACCTGACCTTTTTGTGTGGCACCGTGCACCGACCACCGCCGCAGCGACAAAGCGCCAGCAGGGCGGGCGACCTGGCGCCTCACAGCACCCATGCTGCAAGGCAAAGCCCCCAAGGCTCCAGGCCGCGCCGCCCCACCGACACCACACCACCACAACAGCAGCCACCACACAGTACCAGCACACAGTGAGAGGAGCTGTGCACTCACCTCCCACTGGCTCCCATATGTGAACTGGGAGCAAAAAGAAGGCTGACCCCTCTTGCAGTTTCCTGCTGATTAAAATCACCTGTGCCAAATGGGGAGAGTGCAGATCCAAGCAAAAAAAGAGGGGGATAGAATGTTGTATAACACACTATGAAGAAAAAGACATGGATCGCACATCCCAAAAATACATTGATCTAAAAGCCGCTAGGCAAAATATTAAATAGAACATGAGGTTCTTTTGTTACCATTCTGATCAGATTGTATTAAGCCCACTGCCACGTCACGGCAAACCTCTTGAGTGGGTCCCTAACCTGACCTTTTTGTGTGGCACCGTGCACCGACCACCGCCGCAGCGACAAAGCGCCAGCAGGGCGGGCGACCTGGCGCCTCACAGCACCCATGCTGCAAGGCAAAGCCCCCAAGGCTCCAGGCCGCGCCGCCCCACCGACACCACACCACCACAACAGCAGCCACCACACAGTACCAGCACACAGTGAGAGGAGCTGTGCACTCACCTCCCACTGGCTCCCATATGTGAACTGGGAGCAAAAAGAAGGCTGACCCCTCTTGCAGTTTCCTGCTGATTAAAATCACCTGTGCCAAATGGGGAGAGTGCAGATCCAAGCAAAAAAAGAGGGGGATAGAATGTTGTATAACACACTATGAAGAAAAAGACATGGATCGCACATCCCAAAAATACATTGATCTAAAAGCCGCTAGGCAAAATATTAAATAGAACATGAGGTTCTTTTGTTACCATTCTGATCAGATTGTATTAAGCCCACTGCCACGTCACGGCAAACCTCTTGAGTGGGTCCCTAACCTGACCTTTTTGTGTGGCACCGTGCACCGACCACCGCCGCAGTGACAAAGCGCCAGCAGGGCGGGCGACCTGGCGCCTCACAGCACCCATGCTGCAAGGCTGTTGTGGTGGTGTGGTGTCGGTGGGGCGGCGCGGCCTGGAGCCTTGGGGGCTTTGCCTTGCATCATGGGTGCTGTGAGGCGCCAGGTCGCTCGCCCTGCTGGCGCTTTGTCGCTGCGGCGGTGGTCGGTGCACGGTGCCACACAAAAAGGTCAGGTTAGGGACCCACTCAAGAGGTTTGCCGTGACGTGGCAGTGGGCTTAATACAATCTGATCAGAATGGTAACAAAAGAACCTCATGTTCTATTTAATATTTTGCCTAGCGGCTTTTAGATCAATGTATTTTTGGGATGTGCGATCCATGTCTTTTTCTTCATAGTGTGTTATACAACATTCTATCCCCTCTTTTTTTTGCTTGGATCTGCACTCTCCCCATTTGGCACAGGTGATTTTAATCAGCAGGAAACTGCAAGAGGGGTCAGCCTTCTTTTTGCTCCCAGTTCACATATGGGAGCCAGTGGGAGGTGAGTGCACAGCTCCTCTCACTGTGTGCTGGTACTGTGTGGTGGCTCCTGTTGTGGTGGTGTGGTGTCGGTGGGGCGGCGCGGCCTGGAGCCTTGGGGGCTTTGCCTTGCAGCATGGGTGCTGTGAGGCGCCAGGTCGCTCGCCCTGCTGGCGCTTTGTCGCTGCGGCGGTGGTCGGTGCACGGTGCCACACAAAAAGGTCAGGTTAGGGACCCACTCAAGAGGTTTGCCGTGACGTGGCAGTGGGCTTAATACAATCTGATCAGAATGGTAACAAAAGAACCTCATGTTCTATTTAATATTTTGCCTAGCGGCTTTTAGATCAATGTATTTTTGGGATGTGCGATCCATGTCTTTTTCTTCATAGTGTGTTATACAGCATTCTATCCCCTCTTTTTTTTGCTTGGATCTGCACTCTCCCCATTTGGCACAGGTGATTTTAATCAGCAGGAAACTGCAAGAGGGGTCAGCCTTCTTTTTGCTCCCAGTTCACATATGGGAGCCAGTGGGAGGTGAGTGCACAGCTCCTCTCACTGTGTGCTGGTACTGTGTGGTGGCTGCTGTTGTGGTGGTGTGGTGTCGGTGGGGCGGCGCGGCCTGGAGCCTTGGGGGCTTTGCCTTGCAGCATGGGTGCTGTGAGGCGCCAGGTCGCTCGCCCTGCTGGCGCTTTGTCGCTGCGGCGGTGGTCGGTGCACGGTGCCACACAAAAAGGTCAGGTTAGGGACCCACTCAAGAGGTTTGCCGTGACGTGGCAGTGGGCTTAATACAATCTGATCAGAATGGTAACAAAAGAACCTCATGTTCTATTTAATATTTTGCCTAGCGGCTTTTAGATCAATGTATTTTTGGGATGTGCGATCCATGTCTTTTTCTTCATAGTGTGTTATACAACATTCTATCCCCTCTTTTTTTTGCTTGGATCTGCACTCTCCCCATTTGGCACAGGTGATTTTAATCAGCAGGAAACTGCAAGAGGGGTCAGCCTTCTTTTTGCTCCCAGTTCACATATGGGAGCCAGTGGGAGGTGAGTGCACAGCTCCTCTCACTGTGTGCTGGTACTGTGTGGTGGCTGCTGTTGTGGTGGTGTGGTGTCGGTGGGGCGGCGCGGCCTGGAGCCTTGGGGGCTTTGCCTTGCAGCATGGGTGCTGTGAGGCGCCAGGTCGCTCGCCCTGCTGGCGCTTTGTCGCTGCGGCGGTGGTCGGTGCACGGTGCCACACAAAAAGGTCAGGTTAGGGACCCACTCAAGAGGTTTGCCGTGACGTGGCAGTGGGCTTAATACAATCTGATCAGAATGGTAACAAAAGAACCTCATGTTCTATTTAATATTTTGCCTAGCGGCTTTTAGATCAATGTATTTTTGGGATGTGCGATCCATGTCTTTTTCTTCATAGTGTGTTATTCCATGAATTTTGTCAGTTGTACGGCTGCAAGAAAATCTGGACCACGCCTTACCATGCCCAAACCAACGGCATGTGTGAAAAGATGAACCACCTGGTCCTGGGCCTCCTCAAGACGTTGCCGCTAGAAGAGCAGAACCTGTGGCCGGAGAAGCTGCCTGACTTGGTCGATATGTACAACAATATCCCTTCCAGCTCAACAAAATGCACCTCAGTATGCCTGATGAGAGCACGCCCCGGCCGGCTACCGGTGGATCTGGACATGGGATTGGAGGCCCCAGAAGCGTTCCCTTCGACAACTGAATGGGACACTCGGCGGAGAGTGCAGTATCGACAGATTCAGGAGTATGTTGAGAAGAACTTGAGTCGGAGTCGGGAACAACAGGAGCAGCGCTTTAACCAGAAGGCGTCTGCTGACCCTTTCCAGCCTGGAGACGTAGTGCTGAAACGAAAAAGAAGGACCCACAAGCTGGATGACCAATGGGAGCAGACCCCATATGTCATACAGCCCACAGGATGGGAAGATGGGAAGGCCTACCAGATCAGTCGTGACCAAGGGGGCACTTTGGCCACGGTTTCCCGGGACCATCTAAAGAGGTGCCCACCAGCATTGAGGGCAGCAGCTGAAGCTCCGATTCCTAGACCGACGGAGAAGGCAAAAGAGGTAATCCACACCGTGATGGGTGACTTTCCAGCAGACTGTGTGTGTGTGTGTGTTGAAAGTACTGTTTAAAGTTTTGAGAAATAAGCAAATGATTTACCGAAAAGTCACCTGATTTACAGCTTGATTGAAACCGGTCGTTGCCGGCACCGTTGTCTCCGTGGGGACTGTCTGCAAGTTACATAAGGGACTCCTTATGGACAAGCCTGAGAACTTGCAGGGCAACCACGAACTTGGGGCTTGTAAATAATTATGTTTGTGGCTTTCACCGTTGCCGCCTCCAGAGGGGCAGATTGGAGGAAGGGCCCGCAGTGGAGCAGGCTGGGGCCCAGCCACTACCGCAACCAGTGGCAATCCTCTGGGGGTTTCAGGTGTTCCACATGGACGTGGGTCTCCTGAAAAAGACAGAACCTGCTCGGGCAACTTGTGCAGGACTGGGGTCAAGGGGTGCTGCCTGTTGCTTAGGGGCAGCATCAGGGCCAGGTTGCTTGGGTGGGAGAGAGCGGAAGCCGTAACCGTAACGTTTAAATAAGAGTACCTCCCGATGTGGGAAGATGTTAATATAACTGTAATGTGTTACCGTTTTACCTTTTCTATTTTTCAGTTGTGATAATAAAACCGGTGATGGACGGGCAGCCCGCGGACGGTCTGCATTTAACTAAAGGGGAATGTGGTGCCCTGGACAAGCCAGGGGCCACAGAGCACAACACCTACACACCCCACACTCCCGGTCAGGCACACCGAAGTCAAACACAAAACCCTTGTTGCCTTCCTCCAGTGGCTGATGTCCACACCAGGGGGGTGGGTCAGGCGGTTGGCCCCGCCCACCGAGGAGTTCACAGTCCTGGAGGCGGGAAAAGTGAGGAGTGGAGTTTTGGAAGTGAAAGGGAGAGGATGTGAAGTGGCAGTAGAGCAGACTGAAGTTGGTCCGGGTGAGTGGCCCGGACGGATCAGCAAGGTTGGCAGACGGTGATGACCGTCTGCAGGAGTGACCGATTGGAGTTTGCCGTAAGGACCGTGGACGGGCGGTGGCCCGGCGGTACCGGACCGGTACACAAAATGAAGTCAGCACCATCTGGCAGGCGTGTACGGACTCTGACAAGGCTAGGAGTCGCCGTGAATTTGTCAAATCCGTTAGCGAAGGGAACCTCCTGGGTTTCCCAGCAGCCAAGTCCCGTGAGAAGGCAACCGTCCAACCGTGAGAGGGAAGCACCGCCACCGCCAAGGCAACCGTTTCCCAGGGCCAGAGCCTGCGGGCAAAAAGGGGCTCCTCCAGCCCATATCCAAGCTGGGGAGCGGGTTACTGGTGGGGACCCATCGGAACTAAACACTACACGGGTGCAGGGAAAGGCAGTCACCATCAACCTGACGGGAGCCGAAACCACCGCAGCCGTCAGTGGGACCCGTCCATCCAGCCGTGTGTTTGACTGAGAACTGTGTCTTCGTCATTGGCTGAGTGAGTACCACCGTGCCGTGCGGCACAGCGCTGCCCCTGCGACCCTGCACCACACCAGGCCCCGCAACCCGCCTGTCATCCACCCCTACCCCCATCACCGGGCCCCGGGACAACCAACCCCCTACCCATGGAGGGGAGAACTAACAACAAAGCTGCTCCCCGTCTAGAGCAGCGGTGGTATCCCCCAAAATCACCACAACTATGGGTGGCGTCACGGACAATATCAAGCCCCCACCATCCAAGCCCCTACCCCTTTTCACTCACGGGCGAGGAACGCCGCTCGAGTCCCCGGGATCCGGCCCACCGCTCGAGCCACCACAGAGCAGAGGCAGCAGCAGCCGGACCCGAGCAGTGGGAGAGCGCAGCGTCCCCTCCTCCGCCCGCGACACACACACATCATGGCTGGTATCTGTAAGACACTCCCCATGATTAACCTGTAAGTGAAAGTAAATAAATACATACACCTGAAAAAATCCTTTATTTGGAATAAAGACAAAAAAAACACCCTCTTTCACCACTTTATTAAAATCCCCAAATACCCCTTCAAGTCCAGCATAATCCACATGAGGTCCCACAACACTTTTAGCTCTGCTACATGAAGCTGACAGGAGCGGCCATAGAATACCACCGCTCTCTGTCAGCTCCACGCAGCAACTGAAGTGAGTCATGCTATCAGGGATGACGTGACTCAGGTTGCCCGTCGCCACCGCTCTCAGGTGGAGGACTCCAGCTGGCCACGGGTAACCTGAGTGACGGCACCGGTGATTGTGCGGCTCACTTCAGTCACTCAGGGGATTTGCGGTCACTTGTAAGTCCTTAACCTGTGATCGCAAATCAGGCCGTGGCACACAGACAGAGTCGTGCAATGACAATGAAGTCGGGTGAAGTTCATCCGAGTTCATTCTGATCGCGCGGCTCTGTGTCGAGAGAGAAAGGGAGAGAGAGCGAGAGAGAAAGAGAGAGAGAAAGAGACCAGGTATGATTTCAGATGATTTCCAACCTCCTACAGGCTGTGCCCATACTGTTTCTGTCTTTTCCCATCCATTTCTGCCTTTTCCTCAGTCACCACAGCTCAACGTGAAATTATTTGGATTTCCCATAGACTTATATTACGCATCGAATATTCGCGAGTAGTCGAATAGTGGCGACCTATTCGTCGGATATTCTGTATTAGGAGCTCTAGTTCTCCTTGTTTGTTTCCCATGCTTTGTGCATTTGTGTAAATACATTTTAGTCTGTGCTTTGTTGCTCCCCTTTTCTTACATTCCTTCTGAGTCTCCTGTCCTCTGTCCTCTTTACCATATCTCATATCCTTGGTTAGTTCATCCTTTAGCTGAATATTCTTGTCTGCCATTTTTCTTCCCATCCCTTTCTCTTCTAGTTTAAAGCCCTCCTTATGAGTGTGGCAAATGTGTGTTTTCCAGATTTTGTGAGTTGTAACCCATCTCTAGCGAGGAGTCCATCATAGTGGTAATTCACACTATGGTCCAAAAATCTGAATCCTTGCTGTCTGAACCACCATCTGAGCCGGTTTTTCACTTCTAGGATCCTATTCCATCTCTTGATACCATGCCCATCAACTAGGAGGCTTGATGAGAAAACTACCTGCACATCCAGTTCCTTCACTTTCTTCCTCAGATTTTCAAAGTCTTTGTAGATAGTTGGTAGGTCATTTTTTGCGGTGTCATTTGTGCCTACATGTATCAATAGGAATGGGTGGTCGTCCTTGGAACTTAGGAGGTTTGGTATCCTGTTGGTCACATCATTGATTTTTGCTGCTGGGAGGCAGCATACTTCTCGTGTGAATAGGTCCAGCCTGCAGACAGCTGCCTCCGTGCCTCTAAGTAGTGAGTCGCCCACAACTACCACTCTTCTTCCTAGGAACAATATTTTTTGATGCTCTTGAGTGTTTCTGAGTGGCTTTTCTTTCTTCTTTTGTTGGAATAGTCACTTTTTCATTTGTGTCATTTTCGTCATTCTGCATGAGGGTTTGATTACGGTTCCTAAGATGTGTGAGTGGTGACTGCTTTTTGATCCACTTTTGGTCACGTGTATCCATTTTTCTGCCTCTGTAGGTGCTCCAAAGCTTTTTCTCCATCTCCATGTCCTGACTCCTGAAGGGTTGCTTCTGCTTTGTCCAAGAAATCCTCACCTTCTTTAATTAGCTTCAGTGTCGCTATTCTTTCTTCCAATCCCTGCAACTTTTCTTCTAAAAGGGCCACTAGTTTGCATTTGTGGGAGGTGAAGTTGTCCTTTTTATCCAGTAGATACGTGAACATGTAGCATGTGTTGCAGCTCACCATGTGGGTTTTCACCTCTTCCATATCTCTGTTAAATTTAAATGAATATTCCTGTGTTTTTTTTTCTTTTTACTTTACCTGTGTTTTCAGTGTAACAGTGTATGAGGGAGACAAATTAACGGCGCACAGTTTGCGATGTCCTCAAAGCAGCGAGACTCGGTTAATCCCAGCAATCATTAGCTTAAGGAGACTCTTCCTTATTCCCAGAATGCACTGGGAATATGCAGATTACCTCCCTTGTGCTCCAATCCCTGGTTTTGCGATGTCCTCAAAACAGTGAGACTTGGCTAATCCCAGCATTCGTTCAGCTTAAGGAGACGCTTCTTTCTTCCCAGAATGCACTGGGAAAATGCAGATTAGCTCCCTGGTGCTCCAATCCCTGGTTTTGCGATGTTCTCAAAGCAGTGAGACCCAGCTAATCCCAGCAATCGTTCAGTTTAAGGAGACTCTTCTGTCTTCCTAGTGTGGCGCCCTGGACAAGCCAGGACATCACAGGTACTACAACAACACACCCCACACCCCGGCTAGGCACATCGAGGTCAAACAAAAATCCTTGTTGCCTCACTCCAGGGGCTGATGTCCACACCAGGGGGTGGAGCCAGGCGGTTGGCCCCACCCACCGAGGAGTTCACAGTCCAGGGAGGCGGGAAAAGGAAGGCAGATCAGTTTTGGAGTTGGAGAAGTGAAGTGGTAGTAGAGGAGACTGACCGTGTCCGGGTGCGTGGCCCGGGCACATACAGCAAGGTTGGCAGACGGTGGTGACCGTCTGCAGGAGAGGCTGATTGACGTGAACCGTAAGGACCGGGGACGGGCGGTGGCCCGCCGGTACCGGATCGGGGAACGAAGAGAAGCCAGCACCCTTCGGCAGGGCTTACGGACCCCGACCAGGCTAGGAGTCGCCGTAAAACCGGTCAAATCCGTTAGCGAAGGTAACCTCCGGGGTTTCCCAGCAGTCAAGACCCGATTGAAGGCAACAGCTCAAACCGTGAAGGGAAATACAGTCACCGCCAAGGCTACAGTTTCCAGGGCCAGAGCCTGTGGGCAAAAGGGGCTCCCTCAGCATCCATCCAAGCTGGGGAGCGGGTTACCTGTGGGAAGCCACCAGAACTGAGAACATAACACAGGTGCAGGGAAAGGCCACCAACTTACCGGGAGAAGAACAACCGCAGCCATCTGTGGGACCCGTCCATCCAGCCGTTTGTTTTACCGGAGACTTTGCATTCGTTATTGGCTGAGTGAGTACCACTGTGCCGGGTGGCACCGCGCTGCCCCCGCGACCCTGCACCTCACCAGGCCCCGTAACCCGCCTGCCATCCCTACCTCACCGGGCCCCGGGACAACCAGTCCCCCTACCCACGGAGGGGAAGAACAACACCCAAGCTGCTCCCTGTCATCGCTCCCGCGATCCCCGCCCAGAGCAGCGGTGGTGTCACAACCTCACCACAACCGTGGGTGGCGTCACAGACAATAAATCCCCAAAACCATTCCCCTTTTCAGTCACGGGCGAGGAGCGCCGCTCAAGGCCCCGGGATCCGGCCCACCGCTCGAGCCACCGAGCAGCGAGCGAAGCAGCAGCAGTAGCCGGACCCGAGCAGTGGGTGAGCGCAGCGTCCCCTCCCCGCCCGCGACACTAGAATACACTGGGAATATGCAGATTAGCTCCCTGGTGCTCCAATCCCTGGTTTTTGGTGCTCCAATCCCTGGTTTTTCAATCCGTCACCCATAACAGTTTACTATGTGTCAGACTTGTACTCTGTTCTGCTGGTGCACGGGATGGTCTAAAAAATGTTTGCTACAACTCACAGAAATTGCTTCTGCCACTTAAACTGCTGCTGCTAATTTTTCTGCATTGTCGGCTCAACAATCCCCAGGTTGGAAGTCTAGAACTGCGATGCACACTTGCGTGCCTCTGTTACGGCTGTACGCCGGAGGCGTCCTCCCTCCTGTCTCGCCGCTGCCCGACACCCATTCTGCGGGTGCTGTTCCGCCTTGGTGCCATTCACAGCGGTTGCCCCAATCCTCTGCTGTGTTATTGGTGGCTGTTCAGCCAACAAAATCTAAGTGTGGAAAGCAGGCGAGTGCGCATGGGCGGGCCGAGTCTTTTTCTAAGTCAGACTCTTTGACCAATGCACATGCACGTGATGTGGCATCCTCAGATTGACCGTCAGACGTTAGCTGTCCTGATGACGTGGATTCTCTTGATAGGCCGTTGGACGTCAGCAGCCGCGATGACGTGGCCTCTTTGAATTGGCTATTGGACGTCAGCTACGCTGATTGGACATGAGCTGAGTGGGCGGTGCTTAAGTTATATAGGGATGGCAGGTGGTGCTCAGTCTTTCTTTGTCCTGTGTTGTTAGTCTGGTCACTTGAATATTGCGTTGCTTGTTAGATATTACCGGTGTCAGTGCTTGTTAAGCGTACTGAACACCGCTACTAGGCAGGTCGCTTGAATATTGCATTACTTATGTAGTTACTACCGGTGACAGAGCTGGTTAAGTGTACTGAACTCCACTACTAGGTAGGTCGCTTGAATATTGCGCTTCTTATGTAGTTACTACCGGTGACAACGCTGGTTAAATGTGCAGTTCACCAGAACTTTATTATTTTTAGCAGGTGCACCTGTGTGGTGATTAAAGGTGTCTCTGCTGCATCTTTATCTCTGAGTTTTTATAGGCGCTTCTATTTCAACCGTGGTGTGGTCGCATCGTCCCCATGGCTACTCTTGGTAGTAATTTGAACCTTATTATACTGAAGTCTGTAGTTGTTCATCCAGCTCTCTGGGCTCTTAGCAGCTATATTCCATCTATAGCATGGTGGACCCTGGGTTTCACTTAAGATTGTATGAACCATCCTCCTCCTAAACTGCCAATCCCTTAACAGCCTCATTGCTGACTTGGAGAAAACCACTCTTAAGATTGTGTACAAGCATGTTTTGATACTGCAGTATGCTCGTATCCCTTTCCAGGGGGAAAGCAACTGGCAAAATTTACTCTTGCACCATAGATCCAATACCATAGCAAGCCAATAGTCAGCTGTGCACTATTTATAATAAAAAAAACAATACGAGCATTATGTTCCAGATACTGTAGCAAGAAGGCGCTAATGTGTCAGATGCTTTCGTGAGGTCCAAGTCCATGATGTATTGGTGGCAGGGTAACACTCAAGCTTGCTTCCTCCGTCCTTTCCCACCAACCATGGACAACAGAGAGGAAGTCAATATCTTCTTCATCTCCTGACCTGTAACATGCCCGTCACCTGTACCTCCTCATCATCTTCTATTAGTTACTCAACTTCTGCACATTCAATAACAGTTTGTCTAGTACAGGGGTCTCATACACGCGGGCCACATACGGCCCCTCAGGCTGCTTCGTGCGGCCCCCAAGCCCGTGCCCCTGTTCACTATCGCGGCCGGTGCAGGGGCCGCAGCCACTGTCTGCGCTTTATGTCAGATTAATGTTTTGCAAGCGCTGTGCTCTCGCGCCGGCAACACAATCGTCTGCCATAAATCACTGACAGTGGCTGCGGCCCCTGCACTGGCTGCAATAGTGAACAGGGGCATGGGCCTGGGGGCCGCATGAAGCAGAGATGAGGCAGCCGAGGGAACGCGGAACAGATGAGAAGAATGGTGTGTGTGTGTGTGTGTATGTATGTGAAGCACGGCACATTAACCCCTCAGGCTCCCTGGTACTTAAGGACCCATGACATACCCAGTATGTCATGGCGAAATCGCAGCCCCGGTGGCTGCGATCGCTTTGCAAATACAGTACCTTAGATTCGGGGAGGAGGGGACCTCTGCCTGACCTCAGGAGGGGTGGTGTCTCCTCCCCGGACCTACAGAGGCTGTGATTGGCTGAGCGGCGTTCGTCAGCCAATCAAAGCCACTGTAATGTTTTAGCCATTGAAAATAGCTGAAAAATTGAAATCCAGCCATGGTCAGTGTAGCTGTAGCACTGATCAATAGCTGGAGCTGGGTGACCTCAGTTTCACTCGCCCCCAGCTCTGATTGGATAGACCGGCCTTGTGACCGATCTGTCCAATCATTGTCGATCTGGGGCTGGAAACCACTCCCCTTAGCTTCACTCCGGAGTCTGTGGAAGGTGAGGGGAGCGATTGGTAAGTTATAGTCACTGCTCCCCCCATTACTACAGGATGGGGACAAAGTGCGCACATTACTATGGGATGGGGATAAGGCTGGGGACATTACTATAGAATTGGGACATTACTATAGTATGGGGACATTACAAGGATGGGCACAATACTATTGGATGGGGACATTATTTCTATAGAATGGGGACAAGGCTGGGGACATTACTATAGGAAGGGAACAAGGTGAGCACATTACTATAGGATGGGGACTAGGATGGGCACAGTACTAAGGGATAGGGACATTACAACAAGGGGACAAGGATGGGAAACATTACTATACAATAGGGATAATGCTAGGGACATTACTATAGGATGGGGACAAGGTTGGCACATTACTATAGGATGGGCACATTACTATAGAATGGGGACATTACTATAGGATGGGACAGTACTATAGGATGGGGACATTGCTACAAGGGGACAAGGATGGGGAACATTACTATAAGATGGGGACAAGGATGGACACATTACTATAGGATGGGTACATTACTATAGAATGGAGACATTACTATAGAATGGGGAGATTACTATAGCATGGGACAGTACTATAAGATGGGGACATTGCTACAAGAGGACAAGGATGGGGAACATTACTATAGATTGGGGACATTACTATAGGATGGGGACAAGGATGAACACATTAGTACAGTATAGGCACATTACTATAGGATGGAGACAAGGTTGGCACATTACTATAGGATGGACACATTACTATAGAATGGAGACATTACTAAAGAATGGGGAGATTACTATAGGATGGGACAGTACTATAAGATGGGGACATTGCTACAAGGGGACAAGGATGGGGAACATTACTATAGATTGGGGACATTACTATAGGATGGGAATAAGGATGGGCACATTACTACAAGATAGGGACAAGGATTAGAGTCTTTATATTTGCTGATAAATCAATAGAATGCCCAAAAAAAGCAATTTAAATTAGGTATTATTTATTAAACAAAGAAGCTATGGGGCATAACAGTGAATACATACATGTAATACAATGAACAACCAAAGGGGGAGCTGTGCTGAAGGGAAAAGGAGAAACCCCACGTGTCCCAGAGGAAGGAGAGGCAAATTTTCCTGCTCCAATGGATCCTAAAGGGGATTGTGAATAACTACCTAGAGGTGGTGAGTAACTGCATCAGAGTAAAAATAAAACTCACATGTAGTATATATCACCATGAGAGATATAGTGGTAGCAGTTTTACTCACCAACCTGGATCACAGGACCTGGGATATAACACATGGGGATCAACGTCCCAACACGTGTTTCGCTTGAAATGTGCTTCGTCGGGGGACAGATAAGAATAGTGCACAGGTACAGGCCTTAAAAAGGCATCCAGGGACCGCAGAACTGCCCACCATGCGCGCATCATGAGGAGGCCTGGAGGTGCAGAACGCCCATGTTCGGCGTCCACAGCAGAAACCGGACAGAAGAAAACTTCCTGTGACGTCACCAGTATGTTGCCGGTTCCGCTGTTAAGGACGCCGTCCAGCAGCGTCTCAGCAACAAGCCCTCCCCACGATGCGTCACCAAGGGACCGCCCCCTGCAAGGGAACTCCTCCAGCTTGTTCCTGGTAAGACAGAGTTTCCTATGTTTAACTTGATCTGAAGGAAGCCGCGCACTGCTGGCTCTTAATGCAGAGAAAAAGAATAAATTACTATGTAATGAATAGACCTTTCAAAGGATCAAGTCAGTCCAAATTATAGCAGATGCAGTCCAGGCTAATCACAGAAAAGAGGACATAATATAATAAAGTGTCATTTTCAGGAATAGACATAAAATAGTTTTGATACAAGAGTCCCATGTATCATGATGGCTTGATTCCTGAATATCTTCATCTTTGCTTGATGTCTGGTTCTGGGTGTCATCATGAAAGCAATCAGGCTTTAGCCAGCAGAATTATTTCACCGAAACTCCAAAGAGTGAGATGGCAGAAGAGGAACAGCAAAATTGGGGGAAGGAGGAGAGGGAAAGGGGGGGAGGGAGAGGATAGGGAGGGAGGGGAGGGAGAGGAAAGGGAAAGGGGGAGGGGGAGGGAGGGAAAAGGAGGAAGGGGGCAGGGCGAAAATCTGCGGACCAGACAGTGGGTGCCATTAAAACTAGACAAAAGACAAAATAAAAAACGCACTGTTAAAATAGAGAAACCTACGGCTGCCACATTAACAGAACCGCAGATTTTCACCCTGCCCCCTTCCTCCTTTTCCCTCCCCCCCTCCCTACCCCCCTCCCTTTCCTCTCCCTTTCCCCCCCCCCCTCCCCGTTTCCCTCTCCTCCTTCCCCCAATTTTGCTGTTCCTCTTCTGCCATCTCACTCTTTGGAGTTTCGGTGAAATAATTCTGCTGGCTAAAGCCTGATTGCTTTCATGATGACACCCAGAACCGGACATCAAGCAAAGATGAAGATATTCAGGAATCAAGCCATCATGATACATGGGACTCTTGTATCAAAACTATTTTATGTCTATTCCTGAAAATGACACTTTATTGTATTATGTCCTCTTTTCTGTGATTAGCCTGGACTGCATCTGCTATAATTTGGACTGACTGGATCCTTTGAAAGGTCTATTCATTACATAGCAATTTATTCTTTTGCTCTGCATTAAGAGCCAGCAGTGCGCGACTTCCTTCAGAGCTGTTACGGTTCCCGTTCTGCGTATCTGCGTGTCTCCTTTCCCTTTGCTGTGGCACTGGAGACTATGTTCGGATTTCTTGCTACTGCACATGTGTGAGCGCTGGAGACTAAGTCCTATCTTGGAGCCATTGCACATGTGCGAGTGACATCATCACTGACACAAGGTCACATGTCTCTGACACCTTCTAAGCTGATTGGCCGCTCGTCATGTGCTTGTGATGCCTTACTCGGTGATAGGCCAGCGTGACGTCATTGCTGTCGTTCTGGCAGCGGATTGGCTCTGGTGTCCTCCATCTTGGATGAGGCACAGAGTCTATATAAGACCCTGACGCACGCTGCTCGGCGCTCAGTCCTCTTGATTCCTGCATAGGAGTAGACGCTCTGTGCATGTCCCTTACGGCACCTATTCTATCTAGGTGAGCGTTATCGGTTATCTTGTACCTTGCAGCTTATGCTGTGGTCCGTATCCTCGCACCTTAGTGGAGCGGACATAGGCAGGTGCTTGCTGCACATGGTCTGACTGGGCCTTGTGGTTCTACTCTGAGGTGAGCGCTATCGGTAGGGTAGCGCTCCTGTACCTTTCAGCCGTACTGTTGTCCGTGTCCTCGCACCTTAGTGGAGCGGACATAGGTAGGTTAGGTGGTTGTTGCCTTCTAGGGTAACGCTCCACTACGCTGCCTCCTGCAGCAGTCCGTATCCTCGCACACTAGGGGAGCAGTCATAGGCAGGAGTTTCAAGCTAGCAGCCTTGCTGCTGTCCGTATCCTTGCACCACAAGTGGAGCAGACATAGGTAGGTGCCATATTGCACACACTACACCTAGTCTCTGTGACTGTTAACTAAGACAGGTGCCTTCACGCTCACAGACTGTGAGACTTCTATGCACTTTTATGTTGTATTCCTCACTCTTTTGCATTTCCACTCTTATGTTATTCTAACAAGGTAGTCGCTGTGACTTAAAAAGTATACGCCGCTATTGGTCTTGGTGACACTGTGATGCAACAGTGTCAGTACCGCTTTGGTGGTACAGGTTTCCCTTATCCTCTGCCATACTCTGCAGCAGAGCTCTGCACGGTTGACCCTGACTGTCAGATAGCCTTCCATTCCCTTATTATCCGACAGCCCCCGTAACATTAGGACTGAGCCAAGGGTCTGGCAGAGATGGCAGAGTATCAACAATTACATCAGTATATACAGGTTCTTGAAGCAAGGCTCAAGACTGTAGAGGATAAACCTCAAACTGTGGTGTCTTCGCTACATGACCCACGAATTGCTCTACCCAACAGATACTCTAGCGATGCCAGGTCTTGTCGTGGGTTCATAAGCCAGTGTCAGATTCACCTTGAGGTTAATTCCTCTCACTTCTCTACGGAGATGTCCAAAGTAGGCTTTATTATATCCCTGCTTCAGGATAAAGCCTTAGAGTGGGCTACTCCCTTATGGGAGCGCTCTGATTTGGTTACTCAGAGACATCAAGACTTCCTTGATGCTCTTAAAGCGGTGTTCATGGGACCGCAGGTTACCCATGATGCGGCTTTGAGACTGCTAGATCTGTCTCAAGGTTCGTTATCTACCAGCTCTTATGCCATTGCTTTTCATACATTGGTAACAGAGTAAGGCAGGCTTTGCACACTACGACATCGCAGGTGCGATGTCGGTGGGGTGAAATTGAAAGTGACGCACATCCGGCATCGCATGCGACATCGTAGTGTGTAAAGCCTAGATGATACGATTAACGAGCGCAAAATCGTCGTAATCGTATCATCGGTGCAGCGTCGGCATAATCCATAATTACGCTGACGCGACGGTCCGATGTTGTTCCTCGCTCCAGTGGCAGCACACATCGCTGTGTGTGAAGCCGCAGGAGCGAGGAACATCTCCTACCGGCGTCACCTGGGCTTCCGTAGGATATGCGGAAGGAAGGAGGTGGGCGGGATGTTTACATCCTGCTCATCTCCGCCCCTCCACCGCTATTGGCCGCCTGCTGTGTGACGTCGCTATGACGCCGCACGACCCGCCCCCTTAGGAAGGAGGCGGGTCGCCGGCCAGAGCGATGGTCGCAGGGCAGGTGAGTGCATGTGAAGCTGGCGTAGCGATAATTTTCGCTACGCCAGCTATCACACGATATCGTACCTGCGACGGGGACTATCGCGTGCGACATCACAGCATCAGCTTGCAATGTCGCAATGTGCACAGCCGCCCTTAGACTGGCCTGGGAAGGTGTTAATACCTATCTTCTGGAGGGGTCTTGCAGGCTATGTCAAAGATGCTCTTGCTATTCGGGAAGTTCCTCCTTCTCTGGAGGACTTAATTACGGTAGTAACTGGGATCGATGTACGCCATAAGGAACGTAGACTCGAGGTTACCTTGTCACGTCCCAAGCGTCGAGTTGGTTCAGATGCTGTGGTTCCTTCTCCATCTTCCTCAGCATCTGAGACATCTCCTACTCCTATGGAGTTGGCTTATACTACTTCCCGACCTCGTAAGGCGGGCTCTTCTATCTGTTACATATGTCGTCAGGCTGGGCACTATGCCAACAAGTGTCCTAGCCGTCAGGGAAACTCCCAGGCCTAGTAACCATTAGAGGGGCGGTTACTAGAGACGCCTTCTGCACCCTCTAAGTGTAGTATCCCAGGTCAGCTCTCATTCTCTGAGAATACGTGGCCTATTATGGCTTTTGTGGATTCCGGAGCTGACGGGACTTTTGTGTCCTCAGGATTTGTAAAGAGACACAATATTCCCTCTATCATGTTAGAGGCGCCTATTCCTGTCCGGGTTGTTAATGGGACTATGTTGTCTGACTCCATTATATTGAGGACAGTTCCTTTGTGCCTTTCCCTATCTCATGGTCACATAGAGGAGATTTCTTTTCTTGTTTTGCCTGAGGGTATAGACGACGTACTTCTGGGTCTCCCATGGCTTCGAACTCATGCTCCTCTAATTGACTGGGAGTCCGACAGCATTATTAGTTGGGGTTCGAAATGTCAGTCCCGATGTCTTCCCTTACCACCTAAGGTCGTTGCGGTTGCATCAACTGATCTCTCTCCCTTACCTACACCCTATGTGGATTTCGCTGATGTGTTTTCCAAGCAGGGTGCTGAGACTCTTCCACCTCATAGGCCTTATGACTGTGCTATAGACCTCTTGCCGGGTTCTGTTCCACCAAAGGGCAGGGTCTATCCCTTGTCTATTCCAGAATCCGAGGCTATGTCTGCCTATATAAAGGATAGTCTGGAGAGGGGCTTCATCCGCAAGTCTGACTCACCTGCAGGGGCTGGTTTTTTCTTTGTGCGGAAAAAAGAGGGTGATCTGCGTCCCTGCATAGACTACAGGGGTCTTAACGCCATTACTGTAAAGAATAGATACCCCTTGCCCCTAATTTCTGAATTGTTTGACAGACTATGGGGAGCTAAGATATTTTTGAAGTTGGATCTGCGAGGTGCTTATAACTTAGTGCAAATTCGAGAGGGTGACGAATGGAAGACCGCTTTTAACACCAGAGACGGTCACTATGAATACCTCGTCATGCCTTTCGGTCTGTGTAATGCACCCGCAGTGTTCCAGGACTTCGTAAATGACGTGTTTAGGGATTTACTGTTATCATCGGTGGTGGTATATCTGGATGATATACTAATTTTTTCTCCCGACCTGGAGACACATCGGTTGGATGTGATCAGGGTTCTGTCACGTCTAAGGGAGCACTCTCTGTTTGCCAAACTCGAGAAATGTATATTTGAGCAAGCCTCTCTACCCTTCTTAGGCTATATCATTTCTCATGAGGGATTGGCAATGGATCCTGCGAAGCTTTCTGCAGTTATGGAATGGGCTGAACCTCATTCCTTGAAAGCAGTACAACGCTTCCTGGGATTCATAAATTATTACCGGCAATTTATACCACACTTTTCTACTTTGGTAGCTCCATTAGTGGCTTTGACTAAAAAGGGCGCCAATCCTAAGGTCTGGTCTACTGAGACATCCCAGGCTTTCAAGGCAGTTAAATAACACTTTTCATCTGCTCCTGTCCTCCAAAGGCCTGACGAGAATAGGCCCTTTTTCATGGAGGTAGACGCGTCCTCTGTAGGAGCTGGATCAGTTCTATATCAAAAGAACAGCTCAGGTAGAAAAAGACCGTGTTTTTTCTTTGCAAAGACGTTCTCTCCTGCTGAGAGGAACTACACTATTGGTGACAGGGAACTACTTGCCCTAAAATTAGCATTGGAAGAGTGGCGTCACTTGCTCGAGGGAGCCAGGCAGCCCTTTCAGGTCTTTACGGACCATAAGAACCTGACATATTTGCAAACTGCACAATGTTTGAATCCTCGGCAAGCTCGCTGGTCCTTGTTTTACTCTCGGTTTAACTTCTCCATTAATTATCTTAACGGGAGTAAGAATAATAAGGCCGACGCACTCTCTCGCTCTATGGAAACATCTCAGGAAGAGAATGAGGACCCTCGTCTCATTCTTCCATCTAGGGTTTTTCACACACTCTCTCCTGTAACGTTAGACCAAATCCCACCGGGCAAGACCTTTGTTCCGCCTAATCGACAAAATGATATATTGTCGTGGGCCCACACCTCAAAGGTGGGTGGGCATTTTGGTATTAGACGGACACGAGAGTTACTCAAGAGGTGGTATTGGTGGTCACACTTAGCCAGCCACGTCAAGAGATATGTCGGTTCCTGCTACTCATGTGCTCGCAACCGTCCGTTACGGCAGAGACCGGCTGGGCTCTTGCATCCTTTGCCAGTGCCAGATAGATCATGGGAGGTGGTAGGCATGGACTTTGTGGGTGATCTTCCGTGTTCACAGGGACATCAATTTGTGTGGGTCATTACGGACCATTTCTCCTGGATGTTTCATCTCGTACCGTTATCAAGAATCCCATCTTCCAGGGTACTAGCGAAACTACTCCTCAAGCATGTCTTTAGGCTTCACGGGATGCCAGATCATATCATTTGTGATAGAGGTCCGCAATTTGCTTCCCGTTTCTGGCGAGATCTTTGTAGCCTTCTGCAAATTGAGTTGAATCTCTCTTCGGCATACCATCCGGAGACCAATGGTTTGGTTGAGCGTACCAATCAATCCATGATTATATACCTTCGACACTTTGTTGCTGAGAACCATGATAACTGGTCCTCCCTCCTACCCTGGGCAGAGTTTCCCCTTAACAATTCTCTGGCTGAGGCCACTGGGCAGACACCGTTCGTACTCAACAATCAGCAACACCCTAGGGTACCGGTACCGTTTCCCGCTGCTGCACCTCCTCCTCTTGTGGCTGACTGGGCAACTAATGCCAGAGAGGTCTGGGATCGGACTCAAGAGTCGATCCAAGCAGCTAAGGACCGTATGAAGACGGTGTCCGATCGGTTTCGTCGCCCGGCCCCTGTCTTTTCTCCTGGGGACTTTGTGTGGCTCTCTGCAAAAAACATGAAACTTAGAGTGAGCTCTGTCAAATTTGCTCCTCGCTTCCTGGGTCCTTATGAGGTTCTTCGACAGGTAAATCCTGTAGTCTACCAATTGAAGATACCCGTCCAACTTAGGATACATGACAAATTCCATGTTTCACTGTTAAAGCCGGCTATTTTACCTCATGCTCGTGAAGTGCACTCTCCTGCCTCTGATTCCTCTCGCTCTAGCTATGAGGTACGTGCCATAGTTGGTTCTAAGATGGTTTGAGGCCTCAGGTTCTTCTTGATAGATTGGGAGGGCTACGGCCCGGAACATCGCTCTTGGGAGCCTGAGGAGGCTGTCCATGCTCCTGACTTAGTTGCCAATTACCTGCGCCGCCGGGAGGGGGGCCCTTGAGGGGGAGGTACTGTTACGGTTCCCGTTCTGGGTATCTGCGTGTCTCCTTTCCCTTTGCTGTGGCACTGGAGACTATGTTCGGATTTCTTGCTACTGCACATGTGCGAGCACTGGAGACTATGTCCAGATTTCTTGCTACTGCACATGTGCAAGCGCTGGAGACTAAGTCCTATCTTGGAGCCATTGCACATGTGCGAGTGACATCATCACTGACACGAGGTCACATGTCTCTGACACCTTCTAAGCTGATTGGCCGCTGGTCATGTGCTTGTGATGCCTTACTCGGTGATAGGCCAGCGTGACGTCATTGCTGTCGTTCTGGCAGCGGATTGGCTCTAGTGTCCTCCATCTTGCATGAGGCACAGAGTCTATATAAGACCCTGACGCACGCTGCTCGGCGCTCAGTCCTCTTGGTTCCTGCATAGGAGTAGACGCTCTGTGCATGTCCCTTGCGGCACCTATTCTATCTAGGTGAGCGTTATCGGTAGGGTAACGCTCTTGTACCTTGCAGCTTATGCTGTGGTCCGTATCCTTGCACCTTAGTGGAGCGGACATAGGCAGGTGCTTGCTGCACATGGTCTGACTGGGCCTTGTGGTTCTACTCTGAGGTGAGCGCTATCGGTAGGGTAGCGCTCCTGTACCTTTCAGCCGTACTGTTGTCCGTGTCCTCGCACCTTAGTGGAGCGGACATAGGTAGGTTAGGTGGTCGTTGCCTTCTAGGGTAACGCTCCACTACGCTGCCTCCTGCAGCAGTCCGTATCCTCGCACACTAGGGGAGCGGTCATAGGCAGGAGTTTCAAGCTAGCAGCCTTGCTGCTGTCCGTATCCTTGCACCACAAGTGGAGCAGACATAGGTAGGTGCCATATTGCACACACTACACCTAGTCTCTGTGACTGTTAACTAAGACAGGTGCCTTCACGCTCACAGACTGTGAGACTTCTATGCACTTTTATGTTGTATTCCTCACTCATTTGCATTTCCACTCTTATGTTATTCTAATAAGGTAGTCGCTGTGACTTAAACAGTATACGCCGCTATTGGTCTTGGTGACACTGTGACGCAAAAGTATCAGTACCGCTTTGGTGGTACAGGTTTCCCTTTTCCTCTGCCATACTCTGCAGCAGAGCTCTGCACGGTTGACCCTGACTGTCGGATAGCCTTCCATTCCCTTATTATCCGACAGCCCCCGTAACAAGAGCAAGTTAAACATAGGAAACTCTGTCTTACCAGGAACAAGCTGGAGGAGTTCCCTTGCAGGGGGCGGTCCCTTGGTGACGCATCGTGGGGAGGGCCTGTTGCTGAGACGCTGCTGGACGGCGTCCTTCACAGCAGAACCGGCAACATACTGGTGATGTCACAGGAAGTTTTCTTCCGTCCGGTTTCTGCTGTGGACGCCGAACATGGGCGTTCTTCACCTCCAGGCCTCCTCATGATGCGCACATGGTGGGCGGTTCTGCGGTCCCTGGATGCCTTTTAAAGACCTGTACCTGTTCACTATTCTTATCTGTCCCCCGACGAAGCACATTTCAAGCGAAACATGTGTTGGGACGTTGATCTCCACGTGTTATATCCCAGGTCCTGTGATCCAGGTTGGTGAGTAAAACTGCTACCACTATATCTCTCATGGTGATATATACTACATGTGAGTTTTATTTTTACTCTGATGCAGTTACTCACCACCTCTAGGTAGTTATTCACAATCCCCTTAGGATCCATTGGAGCAGGAAAATTTGCCTCTCCTTCCTCTGGGACACGTGGGGTTTCTCCTTTTCCCTTCAGCACAGCTCCTCTTTGGTTGTTCATTGTATTACATGTATGTATTCACTGTTATGCCCCATAGCTTCTTTGTTTAATAAATAATACCTAATTTATATTGCTTTTTTGGGCACTCTATTGATTTATCAGCAAATATAAAGACTCTAATCCTTCTAGTTAAAATGTTCTATGAGTTGTTGCTTCATTAGCCATGCGATCCCATTTTGGTCCCTTTCTGGTTTTAAGATAGGGACAAGGATGGGCAACATTACTTTAGGATGGGGACAAGTATGAGCACATTACTGTGGGATGGGGACTAGGATGGGGCACAACACTACAAGGGGACAAGGATGGGCACGTTACAACAGGATGGGGAACATTACTAAAAGATGTTGCTCAAAATTTCTATATAGTGCTAATTGTAAGACTATTAGTTACAAGAAAGGAATAAAATGTAAAAACAAATATATATTTTTTTATACTTAAACAAAGAATGTGCACGTTTTCTATAATAAACAAGTGAAAATGTTCAAAATCAGTGATCCAAAGGTGTGTAAAAAAATAAATTATTATATATGGTACCAATAAAAATGTCACTTTGTCCTGCAAAGAATGCGGCCCCCCAAATTATTTTTTTTCCTCTGTTCGGCCCATACACCCAGCCGAGTTTGAGACCCCTGGTCTAGTACTATGAGACCCCTTCGATCACTGTAGTCCACCCTCCCATGCCACCCCCCCTGTGCAACAACAGTCCAGACCTTAGTGATATTGGTATCCCTTCCGCATCCTCTGCTTCCTCGTCTTCCCCTGGGACAACCACCTCCTCCCACAGAATATTCAAAGTGTGCTCCAGCATGTAGATAACTGGAATAGTGATACTGATGATGCCATTGTGGCGCCCTGGACAAGCCAGGACATCACAGGTACTGCAACAACACACCCTACACCCCAGTTAGGAACACCGAAGTCAAACACAAACCCTTGTTGCCTCCCTCCAGGGGCTGATGTCCACACCAGGTGGGGTGGAGCCAGGCGTTTGGCTCCTCCCGCCGAGGAGTTCACAGTCCTGGAGGCGGGAAAGAAGGTCAGATAGTGACGAGGAGTGGAGAGAGAGAGTCAGGGGAAGTAGTAGTAGAGGAGCAGACTGACCGTGTCCGGGTACGTGGCCCGGGCACCTGACAGCAAGGTTGGCAGACGGTGGTGACCGTCTGCAGGAGAGGCCGATTGACGCACAACCGTGAGGACCGGGGATGGGTGGTGGCCCGCCGGTACAGATCGGGGAGCGAAGAGAAGCCAGCACCATCCGGCAGGGCCTACGGACCCCGACCAGGCTAGGAGTCACCATAAAACCGGTCAAATCCGTCAGCGACGGGAACCTCCGGGGTTTCCCAGCAGTAAAAGACCCGACTGAAGGCAAACGTCCACACCGTGAGGGAGATAAAGCTACCACCAGAGCTAGAGCTCCGAGGGCCAGAGCCTGCGGGCAAAGGAAGGGCTCCCTTAGCCAACATACCGCTGGGGAGCGGGCTATCAGTGGGAAGCCATTGGGGCTGAGAACAGAACACCGGTGCAGGGAGAGGCAGTTACCGCCAACCTACCGGGGGTTTGTTTTACCAGAGATTCCGTGTGCGTTACTGGCTGAGTAAGTACCACCGTGCCGTCTGGCACTGCGCTGCCCCGCGACCCTGCACCCGGCCAGGCCCCGCAACCCACCTTCCGACCTCCACCACCGGGCCCCGGGACCACCAAAAACCCCTACCCACGGAGGGGAGAAAACATCTCAGCTGCTCCCTGTCAACGTTCCCGGGATCCCCATACAGAGCAGCGGTGGTGTCCCAACCTCACCACAAACCGTGGGTGGCGTCACGGACAATATCCCCAAACCAAACCACCCCTTTCACTCACGGGTGAGGAGCGCCGCTCGAGTCCCCGTGATCCGGCCCACCGCTCGAGCCACTGACCGAGCGAGCAGCAGCAGCGGCCGGACCCGAGCAGTGGGTGAGCGCAGCGCCCTCCCCGCCCGCGACACCATCATCACTGCTTACCACTTTAGTAGCCATTTTAAAACTGTGCAGAAGGATGCAGAGGTTCTTCATCTGTGCCCACTCTGCAAGCATGATTTGCCCCATGACTGGACTACATAGGCCCAGGCTATGGCTAATGACATACTGCACCAGGGCTCGTCGCTGCTGACACAGTCGCGGCAACATGTGCAGAGTGGAATTCCACCATGTTGGTATATCGCATATCAATCGGTTAACTGTTAGGCCAAAAGACCTCTGTAGCAATGCCAGTTGATAAGCCGCGGCATGCGACCGGCGGAATTGATCACACAGCAACTGTGACTTCTGCAGCAGCACATCCAGACTGGGATAGTGTACTATAAATTGTTGTACAACCAGGTTAAGAACCTGAACCATGCAAGGCATGTGCGTGAGCATAGGGCCACCACCAGGTTCACACCATTATTGCACACGGCTTTCCCCAACTCCAGGTTCAGTGGAGACAGCCATTGCTCATACTTGGCCTTGATAGCTGTCCACAACTCTTCAGCTGTGTGATTGCGTTCTCCAAAACATTTTAATTGAAATACTGCCTGTCTGCGGTGAGGCCTGACTACACAGTACAGAGGTGGGGGAATTCTCTCTGCACTGTTGGAATGTGGGTCACATTAAGGGAGAAATTAAGGGCACAGGTGGAGGCCCTATAGCAGATGAAGGAGGCAGAAGCAGTGGAGGAAGTGGAAGATGGTTAGGTTTGTCCTGCAAGTCTTGGGGATTTCAAGACTTGAAGGTATCTTTTGTCTTTATTTCTTTAATAACTTTCTTTTTTTAGGTCTTTCAGGTTCGCTTTTGGGGAATGTCATGGGACATTGCTATGGATTTTGCCAGACCTTTTTTTAAAAAAAATTGTGAATGAGGGCTGTAGTCAGGGGGTGTTTTTTCTAGAACTTCATCGTTATCCTTTCTGTTGTCCCACTCTTTACCCTGGGAGTCACCCTTCTCCTCTTCCTGACCTGACAGCACAGTACAGTAAGCGTGCACCTCAGGTTTCTCATCTTGATCCCCTCCACACCGTTTTGGTTAATGTCTGGTGATATGGGTCTGAATTCTGCTTGGACCCTACTTCATCCAGCCCTGAATCCAACTGACAAAGATTTTGGCCATCAGTACAGATGCTTTCCTACTCTTCAGTCTGTGAATCTTTGGAGCTGACCTCTGATGCCCATGGACTAAAATATGTGAACAGCTCTGCATACTCGCCCATCTATAGTTCCCCACAGTCAGTTGGGTGGTTGGAGAGTTGTAATGTGAAGGGAAACAAGTGTAATTGGGATCCCACCTTTGATGACTGTGCGCAATATGTGTGTAATGTTGAGTTGGAGGAAGAGGAGGAAAGGTCACTTGATGCACATTTGCCATCCACTGTAGCACATGCTCTTTCTGGCCCTCATCTACAAGTCATACTGCTGTGCAACTTCCAAAGAAAGGGAGTTGAGTAGCTCATCTACTAACAGAGGTTTTCAGTTATCTTTGGATAGGATGAGCCGTTTTTTTGTTCATTGGAGCTGAACACCATGCCTATTCCCCCTTCCACCACGACTTCGGTATTTCCCACTCATGTTTGATTTCCCAAGGTGCTTATCTACAGAGGTGTGGCTTCTTAAGTGTTCAGCAAAATTATACCAGAAATGTAAAGCCTGCTTTACACGTTGCAATTTCGCATACGATATCGTATGCGATTTGCAACGCCCCCATCATATGTGTGGCACGTTCAATTTGTTGAACGTGCCACACAAACGATTAACCCACGTCACACGTACTTAGCCGTCCATACGACCTCGATGTGGGCGGCGAATGTCCACTTCCTGGAGTGGGAGAGACGTTCGGCGCCACATCGACGTCACGCGGCAGCCGGCCAATAGAAGCAGAGGGGCGGAGATGAGCGGGACGTAAACATCCCGCCCACCTCTTTCCTTCCACATTGCCGGCGGGAGCCCCGGGAGGCAGGTAAGATCTGTTCAATGTTCCCGGGGTGTCACACACTGCGATGTGTGCTGCCTCGGGAACATTGAACAACCTGACGTGCAATTCGTCAGGATTCAACGACGTGTATGCGATGAACGTTTTAACATTCAATCGCAATCGTACATACCTGTCACACACTACAATGTACCTTACGATGCCGGATGTGCGTCACTTACGACGTGACCCCACCGACACATCGTAAGATATATTGTAGCGTCTAAAGCGGGCTTTATTCCATGATAACCATTCTTGAATGTGACCACTAATCTTGACCTGACAACCCATTTGTTTAATCCACAGGTATTTTTGCAACGTCAATACAACATCACAACAGCATGCCTATTTTCCCTTCCACAATGACCTCAGGATTTCCCACTCATGTTTGATGTACCCTTTGTTTTAGCGCAGTAAGATTCCGAAACTAAGGCTGATTGGGTCTTTTTGTTGTGTGTTATTTGTAGCTGCAGGGCTACCAGACTGGCAGGCATGCAGCTATCTTTCACTCATCTACCTCTTTTAATTTCCTTAAATGTGTCTAGCAATAACAGTCTATGAAGCTAATATTGCTGCCACCTGGCTGTGGCTCAGCAGAAAAGCAGTTTTAGCTGTTCCTTTCATCAAGCAGAAGATTGACAACATCAGAGCAAGCTTTGGCCCACAACCCCCACAGCCACTCCTCATTACTTAGCTGTCTACCTCCAAATCCAATTTCTCCACCATTACCGAAGATCATCTTTCCACTTTACTCAGATACTTTACTTAGATCACATCTCACCACCTGTCCACTTGACTCACGCCCATCTCACGTCATTCCCAATCTCACCACAGTTCTCATCCCGACCCTAACCCATCTCTTCAACCTATCACTAACAACTGGTGTATTCCCTTTATGCTTCAAACATGTCTCCATCACACCCATCCTCAAAAAACGCTCTCTTGACCTTTCCTCTGTGTCAAACTACCACCCCATATCACTTCTCCCCTATGCCTCAAAATTACTGGAACAGCATGTCCATCTTGAGTTGTCCTCAAACCTCTCCACCTGCTCCCTCTTTGACCGGCTACAATCTGGCTTCTGACCGCATCATTCCACTCAAACTGTCCTAACTAAAGTCACCAATAACCTACTAACTGCCAAAGCCAAGCGACACTACTCTATCCTCCTACTCCTCGACCTGTCTTCTGCCTTCAGCACAGTGGACCATTCCCTTCTGCTAGAAATTCTCTTGTCCCTGGGCATCACAAACTTGGCGCTATCTTGGATCTCCTCATACCTAACAGACTGGACTTTCAGCGTCTCCCCTTCTCACACCACCTCCTCATCTCGCCCCTTATCTGTCGGTGTCCCCCAAGGTTCCGTTCTTGGACCACTGCTATTCTCTATCTAGACCTTTGGGCTGGAACAGCTCATAGAGTCCCCCGGCTTTCAGTATCAACTCTATGCTGATGATACACAGATCTACCTCTCTGGATCTGACATCACCTCCCTACTAACCAAAATCCCACAATGTCTATCTACTATTTTACTATTTCATCCTTTTTCTCTGCTCGATTTCTGAAACTTAACATGGACAAAACAGAATTCATTATCTTTCCTCCTCCTCACTCTACTACCCCACCTGACATATCCATAAAAGTGGCTGCTCACTCTCCCCAGTCCAACGTGCTTGCTGCCTGGGAGTAAGGGGTACTTTACACGTTGCGACATCGCATCCGAAATATCGTCAGGGTGACGTCGTTAGTGACGCACATCCAGCGCCGGTAACGACATTGCAACGTGTAAATCCTTTGTGCGACGATAAACAATCGCAAATGCGTTGAAAATCGGTGATCTGTGTAACGTCGGTCATTTTCATGTCAGGTCGACTGCAGGTACGATGTTGTTTGTCGTTCCTGCAGGTCCACCCATCGCTGTGTGTAAACCCGCAGGAGCGACAAACATCTCCTTACCTGCATCCCGACGGCAATGCGGAAGGGAGAAGGTGGGCGGGATGTTATGTCCCGCTCATCTCCGCCCCTCCGCTTCTATTGACCGGCCGATTAGTGACGTCGCGGTGATGTCGGTGTGACGCCGAACGCACCTCCCCCTTGAAGGAGGGATATTTCGGCAGTCACAGCGACGTCGCCGAGCAGGTATGTGCATGTGAAGCTGCCGTAGCGATAATGTTCGCTACGGCAGCAATCACCACATATCGCATGTGTGACGGGGGCGTGTGCTATCACGCTAGACATCGCTAGCCGATGCTTGCGATGTAGTAGCGGGTAAAGCCCGCCTAACTCTAGACTCTGCTCTCTCTTTCAAGCCACACATCCAAGCCATCTTCACCTTCTGCCACTTCCAACTCAAAAAAAAATTGCCGTATTCGTACATTCTTTTCCCTAGAAGCTGCTAAAACCCTAGTGCATGACCTTATCTCCTGCCTGGACTATTGAAACCTCCTGCTCTCTGGCCTCCCTTCTAACAGTCTCACACCCCTACAATCTATTCTACACTAAGCTGACCACCTAATCCACCTGTCCCCCCACTACTTCCCGACCTCTTCTCTCTGCCAGTCCCTTCTCTGGCTTTCCATTGCCCAACGGCTCCAGTTCAAAACTCTAACTATGACCTACAAAGCCATCCACAACCTGTCTCCTCCTTACATCTGTGCCCTAGTCTCCCGGTACTTACCTGCACGTAACCTCCGATCCTCACAAGATCTCCTTCTCTGCTCTCCTCTCATCTCCTCTTCCCACCATCGGTTCCAAGACTTCTCTGGTGCCTCCCCCCATACTCTGGAATGCTCTGCCACAACATATAAGACTCTTGCCCACCTTGACAAGCTTCAAAATGAGCTTGAAGACCCACGTCTTCCGACAAGTCTACAATCTGCCGTAACCCTCAGTCCACTATGGCACTGCATGATCATCTCTACCCTCACCTACTGTATCCTCACCCATCTCTTGTAGACTGTGAGCCCTCGCGGGCAGGGTCCTCTCTCCTCCTGTACCTGTCTGTGCCTTGGTTTATTTATAATTATTGTACTTGTCCATGCTATGTATACCCCTTTTCACATGTAAAGCGCCATGGAATAAATGGCGCTATAATAATAAATAATAATAATAATAATAAAAATATAATAATAGTATGAGGGTCACTCACCCACCTTCCTCTTCATTTTAACCTCATTTGAAAGCTGTAAGTGCTGGGCCAGGCCCTGTCTCGTGCATGGTCCATTCCTGACTGCTGCGCAAAGACTCTATGGGTACTCTGGGGCAATTGATGCCACTTTCCTGCTGTCTGCCTCTAAATTTTGGAAACGTGGGGACTCCAAGTTGGATCTCCAAGTTGTGTGTTGTCTTTAGTGGCAGGGGTCTCAGATCACTAGGCCTACACCTGTCACTCATCCACCTGTTACTGATCAATGTTTAAGCTTGAAATGCTGGGCCAGGCCTTGTTAAAGACTCTGTCCCATGCATCCATGCTGCACCATTATATTATTTGTATTCTGGGGCAATTAATGCCACTTAAATTACTTTTTGGAAATATGGAGACTCCAAGTTGGGTGTCCATTGTCTGTAGTGGCAGGGGTCTCTGAGCACCAGGCCTACACCTGTTAAAGGGATTATCCGGCTTATTTTACTTATTTTTTGCTATTTCACTATTGGGCTACATTGGGGCAGGTAAGTAGATAGCAACTACCTACCTTCCCTACTGTCAGCCCCTTTCCCCCGACTCAGAGCGGTTATGTGACCACTCCTGCCGTGATTTTGCTGCTTCCTGTGATGATACATCAACAGGGGCTGGACCTTGTTGACGGGCATCACAACCGACGTCATGTTGCTGCCCTGCAGCAGACCAGGTACAGTGCACTGAGCCCCTGCCCCTCTCATCCTTCCCCGTCCCCTCCCCACATTCCGTTCTCTCCCCCGCACCCTGTTCTCTGTTATCTGTGCCCTGTATGTGCCCGGGTCCTGGACAAACAGAGTTGCTATCTCTGTCTAGGACACCGTCAGCGCTGTTTGCCCCAGCTCATTTTGATGTATGGTGCCGGGTTAACTGTGTCCCCCCTCCCCCATGCGCTGTCTCTCTCCTTACACTGTGATGAATGCAGCCTACGGCGCTCCTGGCTTCTTAAAACAGCTAGGAGCAGAGAACAGGGACATCAACTGACACCAGCGAACAACAGTACTGAGCTCTGCATCACCTAGCTGTAAGCAGGCTACACTCACACAGCATGGAGGAGAGAGAACAGTGTGCACAGGTGAGAGACTAAGCGGGGGGAGGGGGTGCTGAGGAGCAGAAACGACAGTGCATGGGTGAGAGACAGAGCAGGGGGGCAGCAGAGAAGAGAGTGCAGGGGGAGAGAAGAAAGTGCACGGGTGAGATACAGAGTGGGGGAGGAGTGGTAGAAAACAGAGAACAGAGTGCAGGGGGAGAGCACAGAGTGCACGGGTGAGAGACATAGTGGAGGAGGGGGGCAGGGGGGAGAAGAGATTGCAGGGGGAGAGAAGACAGTGTAGAGTGAGAGACAGAGCGGGGGGGAGGGGTGGCAGAGAAGAGAGTAGGAGCAGAGAAGACAGTGCACGGGTGAGAGACAGAGCGAGGGGAGGGGGCAGCAGAGAAGACAGTGAAGGGGGAGAGAAAACAGTGCACAGGTGAGAGACAGTGGGGGTGGGGGTGAGGACCAGCAAAAGAGAGAGTGCAGGGGCAGAGAAGCAGTGTATGGGTGAGAGACAGAGCAGGGGGGAGGCGGCAGAGGAGAGAGTGCAGGGGAAAGAAGACAGTGTACGAGTGCAGCAGAGAAGAGAGTGCAGGGGGAGAAAGAGTGCACAGGTGAGGATCAAAGCAGGAAGAAGTGCTGGGGGACAGAGGAGACAGAGTGCAGGGGTTGAACAGAGTGCACGGGTGAGAGACAGAGCGGAGGGTGGCAGAGAAGACAGTGCAGGGTGAGAGAAGACAGTGCATGGGTGAGAGACAGAGCGGAGGGTGGGGGGGCAGCAGAGAAGAGAGTGCAAGGAGAGAGAACAAAGTACAGGGGTGAGAGACAGAGCAAGGGTAGGGGGGTGCTTGGGGGGCAGAGAAGAGAGTGCAGGGGGAGAGAAGACAGTGCACAGGTGAAATACAGAGCGGGGGTGCGGCAGAGAAGAGAGTGTAGGGGAGAGAAGACAGTGCACGGGTGAGAGACAGAGCAGGGCATGCGGCAGAGAAGAGAGTGCAAGGAGAGAGAAGACAGTCCACGGGTGAGAGACAGAGCAGGGGAAGGGGTATGCTGGGGGGGCAGAGGTGACAGTGCATGAGGGGGATTATATATATATATATATATATATATATATATTATATAACTCTAGGTGTGTGTGGGTGGGTGGGTGGGTGTGTGCGTGAATATAGTTGTATGTGTGTTTACAGTCATATGAAAAAGTTTGGGCACCCCTGTTAATGTTAACCTTTTTTCTTTATAACAATTTTGGTTTTTGCAACAGCTATTTCAGTTTCATATATCTAATAACTGATGGACTCAGTAATATTTCTGGATTGAAATGAGGTTTATTGTACTAACAGAAAATGTGCAATCCGCATTTAAACAAAATTTGACCGGTGCAAAAGTATGGGCCCCTCAACATAAAAGTGACATTAATATTTTGTAGATCCTCCTTTTGCAAAAATAACAGCCTTTAGTCTCTTCCTGTAGCTTTTAATGAGTTCCTGGATCCTGGATAAAGGTATATTTGACCATTCCTGTTTACAAAACAATTCCAGTTCAGTTAAGTTAGATGGTCGCCGAGCATGGACAGCACGCTTCAAATCATCCCACAGATGTTCAATGATATTCAGGTCTGGGGACTGGGATGGCCATTCCAGAACATTGTAATTGTTCCTCTGCATGAATGCCTGAGTAGATTTGGAGCGGTGTTTTGGATCATTGTCTTGCTGAAATATCCATCCCCTGCGTAACTTCAACTTCGTCACTGATTCTTGCACATTATTGTCAAGAATCTGCTGATACTGAGTTGAATCCATGCGACCCTCAACTTTAACAAGATTCCCGGTGCCGGCATTGGCCACACAACCCCAAAGCATGATGGAACCTCCACCAAATTTTACTGTGGGTAGCAAGTGCTTTTCTTCGAATGCCGTGTTTTTTTGCCTCCATACATAACACCTTTTTGTATGACCAAACAACTCAATCTTTGTTTCATCAGTCCACAGGACCTTCTTCCAAAATGTAACTGGCTTGTCCAAATGTGCTTTTGCATACCTCAGGCGACTCTGTGGCGTGCTTGCAGAAACGGCTTCTTTCGTATCACTCTCCCATACAACTTCTCCTTGTGCAAAGTGCACTGTATTGTTGACCGATGCACATTGACACCATCTGCAGCAAGATGATGCTGCAGGTCTTTGGAGGTGGTCTGTGGATTGTCCTTGACTATTCTCACAATTCTCTGCCTTTCTGATATTTTTCTTGGCCTGCCACTTCTGGGCTTAGCAAGAACTGTACCTGTTTTCTTCCATGTCCTTACTATGTTCCTCACAGTGGAAACTGACAGTTTAAATCTCTGAGACAACTTTTTGTATCCTTCCCCTGAACAACTATGTTGAATAATCTTTGTTTTCAGATCATTTGAGAGTTGTTTTGAGGAGCCCATGATGCCACTCTTCATAGGAGATTCAAATAGGAGAACAACTTGCAAGTGGCCACCTTAAATACCTTTTCTCATGATTGGATACACCTGCCTATGAAGTTCAAAGCTCTATGAGGTTAGAAAACCAATTTAGTGCTTCAGTAAGTCAGTTAAAAGTAGTTAGGAGTGTTCAAATCAAGAGATTGATAAGGGTGCCCATACTTTTGCCCCGGTCAAATTTTGTTTAAATGCAGATTGCACATTTTCTGTTAGTACAATAAACCTCATTTCAATCCAGAAATATATTGAGTCCATCAGTTATTAGATATATGAAACTGAAATAGCTGTTGCAAAAACCCAAATTGTTATAAAGAAAAAAGGTTAACATTAATAGGGGTGCCCACACTTTTTCATATGACTGTATATCCTATACACTCACATTGGGGGCTATATATAGTCTTCTGTTATGATTCAGGGACAGAGGAGGATCAAAAAATGCGGAAACCCAAAAAGTATCCAGAGTGGCTGGAACCTTAATGAACTGCCTACCTAATCCTGACACACAACTAGAAGTAGCCGTGGGACGAGCCTACGATGACCGAGTCGTCTCGACACAGACGGAGAACTAAATATTATTATAGATAGAAATATAAGAAAAGATAATCTGCCTCGGAGCAATCCCCAAAGATATAGATAGCCCCCCACATGTAAAGACTACAGTGATATAGGAAAACACAATACAAAGCTAGAAAAACAGGTTCAGCAAAGGTGAGGCCCAAACTATCTTTATAGGAAAGGATATGAATGAGTACTGTCTGCAGACATAAAAACCCTAATAAATACCAGCACGTCTGATATGGAAAAACCCTGAGACCAAACGGCCTTTCCCCCACTATATCAGCACTCTGATGTTACTGGGATCCAAAAACACTAATATAGATGAGGGACTGAATTAATACCAAGCATGACAAAACACAATACAATGCAAAATCATGGAGCTGGGTATACAGACACTCCCAGCAGGGAATGATCCAATTACACCAGGAACTCCACACAGGCAAAATAGGAATCAAGCATTAGTATCAAAGCAGAAAAAACAACAAGAAAGAGGAAACAATAAGCAGAGATACAAGACCAACCTATCTAAGAGGAGTTTTGGTAGAGAGCAGGGCTGGTTTCAGAATGTTCTTTAGGGCTCTTGTCCACTTGTGATTTTCTTGTGCGATCCGATAAAAAAATCGGATTGCACTCGCACCAGTGTTAAGCTATGAGGCATTGTCCACTAGCCTAATTTTATACGACACGTCTCATGCTCTTGGTGAAATCTCAGCATGCTGCAATTTGCACCAAGTCTCAGCTCTCTCACCCCCATGCAAGCCTATGGTAGCGAGAAAAAAATCAGAATACGGGTGGCATACGCATGTCACACGGATCCTTGATGTTAACAATCTACACACTTGCATTGCAGCGTCGGACTGGCTACTGGTGGAATCTCCAGTCATACCAGTCCTGGCCGCGGTTACATGCACTAAACTCTGGAGCTCTCACATGAGCTCCGGAGTGCAGCCTAGACTGAACAGCGAGCGCCGAGTGATTGATTCCTCGGTGATTGCTGTTCAGTTCATGATAGCTGCAGACAGGCCGGGCTGAACTCTGGAGCTCAGGTGACACCTCCGGAATTCAGTGCAGGTAACCGCGGCCAGGCCTGGTATTACTGGAGATTCCTCCGGTAGCCAGTCCACTGCTGCTTGCATAGCACTCACATAGCACTCGCATGTCATGCGGATGCTATGTGAGAAAAAAAAACACACCATACACAGATCATACACAGTACACTCGAATCACTTTTCTGGTCGAGTATCGCAGGGATTTTTTACTCGTAAGTGGACAAGAGCCCTAACACATAGGATATCCATTGAGCACTGGCAAGTAACAGGCGAAAACTACTCAGCTATATAGCCCAATCTGAGAGACCTGATTGTCAGTCCTCCACAGGTGTGTGGCTTTTATTCCACAAATCAACTGCACCACCAGCACTGACCACAAGAGGGAGCCCCAAACTGGAAAATGTATTCACTACAGTCTTCATTACATAGTATTCATTTATCTATCAGGTGCTGGGGCAGAATACTGACAAGGAATGTGTGTGCAGATGGCGGGGCTGGACAGTGAGGCCGAGCGATGCCAGCTCTGACTGAGGTTTGGCATAAGAAGATGTCATGTTTGGTTTAGCTGCAGGTAAACAAAGAGCTGCAGAGAATAAAGAGATAATTCAAGAGGAACAAAAGTTAGAAAACAAAAAAAAATAATGTAGGGGTGTTATATATGACAACGTTTTGGAGTTTATGTTGGACAACTCCTTTAATCATTCACCTGTAACTGATCCATGTTTAAGCTAGAAATGCTGGGCCAAGCCTTGTTCCTGACTCTGTCCCATGCAACCATGCTGTGCCATTATACTATTGGTACTCTGAGGCAATTGATGCCACTTTTACTGGTGTTTGCCACTAATTTTTGGAAATGTGGAGATTCCAAATTGGTACCTCAAGTTATGCGCTGTCTGTAGTGGCAGGGTTCTCAAACAACCAGGCCTACACCTGTCACTCATCTAACTCAATATTTTTTATTTTAATAGTCTAAAAAGCTAATGGCTATGCTCAACAGTGTGGCTAGGCTGTAAAACGGTTTGAGCTGTTTTGGCAGCTGTATGGCCCCCCTAAAGGTGTTGTCTATGCCTTTTTTTTGCCTCCCATTGAATTGAATCAAGTTCGAATATGTTCGTTGAACAATTCATTGAACTGTTTGGTGAACACAGGTGAATTTGGTGAACATGAACCAAATCGAACCTCTAATCTTGATGTAACTCCACACAGTATTGACAGATCATTAAAATCAAAGAATGTCCAAGACACCACACATTCTCCTCCAAGGGATCTCTTTATTGATTACTACATACAAAAGTTATACAGGTTAAAAGTACAGGCAACATTTTGGCCAGATATGGCCATTTTCAGGCCAAATGTAGTAAGAGGTGTAACTTCTAGTTATACTGTACATTCTCCATCACTAAATTATTTATAACCAACAATGCTATTTATTGCGAGAAAATCATATTTATTGCTGTGTTCAGTATGACCAAATACATAAACCTATCTCATTATTTAACCTATACTGTAAAAAAAGAAAAAATATGCCAAAAAAATATTTTTTTTCATTGTAGTGACAAATAAAGTTGTGAGAAAAGTGATCAAAAATGTACTAATAAAAATAAAGAAATATAACAAAATAATATCACTGATATTACTGGACCAGTAAAAATCAAGACCTCATCCAGCTCGGTCAGCAAAAGAAAAGTTTAAGCTCTCAGAATATGGCTATGCAAAAACAAATACGTAGGGGCGTGGCCTAACTGCCAGTCATGTAGGACGTGTTGTTTATCTGCTCCTGTCATATTTCTCTCAAAATCAACAAACTTCTGTAAAACAACGCTATTTAAGTGGTATAGCAAAGGTTGTGGTACTTTTTATCCATTTTCTGCGATTTCTGAAAAGTGCCATTTTCTGTAGATCACTAGTGACTGTCGTGTGTGAAAAAGATAAGTAAAAAAGTGATTGTGGTTTCTCAAATTTATTTTTTCTTTACAATTTCTATTTGTGAGGACAAATATTGGATTTTGGACTTCTAATTATTAACTGACTAATTATTTTCTGTGTGGGGTTGCTGTGCAACTGACACGGCGGCCATCTTGGATATTTGATGAACATATATGCTAATATCATATGTCCTGCTTATAAATTTTAAATATCTTCCTCTTGTCTGGATATTAACTAAACAGTGAATATTTTACAGTTTGAGCTTAATTTCAGCGTTTTCTTTTTTTCACTGAAGAATTTCTGACCCTCGGGCTGTATTCATCATACTGACAGGATAGTTACACCGGTTTTACTACTCCTCTTTTGTACTGAGGCGTGCCCTGTCAAAAAACTGTGTAGTTTATTTTTTGAGAAGTTTAATGCTGATCTTACTGCATTTTTGTCATCTTTATTTAAAAATATAAAACACATTTTTTTTTTCTCCTCATATTTTTGGGGGAGTCTTGTTTACTTTTCTTTTTTTTTTCTGCATACAAGTGAATTGGCACATATTATTCTAACATGTCTAGACCAATGAAACCTCAAGACAAGAAACCATTAATTTCATCACATGCTACTGGTGTTAAATCTAATATTCCTGTTAATCAAAAGAGACCAGACAACAAAAAAGACAGAGACTTGGAATGGGATACGATTGCTCCGTCAGCAGGGCATGACTCCAGATCTGGGCTGTCTACTCCTACTAACAGCCCAGATAAAAGGCGGATGAAAATGGATGATAGTTTATCTTCTGAAGCTTGTATGTTGGATACTAACCTTTCACCAATTAATGTTCCTCTCACTTTTGATATCAATTCTCTGCCGAAATTATTTGAAGACTCTTTTGCAGCATTTAGGAGCCAAATAAAATCTGATTTCCAGATGGAATTTTGGGAAATTAAGCAGTCCCTGGACTTTTTTGCTAAAAGGATTGACAAAAATGAATCCGAAATTGCGACTCTGAAAAAAATACACTATTACTGTAAAAAATGAACAATCTGACCAAAAGAAGAAAATCACTTTTCTGAAACTTAAATTGGCAGATTTGGAGGATCGCAATCGTCGTAATAACATTAAAATACGCGGGATCCCTGAAAATATAAAACAGAATGAATTGCTTGGTTATATTTCACGGATGATTAAAACGATTTTGCCTGATGTGCCTGAGTCAGAAATCATCATAGACAGGGCTCATAGGCTGCCAAAACCTAGGCATATCTCGTCAGAGCTTCCTAGAGATACTATCTTACGGATCCATTTTTTCCATGTTAAAGAAAAAATCTTTAATTATTTGAGACTTCATAACATCTTGCCACCTCCATACGAGACACTAACATTTTTTGCAGACCTATCAAGAGAAACAATTCAACAGCGAAAGTCATATGCGAAAGTCACTGAACTCATGCGGCAACAGAAAATTCTATATAGGTGGGGATTCCCTACTAAGCTTCTTATACAACATAATGGCAGGACAATACCAATTACATCTTCAGAAGAGGGCATGAAGTTCTTAAAAGATTATCTTGGAGATTCTATCTGAATTTTTGCTGTGCCTGATACAGAATATCTTTTTTCTTACTAGTTTCCGGTTTATGCAGCTTCCTTACAGGATCTAGTTTGGTTTTTTTTTTGTTTTTTTCCCCTTTCCCTCCTCCTTTAGGTGCATGAAAACTATCTTAGGATGGAGGCATGAGAGGAGTGGAAGAGGAGAAGTTCCTTAAACCACAACCATCAACCATTACCAAGAGAGAGTATGGCAAGACTTTGGCCTATTGACTCTGTTCCCATAGGAGTTTTCCTTGACAGTCGAGGATTTGTAACTCCATCTGAATAAAAGAGGCTAAGAAGATGGTGATATTTACTGTTTCATTTATAATTACTTTAATATTTTTTTTTGTGTGTGCTGTTTACATTTTATTTCCCTCCTTTGCAGGTTTTCTTTTTTCTCCAGGATGCTGATTGTTTCAGAGACTTTGCTATGTTTCATATGTTTGCATTCAGTAATTTTGTTAACCTGACTTATCCTTTTCATTAATGACAATCAAAATTGGATCATATAATGTCAAGGGTCTGAATTCCCCTCAGCGCCGATTCATGCTTTGGAAGTATCTTACTAAAAGTAAATTGGACGTCATAGGTGTTCAGGAAACCAAATTTAAAAGAGATGCTATCCCTAGATTTGAGAATAAACATTTTCTCCATAAATTTTTGTCATGTGGCAAAAAGAAAAAGGCGGGAGTTATGATATTGATTAGAGACTCGGTGTCCTTTGAACTTATAGATGAGCATGAGGATGGTTCTGGTCGATATATTATTCTGGTATGTAAAATTAATAATGTTCTTTACACTCTTGTTACTCTTTATGCACCTAATACTGGCCAGATCCCTTTTCTAAACAGACTCATGCCAGTTGTAAAAGAAAAAACACAGGGTGTTTAAATTCTATTCGGAGACTTTAATTTAATCCCAAATAAGTTAGTTGACTCCACTTCTACTACTAGACTTAGATTCCAGACTCTAGATTCTTGGCTGGCAAAGGAGGAGTTATTGGATGTTTTCCGCTGCCTGAATACAACATCTAGGGAGTACACATTTTATTCTCATTCACACCAATCTTTTTCCAGAATTGATTTAGTCCTTACTCCTATTTCCCATATTAATTTTTTTACATCCATGCAAATAGGCTTGAGAACCTGGTCGGATCATTCCCCAATAATTTTTGAAGTTAATGAAGTCTTCCCCAATAATTCTCCAAGAATTTGGAGATGTAACAGCTATCTATTACAAAATAAGAAATATAGGAAAGAAATCGAGACAGCTCTGTTGCAGTTCTTCAAAAATAATGACAAAGATAGTATCCAACCTCACCTGTTATGGAATGTGCATAAGGCAGTTATCAGAGGGATTTTAATTGAACTTAACTTGAATGAAAAAAAATTCAGAAAAAATCAAAGCTTTAAGTAAGGAAATAGCACAAGTAGAGAGCCTCCAGATTCTACGACCAATCCAAAGGCTTCACTCACAACTAATGGAGCTGCGGCTACAATTGAGATCTTGCTTGGCTGGAGAGTTCAATCGGTTGCAACTAGCTAGTATGACACGTTTTTATCACCCTATTAATAAACCAAGTAAATTGATGTTACGGAGGGTGAAACAAGATAGACAAAAAACGAGAATTCTGGCGATTAACAACAAGTCGGATTCACTATGCAAACATCCTGGCGACATTGCTGAGGCTTTTGCAGCTTACTACTCAGATTTATATAATCTGAAAGACAACCCCAATCAATTTCAGCCTACTTCACAGTTGATCAATACCTTTTTAGAAAAACTACATCTTCCTGTTATTGATAAGGTAGACTTGGACATTATTAATCAGCCTGCCACTGAACAGGAGGTATTGACTGTTATTAAACAGTTAAAGTTAGAAAAATCTATATCCCTATAATCACTTCAAAAGACCATATTATAGTGCAAAATATTCCATCTTTATTAACATGATTAAAAAACATGTACACAAAAGACACAAAGACATGATAAAAAATAGGAACAAAGGTGTAAAATGAAGGGTCTATCAAGAAGGCATGATTTTAGCAAATTCCATTCATAGTATCATTTAATATCTTGAAACCATCACATATCATCCCCTATATTCTGGGATGAACTTGTTCATATGGTGAATAGGAAAGCTGCATGTGAATACAAATCAAGGTGCTCTGCTTTATAGGCAAAACGTATATGTCCCATTACATATAATGCCAAAATAGGCCTGGTGTTTATACACTTTGCAGAAAAATAAGCTTTATACGGTGGACACAACAATAGAGCATATTGCAGAGGTGTCAGATCTCACAAGGAAAAGATCCGATCATTCTACACAAGCCAGTATTTTCAAGCCCATATGAAATAAACATGCAGAAAGATGGTATAATTACCTAGTAGATAGAGCCTCCCTCACACCACTCCAACGATCTTTTCACGTATCTTCGTCAGGGAGTGATGTGAGGGAATGCTGGGCAACCCTATATAGTCCCCACTCAGCTGAATGCTATTAATGATGAACACTTTGTTTACCGGACGCTGCTGGTACGGACGCGGAGACTCCCCCCCCGCCACCACGAGGCATGGGTGCGTCACCAGACGCGACTGATGTCGCATGTGATGACGCATCCACGCCACGAGGCCGTAGGATCGGGAATGCGCATGCGCACCGCAGCGTCAGTGCTCATAGTGCTGTGCACAGGGGGAGGCAGCTCCATTTTGTTGTATACCAAAAGTCAGTCTTCTCCATATGGATAGTGAGGTATATAGAATACTGAACAATGTAAATAAATAGCGAAACCCCATATAATCTATTAATAAATCCAGAAGGGTACAACTCTAGTGTTCAAACTTATAATCATGAAAATTGCATTAATTTTTATAAATTTGTATAATGTACCATTCATATATCTATACATTTATAACAGGAAAGGGGTATGTATGTCAAACAATTATCATCTGTATCCTTTATTGGATATATCCATTATGTACCATTGTTGCTGCATATAAGGTGTCCATATCATTCCCTCAATTAAAATAAAACACATATCTAAAGTGATGATGTTGCAGACGCACTCAGAGGTATATCACGGTTCACAGTTTGGACTTTATGGGCATAAGAGATCATATTAGACCCTACTAAAACAACATTATGGAGAGGGGTGACACAAGAGGTGTCATCGCTCTCCAAATATGGCATAGTAATTAGAAAGTATATATATATATTCTCAGTGGATATCATGTTGGTTTGTCCACTCCAATGTGGATGTTATACCAAGGAGGAGTGGAATATCAAAGGCGATGTACCAGAGAGGGGTGTCAAGTATTGGCACCGCCCACTGTACATGGTATCAAAGGAGTGAAGGGATTCAGACCTCAATCCTTGACAATCTTTATTACCAGATCCTCACCAATCACAAGAATGTCAAGGGAAGTCCATAAAGGACTCATCTATAGCAATGAGGTAGAGAGAGGTGACAGAAAATGTCACCACCCGCTACCCATGGCATAGATAGAAAAAGGAGGAACAAGTATCCATTTCTATCAGGCTAACATTGTGACAGAAGATTATATATGTTATCAATCATTGTTATATCATATGTGGATACCTATGGTGATACTCATAGCATGCGAAGTCAAACTCCATGTACATGGTCACAGTTTTACCTCAATTATGGGACATATTTTCAATTACATGTGGTCTGATGTTATACCAAGGCGACATGGGCAAATAAGTGATATCCATATTGAATCATTTAGTAGATGTCAAGTGGGAGGGGCAAATGGATAATCCTATAAAAAGTTAAAGAATCCCCATTGTTCATTGAGGCCTATTGGCTTCATAGTTCTCAATAAGGTAATCCATTTGCATTCCATTTGTCCCAGTTTTTTCCCCGTGTCGCCCCTTCTATTTCCCACATGCAATTTATCAATGCCTGAAAATTGAAGATTGTGTCCCTGACCAGGGTGGCATTCACGAAAATGTTTAGCAATTGGTTTCAATTTAGCGAGTTTCTCGGTTTGGTCTGCGGTAACTGTTTCAGCACTCTTGATGTCTCTGATGTGTTCCAAAATGCGAACCCGAAGTTCGCGTGTAGTCATGCCCACATATAATTTTTTGCACGGACAACATGCTAAATAGATGACATGTGTGGTTCTACAATTGATATGTTGTAGAATTTTAAATGTTCTGCCATTTAGCGCATCTGAAAAATTCTGGGTTTTCAAGACATATTTACATGCTGAACAGCTACCGCATTTCCAAGAACCCCATTTCGGTCCCTTAGAATCAAAAATAAATTGAGATGTCGTAGTCACATGGTGACTATGTACCAAGAACTCACGTATGGTTTTGCTTCTCCTGGCTACAAAGGAAGGTTCGTTAGTGACAATTTTACACAAGTAAGGATCTTGTTTTAGGATGGACCAATGTCTTGAAATGACATCTGTTAATTCCGCCCATCTGGAGTGGTAGGTGGTGATGAACCGGAGTTTATTGTCAGAGGTTCCCTTGTGATGAGGAGTAAGAAGTGTTGATCTCTCCGCAGTTTTAGCTCGGTGGTAGGCTTGATTGATGTATTTACTCTTATATCCACGTTGGAGAAATCTTGTCTGAAGATCTCCTGCCTGTTGCTCAAAGTCCTCCATTCTGTCACAGATACGTCGCGCTCTAATAAATTGGCCAGTAGGAATGGCGCGTATTACATGTGAAGGGTGAGCTGACTTGGCGTGTAGAAAAGAATTGACACTTGTCTCCTTACGATGTATGTTGGTGTGTAGGTCTCCCTGGTTGTCCACCATAATATCCAAATCCAAGAAATTGATTCTGGTTTTACTGACCGAGTATGTCAATTTGACGTTCCACGAGTTGTTATTCAGGTGATTCAGGAATTCTTCCAATATTGTTCTGGAGCCCTGCCAAATGAATAGAACGTCATCAATGAATCTCAAAACGGAGATAAAAAAGGAACGGGTTTTTCAGCCGCGCTATGAACCACACTGTTGAAGATTCCTTAGATATTTTTATTGAGTCAATTCCAACGCGTTTCAAAGGCACACTGCCTTCTTCTTCAGGGAATAAAAATATACCAGTACAGAAAAAAACAGGGTTTAAATAGAGATTACACGGAGAGGGCATGCTGTTGAAAATGACCTCATTACCCCATGACTCATAGACACGAGGAGTGAATCTACGTCATGATTAGAAAAAAAAGGGGGGGGGGGGGAGGAGGGAAGGAGGAGGGAAAAAGAAGGAAAACATTTTATTTTTTATTTTCTAATGTATGCAAATCTTGCATACTTCGATAAGTTGAATGAAAGAATATTCATGATCAGCAAGGTGATACAATGAGATGATCATATGAAAAAACTTTTTGCATATATATATGTATAATGGAAAAAGGCGTAATAAAATAAAATTTGTTTTATCATAAATTGTGTATTTATTTATGTGTGCTCTATGATTGTAATTCTTCGGGAAAAAGAGAAAAAGGGGGGGGGGAAGCTTTTTGGAAAAAAAGGAGAGCAACGAGGGACTTGAACCTACAGAGGAAGGTATCGAAAAGAACATAAAGAATCTGCCTCATTCACCATTACTCTGCTCTAGAACCATACCAGAACAGAGAGGCTCACAAAGGATGACATAAGAATTCTTCATCTACCCGGTTTTGTAATGAAAAATTATAATATATATATATATATATGTGAGTGAACGCTCTGGGATTTTAAACACATTATATTTAGGGATGGTGTGAAAAACGTGAATAAAACTGTTAGATTCTACAAGGGTGACGCGCCCGCAGGCAAAAAACCAAAGGGGAGCGCTTGCACAGAAAGCGGCTTCCCTGCAGTGAAGGGTCAAATGGGTTCAGACCGTGGGAAAGATTATAGTGCGCACGCGCGGCGTGAGGGGAGTAAGCGATTTCTCCCTATGAAAGGAGATTTGCGCTCAAAAAGGGATGTGAACTTCGAGAGGGGACATGCTGAGATAAACCAGTGATGTGGGACCCCGATATTTCACAGGGGTGGAGTGAAAAGGGAGGACATCCCTGCTGAGTCATATTGGAGTGAAACAGGGGTGTGTAAAACTGGATGTTTCGCTGGAGTGAAGTGTAGGGAAGGCGTTCCTGCTTTTTTACGGATTTTTTGTGTACCGGAGTCAAATGTGTTCCGGTTTGAGACTCATGAAAGCTGAATGAAATATTAAAGAAATGTCTTCTAGATATACTCATTGTATTATTGGGGGAAAAAAAGGGGGGATTGTCGGGAAAAATAAAATGAATTTGAAGTGAAATGCATTTGGAACAAAATGCATTCTATACTGGAGGGGATCACAAAGATATAGCCACATATGCATATGGGTGAACCTATAATGGATAGTGTGATCGTGGTCAGGGAAAAAAAAGGGGAAAAATTGTATAAAAACAGACATATTGATATGAAGGTGCTGCTTGTGAAAAAAACCGACGGGCAAGGAGACCATCGATCTGATCGATAATTCTAATGGAAAACAAATATGATATATGTATATATACACATGAATAGATGGGTATACAATGGAATAAAAATGATGAAATAAAATGAATAAAAGCGTTGGAAAATATTTAAATAAAATGAATAAAAGCGTTGGAAAATATTTAAAAGTGGGCCAAGTGAAAAACAGATAAATATCTGTTAAAAAATGATGATGACAATAATGATCACGATAATGATGATAGTGATAATAGCCCCATAAGATAAAACTGGGTATATAAAAACCAGGTATGTAAAAATATTTACAAGGATCTGAATTGGACGCACGTACAAGTATAAATTATACAAACAAATACATGCATATAAATACATACATAAAAAATTACAGAAAGATATTCTAGAACCTGAGGGTTGATTCCATATTAAAAAAAGGGGGGGGGAGGAAGTATCCCCTTTGAAAGAAAAAAAAAAAAAAACAAAAAAAAAAACCTCTCATTTAGTGCCAAGAATATACCTGATGTTGAAAAAAACTCAACAATCTAGTGATCCCTGGAGATGCAATAAAAACTAGCTTTTGGGCATAGGTTGGAAAAGGAAGAGCTCATAAAGGGACTTAATAAAAAAGGTCGGTAACTTCATTTAGTCCAAAGGGCTTCAGAGTGTTCAGCCTGTGTATCCAAAAAGTCTCCTTCTTACTTAAAACCTCCATCCTATTACTGATATTTGGAGGAATCTGCTCGATGGGGGTGATCTTGAAATCTAAAGATTTATTGTGCTGAATCGTACAATGTTTCGAGAGGCCATGCAGCATAAAACCTATCCTAATGTTATAGCGGTGTGAATTTAATCTATTATGGAGGGCCTGGCTTGTCCTCCCCACATATTGTTTACCGCACATGCAATCAACTAGATAGACTACATGATCGGATTGACAAGTTAGATGGTTTTTAATATGAAAAATTTCAGAGCCCCCTAGGGAGCAAAAAGTGGTTTTCTTATGCTGAATACTTCTGCAGCACAAACAATTCTTTGTGCCACATTTGTATGATCCATCTGGGAGGGCGACCTTGGGACCCACCGGCTTTGCCCCCAGGCGACTTGGTGCTATAATATTTTTGATTGTGGGAGCCCGTCTGAAGGTGACACCTGGTTTGATGGGCAGAACGGGCTTGAGGATGGGATCATTCTGCAGGATGTCCCAATGTTTCAACAACGTATTCCTTATGGCCCCATTGTCTCTACTGTATGTGGTTATAAAATTCAGAGTAAGGTCTGATGACTTCTTGTTGTGGGCAGGCTCTGTGACAGACCGGTCCCTCTTGGGCATAATGAGATCACTCTGTTTGAGTCTATGAGTCCCCTGAAAGGCCTTCTGTATCAAAGTCTTGGGGTACTCCTTTTCCAAAAACCGCTTTCTGAGGGTCCCTGCTTGTACCCTGAAATCCGCATCCTGTGAACAATTCCTCCTAATCCTTTTGTACTGATTTAGAGGGATGTTTTGTAGCCATTTGTCATAATGTTCGCTATGGTAGTGAATGTACCCATTAGCATCCACCTTCTTAAAATAGGTTTTTGTACAAATCTTGTCATTAGAATGGAAGATCGTCAAATCTAGGAAATTGATCTCTTCTTTATGTAGGGTGGATGAAAAAGCTAGACCCCAGTCGTTTTTATCCAGGTTGTCTAGGAAAATGCTAGCATCAGAGTGGTCACAGTCCCAGATGATAAATAGGTCGTCAATGAATCTTTTATAAAATACAATGCTATTCCCATACAGGTCGTTTCTTACAAAGACCAGCTCGAACAGACCCATAAAGAGGTTTGCATATGAGCAAGCTGCTTTAGACCCCATTGCCGTGCCAAGGCGCTGATGGTACAATTTGTCATCAAAAGTGAAGAAATTGTTGTATAGAATGAAACTCATGCTTTCTAAGAGAAACTCCTTTTGGACTTGGGGAATCCTGTTATCACTTTCCAAAAAGAAGGAGAGACAGGTCAGACCCAAATGATGTTGTATATTTGAATATAATGCGGCCACGTCTATGGTTATGAATATATAGGACTCCTTCCATGGGCGCAATAGGGTCTTACCCGATATTTAGGGTATGAGAAGAAAGAGAGATGCACTCACCTGGTCTGGTTGTGACAGTCACAACCCCTATGATAGCGTATGGGAGTGCTGAGCTGGTTCCAGCTGCGGCCCCGTCAGAAATAGTAACTGAAAACGGAGATAAAAAAGGAACGGGTTTTTCAGCCGCGCTATGAACCACACTGTTGAAGATTCCTTAGATATTTTTATTGAGTCAATTCCAACGCGTTTCAAAGGCACACTGCCTTCTTCTTCAGGGAATAAAAATATACCAGTACAGAAAAAAACAGGGTTTAAATAGAGATTACACGGAGAGGGCATGCTGTTGAAAATGACCTCATTACCCCATGACTCATAGACACGAGGAGTGAATCTACGTCATGATTAGAAAAAAAAGGGGGGGGGGGGGAGGAGGAGGGAAGGAGGAGGGAAAAAGAAGGAAAACATTTTATTTTTTATTTTCTAATGTATGCAAATCTTGCATACTTCGATAAGTTGAATGAAAGAATATTCATGATCAGCAAGGTGATACAATGAGATGATCATATGAAAAAACTTTTTGCATATATATATGTATAATGGAAAAAGGCGTAATAAAATAAAATTTGTTTTATCATAAATTGTGTATTTATTTATGTGTGCTCTATGATTGTAATTCTTCGGGAAAAAGAGAAAAAGGGGGGGGGGGAAGCTTTTTGGAAAAAAAGGAGAGCAACGAGGGACTTGAACCTACAGAGGAAGGTATCGAAAAGAACATAAAGAACATAGATGAATATAACCGAGCTGTTTCAGCCTACAAGGAGTTAATCCAAAAGGCTGCAGATCAGAACATATTAAATACTGCTGAAAAAAGATTTCTATCAGTCAAAAATCCTCCCTTGGCATTTTTTTACCATCTGCCCAAAATTCATAAGAACTTAATTAATCCCCCTGGAAGGCCCATTATTTCAGGCATTGGCTCACTGACAGCCAATTTAGCTCACTACATTGATATATTAATACAGCCGTATGTTCTTGGTCTCAAAAGTCACCTCAGGGACTCGGCACAACTTATAGAAAACCTGGGGAGTATCCCATGGAAGGAGTCCTATATATTCATAACCATAGACGTGGCCGCATTATATTCAAATATACAACATCATTTGGGTCTGACCTGTCTCTCCTTCTTTTTGGAAAGTGATAACAGGATTCCCCAAGTCCAAAAGGAGTTTCTCTTAGAAAGCATGAGTTTCATTCTATACAACAATTTCTTCACTTTTGATGACAAATTGTACCATCAGCGCCTTGGCACGGCAATGGGGTCTAAAGCAGCTTGCTCATATGCAAACCTCTTTATGGGTCTGTTCGAGCTGGTCTTTGTAAGAAACGACCTGTATGGGAATAGCATTGTATTTTATAAAAGATTCATTGACGACCTATTTATCATCTGGGACTGTGACCACTCTGATGCTAGCATTTTCCTAGACAACCTGGATAAAAACGACTGGGGTCTAGCTTTTTCATCCACCCTACATAAAGAAGAGATCAATTTCCTAGATTTGACGATCTTCCATTCTAATGACAAGATTTGTACAAAAACCTATTTTAAGAAGGTGGATGCTAATGGGTACATTCACTACCATAGCGAACATTATGACAAATGGCTACAAAACATCCCTCTAAATCAGTACAAAAGGATTAGGAGGAATTGTTCGCAGGATGCGGATTTCAGGGTACAAGCAGGGACCCTCAGAAAGCGGTTTTTGGAAAAGGAGTACCCCAAGACTTTGATACAGAAGGCCTTTCAGGGGACTCATAGACTCAAACAGAGTGATCTCATTATGCCCAAGAGGGACCGGTCTGTCACAGAGCCTGCCCACAACAAGAAGTCATCAGACCTTACTCTGAATTTTATAACCACATACAGTAGAGACAATGGGGCCATAAGGAATACGTTGTTGAAACATTGGGACATCCTGCAGAATGATCCCATCCTCAAGCCCGTTCTGCCCATCAAACCAGGTGTCACCTTCAGACGGGCTCCCACAATCAAAAATATTATAGCACCAAGTCGCCTGGGGGCAAAGCCGGTGGGTCCCAAGGTCGCCCTCCCAGATGGATCATACAAATGTGGCACAAAGAATTGTTTGTGCTGCAGAAGTATTCAGCATAAGAAAACCACTTTTTGCTCCCTAGGGGGCTCTGAAATTTTTCATATTAAAAACCATCTAACTTGTCAATCCGATCATGTAGTCTATCTAGTTGATTGCATGTGCGGTAAACAATATGTGGGGAGGACAAGCCAGGCCCTCCATAATAGATTAAATTCACACCGCTATAACATTAGGATAGGTTTTATGCTGCATGGCCTCTCGAAACATTGTACGATTCAGCACAATAAATCTTTAGATTTCAAGATCACCCCCATCGAGCAGATTCCTCCAAATATCAGTAATAGGATGGAGGTTTTAAGTAAGAAGGAGACTTTTTGGATACACAGGCTGAACACTCTGAAGCCCTTTGGACTAAATGAAGTTACCGACCTTTTTTATTAAGTCCCTTTATGAGCTCTTCCTTTTCCAACCTATGCCCAAAAGCTAGTTTTTATTGCATCTCCAGGGATCACTAGATTGTTGAGTTTTTTTCAACATCAGGTATATTCTTGGCACTAAATGAGAGTTTTTTTTTTTTTGTTTTTTTTTTTTTTTTCTTTCAAAGGGGATACTTCCTCCCCCCCCCTTTTTTTAATATGGAATCAACCCTCAGGTTCTAGAATATCTTTCTGTAATTTTTTATGTATGTATTTATATGCATGTATTTGTTTGTATAATTTATACTTGTACGTGCGTCCAATTCAGATCCTTGTAAATATTTTTACATACCTGGTTTTTATATACCCAGTTTTATCTTATGGGGCTATTATCACTATCATCATTATCGTGATCATTATTGTCATCATCATTTTTTAACAGATATTTATCTGTTTTTCACTTGGCCCACTTTTAAATATTTTCCAACGCTTTTATTCATTTTATTTAAATATTTTCCAACGCTTTTATTCATTTTATTTCATCATTTTTATTCCATTGTATACCCATCTATTCATGTGTATATATACATATATCATATTTGTTTTCCATTAGAATTATCGATCAGATCGATGGTCTCCTTGCCCGTCGGTTTTTTTCACAAGCAGCACCTTCATATCAATATGTCTGTTTTTATACAATTTTTCCCCTTTTTTTCCCCTGACCACGATCACACTATCCATTATAGGTTCACCCATATGCATATGTGTCTATATCTTTGTGATCCCCTCCAGTATAGAATGCATTTTGTTCCAAACGCATTTCACTTCAAATTCATTTTATTTTTCCCGACAATCCCCCCTTTTTTCCCCCAATAATACAATGAGTATATCTAGAAGACATTTTTTTAATATTTCATTCAGCTTTCATGAGTCTCAAACCGGAACACATTTGACTCCGGTACACAAAAAATCCGTAAAAAAGCAGGAACGCCTTCCCTACACTTCACTCCAGCGAAACATCCAGTTTTACACACCCCTGTTTCACTCCAATATGACTCAGCAGGGATGTCCTCCCTTTTCACTCCACCCCTGTGAAATATCGGGGTCCCACATCACTGGTTTATCTCAGCATGTCCCCTCTCGAAGTTCACATCCCTTTTTGAGCGCACATCTCCTTTCATAGGGAGAAATCGCTTACTCCCCTCACGCCGCGCGTGCGCACTATAATCTTTCCCACGGTCTGAACCCATTTGACCCTTCACTGCAGGGAAGCCGCTTTCTGTGCAAGCGCTCCCCTTTGGTTTTTTGCCTGCGGGCGCGTCACCCTTGTAGAATCTAACAGTTTTATTCACGTTTTTCACACCATCCCTAAATATAATGTGTTTAAAATCCCAGAGCGTTCACTCACATATATATATATATATATTATAATTTTTCATTACAAAACCGGGTAGATGAAGAATTCTTATGTCATCCTTTGTGAGCCTCTCTGTTCTGGTATGGTTCTAGAGCAGAGTAATGGTGAATGAGGCAGATTCTTTATGTTCTTTTCGATACCTTCCTCTGTAGGTTCAAGTCCCTCGTTGCTCTCCTTTTTTTCCAAAAAGCTTCCCCCCCCCCCTTTTTCTCTTTTTCCCGAAGAATTACAATCATAGAGCACACATAAATAAATACACAATTTATGATAAAACAAATTTTATTTTATTACGCCTTTTTCCATTATACATATATATATGCAAAAAGTTTTTTCATATGATCATCTCATTGTATCACCTTGCTGATCATGAATATTCTTTCATTCAACTTATCGAAGTATGCAAGATTTGCATACATTAGAAAATAAAAAATAAAATGTTTTCCTTCTTTTTCCCTCCTCCTTCCCTCCTCCTCCCCCCCTCCCCTTTTTTTTTTTTCTAATCATGACGTAGATTCACTCCTCGTGTCTATGAGTCATGGGGTAATGAGGTCATTTTCAACAGCATGCCCTCTCCGTGTAATCTCTATTTAAACCCTGTTTTTTTCTGTACTGGTATATTTTTATTCCCTGAAGAAGAAGGCAGTGTGCCTTTGAAACGCGTTGGAATTGACTCAATAAAAATATCTAAGGAATCTTCAACAGTGTGGTTCATAGCGCGGCTGAAAAACCCGTTCCTTTTTTATCTCCGTTTTCAGTTACTATTTCTGACGGGGCCGCAGCTGGAACCAGCTCAGCACTCCCATACGCTATCATAGGGGTTGTGACTGTCACAACCAGACCAGGTGAGTGCATCTCTCTTTCTTCTCATACCCTAAATATCGGGTAAGACCCTATTGCGCCCTTGTTTCCCCCACTGCAGATTGCATCAATGAATCTCAGCCAGAGCACCACTGAGCCAGAGAACATTGCCTCACTGTTTTGCACAAATTCCCTCTCCCACATTCCCATGAAAAGATTGGCGTAGGATGGGGCACATGCCACCCCCATCGCCACGCCTCTTTTCTGTAGGAAAAAACGATCTTTGAAAACAAAATAATTGTGGGAGAGGATAAATTTCATCACAGTGAGAAGAAAATCAACAAGATCATTCTCCATATCCCTGTTGGTTAGAAAGAATCTCAATGCCGATAGTCCCAAGGGATGCAGGATGCTAGTGTAAAGGGACTCCACGTCACATGTGACGAGGAACATGTCCTCGTCCATGTGTATCCCATCTAGTCTTTGTAAGACTTCAGTGGAGTCCCTTACATAAGATGGTAATTCCATAACTATAGGCTTTAGGAAATGATCCAGCAATTTAGATACAGGTTCCACTAAGCTACCCACCCCTGAGACAATCGGTCTCCCAGGGGGATTCTTTAAGTCCTTGTGTACCTTGGGTAATAGATATAACGTTGGTACACAAGGAAATTTGATCTTTAGACCCTCCCATACTTTCTTGGGTAAAACTCCCACTTCGAGGGCTTCATCAAGTATATCATACAATTCATTTTGAAAGGATTCCGTAGGATCCTTAGGGAGTCGTTGATAGCAGAGGGGGTCGTGGAGCTGTCTGAAGACCTCTTTCTCATAGAGGTCCACAGGCCACACTACCACGTTGCCCCCCTTGTCTGCTGGTTTAAAGATGACACCCTTCATGTGTCTTAATTCTTCCAGGGCCTGTCGCTGCTCCCTACATAGGTTGTCGTACGGTCGGTGCTGAGGAATACGGAATATTGCCTCAACAACCATCCTAACAAATACCTCCACTGAGGAACACAATGATAGCGGTGGAAAGTATGTACTCTTTTTCTTAAAGAGTTCTGGAAACTTACCAGGTTGTGTGTTCATCTGCTCCAATAAGAGATCTTCTAATGCTTGTAATGCCGCCAGCTCTTCCTCTGTGGAGAATGAACCAGATTTTGATTTATTAGAGTGGTATTTCTTCAACAATAACTTTCGGGCAAAAAGGAAGGTATCCTTAATTGCCGTAAAGTGATCGAGGTTAGCTGTTGGGCTGAAGCCCAGACCTAAGGAGAGGACAGATTCTTGTGCAGCTGTCAAGACAATGTTAGATAAATTAATTACCTTTAAGGTACTTGTTGGTTTTGGGTCTGATTCAAAGCCAGATGGTTTATATTTCTTCGCCTTATTGCGTGTATAATATCCACCTGCGGCCGCTGATGTCTCTCCCCGGGGGTTATCAGCAGATATAGTCGAGATATCACTCATAGAAGATGAGAATGATGTCGTTCTAGTGGGATTTGGTCTTGATCTCCATCTATAGACTTTGTTTGTCTGGTAATCCCGGGTATCCCGCTGGAATTTATTCGTTTTTAAGGTCTGTATCTCTTTCTCCCACTTTTGGAAGGCATTGTTCAATTCCAAATCAAATTTTTGCATTTGTTCGGGAGAAAGTGCCTGTCTCACTCTGTCTGTCTGTCCCTTCACTCCTTTGATACCATGTACAGTGGGCGGTGCCAATACTTGACACCCCTCTCTGGTACATCGCCTTTGATATTCCACTCCTCCTTGGTATAACATCCACATTGGAGTGGACAAACCAACATGATATCCACTGAGAATATATATATATATATACTTTCTAATTACTATGCCATATTTGGAGAGCGATGACACCTCTTGTGTCACCCCTCTCCATAATGTTGTTTTAGTAGGGTCTAATATGATCTCTTATGCCCATAAAGTCCAAACTGTGAACCGTGATATACCTCTGAGTGCGTCTGCAACATCATCACTTTAGATATGTGTTTTATTTTAATTGAGGGAATGATATGGACACCTTATATGCAGCAACAATGGTACATAATGGATATATCCAATAAAGGATACAGATGATAATTGTTTGACATACATACCCCTTTCCTGTTATAAATGTATAGATATATGAATGGTACATTATACAAATTTATAAAAATTAATGCAATTTTCATGATTATAAGTTTGAACACTAGAGTTGTACCCTTCTGGATTTATTAATAGATTATATGGGGTTTCGCTATTTATTTACATTGTTCAGTATTCTATATACCTCACTATCCATATGGAGAAGACTGACTTTTGGTATACAACAAAATGGAGCTGCCTCCCCCTGTGCACAGCACTATGAGCACTGACGCTGCGGTGCGCATGCGCATTCCCGATCCTACGGCCTCGTGGCGTGGATGCGTCATCACATGCGACATCAGTCGCGTCTGGTGACGCACCCATGCCTCGTGGTGGCGGGGGGGAGTCTCCGCGTCCGTACCAGCAGCGTCCGGTAAACAAAGTGTTCATCATTAATAGCATTCAGCTGAGTGGGGACTATATAGGGTTGCCCAGCATTCCCTCACATCACTCCCTGACGAAGATACGTGAAACGATCGTTGGAGTGGTGTGAGGGAGGCTCTATCTACTAGGTAATTATACCATCTTTCTGCATGTTTATTTCACATGGGCTTGAAAATACTGGCTTGTATAGAATGATCGGATCTTTTCCTTGTGAGATCTGACACCTCTGCAATATGCTCTATTGTTGTGTCCACCGTATAAAGCTTATTTTTCTGCAAAGTGTATAAACACCAGGCCTATTTTGGCATTATATGTAATGGGACATATACGTTTTGCCTATAAAGCAGAGCACCTTGATTTGTATTCACATGCAGCTTTCCTATTCACCATATGAACAAGTTCATCCCAGAATATAGGGGATGATATGTGATGGTTTCAAGATATTAAATGATACTATGAATGGAATTTGCTAAAATCATGCCTTCTTGATAGACCCTTCATTTTACACCTTTGTTCCTATTTTTTATCATGTCTTTGTGTCTTTTGTGTACATGTTTTTTAATCATGTTAATAAAGATGGAATATTTTGCACTATAATATGGTCTTTTGAAGTGATTATAGGGATATATACTTAGTAACGCTCTGAAGACCACTATATAAAAAAGTTTTTTGAGTATTGATAACTTCCTTGTGAGTAAAAGTTAGAAAAATCACCTGGTCCTGACGGGTTTAATAATGAGTACTACAAGTCATTTGATACAACTCTATGCCCTTATATTACCAAGCTCATAAATTCTTTTCTGAATGGAACAAATATCCCGGATGAAATGCTGGAAGCCAACATTATCTTGCTCCCAAAGAGCACAGACAATATTTTAAACATTTCTAAATATAGGCCCATTTCTCTTATTAATACTGATACCAAAATAATTTCTAAATTTATAGTCAATCGATTGCTTCCAATTATCCCTAGTTTAATTAATATGGATCAGGTTGGATTTATTAAACATCGACAGGCTTCAGATGCTACTAGAAGATTACTTAATCTTTTGTCCCATGTAGAAAAAGAGAAACTGCCCACCATTTTGCTCTCCTTAGATGTCGAAAAGGCCTTTGACCGCATTCATTTGGGTTACATGTCCGCCACTCTTGACAAATTTGGTTTTCATGGGAAAATTTTAAATTTAATTTTAAAATTATATTCTACCCCCACGGCACGGATTTTGGTGAATAATTTCCTTTCAAATAAGTTTCGTATTTCTAATGGTACTAGACAGGGCTGTCCCTTGTCCCCTATACTCTTTGCCCTTATGATAGAACCGCTTGCTGAATCCATTAGATTAGATGAAAATATTAGGGGCATCCATTATAATAGAAGACAATACAAGATCTCATTATATGCGGATGACATTCTTTTGACGCTAACCAATCCGTTGGAGTCTTTGCAGCGTGTTACTTCTATTATTACAGATTTTTCTAATATTTCCTATTATCAATCTAATCATTCCAAATCTAAAATGTTGCAGTATAATTTAGACCCACATTTACGTCATTTTTTGCAGTTAGAATTTACGTTCGACTTGTCGTCCAATGAACTTCTATATTTAGGTATAATTATCCCTTCTAATTTACAGAAAATAATTTCGGTTAATGTCAGGCGCGCCTTAGATGTAATTCAAGCCACTTTGAATACCTTAAAAATCACTGAAACGTCCTGGGTAGGGAAAATAGTCTCTTATAAAGCTCTTATTCTACCAAAAATTTTGTATATAATGCGTTGTCTGCCTTTGACTATCCCTAAACAAATATTGGTAAAAATACAAGCACAGATCTCATCTTTTGTTTGGCAGGGGAAGGTTCCCAGAATCTCTAAACTTATCTTATTTAAGCATAAGAAAAATGGAGGTATTGGCTTGCCTAATATCCAAGCCTATTATTTGACGAATTTGGTCAAGCAAACCCAAAACACATTACTGGATCATTTCAACAATAGTTGGATGTACATTGAAAAAGGCCTGTGCAATAATCATCATAAACGGGATGTGATCTTGTCATATTTAATAAAAAAGAAACAAACGTTTAGTGGATAATCCGACTACAAAGGCAGAAATAAGAGTGTGGAGATTACTCCAAGATATTTTATTATACCAGGGCGAACCCCTCAGCGAGATTAGAGAGGTCTTGTTAGATTTATTAGAATTATTAATCCCACGTATTAAACTAGATGGTTGGAAAAAGAAGGGAATTTTAAACATGTGTAATTTATTAAGAAATAATTCTCTTTTAGGATTTGAGGCTCTTGCTGAGGTATACCATCTGCCTGATACAGAAAAGATTAATTGGGTTAGGATAAGTGAATTCTTGGCAGATACAACAACTTCTGCCTTCAAGATGCCGAGATTACTGAATGTTCTTTTGCACAATCCGACTAATGAGATCTTCTGGAAAACTAGTAACATTTACTGAATATTCAATGATAATCTCCAATTGACTAAATTACAGTATATGAAATCTTGGGAAAGAGATCTGGATTGCTCATTCTCACTTAAACGATGGCAAACTTCCTTGAAACACACATATACAAATTGTGCTTGTGCTAATTTGCAGGAAACAGTATAAATTACTTAGTAGATGGTATTATACGCCTCAGAGATTAAATGCCATCTCATCCTCTAATTCAAGTTTTTGTTGGAGGGGTTGTGGCTGTACTGGCTCTTTTTTCCATATTTTTTGGAGTTGTCCTTTGTTGGTACCCTATGGAAAGACACAGAACATCTTATATATACAGTAACCTCAGTTAGAATTCATTTGACCTCTGAGCTAGTTCTCCTCTCTATTGGTTTGGAGGAGTTGAAAAAGCGGTGTAAACAAATTACTTGCCATATTCTTATGGTAATTAAATCTTTACTAGCGGCCAAAAGGAAGGAAATAGATGTCCCCTCAATACAAGAAGTTATAGATAGGGTTTCCTTACACAACATATATGAGTACAACATAGCCCTGAAGGAAGGTAACTTTTCTAGATATGCTGAGAGGTGGTATCTGTGGTCTCTTAAATTTAACCCAACCCTTAAGATATACGACCTTTGATGTTATTCTCTTGTTTTTTTTTTTTTTTGTTTTTTCCTACATATATTAGTTTGAATTTTCTTACTGTGTGCAAAATTTGCCTTATATTTGCAGTATGTTTCTTTTGCATAGTAATAGTTGCTAGGAATCCTGGAGTTGTATATTTTTATTTATTTATTTATTTTTTTAATGTTGCCTTTCAAATTATATCTAAAGCCTATTGTTTGTTAAAAAATGACAAAAATTGTAAAATAAGTAATTTCAATGCTTGCTACACCTCATTTTATGTTTCCCCTTTCCCTTTTCCCTGTTATAAATAAAGACAGTATACAAAAACAGATACGTTTTTATTTGAAAGTGTTTTGCGGGTTGTTATGATTACAGGGATACCAAATATGTTTGTTATTTGCAGAATGTTTATGTTTACTATTTTTTTTTTAATTACATTGTTGTAATTTTTTTCATTGTTTTTTAATAATTTTACAGGAATGAAAATAACTTTTAAAAAAAGACTTTTATTTTTTCTTTAGAATACAGGAAAATAGAAATACACTGCTATATACAGATGTATCTCTGCGTTCCAGTATAATGTGACTGTGGGTTCAGAGCAGCTTCCGGATTTACTATTGCAAAATTTAAATGAATATATAGTGATTGAAACAAGTGCCAAATGAGCCTTTTTTTCTTTATTATCGCATGCCACATTAAATAGAATATCAGTGTAAATGAATTATCTATATATTTTTGCCCTGATAAAGCTAATCTGTACATTTTTACAGTGACACAGAATTGAATTCAGATCCAGAAACATCAGCTAATCATAGATTATTTGCTGCTCCAGAAGAAGAGTCACAAGCCTCTGTAATAACTGCAAAAAGAAGCAGGTGTGGCACACCACATGTAAGTATTTCTATCAATTAGTATGTCACACTGTACTTAAAGGAGTTGTCCAATCTAAAAGGACAAATTCACAGTGACAGCAATAAGTGTTGTAAGGATTCTCCAGAGTCAAAGCAGGGAACAACAGTAATCTGGTCATAATCCTCCTAATTATGCACAGTCTCAATCAATACTTATTGTACATGCTTAATTAGCAATATCATATTCCATAGTGCTTTACAGACATCAATTTCAGTGTCCCCATTGGGGCTCACAAGCTAAGCCCCCTATCAGTATGTCTTTGGAGTATAGGAGGACCCCATGGGGGGAACATACAAGCTCCTTGCAGATGTTGTCTTTAGTGGGACTTGAATCCATGACCCCAGTGCTGCAAAGCAGCACAGTTAACCACTGCACTACCAGCCTCCCCTAAGTGTACTGCACAAGGTCACTCCCATCTAGTCAGATTCTGGCCAGGAGTATGCATATCACAAACATGCTGCAATGTAGAATTCACAAGTCTGCTGTCATACAGAGTCACTTAAGACTGGACAAATTCTTTAAAACTGCTCGGTGGATATGGACATACAGTGCCTACAAGTAGTATTCAACCCCCTGCAGATTTAGCAGGTTTGATAAGATGCAAATAAGTTAGAGCCTGCAAACTTCAAACAAGAGCAGGATTTATTAACAGATGCATAAATCTTACAAACCAACAAGTTATGTTGCTCAGTTAAATTTTAATAAATTTTCAACATAAAAGTGTGGGTCAATTATTTTTCAACCCCTAGGTTTAATATTTTGTGGAATAACCCTTGTTTTCAATTACAGCTAATAATCGTCTTTTATAAGACCTGATCAGGCCGGCACAGGTCTCTGGAGTTATCTTGGCCCACTCCTCCATGCAGATCTTCTCCAAGTTATCTAGGTTCTTTGGGTGTCTCATGTGGACTTTAATCTTGAGCTCCTTCCACAAGTTTTCAATTGGGTTAAGGTCAGGAGACTGACTAGGCCACTGCAACACCTTGATTTTTTCCCTCTTGAACCAGGCCTTGGTTTTCTTGGCTGTGTGCTTTGGGTCGTTGTCTTGTTGGAAGATGAAATGATGACCCATCTTAAGATCCTTGATGGAGGAGCGGAGGTTCTTGGCCAAAATCTCCAGGTAGGCCGTGCTATCCATCTTCCCATGGATGCGGACCAGATGGCCAGGCCCCTTGGCTGAGAAACAGCCCCACAGCATGATGCTGCCACCACCATGCTTGACTGTAGGGTTGGTATTCTTGGGGTCGTATGCAGTGCCATCCAGTCTCCAAACGTCACGTGTGTGGTTGGCACCAAAGATCTCGATCTTGGTCTCATCAGACCAGAGAACCTTGAACCATTCTGTCTCAGAGTCCTCCAAGTGATCATGAGCAAACTGTAGACGAGCCTTGACATGACTCTTTGAAAGTAAAGGTACCTTACGGGCTCGTCTGGAACGGAGACCATTGCGGTGGAGTATGTTACTTATGGTATTGACTGAAACCAATGTCCCCACTGCCATGAGATCTTCCCGGAGCTTCTTCCTTGTTGTCCTTGGGTTAGCCTTGACTCTTCGGACAAGCCTGGCCTCGGCACGGGTGGAAACTTTCAAAGGCTGTCCAGGCCGTGGAAGGCTAACAGTAATTCCATAAGCCTTCCACTTCCGGATGATGCTTCCAACAGTGGAGACAGGTAGGCCCAACTCCTTGGAAAGGGTTTTGTACCCCTTGCCAGCCTTTTGACCCTCCACGATCTTGTCTCTGATGGCCTTGGAATGCTCCTTTGTCTTTCCCATGTTGACCAAGTATGAGTGCTGTTCACAAGTTTGGGGAGGGTCTTAATTAGTCAGAAAAGGCTGGAAAAAGAGATAATTAATCCAAACATGTGAAGCTCATTGTTCTTTGTGCCTGAAATACTTCATAATACTTTAGGGGAACCAAACAGAATTCTGGTGGTTTGAGGGGTTGAATAATAAATGACCCTCTGAATAAACTTTTCACAATTTAAAAAAAAAAAAAAAAAAAAAAAAGAAATAACATTCTTTTTTGCTGCAGTGCATTTCACACTTCCAGGCTGATCTACAGTCCAAATGTTACAATGCCAAGTTAATTCCGAATATGTAAACCTGCTAAATCTGCAGGGGGTTGAATACTACTTGTGGGCACTGTAACTGTACATCTGAAAGTGTGGAAAGGGCTCATGAGTTGAGCTTTCTCTACACGTACTAGATGTCTGCTATGCTACATGGCTGGCGTCTATCACTAACAGATGATCTCCCCTCACTAAATGTGAACAATTTATATGCTGCTGTTAATCAATCATTTACAGCAGAATTGAAATGGAACGTTCACCAGTGAGACAGATTACCATGTACCTATGAGTTACTATGGAAGCCAGGAGCCTGCTGAAGGCCCCAGTTGTCATCATCTTGGTACACACGATGAGCTTCATAGGAGACTGGTATTTACACTACACACTGCAATACTTTTGTATTGCAGTTTACAGTATACAGTAGATGATTAGAAGATAGCAGATTCAAGTTTTCCTAATCAGACTTAAAGAAAAGTAAAAGCTAAAGGAAGGTTTTTTTTAAACGATTCCCATACAGTGGAAGCTTGGTTAACGAGAACAATCCATTCTGGGAGTGTGCTTGTTAAGCAAGTTACTCATTCAGCAAAGCAAGATTTCCAATAGGAAATCATTGCAATGCACACAATTCGTTCCACAACTTGTTAAATGTCCCATCCTGGTCCCCTATTGTGTCATTCCACACATGCACAAACACACACAAACACGTACAAACACACATTAACACACACAAGCACGCACGTACATGTACATATTATGCTCACCTTACCTTCCGTTCCATCGCCAGTCTCCTGGGACTTGCTAGTACGGGCTGTGTATCGGGTTACCATCACAATGAGGGAGGAACTTCCGCACCCAGAGCACTGACGTCAAAGGCAGGAGCCGCTTGCCTCTGATTAGTCAGCGCGCTGCCTTTGAGTAGCGGTGACAGAGGAAGTTCCTGCTTCGTCGCGATGCCTGCCGATACACAGCCTATACCGGCGAACTACAGGTCCCAGGAGGCCGGCGATGGAACAGTACACATATTATGCTCACCTTACCTTCCATTCCATCGCCGGCCTCTTGGATTTTGTAGTTCGCCGCGAGGATTCCTCTCACGTCACGATGTACCGGCGAACTACAAGAACCATGAGGCCGGTGATGGAACAGAAGGTAAGGTGAGCATAATACTGTATGTGTGTGCGTGCGTGTTTGTTTGTGTGTGTTTTGTGCGTGCTTGTATGTATTTGTGTGGACTGCAAGAGTGGGTTAGAGCGCGGTGGATGTACGGAACCGGAAGTGTGTGCGGTGAGTATTTTGCTCATACAGCAAAGCTTTCTCGTAAACCGAGTTACAAATTTACAGAAAGCTTTGCTTGCTAAGCGAAATTCTCATTAACTGTGTTACTCGTTAAGCGAGGTTCCACTGTACATTGAACACTGTAAAAATGAACCTCAAAAAACAGTGGTGGAATTGCATTTTTTTTCACAATTTCATTCCACTTGGAATTTTTTCCCATTTTTTAATGTGGTCTGCACATTCCCATCACATGACCCCGAGCTCCGTGACCTCAGATGTCCGGTGAGGTCACATCAACTTCCAGTTGACCTGACATCACCAGGGCCGGCCCCAGTATCCCTGAGTGACTGGGCTGTGGGCGACATTTCACCGCTCATCACAGCCCAGCGTCGCTTCTGCTTGCGGTGCTCTGCAGTAAAGGAGAGAGCAGGGAGATGCTGGGCTGTGATGAGCTGTGAAATGCTGCCCACAGCCCAGTGACTCATGGAGACTGAGGCAGGCTGCTGTGATGTCAAGTCAACTGGAAGTTGACCGGACATCAGAGGTCACGGAGTCTGGGGGTCACATAATGGGGATGAGCGGACGGCAATAGCGCCACTCACATGCACTATTGCCAATACAAAGTATTTGAGAGAAGCCTTGTTTCTCAACGTTATATCGATGTAGTCAGTAATGCTAATTAGTGAACCACCCCTTTAATGAATTGTGTGCTCTATTTTGATGGGGTTTTTTTGCAAAAAAAGTAAATAAAATCAAGTCAAAAATGAGAACTAATTAAGGTTCAGTTTTCGACATTATTTGCGATTGATTTGGTCTTTTTTTGCTCTCTGGTGTTCGATGTGGCAAATTAATTAAGAGGGGAATTCTAATTTGGTACATCTACAGTATATACCGTACACCTCCATGTGCCTCGCCTCATCACTGATTTGAGTACCATTTCTGGCACTAAACCCCCCAGCACGTTTTGGTGAATTTGACAAGTGGATGTATAGCCACATCCCATCCCATGGCAGATCCTCACAAACTCTGCCAATTTTGGGGGAGTTGATTCAAACATTCATCAAAACACCAAAAAATTGCTTATAGTTTTGCACAACACCAAGTTACACAAAAATGTTATGCCTTTTCAAATCATTCTACACTAATATTCTGAATTAAAATAATTGATGAATCTGCCCCTTTGGCTTTTTTACAGTTTGACATAGTTGAATGTGGCAAGAATTCTGGTTGGTGGGCTTTGCAACAGGCATGGTCACCAGAAAAATGCACAGACCAACTGATGTTTCTCATTTACCATCTCTAGAGCCAAATCTTCATTGGAGCTGAAATAGAACAAGTTCCATGTATTTTAGATGTTCTTCTTTATCACTTCTACTACTAGTTTAGCTACTGAGAGAATTTTTTTTTATATTGTATTACTATTAGTGATGAGCGAGCATGCTTGTAACTACTCGGTACTCGCACGAGTATCGCTGTACTCGGGCTGCTCGGCGGGGACCGAGTAATCTCGCGATACTCGTGCTGTACTCGTGGTCTTCATCCCTGCATGTTGGCGCTCTTTTGAGAGCCAGCCCTCATGCAGGGATTGGCTGGCAGACCACTGCAATGCCACAGCCCTGTTAGTTGTGGAATTGCAGTGATTGGCCGGCCTGCACAGCGTGACCGAGCCTTTATACCGGCCGGCGCGCTGTGCTCTGCTCACAGCTATCCAGACAGTGAGTGCAGGGAGAGTGTCGCTGATTCAGGGAAAGCTTTGCGGCCCTTTATAGCTTTTTCAGTTGCAGGGCTGCAAACAGTGTGACCAAAAGTCCTTCTCAGGACTTTTCTAGTTGTATACAGGCAGGCAGGGTATAGCCAGGTCGGAGTACAGTAGCAGAGTCCTTCTCAGGACTATTGTTGCTATATACAGGCAGGGTATAGCCAGGTCTGAATACAGGCTAGTGACCAGAAGAGTCCTTGTCAGGACTATTGTACCAGTATACAGGCAGGCAGGCAGGCAGGGTATATATAGCCATTCCTAGTGGTGACCGTATACCAGCCTTCATCATATCTGGGGCTGGTGTACACAGTCTAAAACAGTCCAGATAGTGTCTGACTTGTCTGTAATTGTCGCTCCCCAAAAAAACCTGTTAGGTTCTTATTGCGTCCGTGCTTGGTTTTTAAAACCGCACGTGTGTGCCTGTCGGTGGCAGCGTACAGGTGCACTTGTGTGCAATTTCCACAAACTTTGATATAACGCACAAGTAGTGAATATACACGTCAGCACAGCATTGCAAAATGCGCAAGGGCATTGGCAAGGAACAAGGAAGTGGACGTGATGGTGGTGCAGGCAGAGGCCGAGGTCGTGGGCAAGCTCTAATTTCGCCACAACAAAGGGCCACATCTAGTCGCTCGCACGTCCTGTCCCAAATTCTTGGGGACCGCAGCAGTACACCGCTCTTGAACCAAGACCAGTGTCAACAGGTTGTTAGTTGGATAGCAGATAATGCTTCCAGTCAGATTGGCACCACCACAAACACTCTGTCTTCCACACGGTCAAGTGTCAGTAGCCGTGATACTGCACCGCACATTTCTGAACCTGATCCTCCTTCCTACCACCAGGCTGAGTACACGTCCTCCTCGGACATTAATGATCCCACACTTGGACACTCGGAAGAGCTGTTCACGTTTCCATTCACACATTCTGGCCTCTCGCCAGCTCATATTGAAGTGGGTCATGAGGAGATCGTCTGTACAGATGGCCAAATATTTGAGCAGCCACGTTCTCACGAAGTTGGCAACGTGTCTCAACAAGTGGTGGACGATGATGAGACACAATTGTCAGGAAGTCAGGAGGAGGAGCAGGGTGCGGAAGAGGAAGACGACGTGGTGGATGATCCAGTAACTGACCCAACCTGGCAGGAGGATATGCAGAGCGAGGACAGCAGTGCACAGGGGGAGGGAGTCGTAGCATCACAACAGGCAGTAAGAAGCAGGGTGGTGGCCCCAGGCAGAAGTCAGGCAACCGTTCCCCGGAACAACACGACGACACAAGGTGCCTGTACAAATGTTAGGTCTTACCGAGTCTGGCAGTTTTTTAAGTTGGATCCAGATGATTCTAAAAAGGCCATTTGCAACACCTGCCGTGCCAGCATCAGCAGGGGTACCAAAACTAGCAGCCTGACCACCACCAGCATGATCAGGCACATGTCAGCTAAGCACCCGACTTTGTGGGAAGTACAACAGAGTCGAGGAGCAGTGCTTGCTGATGTCACTGCTACGTCTTCGCTGGTTGTGCATGCGAGCCAATCCCCTGTCCATGCTGCCTGCGAACAAGCCTCCTCCACTCCTGCACCTGCAGTTGCCTACGCAGAAAGAACACCATCATCAAGCACGTCCTTGTCCCAGCGCAGCGTTCAGTTATCCATTCAGCAAACCTTTGAACGCAGGCGCAAATACACTGCCAACACCCCACATGCCACAGTTCTAAATGCTAACATTTCGCGACTGCTTGCGCTGGAAATGTTGCCTTTTAGGCTGGTGGAGACAGAAGCATTCCGTGACCTGATGGCGGCAGCTGTCCCACGTTACTCGGTCCCCAGCCGCCACTATTTCTCCCGGTGTGCCGTCCCCGCGTTGCATAACCACGTGTCACAAAACATCACACGTGCCCTGAACAACGCTGTTTCACCCAAGGTCCACCTAACCACAGACACGTGGACAAGTGCTTGTGGGCAAGGCCGCTACATCTCGTTGACAGCACACTGGGTTAATATTGTGGAAGCTGGGACCCAGTCTGAGCGAGGGACGGAACACGTCCTTCCCACACCAAGGTTTGCAGGCCCTACCTCAGTCAGTGTTTCACACACACTCTACAGCTCCGGAATGTCATGCTCTTCAGCCTCCTCCTTCTCCTGCGCATCCTCATCCACTGTACCCTCCACACCAGTCACAAGCTGGAAGCACTGCAGCACTGCCTCGGCGAAGCGGCAACAGGCTGTGCTGAAGCTAATCTGCATAGGTGACAAACCCCACAATGCAGAAAAGCTGTGGACAGCTCTGAAACAGCAGGCAGATCACTGGCTCACACCTCTGAACCTAAAGCCAGGAAAGGTCGTGTGTGACAATGGCCGGAACCTGGTGGCGGCTTTGAGGCGAGGCCAGCTGACACATGTTCCATGCGTGGCCCATGTGCTCAACCTCGTGGTTCAGCGGTTTATAAAGTCATACCCAGAGCTGTCTGATCTGCTGGTAAAAGTTCGCCGCCTGTCTGCACATTTTCGAAAGTCACCTACTGCTTCAGCCGGCCTTGCCGGCTTTCAGCGCAGTTTGCATCTTCCGGCTCACAGACTGGTGTGTGATGTCCCCACGCGTTGGAATTCAACTCTGCACATGTTGGTCAGGATATGTGAGCAGAAGAGGGCAGTTGTTGAGTACCTGCATCACCTAAGCCGTCGGGAAATGGTTCAAATTCCACACATAACACCTGAGGAGTGGAGATGGATGTCAGACCTATGTACCATCCTCCAAAACTTTGAGGACTCCACCAAGATGGTGAGTGGTGATGACGCCATTATTAGCGTCACCATACCGCTACTCTGCCTTCTAAAATGGTCTCTGCTGAAAAACAAACATGATGCATTGCAGGCGGAGCGCGATGAGTTGCAGCAAGAAACAGTAGTGGGTGTGGGTGATAACACACAGCCCAGCCTCGTCTCATCACAACGTGCAGTGGAGGACTATGACGAGGAGGAGGATGAAGACATGGAGCAACTCTCCGGCCAAATTGAGGATATGACATGCACACCAGTCATATCCTCGGTTCAGCGTGGCTGGCCAGAGGACAGGGTAGATGAGGAGGAGGAGGAGGAGGAGGACAGCATGTTCAGTCATCTTGTTGGTCAGGCTACTGAAGTCCTGGCTGTTAAGAGTCTGGCGCACATGGCTGACTTTATGGTAAGCTGCCTGTCTCGTGACCCTCGCGTTAAGAACATCTTGGCCGACAATCATTTCTGGTTGGTAACACTGTTAGACCCACGCTACAAGGAGAACTTTTTGTCTCTTATTCCCGTGGAGGAGAGGTCAACCAAAATGCAGCAGTTCCGGAAGGCCATAGTCACGGAAGTAGGCAAAGCATTCCCCTCACAAAACGCTAGCGGCATAGGTCATGAATCAGTGGACAACCGAGGCGTACAGCCGAGAGAGGCACAAGTCCAATCCGCCAGAGGTAGGGGAACAGTCTTTAAGATGTGGGACAGTTTTCTCAGCCCCTCACGTACCACAGCCCCTGAGGTGCGGGGTAGTGCCACAAGAAATCCTAAGTTTGCCCAGATGCTGAAGGAGTACCTTGCAGATCGAACAACTGTACTCCGACATTCCTCTGTGCCTTACAATTATTGGGTATCCAAGCTGGACACGTGGCATGAATTGGCTCTCTACGCCTTGGAAGTCCTGGCCTGCCCTGCTGCTAGTGTTTTGTCAGAGCGTGTTTTTAGTGCCGCAGGTGGAATCATTACAGATAAACGCACCCGCCTGTCAACTGAAAATGCTGACAGGCTGACTCTGATCAAGATGAACAAGGGTTGGATTGGGCCAGACTTCACCACACCACCAGCAAATGAGAGCGGAATTTAAAGTTTGCCATGTACCTCCACTCACCCATGGGTACACACTTCTGGACTTTGGATAATCGCTGGACTGCTCCTCCTTCTCCTCATGCGCCACCATGATGACCGTTACAAATTGCAATACTTAGGCCTTTGTTTCAGGTATACCCCCAGTGGTAAATTTTTTCGCCCATTCTTTGCAGAATGGACATTACAACGACAGGAGACCCGCTCCTTTGCAATGGGAACAATGTTTTGAGGCCCTCATGCACGTCTCTATCCAGGGACAACGTGGAGCCTCCCAATTTTTGGCTGCCCTGCCTAAGGGCTATACTATAATACACCCACTTCCTGACAATGGACACTTAATGTTTTGAGGCCCTCATGCACGTCTCTACCCAGGGACAACGTGGAGCCTCCCAATTTTTGGCTGCCCTGCCTAAGGGCTATACTATAATACACCCACTTCCTGACAATGGACACTTAATGTTTTGAGGCCCTCATGCACGTCTCTACCCAGGGACAACGTGGAGCCTCCCAATTTTTGGCTGCCCTGCCTAAGGGCTATACTATAATACACCCACTTCCTGACAATGGACACTTAATGTTTTGAGGCCCTCATGCACGTCTCTACCCAGGGACAACGTGGAGCCTCCCAATTTTTGGCTGCCCTGCCTAAGGGCTATACTATAATACACCCACTTCCTGACAATGGACACTTAATGTTTTGAGGCCCTCATGCACGTCTCTACCCAGGGACAACGTGGAGCCTCCCAATTTTTGGCTGCGCTGCCTAAGGGCTATACTATAATACACCCACTTCCTGACAATGGACACTTAATGTTTTGAGGCCCTCATGCACGTCTCTACCCAGGGACAACGTGGAGCCTCCCAATTTTTGGCTGCCCTGCCTAAGGGCTATACTATTATACACCCACTTCCTGACAATGGGCACTTAATGTTTTGAGGCCCTCATGCACGTCTCTACCCAGGGACAACGTGGAGCCTCCCAATTTTTGGCTGCCCTGCCTAAGGGCTATACTACAATAGACCCACTTCCTTCCAATGGGCACTTCAGGTTTACAGGCCCTCATGCACGTCTCTACCCAGGGACAACGTGGAGCCTCCCAATTTTTGGCTTCCCTGCCAAAGGGCTATACTATAATACACCCACTTCCTTCCATTGGGCACTTCAGGTTTACAGGCCCTCATGCACGTCTCTATGCAGGGGCATTGGTGAACCTCACAATTTTGGACTGCCCTGGCAAAGGAAAATACTACAAAGACTCACTTCCTCAAAATGGGCACATTAGACTCAAGAGGCCTTCATGTACGTCTCTTCTCAGGGACATCGGAGTGCCACACAATGTTTTCACGTAAAATCTTTCATGTATTAATCTCAAAAAGTAACATACACCAGCTCTATCTCCCTATTGGGTATGTGCCCTTAACATTTCTGCCATGAAAAATCATTTTGGGGTCATTTTGGAAGGTTTTCTGGTGAGTCCGTAAAAATGGCGTGAAACGCGGACAAAATTGTTCACAGCTGTGACTTTTGAGTGATAAATGCTTCAAGGGGTCTTCCCCATGCTGTTGCCATGTCATTTGAGCACTCTTCTGAGACTTTTGTGACATTTTTAGGGTTTCTACATGCTGCCGGTGGTCATTTCACAAAAATACTCGGGTCTCCCATAGGATAACATTGGGCTCGTTGCTCGGGCCGAGTACACGAGTATCTTGGGCCCGAGCTTCGAGCACCCGAGCTTTTTAGTACTCGCTCATCACTAATTACTATACCTCCCAACTTCTGAAGAAGAGAAAGAGGGACAAGCTATGTGGCACGCATAGTGTAAAGCCCCATTACCTTCAGGTCGCCTCAGGGTCTCCAGGGACTTTACGTGCTGGGAATTTTCCTGGAACGGGTAGGTCAGGTTAACTTCAATGGGAATCGTGACGCCATTCTCGGTAATTGCGGTCAGGGGGTGACCACCACTACAGTTTAGGGAGCGCCTGGGGCTGATGGTAGATGCAGTCAGTTGTTGTGGCCTCCCGAGAGTGAGGCTGGCCCCAGGGCCCAGTGTAAGTGTGTAGTACCACAGGTCGCAGAAGAACTCACACACATGCAGCAATGTCTTTCAGGGTTTTTACTCACTTTTCTGATGGTAACGTGAGACAACCCGGGCGATGCTACGATGAACCAGGTGGAACCAGGTATCCCTTCGGCTGATATAGGGGTGACTGCTGACTCGCCTTTCTAGCCCTTCTTGTTTTGAGGTGACCCCGACTTGGAGTTCTCCCCTTTCTGACCCGTTTGCTGACAGTGTGGACCAAGGATAAGATGGCTCCAGGCTCGATCCTCCTTATGAGCCCCCTCATTGCTGTTGATGCTGCGGGTTCTGTGTGGTTTGGTGAGGTACATGCAGCACTCTCACCAGCAGGTTTAGCAGGTTGAGTAGATGGGTTACTGCTCAGGGGACCTGTTTCCCCGTGCGGGCCTGATCTACCAGTAGTCTCCTTACTCAGCCACCTCTTCACTACTTCAGGCAGCACCACTGGGTAGCCGCTCTCCCCCGCCAGCAGCCACTACAGGTGCAGGGTCTGACAGTGTCCTGCTCTTCTGCTCTACACCTCAGACGCGGCTGCTCCACTTCTACTCCTCTAACTGCCACTGCACAACTCCCTGTCTCCAGTCCCACTACCCACCACTAGCTGGGATGCGAGGGACACGCCCCCTCCCTGGGTCTGCCCAGGGGTCCCTCCTAAGCTGTATGTGTGTCCTGGTTACTAAGTGTCTGTGTGTCCACACCCTAGTCAGCCTTTGGGATTATCTGTTTTGTACTCACTCAGCCTGAGTGCAGTACTCAGTGGTGCCTGACCAGGTCAGGGGCGCCACATTAGCACACCACTACAAGTTTTGACTGCACCCCTAGCCACACTCCAAACCACACCCATTTACCATTTTTTTCTACCCAGTAGGAGGAGATGTCAGGGGAGTGAGGAACATTCAGCTACGTCCAGGACTGTAGGGTGTAGACCCAAAACCAGGACTGTCCTACAGTATCCAGGACAGTTAGGATTAGACCGGTGTCTCCGACGCGGCTTTTAATTATCCAGGTCTGGCACAACATCATCTGTACATCATGCTCATCTCTAGTTGGGATCTATAGATTTATTTTTTGTTCATTCATTAATCGTAGCAGACAGAAATTTCTCATCTTGATGTTAGCTTTGCTGTACAATATTCGAACTTTTTGTATCTCTAAGGCCATGTTCACACATTGCATAAATACTGTGGGGAAGGGGGGGGTTTCTGCAGGTGTCTACACTAAACAACACAATAACAATCTTCTCCATTTTTTGCATCTTTTCAGTATTTTTTTATGCCTTTTCCCATTTATATGATGCATTTTGGTGTAGATGTAAAGGTGTGTTTTTAAGTGTTTTTTATAGTACAGAAAAGCTTTGATTTAACACTTAAAAAAGTACCTGCAGTTTTTTACATTTGTTTTTTTTAGACTCCACATAGAAGCCTCTGGAGAAATCAGGCACCAAAACTGTAGAGATCAGCTGCGCCATTAGACGCACAGTGGGTGAAGTATTCATGACCTCACATCTACCTTGTTTGGACATTTTAATGCAGGAGAATATCTGTGCAAAAAAAGCAGCAGCAAAACGCAGCATTTATGTTACATGTGAACACAGACTAACTGTCCAAGCAAAGAAAATGTGATTTCATTAAATCTTTGCCCATTAAGGGTCTAAAGATGCGGCTGCACTGTTCGGATTTGGTGCTTTTTTTCATAAGGTTTTATGTGGCGCCTGAAAAAGATCCAGGTAAAGAAAAAAACACCTTTGCATTTTAAGTGCAGAATCAAAGCTTTTCTGTAGTATTAAAAAGCATAACAAAACAGATTAACATCTGCATCAAAAATGCATCAAATACTGGGGAAAACAAAGAAAATGCAGCAAATAGGCAATAATCAAAGACGATTTTATTCTTGTGTGCAGAACACACATAGTAGAAAAAAACTTAATTTACACTACGTGTGAACATGCCTCGATGCTACAATATTATTGCTTTTTTATATAGAGTTAATAAAGAAAAATAATCATGCTATGATTTTATGCCATTTACTGATCACTGTAAATAATCTGATCGCTGTGTTGTGTGGATCATTAGGATTACAGGTACACCAAATATGTATGTTATTTGCTGATTTGTGATGTTTAGTATTTTTTTTAAAAAACTGTCATTATTGTAATTTTTTTTAATTTATTTTTTAGTAATTTTATCGTAAAAAAAAAAATTTTTTTTTTTATTCTCCTTCTATAATACAAGAACATAGAAATACACTGATATATACATTGTATCTCTATGTACCAGTATAATTTGCCTGTGGATTCAGAGCCTGCAATGCAGATCAAGTATAGAAATTCCTCCCAGTGATGTCTTTGGAGCCTGTGATTCATGCCTTCAGTTGTTGATAGAAGTTGTGGGTTCAAGTCCTAGGGAGACTCTCGAAGAGATTACATTTTTGTAATTGTTTTTTATTATTTTTTTAGTACAGTAATTTTATTGAATCAATCAAAAACAGATGTTTTTCTTAAAGGGAATCTGTCAGCAGGTTTATATTAACTTGTCTAAAAGCAGAATGATGCAGGCAAAGAAATCCAAAGATCAACAATGTATCACTTAAATTACTGTGTACAGCCATTCTTCCACAGTTAAAGATTTGAGATTTTGCATGTAGCAGTGCTCGGAAAGCTTGCCCGCCCACACCAGGATTTCATTGTGTGACGCCCCGGGCTATCAGGTCGTCACAGAGTATTGTGCAATCTGCCCTTCTGTGCAAATATCCACCTCCTCCTTGGTTACGGGTCCCTAACCAATGGTGTTGCCAAAACCAGCTAATCAAAATCCTAGGAACACTCTGCACCACACCCACTAGACACACCAGTGGACGGCCTAAGTGGAATAGGGTCGCCCACTTGGGGGGTTGATAAGGGGAGGTCAGGAGTGTTAGGAGTAGGCCAGTGTAGTGTTGGAAGTGAAGGAGAGAGGAGGTCAGGAGCTGGGCTCCTTAGAAGTACTAGGTAGCAGACGGTAGTCTGAGCCTGGTAGAAGCTGGACCCCCGGTCGTAGGGGATCATGATAAGGGGCAGAGTATTGTTGTGGAGGACAGCCGGCGACCTTGTACCATCACCGGGCTGGGACCAGGGCATGACGGGGTATGTGGACCCTAGGTCAGGGAGTAGCTTCAGGCAACCTGACAATTTACCCGACGAGAATGGAGCCTTCAAGATCCGCTCTCCACCCGCTCAAAAATCGGGGTACTAGCGCAACGAAGGGGATAGGACTTTCCACTAAAACTTTCCAGGAAATCCCAAGCATGAACCCTGAGAGCAAGCTCCCTCAGTTAGCCACACTGGGGAGCGGGACTTGACTAGTTTCAAGCTATAGTGGCCAACTAAGAAGAGAACAAGGTGCCAAGGGAAAAGTCACAGGTCGTCAGGCAACACCAGCAGAAATGGGACCCAAATGTGCTCCCCTCAGCAGCAGCGGTGTCCAGAACTTTAGTTTACTAAGTTGTCGGTCAGCTTTATGGACTGAGTGAGTAAGCAAGTGACCCTTACCTTCCCAACGGCACATCCCCGTCACTATCACCGAGTCCTGGGGCATACCCCCACCCGCGGAGGGGTTAAACACCTAGCTGCCCACTCAATCGCTCCCGGGTGCTCCCCAGCTGCAGCGGTGGTATTCCACCTTACCACACACCACGGGTGGCGTCACAAACTGTAGATACACCATCCCTTTTAAATATCCCCTTCATTTGAGTCGCCTCACGACCCCCGGGTCCGGACACCCCTCGAGCCATCGCGGATACGGATCCGAGCAGCTCGGCTGCTGACGTGGGGCGGCTCAATTGTACATTGATATAGACAGAAGCTGCTAATTACAGAACGGAGCAGAGTTGGACTAGAGCTCATGTGCTGCTGAGACTCACTAATGATAGAGGTAGCAAGTTTAAACTAACATTACAAGTAAACAAAAGTAGACTATGCAATAAAACACGCAGGGCTGAATTTTCTGTTTTAACTCTTACAGCATGCTGTCTTTAGGTTACATTGCAAAAATTTGCTGACAGAGTCCCTTTAACCTATAGAATACAGGAATATAGAAATACACTGCTGTGTACAGATGTATCTCTATGTACCTATATAATCTGCTTCTGGGTTCACTGCCTGCAATGAAGATTATTATACAATATTCTCCTGTTGTCTTTAATGTGGACTGTGGCTCATAATAGGAGCTGTTGACTGCGAACATGGAGATTGTGAATTTGATTCTTGTGGAAACAAGAGAATAAGGGAAGTTATTACTTTATTTTATGTGTATATAGAGATGCAGGTTCTATCCCAGAGGAGGAGGAGCTACGGAGCCTGCAAAGATAGTGAGAAAGTCATGACAAAGACATGATGTGCCCGGACAGCTGGACTGAGCTGTCAAATTGTGGCAGTCCAACTGAATATGGACACTTGAAAGCTACAGTATGTATTACAGTTGCACCAGTGGATTATATCTAAATTAGGAAAATTTATGAATCTCCCCAGCGCACACACTGTGTGCTATAAGGATTTGCCAGTTTCTAAACGGGAAATGGCGGTCATGTGACTGCAATTTTGCGCTATGCATGTTCTCGAGAACGCGACTTATGAGCGCTGCCTTTCTCAATACAAGTGTATGGAGTAGGCTCATTCAACTAGTAGGCATTGGCGTGGCCTTGGGCAATACACTTGTATTGAGAGAGGCAGCGCCAACTAGTCGGGTTCTGGCTGGGCACATGCATAGAACACAATTACTATTGTTATATGATTGCTTTTCTCATCTCAGAAACCAGTGAATATTTGCAGTGCACAGTGTGTGCTCTGTGAGGATTCGGAAATCTGATTTATGGCAATAAAACAAAAAAAGAAGGGAGAGGAAGATGGAGCAGATAGTGGAAAAGAGAGATTTTGTTGCCCAGAGAATGTGGTGAAAGAGAGGGTGACTGGAACCGGCAATGTAATTCTGCTGTACGTTAGGATCTGGAAAAGAGAGATCCTATGTTGGCCAAAAAGCATTAACTGATTACTATGATTAGCAGCACTGCAACATGTAGATAAAATGAAGTTTTGGTACAATTTTCTGTTTAGCCACTTTGCATTGATGCAGTGTATGTTGCACTCGGATAATGGACCCAGAAGGCACTATAAGGTCTGGACATACTTTAGGTGCTGAGGGGCAGAGAGATTTACAATGCAATGCAATACTCAAGCATAGGTAAGGAGTGATGCATGGTGCAGGTTGTCCCAGAAGTCCCACGCATATCGCCTCCTGCACCCACGGCCTCGTCAGGGGTATATTTGCCTGTGTCAGCATTGAACATTAAATAGTCCATAAAACACCCATTAGAATGACAGTACATGTGAATAAATGAATCACTCACGCGTAGCAATGAGCGGACTCGCAGATAACCGGGACCGGCTGATCCGGTTTCTAAAATCCAGTTCCGGGTTGGATTATTGTCCCCATATAGGTCTATGGGGATGAGAATACGGCGATTAAAAATGGTGGTAGAAGGGATGGGGGGACGGGAGCAGGCGTGCTGTATTTACTGAGGCTCCGGCAAGGCTGTACGCTGCTCCCAGGTCTCGCTTCATTTCCTGGGCCGCTATGTACTACGCATCCATATGCCCTGCTTTCTCTGCCTGTGATTGGTTGCAGTCAGACCCTATTGGTTGCGCCCCTACCCTCAGTAGCAGCGTGCCAGCTGATTGCAACTAATCACAGGTGCCAGGATGGCCGGTGGTCGGGAAAAGCAGTGCAACTGTCTGCAGGTCAGTATCGTGGTATAAAAATAAATAAATAAAACAATTTCCATTGGGCTCCCCTGTATTATGATACCCACTATAGATAAAGCCTACAGCTGCAGGCTGCAACCCCCAGCCATGTGCCTACCTTGCACTTTATTATTATTATTTATTATAATAATAAACAATTTAAAAACGGTCCCCCCTAAATTTTGAGTCCCATGGTTATTGGGACCCCACTGACTAAAGACCACTTTACACGCAGAGATAAATCTTTGGCAGATCTGTGGTTGCAGTGAAATCATGGACATATTGTTCCATTTGTACACAGACACAAACCTGGCACTGATTGTCCACAATTTCACTGCAACCACAGATCTGTCAAAGATTTTTCTCTGTGTGTAAAGTGGCCTTAAGAATAGCAGCTTACAAAATCCCCGGAATTGTCGCATCCATTAGATGCGATAAGACCGGTGCTTTATCTGGCTTTTCCTGATTGCCCTTGTGTGGTGGCAATTGGGAAAATATAAGAGGTTAATAACAGCAAACAGCTGCCACTAAGTTCTAGATTAGTAATTGCAGGCATCTATGAGGCTTCCTCATTACTAATCTGTAAGTGAAAGTAAATAAACACAAACACGAAAAAATCCTTTATTTGAAATAAAAGACAAAGAAACACCCTCTTACACCACTTTATTAACCCCAAAACACCCCTGCAGGTCCGATGTAATTCACATGAGGTCCCATGGCGATTCAGCTCTGCTAGATCTGAACCTCACAACTTGCGATTATGGAACATAACTACCTGCTGTGAGCTCCAGAGAATGAATGACCCACAGCGATCAGTGGTAATATCACTCGGTGTTTGCTGGGGGTCGACACTGTAAGTGTTAAAGGGCTGGTGGGGTGCGGAGCACGGCCCCGCACTTCAACAGTGACATTGCCGGCTGTCCTGCATTCCCCAACCCCTGGGCGGCACTGTCAATGTTAAAATGTTAAAAGGCTGATGGGATGTGAGCCCCCCACCCTGCACTATAAGCCAGTGTGCTTCAGGTCACCAGAGGTCATACCGTGGGAACTCAGGTTTGACCTCCGGTGACGTCACTGCTGCCAGCCATGTTCCCATTGTCATTGTTTTCCGGAGCCTGGAGAGATTGGTCATGTTTTTCCTCTCTCCAGGCTCGGATGTAGCAGAGTCAGGACCATCGTGGGATGTTGTGTGGATTACGGCAGAACTTCAAGGCTCTTTTTGGGGTTAAAGAAAGCAAAGGGGTGCTTTATTTTATTTCAAATAAAGGATTTTTCTCTTTTTTTGTGTTTATTTATTTTTACTTATAGGAGTCATAGACCCCGACCTATCACCAATTCTGGGCTTGATGACAGTTGTGCGCTGTCTTTAACCCCTATTGCCCCAATTGCCACTGCACCGGGGCAATCAGAAAGAGCCAGGTAAATCGCTAGGATTGTCGCATCTAATGGATGCAACAATTCCGGGGCAGCTGTAGGCTGTTTTTCTTAGTCTGGGGGGGGGTGGGGGGAGTCTCAATAACCATGGGACTTCCCAGGCTGAGAACACCAGCCTAAGCTGGTGGGTTTTATCATGACTGGATATCAAAATTGGGAGAACGCATGCCATTTCTTAAAATTACTTATTTAAATAAGAAAAAAAAAACCTCATGCAGTTCCTCTTATTTTGATACACAACTAAGATAAGCACATGGCTGGAGGCTGCATCCTGCATCTGTAGGCTTTATCTGTGCTGGGTATTACATAGTTACATAGTTACATAGTTACTAAGGTTGAAAAATGACCTAGGTCCATCTAGTTCAACCTTCCGCCACCAGTTCTACACCTGGTCACCAAGTCATTTATAACCAACATTGTTTTGTGTACTGAGGAAATCATCCAGCCTTTTTTTAAAAGCTGTTATAGTATCTGCCATTAGTACCACTTGTGGTAGGGCATTCCACAGTCTGACTGCTCTAACTGTAAAGAACCCTTTCCTATTTAGCTGTCGGAATCGCTTTTCTTCCACTCGCAGTGAGTGTCCCCTCGTCCTTAGTATTGTCTTTGGAAGAAATAAGTCATGTGCCAGTCCTTTATATTGACCACACATGTATTTATACATATAAATGAGATCTCCTCTGAGACGTCTTTTTTTCTAAGCTAAACATATCTAACTTTTTCAACCTGTCATCATATGGAAGGCCTTCCATCCCTTGTAGTAGTCTAGTTGCCTGCCTTTGAACTGACTCTAACTTCTGAATGTCCTTTTTAAAATGTGGAGCCCAAAACTGGATCCCATATTCCAGATGTGGCCTTACAAGTGATTTATAGAGGGGTAACAATACGTTGGGATCACGGGATCCAATCTCTCTTTTTATACACCCTAGAATCTTGTTTGCTTTTGCAGCTGCTGCTTGACATTGAGTGCTGCTGCTCAGCTTATTTGTAATGAGAATACCCAAGTCCTTCTCCTGATCTGTAGTCCCAAGTTTACTTCCATTTAATGTATACGCAGTTATAGGATTACTACGTCCTAGGTGCATTACTTTACATTTATCAACATTAAATCTCATTTGACAAGTATCTGCCCATTCTGACATCTTATCCAGATCTTTTTGTAATATTGTACTATCAAGGTCAGTTTTTAATATCCTACATAGTTTGGTGTCATCAGCAAAGACTGACACTTTACTATCAATCCCATCCACAAGGTCATTAATAAAGAGATTAAAAAGAATTGGTCCTAGCACAGATCCCTGCGGCACCCCACTGCTGACTATAGCCCATTTAGAGAATATACCATTTATGACTACTCTTTGTTTCCTATCTTTTAGCCAATTCCTTACCCAGTTGCATATAGTTTCCCCTAGTCCTTGCTTCTGGAGCTTTAGTATAAGGCTATTATGTGGTACAGTATCAAATGCCTTTGCAAAGTCCAAATAAATCACATCAGCTGCATTACCAATATCCAGGTTTGCACTTACCCCCTCATAGAACCCCAACAGGTTGGTTAGACACGACTTATCTTTCATGAATCCATGCTGTCTGTCAGTTATTATATTATTTTCTGCAACATATTTTTGCATGTCATCCCTTAAAATGCCCTCAAAAACTTTGCATACTGCTTATGTCAGGCTTACTGGACGGTAGTTGCCTGGATCTACCCTCTTACCTTTCTTAAATATCGGTACCACATCAGCAATCCTCCAATCCTGAGGCACCAACCCTGTTACAAGAGAGTCTAAAAGATGAGATACAGCGGTCTGTCAATTACGGAGCTCAATTCCCTCAATATTCGTGGATGAATGCCATCTGGCCCTGGGGATTTGTCAATGTTTAATTTACTCAGATGTAGGCGTACGTCTTCTTGTGTTAAATTAATTATATCTGGTGGGGAACTTTGATTTTTCACTTGTTGAATGATCCCTGGTACAGTCAGTTCCTTGGTGAACACTGATGAGAAATGCCTATTTAATATCTCAGTCTTTTGTTTGTCCTCTATAACTAACTTGTTATTATATTTTAAGGGGCCAATACTATGCTGTGTTTTCCTTTTGGCATTAATGTATTTATTTATAAAAGATTTTGGGATTTATTTTAATGTCATTGGCGATTTTTGTTTCAGTAGCTAGTTTTGCTTGTTTGGTTTCTTTTTTGCATTTCCTATTGATATCTTTATACTCCTGAAATGCTATTTCTGTATTCTCAGCCTTCAAGATTTTAAACGCCCTTTGTTTTTGTTTTATTATACTATCTACAGTCTTATTTATCCATAGTGGTTTCTTTTTATTCCGGGACATTTTATTACCAGAGGGTATACGTTTTTTACAGGACTCTAGCAGTATATCCTTAAACTTTTCCCATTTATGTTCAGTATCCCCAGTTACCATGACTTTGTCCCAATCTACACATTTAAGCTCTTCCCTTAATTTGTTGAAATCAGCTTTCCTAAAATTCCAGGCTTTAGCATTTCCCCTTTGAAATGTTCTACTGAATATTACGTTGAAGCTTACCATATTATGATCGCTGGTGCCCAAGTGCTCCCGAACCTGTAGATCTGAAATTGTCTAAAGTCTATTTGACAGGACCAGATCTAGCAAATTATCTCCCCTTGTCGGTTCATCTACCATCTGAGAGAGGAAATGGTCTTGAATGGTAGATAAGAATTTACAGCTTTTAGCACAACCAGAAGATTCTATGTCCCACTGTATGTCTGGATAGTTGAAATCCCCCATAATAAGAACCCGATTATTATTATTAGCTGCCTTTTTAATTTGTTCCAGCATTTCACCCTCTATTTGTTCAGGTATGTTAGGAGGCTTATAGCAAACTCCAATTAGCATTTTTCCATTATTACCCTCCCCATGTACATTTACCCATACTGACGCTACATTGTTGCAGTTCCCCGCAATGTCATCATTCAACACAGGTTTTAGGTTAGATTTGATAAATATACACACCTCACCACCTTTTTTGTCTTTCCTGTCCCTCCTAAATGTACTATAACCCTGTATGTTTGTCACCCAGTCATGGCTTTCATCCAGCCAGGTTTCCGTAATGCCCACCACATCATAATCCATGGTAGACATAAGAGTCTCCAATTCATTCATTTTGTTTGCAAGACTTCTTGCATTTGCCAGTAGACATTTAATTCTATTAACACCTTTATTACTCCTAGCCTCCCTACATTCCTTGCATGTCCCATCCCCCCCTAATCCTTCATTGACCCCTACCGTCTCCCTGTCTCTATCTCCTCTATCTATCCCCTTTTTTGCTCCACTTCCCTCCCTCCCCCCAGATCCTAGTTTAAAAGCTCCTCCATCCTTCTGACCATTTTCTCCCCCAGCACAGCTGCACCTTCCCCATTGAAGTGCAGCCCGTCCCTACTGTAGAGCCTGTAGCCGACTGAGAAGTCAGCCCAGTTCTCCATGAACCCGAAGCCTTCCTTCCTGCACCAATTTCTAAGCCACATGTTTATCTCCCTAAGCTCCCGCTGTCTTTCTAGTGACGCTCGTGGCACCGGTAGGATTTCTGAAAACAACACCTTGGAGGTCCAGGACTTCAACTTCTCTCCTAGTTCCCTGTAATCATTTTTAAAGACCTTCCACCAGCCTCTAACTTTGTCAGTGGTACCAATGTGCACCATGACCGCTGGGGTTTCCCCAGCCCCACCCAGCAATCTGTCTATCCGATCCGCAATATGCCAAACCCGAGCACCCGGCAGACAACATACTGTTCGGCATTCATGGTCTCGGCGACAGATGACCCTGTCTGTCCGCCTAATTATAGAGTCCCCTACCACCAACATCTGTCTGGGCTTTGCTGCACTCCTATTTCCCTCCTTCCTACAGCAGTTGTTTTCCTTGTTGCTAGGAGCAATGTCCTGCTGTAGTGACCCTAGTCCTAGCCCTTCATTCCTAATATCAGCCATACAGGCATATTTATTAGGTTGCGCCAGGTCAGGACAAGGCTCCCTGACACTTTTCCCCCTACCTCTTCTTCTAACTGTTACCCAATTACCTACCTCTGGGTCCTGATCTTCTCCACCTCCACCCTTATAATATGGGAGGACCCTACACTAATTGTTTTATTTATTTTTATACCACAATACTGACCCCCAGACAGTTGCACTGATTTCCCCGCCCACTGGCCATCCTGGCACCTGTGATTAGTTGCAGTCAGACGCTGTCGCACAGGCTGGGGGCACATCTGACTGCAACCAATCCCAGATGCCTGGACAGCCGGTGGGCAGGGAAAGCAGTGCATATGGATGAGCGATGATGAGCGACCCAGGAAGTGAAGGAGAGACCGTGGGAGCAGTGTACAGCTGCGCCCGAGCCTTCATAAGTATTAAGTGAAAAAAAGGAGCCAGCACGATCTGAAATTGGCATGCATCATATAAAAAGTACAAATTCACAGATTTATTCCAACTGTACTATAATAAAAAAATTAGATTTTTAGCAAATAATTGATCAATTCTTTGAGCCACCCCTGCCAACGTCACGGCAAATCTCAATAGGGGGGTCCTAACCTATATTATGTATTTCATGTGCCATGCGGCCTCCTAGATAAAGTTAAAAGCAGAACCATAATGGAGCACACATACCTGTAACCTGTATATAGCCGCTTCCATGTTGCAAAAGAGGCAATTATGGATAGAGGCCAGCCCAGGTCCCAGTATGTGGAGCAAGCTCTACACCTACCAGGACTATATCAGAACTGACCCAGTGCCAGACAGAAACCATTGATAAAGGCGGACCAGATCCAAGTATGTTGCTTAATTAGCACTGCCTATGGAAAGGGGTGAGGCAACTGAATGTGAACAGCTACCAACAGGAGGAATACATTGCAAACCAAAATCATGCGTGCATGGTATGGTGATGGTCAGAAACCAGAAAGAAATAAGTATTAAGTATTTGCTTCATTCTTATTTTCTTTATTTTGATTTATTTATTTTTTTTTATATTTCCTGAGTGCCGGATTCGGATCAATATCTGGAATCCCGGGCCCGGCACCTTTGAAACCGTGCGGATCTGGATTTTTTCAGTCTGGGTCCACCCATCACTACTCACGCTGTGTTGCATGTGAGTCAGACACTCTTGCAGGCAATAAACTAGAGCATGTGGGGTAGTCTTTATTCAAATAAACTTATTTTTTCAATGTATCTGTGTCTTTTTTAACTTTATACTTGCTGGGTTAGTAATGGGAGTGTCTGATAGATGCCTATCCATTACTAACCCTTGGGCTTGATGTCAGCTGTCAATTCATAGCTGACATCAACCCCACAAGTAATACCCAAATTGCCATCACACCGGGGCAATCTGGAAGAGCCAGATAAAAAAACCTGAATTGGCGCATCTAATGGATGCACAACATCTGGGGCAGCTGTGGGGTGCTTTTTTAGGCTTGGAAGGTCCCAATAACGATGGACCTTCACACCCTGAAAATGCCAGCCCCCAGCTGTCTGCTTTACCTTTATTGTCTATCAAAAATAAGGTGAAGCCCAAGAAAACCTTTTTAAATTATTGCCTGTTGCTGCTCTCTGTTTTTGCTGCACTGGCTATCAGAAACAAGTTGCTAGTCCATGTTGGTTTTTTGAAAAATCTTTTTCTTCCCATATATTGCAAATTACAACCTGTTCTCAAAATCTCTAGTATGTTAATAGGTTAATTGCAAAGCAAAACGTCATTAGTAGAGATGAGCGAACCAGCCGTAGTTCGGCTCAAGTTCGGTTTGCCGAACGGAGGTCTTGTTCGAGTTCGGTTCGGCGAACCGTTTCGGCGAACCACTCGAACCGCATATGAAACAATGGAAGGCAATCAAAAACACATAAAAACACCTAGAAAACACCCTCAAAGGTGTACAAAAGGTGACAAACAACTCACAACACAAACACATGGGAAAGTGACAAGAACAAATTCTCATGCGAAAACAAAACAGCGTTACAAGGTAAAGAGGATGAGACACAGATATAGGCATGGCATGCCCTTCTAAAATCATATAAAACACCGCAAGGGTACTCCAAGCGGAGTCTCCCTTTTTTTCCAAAAATTGGGCCACACACACACCCATCCCGTCAGTGGCAGCACTTGTGCCCCAGTTGTACACTTCACAGGTAGATTTGCATCAAGCACATTCAAAAGTACGCCATACTTAACCGTCCCCAGGATGACACCGGGGTAGGTAGCAAAGTATTTGCTGATCCCAGCTCTGTTCATCTTGGATCATTTTTAAAAACACTGTAAGCAAGGTTTACTCCAAGCGGAGTCTCCCTTTTTTCCAAAAATTGGGCCACACACACACCCACCCCTTCAATGGCAGCATTTGTGCCCCAGTTGTACACTTCACAGGTAGATTTGCATCAAGCACATTCAAAAATACGCCATACTTAACCGTCCCCAGGATGACACCTGGGTAGGTAGCAAAGTTTTTCCTGATCCCAGATCTGTTCATCTTGGATCATTTTTAGAAACACTGTAAGCAAGGGTTACTCCAAGCGGAGTCTCCCTTTTTTCCAAAAATTGGGCCACACATACACCCACCCCTTCAGTGGCAGTCCTTGTGCCCCAGTTGTACACTTCACAGGTAGATTTGCATCAAGCATATTCAAAAATACGCCATACTTAACTGTCCCCAGGATGACACCGGGGTAGGTAGCAAAGTATTTGCTGATCCCAGCTCTGTTCATCTTGGATCATTTTTAAAAACACTTTAAGCAAGGGTTACTCCAAGCAGAGTCTCCCTTTTTTCCAAAAATTGGGCCACACACACACCCACCCCTTCAGTGGCAGCACTTGTGCCCCAGTTGTACACTTCACAGGTAGATTTGCATCAAGCACATTCAAAAATACGCCATACTTTACCGTCCCCAGGATGACACCAGGGTAGGTAGCAAAGTATTTGCTGAACCATGAATTGTTCATCTTGGATCATTTTTAAAAACACTGTAAGCAACGGTTACTCCAAGCGGAGTCTCCCTTTTTTTCCAAAAATTGGGCCACACACACACCCACCCCTTCAGTGGCAGCACTTGTGCCCCAGTTGTATACTTCACAGGTAGATTTGCATCAAGCACATTCAAAAATACGCCATACTTAACCGTCCCCAGGATGACACCGGGGTAGGTAGCAAAGTATTTGCTGATCCCAGCTCTGTTCATCTTGGATCATTTTTAAAAACACTGTAAGCAAGGTTTACTCCAAGCGGAGTCTCCCTTTTTTCCAAAAATTGGGCCACACACACACCCACCCCTTCAATGGCAGCACTTGTGCCCCAGTTGTACACTTCACAGGTAGATTTGCATCAAGCACATTCAAAAATACGCCATACTTAACCGTCCCCAGGATGACACCGGGGTAGGTAGCAAAGTATTTGCTGATCCCAGCTCTGTTCATCTTGGATCATTTCTAAAAACACTGTAAGCAAGGTTACTCCAAGCGGAGTCTCCCTTTTTTCCAAAAATTGGGCCACACACACACCCAACCCTTCAGTGGCAGCACTTGTGCCCCAGTTGTACACTTCACAGGTAGATTTGCATCAAGCACATTCCAAATCCACAAGCATTTACTCTCCCCAGGATGACACAGGGGTAGTAAATTCCTTGTGGATCCATGACTTGTTCATTTTGATGAACGTTAGTCTGTCCACATTGTCACTGGACAGACGCGTGCGCTTATCTGTCAGCACACACCCAGCAGAACTGAAGACACGTTCATAGACAACGCTGGCAGCTGGACACGACAAAATCTCCAAGGCGTAAGTGGAGAGCTCTGGCCATTCTTCAAGATTTAAGCCCAAAATGAGCAAGGCTCCATTTGCAAAGTCATGTCATTGATGTTCATTTGGATATACTCCTGTATCATCCTCTCCAGCCGTTGACTATGTGTCAGACTTGTTGTCTCTGGTGGCCTTGCAAAGGAGGGTCTAAAAAAATTATGAAAAGATTTAATAAAATTGCTGTTACCAGCACCAGATACGGTGCTGCTGGTATGGGTACACTGTTAAAGATGACGAGACCGTCCCATGTTTGTCAAGTTACAACTGGGAGATTCACTCCCTGCACCACGGTTGTTTGGTGGAAAATGCCGAGCTAAGATCGAGTAACAGCTTCTGCTGATACTCCTGCATACGTGCGTCTCTTTCTATGGCTGGAATTATGTCACAAAATTTGGACTTGTACCGGGGATCTAATAGTGTGGCAAGCCAGTAGTCATCATCACTTCTAATTTTGACAATACGAGGGTCATGTTGGAGGTAGTGCAGCAAGAAGGTGCTCATGTGTCTTGCGCAGCCATGCGGACCAAGTCCACGCTGTGTTTGTGGCATAGAGGTGCTAACCGTTCTTTCTTCCTCTGACATCTCCCCCCAACCTCTTTCAACAGAAATTTGACCAAGTTCTCCCTCATCCGCTGAGTCTTCCTTGTCCATGGACAGTTCGTCCTCCATTTTTTCATGTTCTCCTGCACCTTCCTCAACATTTCGCCTGCTACCATGCGGCCTTGTTGATCCTTGTCCCCCATGGTCCCATGCCTGCCGCGTTGGTGATGATGAACGTCTGGACCTTGGTGATGTTTTTGTCTCTTGCGCATATGAATCCTCCTGTAGTTCCTCCCCTTCCTGTTGTCCCACCCCCTGACTCCGAATAGTGTTTAGCGTGTGCTCCAGCATGTAAATGACTGGAATTATCATGCTGATAATGGCATTGTCAGCGCTAAACATATTCGTCGCCATGTCGAAACGGTGCAGAAGGGTGCATAGGTCCTTGATGTGAGACCACTCCATCAGGGTGATCTGCCCCACCTCTGCATCTCGTTGTCCCAGGCTATACGTCATGATGTATTGCACTAGGGCTCGACGGTGCTGCCACAGTCACTGTAACATGTGAAGAGTCGAATTCCAGCGTGTCGGCACATCACATTTCAGGCCATGAACCGGCAGGCCGAAAGACTTCTGGAGCGATGCAAGTAGCTCAGCAGCGGTGGTTGAATGGCGGAAGTGAGCAGACAGTTTTCGTGCCCTGTTCAAAAGGCCATCTAGGCCGGGATAGTGTGTTAAAAATTGCTGGACAACAAGGTTCAACACATGAGCCATACAAGGCACGTGTGTCCCCTTGCCCAGGCGAAGGGCCCCACCCAGGTTTGCAGCATTGTCGCACATGGCCTCACCAGGCTGCAGGTTGAGTGGAGACAACCATTTACCAAACTCAGTCTCCAGAGCTGCCCACAACTCAGCCGCTGTGGGACTCTTATTTCCAAGACATTTCAAGCTAAAGACCGCCTGATACCGTTGCACTCTGCTGCCAGCATCGTAATGAGGGGTGCGTGATTCCTTCTGCGCAGTTAGAACGCTGGTGGCCTGACCAGGCAGGCTTGGGGCGGAGGTGGAGGACCCAGACGAGGTGGAGGAGGCAGAAGCAATGGCGGAACTTGGACAGACAGAGGATTGACACACAAGTCGTGGGGACGGCAAGACTTGTGCAGCAGACCCTTCACCATCTATCACCATAGTTACCTAGTGCCCAGTCAGCGACATGTAACGTCCCTGTCCATGCTTACTGGTCCAAGTATCGGTGGTGAAATGCACCCGTTCACACACAGAGTTTCTCAAGGAAGCGGTGATGTTGTGTGCGACATGCTGGTGTAGCGCAGGCACACCTTTCTTAGAGAAGTAGTGGCGACTGGGCATCTGGTACTGGGGCACAGCGACAGACATAAGGTTTCTAAAATACTGTGTGTCCACCAGGCGGAAAGGCAGCATTTCGGTAGCTAAGAGCTTACAGAGGGATAAAGTCAACCTCTTAGCTTTGTCATGGGTCGCAGGAAATGGCCTTTTATTTGTCCACATCTGAGGGACAGAGATCTGGCTGCTGTATGTAGACGGTGTTGAGTAGCGTGTCCCTGGAAAAATGTAGGTTTGTGAAGAAAGTGCAGGCGTATGATGTTGCTTTCATCCAACGTTGGTGCTATCGATGTCTGAGAGAGCTGTACACACGCACTTGTTTCCCCTTCCAAAACCAACTGACGACCTACCAAGCAAACTGCCTGTTGCGGTTACAGTGGTGGAAGTTGTGCGTGGAAAACCAGGTGTGACAGCTGTCCCCACAGTCCTAGAAGATGAAGAGCGCGCGGATGCTCTGGAAGGGGCAGGCGGTGGATGGTTCGCTCCGCTAGGCCGCATTGCAGCACGGTGAGTTTCCCACTGGGACATATGATATTTATTCAAATGATGATTCATGGAAGAAGTTGTCAAACTGCTGAGGTTTTGCCCTCTACTAACAGAGTCACGACAAATTTTACAGATCACATAATTTGGGCGATCTTTTGCTATGTCAAAAAAGGACCAGGCTAGGCAAGGCTTAGAGGGCATGCGACCTGCTGATCCACCCCGACTAGTGCTCAGAGGCACAGTGGTGGCTGAGGATGCAGTTGTAGACGTGCCACCAGTACTCCGACTCTGTCCAGGAAGGCGCAAGGTAACTTCGTCGTCAGTTGCATCCTCCTCCACCGCCGCTGTTGACCTCCTCGAGTGCCTGACTGTGGGTTGACAGTAGGTGGGATCTAGAACTTTCTCATCAATTGTTGTGTTTGCACTCCCCTCACCCTCAGACCTTGCCTCTTCTTGCCCTCACTGAATATTTAAGTTGTCATTCCAATCTGGTATCTGCGTCTCATCGTCATCAGTATGTTCCTCATTGTCTATAACAACAGGTGTTACAGTTTGTGAATAAGGGTCAACATTATGCTCAGAAACATGGTCCTCACGGCCTGAATTAGAGTCACAAAGGTTCTGGGCATCACTGCAGACCATTTCCTGGTCTGTACTCACTGTAGCTTGGGAGCAGACCTCTGATTCCCAGGCTATACTGTGACTGAACAGCTCTTCAGACTCAGCCATCTCAGTTCCACCATACTGTGCAGGGCGGATGGAGACTTCAGAGCTGGGAAAAAGCAAGTGTGATTGAGATGACAACTCAGATGACTGGTGTTTTTTTGATGTGGTAGTTGAGGTGGCGGAGAGGGCACTTGTTGGATCACTTGAGATCCATTCAAGCATTTTCTTTTTTTGGCCATTATCTACCTTTGTTCCAGTTGTTCGTGTCCGTAAAAAAGGGAGCACATTGGATTGTCCACGGTAAGTAGTAGACATCTTACTTTTGCTGGAAGATGGTCTATCTTCAGCAGATGTTAATGGAGCTTTGCCACCTTCCCCACGAACAAACCCTTTTTTCCTTTTCCAACACGCCTCTTCTCCTTTCCACCAGCATCTGTCATTTTGCCACTCATTTTGATTGCGACAAGATTGTGCACTTAAAATGTGGTAGTAAAAATTGAGAGGTGGTGTAGATTGCAGCGGTGGTCTAGCTTTATTAACAGCAGAATAAACAACAATAACTATCCCTGACAATGCAACTATGGCCCTTAAGCTGGCAGCATAGTTTGCTATTATAATGGCTTAGTAACAATGAGTTTGAGTGTGCAATGCAGAGGTGCAGCAAATAGATTTGCACCAGTGGGACACTAATGGAAGTCCAAAAGCCACTTTTAGGATGCCACTAAGTTTCCTCAGTGTTTGCTAGAATAATGTCTTAGTAACAAGGAGTTTGAGTGTGCAATGCAGTGGTGCTGCAAATATCTTTGCACCAGTGGGACAATAATGAAGTCCAACAGCCACTTTTAGGATGCCACTAAGTTTCCTCAGTGTTTGCTAGTATAATGGCTTAGTAACAATGAGTTTGAGTGTGCAATGCAGGGGTGCTGCAAATAGCTTTGCACCAGTGGGACACTAATGGAAGTCCAACAGCCACTTTTAGGATGCCACTAAGTTTCCTCAGTGTTTGCTAGTATAATGGCTTAGTAACAATGAGCTTGAGTGTGCAAAGGGCTGGAGGGTACAGTGGCAGGGTTGTGGGTCTGTGTAGAGGAAAGGAAGCCTCACTTATATCCCTCCTAATGGTGAAATGCAGCTATAAAGTCCCTGACCTTAGCAACACAGACGCTCTTATCTGTAGCTGTTAAAATCTGTTTCCACGGACCTGACTGTCACCTATGGCTCTGAGTCTGCTGTTATTAGCCCTTACAAGGGCTAAAAGAAACTTCTATCCCTATTCTGTATAGCGCTGTGTGTAGAGCGTACACAGCAGTATCGGAGACAGGAGCTACGCCAGCGGTGACTGACACCCAGATGCAGAAGGCAGATAATGGCATCCTGACGGGCAGATACCAGTTTTTATAATGCAGGGACATGTGACATGGACATCCTATCACACATGCCGTTGCTTGTCTGGCTAAAAGTCCACTTAGCTGTATGTGAGTCTGGGATTGGCTGACATGCTGGCCCGCCCCACTACACGCGCGCGCTTAGGGAAGGAAGACAAGGAAAAAAAAAAAATGGCGATCGCCATTATCCCAGCAGCAGTGATCTGAATGCGCTGTTCCCGCACACTATACGCTGAAATTTCATAATAGTGTGAGTCACAGAGTGACTTACACTATTACAGCGGAAAGCCAGCTAATTAGCTTGGCTTTTTGGTGCTAGAACCGTTCTCGAACGTATCTAGAACTATCGAGCTTTAGCAAAAAAGCTCGAGTTCTAGTTCGATCCAGAACAGCCCCCAAATCATTCGAACTGCGAACTGGAGAACCGCGAACCGCGCTCAGCTCTAGTCACTAGCTCGAATTGAGGAGCAGCCATGAAGAAGATTTGGCAAGAGAAACAACATCATCCAGCTCATCGATAGTGGTCTCTCGGCCCAGAAAATTGCCAAGCTGTATTACATGAGTGTCATGACAGTTGAAAGAATATTAAATGAAGTCCATCCATTCAAAAGCCAAGGAGGATGTCCAGGCAAAATATTGGAGTTAACAAGTCGGCTCATCACAAGGTCTAGAAATTCTGGTGCAACAAACATGGCAGTCGAGGTGATTTACAGTCAGGGCCAGAAATATTTGGACAGTGACACAAGTTTTGTTATTTTAGCTGTTTACAAAAACATGTTCAGAAATACAATTATATATATAATATGGGCTGAAAGTGCACACTCCCAGCTGCAATATGAGAGTTTTCACATCCAAATCGGAGAAAGGGTTTAGGAATCATAGCTCTGTAATGCATAGCCTCCTCTTTTTCAAGGGACCAAAAGTAATTGGACAAGGGACTCTAAGGGCAGCAATTAACTCTGAAGGCATCTCTCTCAACCTGTAATCAATGAAGTAGTTAAAAGGTCTGGGGTTTATTACAGGTGTGTGGTTTTGCATTTGGAAGCTGTTGCTGTGACCAGACAACATGCGGTCTAAGGAACTCTCAATTGAGGTGAAGGAGAACATCCTGAGGCTGAAAAAAAAGAAAAAATCCATCAGAGAGATAGCAGACATGCTTGGAGTAGCAAAATCAACAGTCGGGTACATTCTGAGAAAAAAGGAATTGACTGGTGAGCTTGGGAACTCAAAAAGGCCTGGGCGTCCACGGATGACAACAGTGGTGGATGATCGCCGCATACTTTCTTTGGTGAAGAAGAACCCGTTCACAACATCAACTGAAGTCCAGAACACTCTCAGTGAAGTAGGTGTATCTGTCTCTAAGTCAACAGTAAAGAGAAGACTCCATGAAAGTAAATACAAAGGGTTCACATCTAGATGCAAACCATTCATCAATTCCAAAAATAGACAGGCCAGAGTTAAATTTGCTGAAAAAAACCTCATGAAGCCAGCTCAGTTCTGGAAAAGTATTCTATAGACAGATGAGACAAAGATCAACCTGTACCAGAATGATGGGAAGAAAAAAGTTTGGAGAAGAAAGGGAACGGCACATGATCCAAGGCACACCACATCCTCTGTAAAACATGGTGGAGGCAACGTAATGGCATGGGCATGCATGGCTTTCAATGGCACTGGGTCACTTGTGTTTATTGATGACATAACAGCAGACAAGAGTAGCCGGATGAATTCTGAAGTGTACCGGGATATACTTTCAGCCCAGATTCAGCCAAATGCCGCAAAGTTGATCGGACGGCGCTTCATAGTACAGATGGACAATGACCCCAAGCATACAGCCAAAGCTACCCAGGAGTTCATTAGTGCAAAAAAGTGCAATGGCCAAGTCAATCACCAGATCTTAACCCAATTGAGCATGCATTTCACTTGCTCAAATCCAGACTTAAGACGGAAAGACCCACAAACAAGCAAGACCTGAAGGCTGCGGCTGTAAAGGCCTGGCAAAGCATTAAGAAGGAGGAAACCCAGCGTTTGGTGTCCATGGGTTCCAGACTTAAGGCAGTAATTGCCTTCGCAAAAAATATTGAAAATAAAAATATTTTGTTTGGGTTTGGTTTATTTGTCCAATTACTTTTGATCTCCTAAAATGTGGAGTGTTTGTAAAGAAATGTGTACAATTCCTACAATTTCTATCAGATATTTTTGTTCAAACCTTCAAATTAAACGTTACAATCTGCACTTGAATTCTGTTGTAGAGGTTTCATTTCAAATCCAATGTGGTGGCATGCAGAGCCCAACTCGCGAAAATTGTGTCACTGTCCAAATATTTCTGGACCTAACTGTATATACTTCGTAACGGTGAAATCACAGACATCCATGGAAGCATCATGCAACTCTGAAATCGTGGTTCAAAAAAGGTGAAGAAGCCTTACATTCAATATCATAAGAAGCATCAGCTTGCATTTTCATAAATTATTAAAAGAAGAAGAAGATTGGATATGGGTGATTTGGAGTGATGAACCAAAAGTCAATATACCAGACTCTGATGATTCTAATGGGTCTGGAAGACACCAAGGAATATCAAGTTCAATGGAGGAGGCCTGATGATATGGGGTTGGATACGTGGCCAGGATAGATAGTGGTCTCAATACTGAGCTATATGTGAGTATCCTACAATGCAATTAACTTTCTACACTCAAATACTATGGATATGAAAAGGGCGATATAGTGTTCCAGCAAGACAATGACTTGAAGCATGTGTCGAGGTTGACGAAGAAATGGTTCAATGACAATGAAGTAGTGGTGCTCGATTGGCCCGCACAGTATCCCGACCTCTATCCAATTGAAAACTTGTGGGTAGAGTTGAAGAAAAAGCTGTATACCTACTTAAGTGAGTCAACCAGCAAGCACCAACATTGGGAACATGTAGCAGAGACCTGGGATCAGATTTCAGTTGAGACATGCTTGAAACTGATTAAGAGCATGTCCAGAAGGATTTAGGCAGTGTTGAAAGCTAAAGGTGGATTTACAACATACTAATAAAATAATAAAAATTAAAATGTTGATTTTTAGGAGCAAAAGTGTAACAATACAGTGGCATGACAAAAATCTGCATAACTAATCATATGCTAAATTGTTGCCAGTCAAATTTATATATGAGAACTAAAATGATTGTCTAAAAAATGAAGGCAGTCTCAAACTCAGAGCTGTAGTGGATGATGAGATATGGAGCCTGAAAGTCAAAAGTTCAAAACATTGTTACCCTTTTGCTTGTCAATATAGTTTGTAAAACGCTGGGTATTTTACATTATCCCAGACTAGAGACTGGCTTGTGAAACCTATCATTTCATTCATTTCCTTAGCTTTATTTCATATTTTATCCAGACATACCATTGTCAAAAGAGCAAATTTTAATGGTTCATAAAGAATCTCCCAGAATCTTGTAATTGAATTAGATTTTTGCTATGGATGATCGAATACCAAAATATCCACTTCAACGAATATCCGATGAATAGGTCGCCGCTATTCGCGTATTCGCGAATATTCGGAGGGAAATGTAAGTCTATGGGAAGCCCGAATAATTTCACGTTGGACCTAACGGTGAGCTGTGGTGACTGAGGAAAAGGCTGAAATGGATGGGAAAAGGCAGAAACAGTATGGGCACAGCCTGTAGAAGGTGCGTAACTGCATTTCTGCCCCCCCTGACCCTTAACCCCCTCACGACCATTTAAGATGGCAGCGCGCACACCACCGCGCTGCCCGCATTCACCCTCTTCCTCTGCAATGACATATGCGACAGAAAACTCCTCCCTGGGTCCAGCTAAGTCACCCCCCCATACCTCCCCAGTGTTCCCAGTGTTCCCTGGTGTCTCTTTACATGGCGCAACGTTGATCCCCCACGATCCCTCCTCCTTCACAATAAACGCTGGCCGCATGAGCAGAGAGTGGCTCTGAGCTCAGCTTCCTGCTTTGAGAACGGCTGTGCTGGAATCATGCCTGGTCTCTCTCTCTCTTAACCTTTACAATGCAGCTCTGCTCATTCACATTTCCTTTCCCATGCTTTAAACTGCAGCTCTGCTCATTCACATTTCCTTTCCCATGCTTTACACTGCAGCTCTGCTCATTCACGTTCTCTTCCTCATACTTTACACTGCATGTGCGTTTCAAAAAGCATCCAAAACGCTGCATTTTGGATGTATTTTGGATGCATTTTTGACAGTGCGGTCCCACTTGGCCCTGCTACATCCCCATAGAGCATGACTGGCTGTGAGACAGAGCCGCACAATCAGAATGAACTTGGATGAACTTCACCCGATTTCCCGCGGCTCTGTCTGTGTGCTGCGGCCTGATTTGTGATCACAGGTGAAAGACTCACCAGTGACCGCAAATCCCATGAGTGACTGAAGTGAGCCACGCAATCAGCGGTGCCGTCACTCAGCCTACCTGCGGCCAGCTGCAGTCCTCCACCTGAGAGCGGTGGCAGCCTGTAACCTGAGTGACGTCACCGCTGATAACGCGACTCACTTCAGTTGCTCCTGTCCTCTCAGCTTCATGTAAAACTGTAAAGGGGAAAAAAGCGCAATAGGGTCTTACCCGGTATGAGGGTGGACAGACAAGACAAAGAAGCACTCACCTGGTGAGGTTGTGCCAGTCACAACCCCTTATGATAGCCTGTGAGTGCCCGGTGGTTTAGCTGCAGCCCCGGGAGAGGAATTTTGTATCACACAGGTAGAAGAGAAGACCGGGTTTATGCCGCGCTAAAAACCACTGATGCGTGTAAATTAAAAGATTTCCTTTTTATTGGACAATTCCTACGTGTTTCAGAGACATCCGTCTCCTTCCTCAGGAAAAAGAATGTTAATAGGAATAGGTAATATGATTTCTTTTCCTGAGGAAGGAGACGGATGTCTCTGAAACGCGTAGGAACTGTCCAATAAAAAGAAAATCTTTTAATTTACACGCATCAGTGGTTTTTAGCGCGTCATAAACCTGGTCTTCTCTTCTACCTGTGTGATACTCAGCTTCATGTAGCAGAGCTGGATGCTTCGTGGGACCTCATGTGGCTTATGCCGGACCTGGAGGGGTATTTGGGGATTTTAATAAAGTGGTGAAAGAGGGTGTTTTTTTTCTTCTTTTATTCCAAATAAAGGATTTTTACGAGTGTATGTGTTTATTTACTTTCACTTACAGGTTAATCATGGGGGTGTCTCATAGATGCCTGCCATGATTAACCTAGGACTTAGTGGCAGATATGGGCTGCCATTAACTCCTTATTACCCCGATTGCCACCGCACCAGGGCAATTCGGGATGAGTCGGGTAGAGTCCCGGGACTGTCGCATCTAATGGATGCGGCAATTCCGGGCAACTGCTGGCTGATATTTTTAAGCTGGGGAGCTCCCCATAGCGTGGGGCTCCCCATCCTGAGAATACCAGCCTTCATCCATGTGGCTTTAACTTGGCTGGTATCAAAATTGGGGGGACCGCACGTCGGTTTTTTAAAATTATTTATTTATATATTTTACTGCACGATATAGACCTGCCCACCTGCGGCTGTGATTGGTTGCAGGGAGACAGCTGTCACTCAGCGTGGAGGCTCGTCTGAATACAACCAATCATAGATGTCGGTGGGCAGAGGAAGCAGGGAATACAAGATGGAATAATGAGCGGCCGGCATTTTCAAAAGCAGGAGAAGCCGCCAGAGCAGTGTGACAGCTGTGGAGTGCCTCGCCGGTGATCGGTAAGTATGAAAGAGAGAGAGAGACTGACCGACCAAAATGGCCGCTGGCTTATATAGCCCTTATGATGCTGTGCAGCCAAGCCAATCACAGTAACACCACAACAAAGATGGCTGCATCGTTACTGTGAGGGCAAGCAGCCTGACTGCATCTGACTTATTTCACCCCACATGGGTAATGGGGATTTACCCTTGGATTTTGCAACGTAGTTTGTGCTTGCTCTTTATGTGTATAGGCGACTGTGGAGTGTGAGAGCGTTTGTCATGTATTATTATTATTTGTAATTATTGGTAATATATGGAGTGACACATGACAATGCTACTCACTTTCTACTAGATATATGTATACTCCGTGTTGGAATATCTATAGTAAAATCCGGTAACTAGTATTTTGATTCAGCCATTTTTTTTCTATTCATGAATTTAACATTTTTGCCAGTAATTTGAAAAATCACTATACTTTGTACTAATATAGTCGGAGATGAAAAGGCTATCTACATTTGCGATGTATAATCAACTGTTTACTGACGCTTTGCACTGATTTATGAATGGAATATTGACATTGTGATATCGAATTTTGGTTGGACATGATAATTATACGGAGTGATACAGCATTATACGTAGATTGTATCATTGGGGCAAACTATTTTGCTTAATGTACCGAAATATGGGTCACTTGCTTTAAAGGCCCCATTTTTCCTGTAGCCGTGTTTTTTACCACTGAATGAATAATTGTAAAAAATCCTTCTCTTTTTAATGCATTTGACACTTTAATAAAGTTTATTGTATGCACTTTGCTTAAAAAACATTTGGTGAAATGACTCATATTCTTTTCTGAACAAAAAAACATCAGATGTGTTCATTGGCTTGAAAACAGGTGCCAGGAAGTCAGAAATGAAAATGAAAGTATCGTAGCTGATACAGTTTGATACGTCAGATAGCAAATAGTGCGAATACACCGTTATCCGTCGGACACCGAATAGTGGCGATTACATTTGCTTATCCCTAATTATTGCCTTTTAACATGTATCTCATCATAAACTTTGAGGAAGGAGCTTAATCCTGCACTCTCCACCCTATAAAATGTTATAATTGTGAGGAATTCTAGTATAAGTAGTGATCAGGTATATCTAAGCCTTCTCTCTCCTTAGGTTTGTGTAAAGTTTCCAATCTGATACTGGGAAGTCCTTTTATACATATGAAGACTCAGAATAAACTGTTAGGGGTACTTTACAAGCTGCGACATCGCTACCGATATATCGTCGGGGTCACGTCGTTAGTGACGCACATCCGGCACCGGTAGCGACATCGCAGTGTGTAACACTAATGAGCGACGATCAACGATCGCAAAATCGTTCCAAAACGGTGATCGTTCACACGTCGTTCATTTCCTTAATATCGCTGCTGCCACTGGTGCGATGTTGTTTGCTGACCAGGTATGTGTGTGTGACGCTGCCGTAACGATAATGTTCGCTACGGCAGCAAACACCAAATGTCGCACGAGCGACGGGGGTGGGTGCTATCGCGCTCGACATCGCTTGCAATCGCTAGCGATGTCGCAGCGTGTAAAGCACCCCTTAATCTTATAGAAGAAGAGTAAAGGCAACCACACTGATGCATTATATAATAAATAAAGAGCTTATGATATAAGAACAATCTTACTTAGACTTAAGGCCACTTTACACGCTGCGATATCGGTACCGATATCGCTGGCGTGGGTACCCGCCCCCATCGGTTGTGCGACACGGGCAAATCGCTGCCCGTGGCGCACAATATCGCCCGGACCCGTCACACTACTTACCTGCTCTGTGACGTCGCTGTGACTGGCGAACCGCCTCCTTTCTAAGGGGGCAGTCCGTGCGGCATCACAGCGACGTCACTAAGCGGCCGCCCAATCAAAGCGAAGGGGCGGAGATGAGCGGGACGTAACATCACTCCCACCTCATTCCTTCCACATTGCAGGCGACGTCAGGTAAGGTGAGGTTCCTCGTTCCTGCGGCGTCACATGGAGCGATGTGTGCTGCCACAGGAGCGACAAACTACATCGTACACGCTGCAGCAGCGATATTTGAGAAGGGACCCCCATGTCACCGGTGAGCGATTTTGAATGTTTTTGCGACGATTCAAAATCACTCATAGGTGTCACACACAACGACATCGCTAATGCGGCCGGATGTGCGTCACAAATTCCGTGACCCCAAAGACATCGTATTAGCGATGTCGTAGCGTGTAAAGCGGCCTTGACTCTTTCTTTTACAGAAAATGGAAGTTTGCACCATGCATTTGTCTTTTGCTGAAAACAGATTAAAAATGATAAAATATTAAAGGGAACCAATCACCAGGATTTTTGTATATAACCTAAAGCCAATGCTATACTGCCACTATCAGGCTGATTCTCTACATACCTGTAGTGGTCAGCTCGGATGTTTAGGTTTTCAAATCCAAGAAAGTAAAGCTGATAAAATCACCAGCTTCTTGAGTGACAGCAGCTGAGGATCAGATAATATATTCATAGTTATCCCCTCCCCTGTTAGAATTAGCATCAGTATTATGCATTCGATTTAACTTTTCACTACCAGGACCTGTGTGAGGTCATACCCATGTGACCAGAAGGGGCGGGGCCTCAGCAAACAGAAAAATGTTGCTTCCTGGTATCAGCTTGGTTGACTGAGGCCCCGCCCCTTCTGGTCACATGGGTATGACCTTCCACAGGTCCTGGTAGTGAAAAGTTAAATCAATACTTATGCTAATTATAACAGGGGGAGAGGATAAGTATGAATACCCCCCAGATATTATCTGATTCTCAGCTGCTGCCACTCAAGAGGCTGATGATATTATAAACTTTACTTTTTTGGATTTCAAAACCTATACATCCGAGCTGACCACTAAAGGTATGTATAGAATCAGCCTCATAGTGCCAGCACAGCACTGGCTTTAGGTTATATAGGAAAATCCCTTGTTCCCTTTAAGTTATTCATATTCCACATGTTTTTTTACTAATCTGAATTCCAAATTATTTAAATGACAGCACCTCATTTTACTGGCCCAAGAGCAAAACAGGTTTAGGTAGTTTGAGGGCCACCATCATAAGGAAAAAGTTATCCCAGTTAATGGAAAGCAAGCTCTAACAGGGTTCTTAACATTAGGCTAGTTTCACATATCCGGCTTTTCTCCGGTTTGACGGATGCGGCGCACGCCAGTACAGTATGATACAGTACAGTGGCAGCGCCGCAACTTCTGGGTCACATGCTCCAGTCACATGACAGCATGTGACCGGCGCTTGTTGAGCTGCCAGTGTACTGTATACACTGTACTGGCGAGCGCTGCATCCGCCAAACCGGCGAAAAGCCGGATGTGTGAATCCGGCCTTAGTGATTCAGGCCAATCTCTTAGAAGTAGCAGCATAATACAACCTTTTCGTGCAGTGGGCTGTATACTTTGCTGTTAAAGGGTTTAACACCCATCACCCAAATACAGACCACCACTACTGGTATTTCTATTATTTCTTATGTATCAAATACATATATATAATAAGGAAAAAAAAACTAGCCTTCGTAAGATTGTAGTGACTGGACAGTAAAAAAAAGTTAGGTATGTCTCCAGAAATAAGGAGAGGACAAAACTAAACAAAGACTGGCTGAATCGGGAAGGGGTTAGAAATGTATTTATTCGGCCAAAATAGTAAAACAGCCTACAAAAATAAACTTGAAATTGCTGTAATCTTATCAACTTACCCCAATAAAGTTGACATAATTTATACTGCACGATGAATGCATTAAAAATAGCTTTATTTTCTATTTCAGAAGAAACAGTCAACAGATTTTATTCAGTAGATTCTAAGTACACCAATTTATTCTCACTCCAGCAAGAAATAAGCCTTTATATTGGTGTATGGATAGAAAAAGTTGTCTCTTGAACTGTGGAGATAAAACAAAATGTGTCATAAAAGTAAAATATGTATTCTGAACTCAATGGCAGGGTTTCTACTCCTTTTCCAAAATTGAAAAAAAAATATGATAAATACTCATTAACTGTCAATACTAATAATAATTGTCTGTTTGTCTTGCAGTCCTTAAGTAACGAATCAGAAAAATCATCTAATGTCAAATCAGTGACAAGTTTTCAAAAAAAGACCTTTTATAAATTTCACATTTTTCCTGGTAAATGGATCAAAGTTTGGTGTGACAGATTGACATTGCTGGCATTGCTGGACAAGTAAGTACTGGTTTATGAATATTAATGTGAAAAAAGTTTTAGGTAAATCAGAAAACCCTGAAAATATGGATTTGGGCTAGTGAGACATGCAGTTAGATCCAGAAATATTGGGAAAGTGACACAAACTTTATCATTTTAGTTGTTTATCAAAACATATTCAAGGTACAGTTACATAATCAAGGTTAGTGGTATTTTCCCGCTATCTTGTCCTATTTCCTGTATAAACAATGATTCAAACTTGGAATAATAACAAAAATGTTTAATAACAAGAACAAAATTGTTTAAAAGAACTGGGAGTCCTCAGTGGTTGATACTTTTTAATGGCTAACTGAAAAGATGGTAATAATAGCAAGCTTTCGAGACTACTCAGGTCTCTTCATCAGGCATGGTATAACACAAAATCTGAAGAGTCACATATTTATACACAACAGGACATAGAATAGTGCAGTAAAAAAGACTGACAAGGGAGAAAAAGCGCTTGAAAAAATATGGCACTCACTCAATGAATAAAAATTACAAAGTTTTATAAGTGCATAATTAAAACCATACAGCAATACATAAAAATTGACACCACCATATAAACCAAGGGCCTGGTCTCCTTTGCACCTTATCTTTCTGCTCAATGTATGCTAATTTTGACACAAGCTTGGCTTTTTCTATACCTTGTCTGGTTATAGTCGGACTTTATATCAGCTATATTATATGCTTGGTCTGCTTCACCTCTATATGTTTATATGGTTATTTTGTAGACCTTGTCCCACCTTACATTTTCTAATAGTATTGCAATATTCCCCTATATTTTCTTGTGCTCTATTAGGAGCCTTCTCTGCTATTTGATTTGGCAAGATTTATGCTATTATATATTAAAGGAACTTAGGTGCATAAGGGGCCCTTGGTTTATATGGTGGTGTCTATTTTTATGTATTGCTGTATGGTTTTAATTATGCACTAATAAAACTTTGTCATTTTTATTCATTGAGTGAGTGCCATATTTTGTCAAGCACTTTTTCTCCCTTGTCTGTTGCCATTGCTTGACAATTGTGCACCCTTATATCTATTGTCACTACTATTGCGGTTGTGCATCCTCCCTCTTTTGCTCATAACTAAGACTGAGGCAGGAAGGCCATTGTGTGTCCTGTGGTGTTTTGCCCTTTGTTCTATTAATAGAGAACAGGTTGCATCCAAATGGACATTGTGCCTATAACTTCTTGGAAGATACATACCGTATTTTTTGCTTTATAAGACGCACTTTTGTTCCCTCAAATTTTGGGGGAAAGTAGGGGGTGCGTCTTATAATCCGAATATACGCGGGGGGGGATATATATATATATATATACATATATATATATATACTAGAGACCAGGGGAGGTGGGGGCAGCTCTGGAGCTCTGCTGGGGGCTGGTGAAAGCTGCAGGAGTCAGCGGCAGATCTCCTGCTCCCGCTCATGTAATATGCACTGTCGCTGTCCATAACTGTGGTGCTGAAACCGCACCGTGGTAATGGGCTGGGGCAGCGGCGCACATTATATCTGCCTGCGCCCCCCTTTGATGGCACATCCCCCCCTGTGTTAGATATGGCCCCCATGCTGCTGCCCATAATAAAATAAAAAACTCTTTATTTACCTCCTCCAGCTCTGATCTCTCGGTCTCCTGCTGCCGCTGTGATCAGGCACGCAGAGATGATATCACTCTGCTGTGCCTATCACATGACCAGCACTGAGAACCAGGAAGTGCAGGAGATCAGCAGCATGGAGGGAGACATGAGGGAGGACAACACTGGAGAAGGTAAAATAAAGTGTTTATTTTACTAGGGGCAGCAGCATGGGGGCGATATCTAACAGAGGGGAAGGTGTGTCATCCATAGGGGGGCATATCTAACACAGGGGGAGGTGTGCCATCCATAGGGGGCCATATCTAACACAGGGGGAGGTGTGTCATCCATAGGGGGCATATCTAACACAGGGGGAGGTGTGCCATCCATAGGGGGCCATATCTAACACAGGGGGAGGTGTGCCATCCATAGGGGGCCATGGGCAGCACAGGGGGACATGTGCCATCCATAGGGGGCCATGGGCAGCACAGGGGGACTTGTGCCATCCATAGGAGACCTTTGCCAGCTGTAGGAGATGTGTGCCATCTATAGGAGAACTGTGCCAGCTGTAGGGAATAAGTGCCAGCAATAGGGGATGTGTTCCAGCACAGGAGGAAGTGTGGCATAAATAGGGGACATGTTCCATCAATAGGGGATGTTTGCCAGCAATAGGGGACGTGTGCCATCAATGGGGGACATGTGGCATCACTGGGGGACGTGTGCCAGCACAAGGGAACTATATTCAGTATAAGGGGGCCATATCCACGTTAAGGGGGCTAATTTTAGGATGGGGGGGCTTTGAGGGACATATACCCTTTATGATTTGTTAGATGGACACTGGCATTATAAGACGGACCCCATTTAACATTAAAAAAAATTCTCTTTTCCATCACCAAATTTGGGGGTGCGTCTTATAATCAGGTGCGCCTTATAAAGCGAAAAATACGGTAATTCCTGCGGTGTTTGTGAATGGAATGTCCTGCTTGTGGCCTATTGAAAGGTATAAATTATTGTTCATGAATTGGAAAAGCTGTTTGTAGGTCAGTTGTGTCCTGAATGTAGCTGGTTGTATCCCTTACCAGGGGTCTAAGAATACCCTTTACCCATCCAGAAGCCTGTTCAGTGAGGGTGCCCACACATGAAATGATGGGTCTTCCTGGATAATCACCAAAAATGAATGGATGAATGGTCTTCCTTGTGATCACCTACAATCCAAATCTAGAGGTGGTAAGAGGAGCTCCATGGAAACTAAAACCATTATTGCAAAAAGATGCCGAATTAAAATCTGTTTTTCCAGACCCCTCACTTCTGTGTGTTAGGCAGCCCCCGAATCTAAGAAGCATCATTGTCAGAAGTTCCCTGCCCTCTCCAACAACAGGAATGTTTCCCTGCAACCACAAAAAAAAAACGTTAGACCTGTCCATTTATTTTGACAATGGACAACATGAAGATTCCCAGATCACATCAGGACTAGAATATCCCTGGTACCTTCAGCTGCACCACAAGCAATGTGGTGTACTTAATTATATGTACTAAATGTCCAACTGGGGGTCTGTATGTAGGTCTTTTGCCACATTCACTCACCATCTGCCAACTTTCACTCAAAAAAATATTAACTTCCAGTTAAATTTCTAATAGGACATTCAAGGAAGCATGCAATGAAAAAAATACTATTATACATTGGATCATTATGTCACACAAGAATCCCATAGAATAAGTCAATTTCATAATTTATCTTAGGATACCCATTTCTATTAGAATTGTTCTATTATTTTTGTTTTGGAATTCAACAGTCTTTTCTTTTCTGTCACAATTCTCACATATTATGTGTCACTTGATGCAATTTTGACATTGTTTTGTTCTTTCGCAGTTAAAATCTTAATCTTTTTATACATGTAATGGGTTAGACAACACATGTACTGTATATTTGTAAAAGGGATAAAATGAGAGAAACAATGAGTAATATAACATAGTTGCATAGGTTGAAAAAAGACCTTGGTCCATCTAAATAACAATTGGAAGGATTAAATAATTCAGTATGATTGCTGCATTTGAATGACCAAACATTACTTCCCACCAATAACCTTTAGCATTGTTTTCCAATAGATGGGTAATCTTTTTTCGTTCATTTTGGTCATGATGTAATAGAATCGTGGCATTTGTCTTCTCTTAAGATTTATCAATAAATCTTCATTCCTATTAAATTTTACCAGTCTCCAAATTATTTTCCCATTTCCAAGCTTAGGCCTTGTGCCCACAGGGCGTTTTTACAGCATTTTTTCTAGCGTTTTTCATTGCTTTTTTAATCAATAAATGCAAGGAAAAAGCATCCCAGCAAAGTCTATGAGAATCAGGACTTGCTGTCCTGAATTTCAGTTGCTTTTTTTCTTGCTGAAAAAAGAAGCAACATGTCAATTGTTTTAGCGTTTTTTCCTGCTTTTTTTCCCAATTGACTTCAGGGAAAAAAGCAAGAAAAAACGCATGTGTAATGCCCACGTTGCTTTATATTTTATGCGTTTGGGCGTTTTTAGGGAGAAAAGAAAGCTATGGCTATGTAGATTCCTTCATAGAAGAAAGCGACATGAACTGTATTCACCTTGTGACATCCCCGAACTTCTCTGTAGCGACGTGTCGCGGTAAACAATGCAAGGACCCCCGCTGACGTCACAAGGTGAATAGTTCATCCCAGCGGGGGATCTCCAGGAAAGCCCCTGATAATTCTCCGCCATGAATTATATTCACTTCCTGACATCCTCGGACCTCCCTGCAAAGAGATGTCGCGGTAAAACACCACAAGCATACTGAATGCCTGGTGCCCAGCCTATGCCACATAAATGCAGGCAACCCCCGCTGAAGTCAAGGTGAACCCCGAAAAACCCCAGTGATCCTCCTGCATGAACTGTGTTCACCTTGTGCTGTGCACCAGGCATTCAGTATTCTTGCAGTGTTTTATGACACCACTCTACAGGGAGGTCCAGGCATGTCACAAGTTGAATGCAGTTCATGTAGGAGGATCACCGGGGTTTCCTGGAGATCCGCCGCTGGGATGAACTCTGCACCTTACTCACCTCTCTGCAGACTCCCGGGTCACGTCCGATGGGCTCCAGGACCTGCCGGTAAGCAGCTGATTGTTTACATTCAGCGGTGAAAAGCCTGCCGGCTTTTTAACAAGCAGAGAATGAATCAGCTGATCTTCGCTGAACTTAAACGATAAAATGATGCTATCAGGTGATAGCATCAGCTGCTTACCAGCGGGTCATGGAGCCCATGGGACTTTTAAACAATCAGCTAATGTGTAATCTGATTCAAGTCCTTGAACCTGTGTCAGGTTCAAAGACCTGAATCCAATATCATCTGATCAGAAGGCAAACCGATCAGATGATGTGTCATCATCTGATCAGTTTGCCTTCTGATCAAATGATATTGGATCCGGATTGGACATTGCGGGACCCTTGACACAGGACTACGGCAGAGGGGGGTTCTTTAGTTCAATAAAGATGGAGTCACTAATTGTGTTGTGTTTTATTTCTAATAAAAAATATTTTTCTGTGTGTTGTGTTTTTTATTATTTTTACTAGAAATTCATGGTGGCTATGTCTAATAATGGCGTGACACCATGAATTTCAGGCTTAGGGCCAGCTGATAATACAAAGCTGGCCCTAATCCCATTATTACCCAGTGAGCCACCCGATACCAGGGCCACTGGAAGAGTTGGATACAGTGCCAGAAGATGGCGCTTCCTATGAACGCGCCATTTTCTGGGGTGGCTGCGGACTGCAATTCGCAGCGAGGGGGGGCCCAGAAAAGCTTGGGCCACACTGTGCTGTGGATTCCAGTCCCCAGCTGCCTAGTTGTACTTGGCTAGATACAGAAATCGGGTGAAGCCCACATCGTTTTTTTTTTTTTTAATTATTTTATGAAATTCATGAAATAATTAAAAAGAAGGGCTTCCCTATATTTTTGGTTCCCAGCTGGGTACAAATAGGCAGCTGGGTGTTGGGGGCAGCCCGTACCTGCCTGCTGTACCTTGCTGGCATACAAAAATATGGCGAAACCCATGTTAATTTTTTGGTTTTATTTTTTTTTTAAATTTATTAAAAAAAAATAAAAAAAACAAACACATAACCCAAAAGGGTTAGGGGTAAAGAAAATAAATGCGTGGGCTCCCACTGCATTTTCTATTGCTAGCTAAGGGTAACCCAAACAGCTACTGGCTGCTAAACCCTACTTCTTAGTGTTACCTTCACTGGCAATGGAAAATCCAGGGAAGCAATATTTTCTTGAGGGTTTTTTTTGCCAAAAAACGAAAAAAAAAATGACGTGGACTTTGCCCAATTTTTGTGTCGAGCCAGGTACAACCAGACAGCTAGGGAGTGGAATCTGCAGTGCAGAGTGGCCCAAGCTTTCGGGGCCCGCTGCTGCATACTGCAGTCTGCAGCTGCCCCAGAAAATGGTGCTTTCATACAAGCGCCATCTTCTGGCACTGTATCCAACTCTTCCAGCGGACCTGGTGTCGGGTGGCACGCTGGGTAATAAGGCTTTAATATTAGCTTTGTTTTACCAGCTGGTATTAAGTCCGAGATTCTTAATGTCAGGCCAAGTTTGACCCGGCCATTAAGAATCTCCAATAAAGTGTTAAAGTATTTTTCTGTGTGGTGTCTTTTTTTATTAGAAATAAATACACAGACACACTTAGGGACTCCCATCTTTATTACTTCCTCTCTTCCCCCCTCCTCGATCCTGGTCTTCAGTCACTGATCTAGCTTTGCTAGATCAGAAAGCACGGGGGAAGGAAGAACGCTTCTGCTCCTCGTGCTGTCTAATCACTCAATGTGTGAGCAAAGACTGCGGGTTGGTAAGCGGTGACGTCACCACTACCACCATTACCATAGTAACCTAATTAGAGGGTTACTATAGCAACGGTGATCTCCGAGCACCTGATTCCCGACGCCGCTATTCACCTGAATGAGCCGGTGGATAGCGGCGCCGGTAAACGATCTGATAGATCATCATTTTCATATCACTTTTATTCCAAAATGGAGATTGAAGAAAATGGGTTGAACAAGGAAATTACATCAGAACACCTTTTTTTTCACATCAAAGTTTAATGAGCTGAAACAAGCATTCAATAGTAACAAAGAAAGCATGACAAGAAGCAAGAAAAAAAGCATGAAAGCATGAAAAGAAGCACAGAAAAAAGCAGCTGTTCATAACCATTATAGCAGGAGCCTAGCTGCGCATACATAGAGGTTTGCAGTCCAAATAGTGGCATTTTTCCCAGATATGGATGTTTTTAACCTAGATAGTGGCATTTAAGTTAGGTTCCCGGAATACAGAGATATACCTTGCCGTTTGGTGTCCGGGCTTACAAGCATTGGCCAATACATAACCTAAATATCTCTCTTTTGCAGTAATGCAGTGCCATATTTTCCCTAGTACATTTTTGGATTTTTCAGTGTGCAACTGTTTGCATTTATAGTTACTATGTTTTTTTAGTTAGCACCTGTTCACATTTGTTGAATGTGCTGGTCAGTTTTTTGATATTTCTAGTGAGTGTCTTTCTGACTGGGCACTCCGCCCTAAGACCTGGCTGTTCATAACCATTATAGCAGGAGCCTAGCTGCCCATACATGGAGGTTTGCAGTCCAAATAGTGGCATTTTTCCCAGATATGGATGTTTTTAACCTAGATAGTCGCATTTAAGTTAGGTTCCCGGATTACAGAGATATACCTTGCTGTTTGGTGTCCGGGCTTACATGCATTGGCCAATACATAAACTAAATATCTCTCTTTTGCAGTAATGCAGTGCAATATTTTTCCCCAGTACATTTTTGGCTTTTTCAGTGTGCAACTCTTTGCAGTTATAGGAGAAGTGTCAAAGACAGTCCATAAGGCGCCTGTCACATGGTTTTATCGAGTCAAGGCCAATCCTGTTCGTGAAGCCAGGAAAGCTGTCCCGCCCCAGGGCTATGGGTACTCGTTCCCGGGCCGTATACATACGGGGAACAGTTCACTGGGTGGCCATTGCCCAATTCTGGGACCCTGGGGGTCACTTTAAAAAGGGGGTTATGTACAGGGGAATGTTTATAAATTTTTGATAGTGACGTCACTTGCGTGTTGCGGTTATAGTTATGGAACCGCTGCTGTATAGTTTCTCACTGCTGGGGCAGGTCTTAGTGGCAGCCTGGATGTTGGGCCCTCCGCAAGTAGGGCCAGGTACCCAGGGGGTAGGTGATGGAGTTAGGCACGGAAAGAAGGTAGGCCACACACGGGATTGCAGTGTAACTGGGTTCTTTACTCACAGTGGTTCGGTGGCTGATACCCGGAGAAAGGCTGGTCTTTACCTCTAGTCGCCTTATTCCCAGTGCCGGTTTGGTGACCTGGTGGCCTCTTTCACCTGCACCCTTCTCAAGTTGGTGTGTCCCCATGGCTTTGAGCATCTTGGGGGTCCCTTCCTTGTAGTCTTTCAGTCTTTAGTCCGTACGGCGGGAAGTTTGAACCCTGTAGGGTCGGTGTTTGGTTCCGGGCCCTAGTTCTCCCGTTTGCCTGACCTAGAATTCTGTACCTCGTCGGTGCTATGGTTCTGGGTGCACTCCACCGTACTCCACTGGCAACCACACGCCTGTACCCTCAAGTCACCATCATACACTCCCGTCAGTGCGGTTACGTCTGTCTCCTCTCACTTCCACTTGCAGACTCCAATTGACTGTCTGACCCCCCCACCGGGTTGTCCTCTAGTGGACTGGATCGGCTCCACCCCTGGGTGGCCATCCATTGGGTCCAAGTTTAGTCTGTCACCAGTCATTGGGGAAGAGAATAACTGGGATTATAATGTGTTTTGCTGTTACCGGCACTGGTCTTCCAGGTTCCTGTGGTAGGCCCTGCATCTTTGATAGGATGCAGTACCGTGTAGCTCCTGATGGCTTTAGGAGCACTACACCTGTGCATGCTGATGGTGGTCAGGTTTGTAGTGGTCAGGTCCCTGCTGATCTTGAAATGGCACAGGTTGAAAATGACTGTTTTTTTAATTGTCTGCACGGTCTTTAAAAAACCACCAGATAATGGAACACCTAAAACTTGGCTGTGTGTGTGCGCTACCGGGAACAGTATAATGCATACTCCAACTAGCCACCCCACTGCCTCTTCCTGTCTGTTTTGGTGCTGCAGATCTATCCCAGTCTGCACTGCTGTCCTTGCTCTGCATGCCACATTCCCAGTTTGGATCAGTGACTTCATTGAAACAGAAAAAATGTAGCAAGTCTAGCATGTAAAAAAGACTCATTCTTTCTTCCAAAATTATGATAAAATCTTCAAAAATGGAGACATACAGAAATATGAAACACCAGGTCTAGTTGGTCCGGTTTATGCGTTTCAAGAGAAATCTCTTAGTCATAACCTGGTCCCAATGTGACAGAAAGGCTACAAGAAAGTTGGTTAATTGGATTCCACCATTTATTTGCTGAGAGGGTGTATGCCTCTGCCTTTATTTCTACCCTTTCATGTCTAAAAGGTTAATTTACCACTAATACACATATTTAGGAAACATGAATATAAATATCATCCAGTATTAGAAAATCCACAATCATAACATATATGCATGATAGAATGCTCAGTAAATTTATAGATCATCATCAGCCCATTTTACTGAAAAAGAGAGAGAAAAAAAAAGGGAAAAAAAAACATTTTTGGAGAAAAATAAGAGGGGATGCAGGACATGTAGGTCTCCCCATGTAATCGTGAAAAATCAAGTCCAGTTTATATAAGAAAAAGACTGTACATAGAATTTTTTTTGGGGCATAAGAAGTTTAAACAAAATTAAGGTAAAATAGCACAAAGAATAGTACAATAGTACAAAAGTGCAAAACACTTACCATACAGAGATACAGACAGGCATAGGGTGATGATGAGTTATATGTTAAATGCTATGGCTGATCATTGGATAGATACTCAACAATTTCTTATTCTTCTTTTATAGTGTCTGAAAGTTAATCTATGGTATATCCTTAGATTTCATTTTTATTGTTTTGTTTTGCAGAACAGAAAACATTGTCGAGAACATCCTAGCCATATTATTAGCCATCTTTGTGTCATTTTTTGGATTTTCAGTTTTGCAAAAAGATATCTTTAGAGATATCTGGATATTTCAGTTTTGTGTTGTCATTGCTAGCTGCCAGTTTTGCCTTCTCAAGGTAAGAATATATGTATACTGATTACTGGATTGTTTCTGTAGTATGTGCATGGATTTTTATAATATCCACTCAAATGAATGGAACAACTGTAATCATTTATGTACAATGCCTTCAAAAAAGTGTATATACCCCTTGAACTTTTCCACATTTTGAATTCAAAGCAATTTTGAAGTCTTTCAACATATTCTCAAATTCAAATACATGAACATTCTTTGATCTAAACCATTCCATTGTAGCTCTAGTAGTATTTTTAGGGTGATTGTCCTGCTAGAAAGTAAACCTAAAGCCTGCTTTACACCTTGCAATTAAGCATACAATATCATATGCGATCGTTCCCGCCCCCATCGTATGTGCTGCACGTTCAATTTGTTGAATGTGTCGCACAAACGAATAACCCCCCCGTCACACGTACTTACCCTTCCATATGACCTCGCTGTGGGCGGCCAACATCCACTTCCTGGAGTGGGAGGGATGTTCGGCGTCACATCGACGTCACGCGGCAGCCGGCCAATAGAAGCGGAGGGGCGGAGATGAGCGGGACGTAAACATCCCGTCCACCTCCTTCCTTCCGCATTCCAGGTGGGACACAGGTAAGATCTGTTCTTCGTTCCCAGGGTGTCACACACTATGATGTGTGCTACCCCGGGTACGATGGACAACCTGACGTTCCTTTTTTAGGAAATGAACAACGTGCATGTGATGAACGTTTTACCGTTCAATCACAATCGCACGTAGCTGTTATGATGTACGATGCCGGATGTGCGTCACGACGCGACCCCGCCGACACATCGTAACATATATTGTAGCGTGTAAAGCGCCCTTAAGTCCCAGTCTCAAGTATTTTGTAACCTCCAACACATTTCTCTACAGGACTGCCCTGTATTTAGCTTCATCCATCTTACCATCAACTCTGCTTAGCTTCCATGTCTCTGCCCCATAGCATCATGCTGCCACCACCATGTTTGACGGTGGTAATGGTGTTTTCCGGGTGATGTTCATTGTTTTCTACGACAACTAGCATTTTGCATGTAGTCCAAAAAAGTTGCACTTTGGTCTCATCTAGAGTTGAGCGATGTTCGAGGTTCGCCAATTTCATGTTCGAGTGATTTTGGGGGGTGTGCTCAAGATCGAACGCGAACTCGAGCTTTTTGCTAAAAGCTCGATAGCTCGAGTTACGTTTGAGAACGGTTCGATCAGCAAAAAGCCTATCTATTTACTAGCTGGCTTTTCACTGTAATAGTGTGAGTCACTGTGACTCACACTATTATCAAATTTCATCGTATAGTGTGCGGGGGGGGACGCGGTTTAGATCTGTGCTGCTGAGAGAATGCCGATCACCATTTTTTTTTTTCCTAAGCGCGCGTGCAGTGGGGCGGGCCAGGATGTCAGCCAATCACAAACACACACACAGCTAAGTGTACTTTTTGCCAGACAAGCAAGGGCATGTGTCATAGGCTGTCCATGTCACATGTCCTTGCCTTATAAATCCGGCCATTTTCCCTCACGCCACCATTATCTGCCTTGTGTGTGTGGGTGACAGTCACCGCTCACGCTGCTGCCGCCGCTCCTGCTGTATACGCTATACACACAGCGCTGTACAGATTGGGGACTGCAGTTTTTTTCAGCCCTTTTCAGGGCTGATTTCCAGGCACTCAGAGCCATAGCTGACAGGCAGGTCCGTGGAAATGCTGTTTACAGCTTTAGATAACAGCGTCTGTGTACCTCAGCTCAGGGAATTCCTTGCTGCATTTCATCATTAGGAGGGATAGAAAGTGAAGCTTCCTTTACTGTCCTGGTACCCATAGAACCCGGCCACTGTACCCACCTGCCCTCATTGGCCACGCTGTTTTTATAGCAAACAGTGCTGAAACTTAGTGGCATCCAAACAGTGTCTGCTATCTTAAATTTGTGTCCCACTGGTGCCAAGAAAGTTCCACCACCTCTGCATGCTAGCCTCCTGCACATTTTGCTACGCTATTTTTATAGCAAACAGTGCTGAAACGTAGTGGCATCCAAATAGTGTCTGCTATACTAAATTTGTGTCCCACTAGTGCCAAGCAAGTTCCACCACCTCTGCATGCTAGCCTCCTGCACATTTTGCTATGCTATTTTTATGGAAAACAGTGCTGAAACTTAGTGGAATCCAAAAAGTGTCTGCTATACTAAATATATTGTCCCACTGGTGCCAAGCAAGTTCCACCACCTCTGCATGCTAGCCTCCTGCACATTTTGCTACTCTATTTTTATAGCAAACAGTGCTGAAACTTAGTGGCATCCAAACACTGTCTGCTATCCTAAATTAGTGTCCCACTGGTGCCAAGCAAGTTCCACCACCTCTGCATGCTAGCCTCCTGCACATTTTGCTACGCTATTTTTATAGCACAATCAGGGAATTCCTTGCTGCATTTCATCATTAGGAGGGATAGAAAGTGAGGCTTACTTTACTGTCCTGGTACCCACAGAACACGGCCACTGTACCCACCTGCCCACTTTTGCCACGCTATTTTATTTGCTTAAAGAGCTGACACTTTTTCTGTCATCCTAAAAGTGTCTTGAATACTAAGTTATTGTTCCTTTGCTGCCAAGCAAGGTACACCACATGTGCATTCTACACTCCTTTCCATTTCTTCTATGCAATTTTAGTTTACAAAAGTGCTGACACTTTTAGGGGCATACTGCAATTGTCTGGGATACTACCTTACTGTTCCTTTGCTGCCAAGCAAGGTACAACACATGTGCATTCTACACTCCTCCATTTCTGCTACGCAATTTTAATTTACAAAAGTGCTGACACTTTTAGGGGCATACTACAATTGTCTGGGATACTACCTTACTGTTCATTTTCTGCCAAGCAAGGTACAACACATGTGCATTCTACACGCCTTGCCATTTCTGGTACGCAATTATTAACTGCAGGTAGTCCAGCCAATCTGTGACGAAGGTGCAGGCGTGTATATAATGTTGCCTTCATCCCATGGTGGTTCTCTTGATGTGTGACAGAGCTGAACAATACCATCTGTATCCACTTCCAAAACAACTGACGACCTGTCAATCACACTCCCAGTTGCAATTAAAGGGGTGGAAGTTTAGCAAGAAGAAGCATGTGTGACTGCTGTCCCCACAGTCACAGAGGATGCAGAGCACGCAGATGCACTTGATGGGGCAGGCAGTGGTTGCACAGCCCCGCTAGGCCGCATTGTAGCACAGTGAAATTCCCATTGCGACTTATGCTTCATTTTAAGTCGTGTACAGGGTGGGCTCCACTGTATGCAGCAAAACCACGCAACAGGAAAAGGACTCTAGGCAGTTGAGTTGAAAAATGATTGTTGAACTTTGCTAAAACAAACAGTAAGAACCATGTATAAAATTGAAAGAATAGAACAATCTATTCAGTTGCCTACTACCTGGTAATCCCTCTGCTTCACATCAGTAATTGTGTGTTTGTGTGTTTGTGTGTGTGTGTGTGTGTGTGTGTGTGTGTGCGAACACGATTTACCAGTGGCGCATCATAAGAGCTTCCAAGTTATGTACCTAAACATAGACAAAACCCATTACCCCCTGACAACTCTTGTTAGCTGAAGCCTCATAGATAAGGCAGATGATACCAGTGTGAATGCAAACCACACAGCTCTGCAACACAGTCATGGAAATCTTGTAAAGCAACAGTCAATGCAAATTTGTGTCACTGTCCCTCTATGATTTAAACTGTAAGTGACAATTATTGTCTATATAGTCGGCCTACCCAGAACAGATATGTGTTTTGCTAATAAAACAAAGTGTTGCATGCACCCATTACTGTCTGGGCACAGCCTACCGTACCCGGGTACTGTGATGTCCAGTTGCCAGAAATACAGACTTTACGCTCCTCTCATGGTAAACAGTATCGACAGCACCAGAAGAATGTTGGTCTGTGGCACAGGATGCTGCTCACTGGCGTTACGGTGCTCCTCACCAAACTCCAACACGACTCCACTCACAATTGAACAAAGTGTTTCCGCGGTGGCTCCTTGCTGTAACACACACCTTTAGCTTTTACTTCTGTTCATATACAGCATCTCCAAGTCCACAGCTGAAGACCAATTTGCTATTGTTATAGTGACCAAACAGACAAAGGCAGATCCAAAAAAACAGCAGCCCCTTGTGTGTAGTCTGCAACAATGCATGCAATGAACGCCAAAAAAGCATGTTGCTTTGACAGTGGCTAAAGCTGAGCAATACACCTTCACGCTATCAATTCATATCCATGTGACACTTCATGGAGTAAGTACTCAAAGGTGTGAGTTTTTGCCTTCTACTTAGAGACTGTTGTCAAATCTTATAGATTACATAACTTGGGTGATCCTTTGCGATGTCAAAAAAGTCCCAGGCTAGGCAAGGCTTATAGCCCATGCGAACTGCAGAGGCAACATGACTTATGCTCAGAGGCAGAGTTGTGGCCGAGGATTAAGTTGTTAACGTGCTTCCAGTACTTTGTCTCTGTCCAGGAAGACGCAACGTAACCTCGTCGTCAGTAGCATCGTCCTCCACCTCCTCTATTGACCTCATTGACTGGGTGACTTTTGTTTGACAGTAAGTAGTGTCTCCAACCTCATCATCACCCTGTGTGTTTTCATTCCCCTCGTCCTGAGTCCTCCGAGACAACCTCTTCCTGCCCTGACTGAATAGTAAAGTTGTCATTCCAATCAGGTATCTGAGTCTCCTCATCATGTTCCCCATTGTCTCCACCAGGAGGATTTACGGTTTGGAAATGAGGGTCTACATTATGCTCAGCACCTTCTTCATCGGGGCCCGGATCAGACTCACAAAGCTTCTGGCTATCTCTGCAGATCTTTTCCCCTGTCTCCTGGAACTCGCTGCCTGAACACGTCAGATTATCTGATACACCCGCAAGCTTCAAACGGAACCTGTAAACTCATCTGTTTAGAAATGACTATAACCTTCAATGACACCACCACCGTGCGCTGCTGCCACCCAACGTACACCACACCTACTGTCTCCTCCCCAAAATACTTTACAATGTAATCCCGCAAGGGCTGAGCCCTCTTCCCTCTGGACCAGTCTGTCTATTGTTACTTGTATATGTATTCTGTATGTAACTCCCTTCTCATGTATAGCACCATGGAATCAATGGTGCTCTTTAAATAAATAATAATAATAATAACTTCTTTGTCTGTACTCACTGCAGCTTTGGAGCAGACCTCTGATTCCCAGGCTATAGTGTGACGGAACAGCTCTGTAGACTCAACCATCTCTGTTACCCCATACTCAGCAGGGCTGGTGGAAACTTGAGAGCTGTTAGGAAGCAAGTGCAATTGGGTTGACACCACAGAGGAATGGAGTATTTGGGATATTGAACTTGAGGTGGAGGACAGGCCACTTTATGGAGCACTTGAGATCCATTGAAGCAGCTGCTGTTTTGGTGCCTCATCTAGATTTGTTAGCGATGGTCGTGTGCGTTAAAAAAGGGATCATATCAGATTATCCATGGGAAGAAGTACACCTGTTATTTTGGCTGTTATTTGTTGTTACGAATCGGTGCCGCCGTAAACGCAAGCAGCGTGCTGCGGTTCCAGTTGCGCCCAGGCATCAGCTGCCATTTAGGTCTGTGCCTCCGGTTGTCCAGCTGGCTGCTTTCTCTTTCATGTCTAAGTATGGAGAGGCGGCTAGTGCGCATGCGTGTGCCGATTTACCCCAGCCGCAGCCTAACTCCAGTGTTTCGCCTAATGAGTATGCTCCGCCTGACTGTGCTATTCCTGAGGCTAAGTCCTCATTTCGGGCTACAGTGCATACTCCCACAGTTAGTGCGAAAAGCCTCTTTGCACAGGTACTTGCACTCCGTTCCGTGTCTAAGTCCTGTGTTGTGCCTAGACAGTATGCTGAAGCTGATGGTTTTTTTTCTGAGACTGTATTTCATGCTACTGAGCATGCTCAGGCACTTACTGCATCAGAGGCTAGGTCCGGTAATTAACTCTTTCGCCCTGCCCCTGATGTTGGGAGCCCATATAGACCACAGGGCATCAGGTGTCCTGACGATGTGGCCAGGACACTCCGAACTGGCTTGCAGAGGCCCGCCCCTATGACTTGTCACCTCATTATTGTTGGTCAGACACTGACTGGTGAGGTGTTTGGGACGTGGCTGCCATGAGGTCATCATTGAAGTGGCGGTTCCGAATAGGACGGTAGTTATGCCACACATGATGTGTCACTCTGCTTTTGTCTCCAGGAGTTGCATTGCGGTCCACCCTGGGTTGTGGTGGACCCAGGTTATAAAACGGGCTGGAGCCAACAAGGAGGTGCGCAGTCTTCTATTATGCTCAGAAAGAGCACACCTCCATGTGTTGAACCCATGGCGGCTTTAGGCCAGAGGTAGGCAGGGATAGGGCGTCGATGCAGGCCGCCACCACAGTTGGTAACGCAGACCGGTTAAGACCAGCTCCTGTCCTAACAGTCCTGCTAGTGCAGCACAGTGGCATTAACTGGACTGCTGCTGATGCGCCTGCTGTCCACAGGTGTGGCCCCAACGCACACGGCAGCGTACACAATGGCCCCTGTGTTGTTAACAGAGACTTCCTGGGCTGGGTGGGTGTGTGGACCCTGTGACGCTAACAGGGATCACAGTCTCTAGATCCGAGTGTCGTCTAACTCGGTTCAGGCTAATATTAGTTTCAGAGCCACCCAGCTCTTTATCCTCCACCTAACCTTCCAGTTGCCAACCTCTCCTTTTCCATCTGCGAGCACGGTGGACACTGACTGGCAATGGGGATATATACCTTTCTCTTTCTTTTCTTCTTAATTTTTTTATATAGCGGTAACATAGTATATACCACCTTATCCAAATCTGCCACTCCCACCGTAACAGATGGTGTTTCTTCAGCAAATGTTACTGTTGCTTAACCACCAAACCCACGGACACAAACTTTTTTCCCCTTTCCAACACACCTGTTCCCCTTTCCACCAGCATCTTTCCTTTTTCAACTCATTTTCTATATGACCAAAATTGCAACTCTGCAGGGACACCATACTCAACGCCGTCTCAGCACAGCAGCCAGCCCTCGGTCCCTCAGATGTGGACAAGTAAAAGACCATTTCCTCCTATCCATGATAAAACGATGAGATTCACTCTGTGCAGCACTGTTGTTTAGTGGAAAAGCAGATCTAAGATCGCGTACCACCTTCTGCTGATACTCCTGTATACATGCGTCCCTTTCTATAGCAGGACTTATTTTGCAAAATTTTGTCTTGTATCGGGGATCTAACAGTGTGGCAACCCAGTAGTCAGCATTACTTCGAATTCGGAAAATCCAAGGGTCATGTTGTAGGTAGTGCAGCAAGAAGGCGCTCATGTGTCTTGTGCATCCAGGAGGATCAAGTCCTTGGTGTGTTGATGGCGGAGAGGTGAGAATCATGCCTCCTTCCTCTGCCCTCTCCCCCCCAACCTTGCACAATCGAAATGTGAGCAAGCTCTCACTCATCTGCTGAGTCTTCCATGCCCATCACCAGTTCGTCCTCCATTTCTTCATGGGCTCCTGCACCTTCCTCAACAGTTTTGCTGATACTATGCACCCTTGTTAATCCCTCTCCCCCACCGTACCATGCCTGCTGCCTAGGTGCCGCTGACTGTCTGGAGCTTGGAGATCTTGTTATCCCTTCTGCATATGACTCCTCCTGTACTTCCTCCCCTTCCTCTTGTCCCACCACCTGACTCCAAATAATGTTTACAGTGTGCTCCAGCATGTATAAGACCAGAATTGTCATGCTGAGAATGGCATCGCCAGTGCTAAACATCTTCGTCGACATTTTAAAACTGTGAAGAAGGGTGCATAGGTCCTTGATCTGACACCACTCCAGCAGCGTGATCTGCACCACCTATGGATCAAGTTAGCCTAGGGTATACGTCATAACGTATTGCAGCAGGGCTCAGCGGTGCTGCCACAGACGCTGCAACATGTGCAAATTCAAATTCCTGCGTGTCGGCACATCGCATTTCAGGCGGGGAACCGCCAGACCGAAAGACTTCTGGAGCAATGAAAGTTGTTGAGCTGCTGGGTGTGAAAGGTGGAAGTGAGTACATAGCGAGCGTGCCCGCTGCACAAGGCCATATAGGCCGGGATGGTGGTTTAAAAATTGCTGGAGAATCAGGTTCAACACGTGAGCCATACAAGGCACGTGTGTCACATTGCCCTGACGAACGGGCCGTAGCCAGGTTTTCATCATTGTCGCACACGGCTGTTAAGTCACCACCGGAGTCCGCTCCATCAGTTTGTACTGTGGTCGCCAGGTGACACTGTGTTCCTTTCGTGCATAGTGCTGATGATGGGAGAGTAGTCGATGCCAGCGGCGCAGGTGGACGCAGGTTATGCTCACCCACTGCGCTGTATTACCTTCAGATATGCAGAACCAGTGGCTGAATGTAGGTGGTGGGTGTCTCACAGATGAAGTACCATCATTCAGCTACAACCAATGGGAAGACACCACACCCTTTTTTAGGCCCATCCTGTCTGCAGACCACTGCCATAAATAGCTCGGAACCTCTGGTTACTGTTACCCCAGTTCTGATTTGTGATTTTGTGTGCTTGTTTCCTGATACTTTTCCTGCCTGCTGTTTATGTACCTCGTTGGCCGATCCGCATTTCACCTCTGCTTGTTTTATGATTAAGTCCTGGCCGTCCCATTCTGTTCCTCTTCCTCAATTAATGTTTTGACCCTGCCTGACTACTACTCTCTGGAACTGCAGCCTTCCACAGGTATTGATCACCTTTGGCCCTGTGTAATTCAAAATCCCTGTATAGGGGTTAAAGGGTTTCAGGGTTCTAGGGATCCTGCTTGGTGAGTGGTTTCCCTCTAGCCTATCCTTTACAGCCCGTCTGAGTGTGTGGATCTAGGCAGGCATTACACAATGCTCTCTGCAGAAGGCCATGTAGGCCGGGATAGTGGTTTAAAAATTGCTGGACAACCAGGTACAACACGTGAGCCACAAAAGGCACATGTGTCACATTGTCACGGCGAAGGGCCGCACCCAGGTTTGCATCATTGTCGCACCCGGCCTTCCCTGGCTGCTGGTTGAGTGGAGACAACCATTCATGAAACTCGGTCTCACTCTCCAGAGCTTACTGTCCACAACTCCTCAGCGGTGTGACTCACAATTCACAGACATTTCAAAGAAAAGAGTTGACCGCCTGATGCTGTTGAGCTCTACTGCCAGCATAGTAAGGAGGTGTGTGGGATTCCTTGTGCGCAGTTACAACGCGGGTGGCATCACCACACAAGGTTTGAGCGGAGGTGTAGGACCCAGACGAGGTTGAGGAGGCAGAAGCAGTGGAGAAACTTCTACATACAGAGGAAGGATTGACACACAACTCGCGGGGACGGCAAGACTTGTACAGCAGACCTTTCTCCATCTCTCCCCATAGTAACCCAGTGCACAGTCAGCGACATGTAACGCCCCTGTCCATGCTTTCTGGACCAAGTATCTGTAGTGAAATGCACCCTGTCACACACAGAGTTTCTCAAAGAAGCGGTGATGTTTGGTGCGACATGCTGGTGTATCACGGACACGCCGTTCTTGGAGAAGTAGTGGCGACTGGGCATCGGCTCTTGGGGCACTGCGATGGGCATAAGGTCTCGAAAATCCTCGGTTCAAAAGGTTTGAAAGGCAGCATTTCTTTACCCAACCGTTTGCAGATGCTGAAAGTAAACCTCTCAGCCATGTCATGCCCTTTGAAAATCATGTAAAAGACAGCGAGGGGACTCCAACCACAGTCTCCCTCGTTTCCACAAATTGGGTCACACACCCCCCACTTGACTGGCATCAGTTGTCCCTATTTTCCAAAGGAAAAAGATGCTTTGCATGAAGCACTCTCAAAAATACACCTGCCTTTCGCCTCCCCTGGATGACACAGGGGTAGAAAAGTCCTCTCTGATCCATGACTTCTTCATCTTGGTTCATTTTTTTAAAAAAAGGGGACTCCAACCACAGTCTCCCTCGTTTCCACAAATTGGGCCACCCCCCCCCACACTTGACTGGCATCAGTTGTCCCCATTTTCCAAAGGAAAAGGATGCTTTGCATGAAGCACTCTCAAAAATACACCTGCCTTTCGCCTCCCCTGGATGATACAGGGGTAGAAAAGTCCTCTCTGAAACATGACTTCTTCATCTTGGTTCATTTTTTTTAAAAAAAGGGGACTCCAACCACAGTCTCCCTCATTTCCACAAATTGGGCCACACACACCCCACTTAACTGGCATCAGTTATCCCCATTTTCCAGAGAAAAAAGATGCTTTGCATGAAGCACTCTTAAAAATACACCTACCTTTCGCCTCCCCTGGATGACACAGGGGAAGAAAAGTCCTCTGTGAGCCATGACTTCCTCATCTTGATGAACGTTAGTCTGTCCACATTGTCAGGGCACAGACGCGTGCGCTTATCTGTCAGTACCCACCCAGCAGCACTGAGGACATGTTCCGAGAGAACACTGGCTGCGGGACACGACAAGATCCCCAAGGCGTAAGTGGCGAGCTCAGGCATTTTATCCAGATTGGAAGCCTAAAATGAGCAAGGCTCAAGTTGCACAGTAATGGCATCGATGATCACTTGCATATACTCATATATCTGTGTCTCCTCCTCTTCTTCCTCGTCCAGCTGTTGTGTTTTCGCATGCGTATTTGTCTTTGTCACTTTCCCATGTGTTTGTGTTGTCTTGTGAGTTGTTTGTCACCTTTTGGACACCTTTGAAGGTGTTTCCTATGTGTTTTTATGTGTTTGTGATTGCCTCCCATTGTTTTCTATGGGGTTCGAGAGGTTCATCGAACGGATCACCGAACCGAACTCAAACGCGGCCTCTGTTTGACGAACCGAGCCGAACTCGAGCCTCTAGAGCATGGGTCCCCAATTCCAGTCCTCAAGGGCCCCCAACAGTGCATGTTTTCAGGATTTCCTTAGTATTGTACATGTGATAATTTAATCACTTGCACAGTTGATGATTCCAACACCCATGCAATGCTAAGGAAATCCTGAAAACATGCACTGTTGGCGGCCCTCGAGGACTTGGGTTGGGGAACCCTGCTCTAGAGGTTCGCTCATCTCTAGTCTCATCTGACCAGAGCACATTCTTCCACATACAAGCTGTGTGCCCTTCATGGCTTTTTGCAATCTGCAAAACTGGACTTTTCAAGGCTTCCTCTCTTCTTTACACTCTTCCATAAATACTAGATTTGTGGAGTATACAGCTAATAGTTGTCCCACTTCTTAGCTTTCAATCTCTGCAGGTCCTCCAGAGTGACCATGGGCCTCTTGGCCGCTTTTTTAAATCATGCTCTCCTATTAAGGTGCCAATCTATCAATCTGTGAATTATAACTAATATATCTCATTGACAGATATACAGATATACAACTTACAACACAGCAAGCTCCACCTCTCAATCCTCTGAATTTCCTCTGATCCTAGACCCCTATTTGCTGCTTTGGTTGCCACACCTATCCAAAATGAATGAGATGCTACGCACGTAAAATCCAAACCCAACCCCTTCAAACACTTCCGCTTAACTGCAGTGAACTGTAGCTTGAGAGTAAAGAGCTGTCTCTATGACAAAGTAGTGGATCTTTATTCCTTGTCACCAGCTGTTGGTATTCCTTAAAACTAGAGTTGAGCGCGGTTCGCGGTTCTGCAGTTCGCGGTTCGAGTGATTTTGGGGGCTGTTCTAGATCGAACTAGAACTCGAGCTTTTTGCTAAAGTTCGATAGTTCTAGTTACGTTCGAGAACGGTTCTAGCAGCAAAAAGCAGGGCTTGTTACACCTCGTGGCTCTCCTGTGGCAAGGAATGAGACAGTCTCCTTGCCTGCCATGAGCGCTCCTGCTCAGCAGTGCCGAAGGTCTGCCAGACTGCAGGAGAAACCTCCTCAGAGAGGCAGCACAAGGGTGACACCTAGTGGTACTCCTGTTGCAAGAAATGAGGCGGTCTCCCATTCCTTGCCTGCCACAGCTACTCCTGCTCAGCAGCCTCGAAGGTCTGTGAGGTTGCGCAATGTGCAGAGGTTTGCTGCTCAGGGAAGCAGTGAGACTCCCGTTATCTCTACACATTGTGAGACCGAGGATCCCGCCTCTATTTCCCAGAGGCAGGAGGGTGAGCATGTGCTATGCTTGGTGGATCCTGATTCGCCCACTGACGTCACACGGCTTGATGACAAGGCTGGTGACGTGGTGAATCCTGACTGGCCAGGCTGGGATGTCGTGGATCCTGATTGGGTCAAGTCCGTCATCTCCGCCTCGCGCCCGCCCTTGGCTGGAGCTACACCTCCTTAAAAGCTCCTCCTGCCATCATGGCGGCGCGCAACCGTCCTTCTATGTTTGGATGTCTGGCAGCGTGCTGCCACGCCACTGCTCAGGCATTATCTTCTTCTGTGGGCTTGGCCCTTGCTGCTTAGGCAGCACCTGGTTTGCAGGCCGTGTCCCTGCCTTGCTGCTCCGGCAGTAGCTCCTTCTATAGGCCGTGTTCCTGTCCCAGGTGAGCTCCTCGAGTCTCCACTGGACTCACCTGGTTATTGAAAGCACACGTGCGTGGGCACCTCTGTGCTACCCTCGTGCCATATTCTCGTGACTTCCACTGGCACACGTGCGTGGGCACCTCTGTGCTTCCCCGTGCAACAGGTACACCGAGCCGTGGGATCCCTGCCATACAACCCACACGGGTTAGGGCAGACCGGTGTACATAGATTGTCTGTGACATTCCAGACGATCGCTAGCAGCAACCCGCTCACTCTTCACCCACCATAGCAGCGGTCCCTTACACCGCACAGTGGACCTTGACCGGCGGAAGCTGTCCATTCCCCATCTTGGCACGCTTCCCCGGGTCCCCCTCGTAACATTACGGTCGCGCTAAAGGTCTGGCTATGGCTGAAGAGCAGCAGCAGTTGCTGCGTTATGTGCAGCAGTTGGAATCACGTTTGGCAGCAGTGGAGCAGTCTTCCTCCGACAAGACTGCTCTGACGACAGTCGCCACCCAGGCGGCTACCCAGGCTGTGCTATTGGGCGGAAGGTCTCCTCGCCTTGCGCTTCCAGAGCGCTTTAGCGGGGACAGCTCCGAGTGCCGTGGGTTTATAAACCAAGTTACCACCTACTTAGAGCTGTCCGCGACTCTTTACGCTACCGAGAAGGCGAAGGTAGCCTTCGTCCAGTCCCTGCTCACAGGGAGAGCGCTGAAGTGGTCTACGCCGTTGTGGGAGCGCGGAGATCGGGTGGTGAATAACTTAGCATCTTATCTTGGAGCCATGAGAATGGTGTTCCTCGGGCCTCAAGTCACCCACGACTCCGCGCTGCGCCTCCTACGACTTCGGCAAGGGTCCGCTTCAGTCGGGGACTTTGCCGTACACTTTAGGACACTTGCCGCAGAGCTGGACTGGCCCGATAAGGTCCTTGTCCCTGTGTTCTGGGAGGGCCTGGCAGGGTTCGTCAAAGACGCACTGGCCACGCGTGAGGTGCCTGCTACTTTAGAGTCCTTGATTGTGGTTGCCTCTCGCATAGACATCCGCCAGGCGGAGCGGAGGCTCGAGGTCTCTTCAGCACCCACGTCCTCACGGCCTAAAAAGCGTCTGGCTCCCGTCTTCCACCAGACAGGTCTCCCAGCCAGCTCTGTAGGCGACTTCGTGGAGTCAATGGAGGTGTCCAAAGCGGTCTCCTCTACCCCAGGTTCTCGGTCTGGTGTCATCTGCTTTTCCTGTGGGCAGAGGGGACACATAGCTACCCGATGTCCCAAACCGTCGGGAAAAGACAGCGTCTAGTTTCCATCAGAGGGGGGTTCCTAGACGCTGCTTCTCCCTCTAGGTTGACTATCAGCGCCCAGTTGCAGTTTGGCACTACTCTCTTCTCTGCTCTGGCCTGCCTGGACTCAGGCGCTGATGGCAATTTCATTTCGACCTCCCTGGCAACCCGATACTCAGTTCCCCTGGTTCTCTTGCCCAAGCCACTCAGGGTTCGGGTAGTCAACGGGTCCCTACTAGTCGATCCCATCACCCAGATCACCATCCCTCTCAGGATGGAAGTACCACCAGGACACCATGAGCAGGTGTCCTTCCTGGTGCTTCCAGGGGGGACGGATGAGATCCTACTGGGCCTCCCCTGGTTGAGACAGCATGCTCCTATACTCAACTGGGCAACAGGGGAGATCTCATCATGGGCAGGATCCTGTAGGGAGCACCTCGTGACTACCGAACCACCCGCTACCATTAGGTCGGTTGGGTCCTCAGGGAATACAGGGGAGCCAGGTTTACCGACACCTTATGAGGCCTACAGGGACGTCTTCTCCAAGAGGGCCGCAGATACCCTTCCTCCCCACCGGCCATACGATTGCCGAATAGACCTGAAGCCAGGCTCCGAGCCCCCTAGGGGCAGAATGTATCCCCTCTCTGCTCCAGAGACGGAGGCTATGTCCAAATATATTCAGGACAGCTTGGCAAAAGGGTTCATTCGCAAGTCTATTTCACCGGCCGGTGCGGGGTTCTTCTTCGTGCAAAAGAAGGAAGGGGATCTACGCCCCTGTATCGATTACAGGGGATTAAATGCAATCACGATCAAAAACAAATACCCTTTGCCCCTCATTACGGAGTTATTTGATCGATTCCGCGGGGCAAAGATCTTCACGAAGCTGGATCTACGCGGGGCGTATAATCTAGTGCGAGTCCGAGAGGGCGATGAGTGGAAGACCGCCTTCAACACCAGGGACGGTCACTACGAGTATCTCGTAATGCCCTTCAGACTCTGCAATGCCCCCGCCGTATTTAAAGACTTTGTGAATGATGTTTTCCGGGATTTGTATCTTTCCGTGGTTGCATACCTGGATGATATCCTTATCTTCTCCCCCGATCTTGCCACCCATCGGAGGGATGTCATCCGAGTACTTAAGAGGCTCCGCACTCATTCATTATATGCTAAGCTAGAAAAGTGCGTTTTTGAACATGAATCCTTGCCGTTCCTGGGGTATATCGTGTCCAGTCAGGGGTTAGCAATGGATCCGGGGAAGTTGGAGACAGTGATGAAATGGCCTGAGCCCCGCTCGCTGAAAGCGATTCAGCGATTCTTGGGGTTTATCAATTATTATCGCCAGTTCATTCCCAACTTCTCGACGGTGGCAGCACCCATCATTGCCCTTACCCGCAAGGGCGCTAATCCCAAAGCATGGACACGGGAAACGGTAGAGGCATTTCACACTCTCAAAACTTACTTCTCCAGAGCTCCCATCCTTCATCGTCCAGACATCTCCAAACCCTTTCTACTAGAGGTAGACGCCTCTTCGGTCGGTGCTGGTGCAGTCCTGTACCAGAAAGACGAACGAGGAAGGAAGCATCCATGTTTCTTTTTCTCCAAAACCTTTTCTCCGGCCAAGAGGAACTACTCCATAGGGGATAGGGAGTTACTGGCGATGAAACTAGCATTCCAGGAATGGCGGCATCTCCTGGAGGGTGCAAAGCATCCATTTGAAGTATTTTCCGACCATAAAAATCTCACATACCTCCAGACAGCACAACGCCTGAACCCAAGGCAGGCCCGTTGGTCCTTGTTCTTCTCCCGGTTCCGCTTTATTATCCGCCACCTGGCCGGTGAGAGGAACGTACGGGCCGATGCCTTGTCACGTTGTATGGTTGTGTTGGAGGAGGACGAGGAGGAGCCTCGTCTTATACTACCCCCGGACAGCTTGAGGATGGTCACTCCCACTTCTTTGGACCAGGTGCCACCTGGCAAGACCCTCGTTCCCCCTGAACTACGGAATGAGGTGCTATCGTGGGCCCATGCCTCCAAGGTCGGGGGTCACTTTGGGGTCAAAAGGACCAGAGACCTTGTGACTAGGCACTATTGGTGGCCGAGACTACCCCAGGACATACAGGAGTATGTGGGAGCCTGTATGCCGTGTGCACGGAATAAGCCGTCCCGGCAGAGACCGGCAGGTCTTCTTCACTCACTGCCAGTGCCGGATCGTCCCTGGGAAGTGGTGAGAATGGACTTCCTGGGAGATCTGCCCAAGTCAGCAGGTCACAAGGTCGTATGGGTCATCACGGATCACTTCTCTAAAATGGTCCACTTGGTGCCTCTCCCACGACTCCTGGCGTCACGTGCTCTCGCCACCTTATTCATTAGGCATGTATTTAGGCTGCATGGCATGCCTGACAAGGTGGTGAGCGACCGGGGTCCCCAGTTCGCGTCTCGCTTCTGGAGAGAGCTCTGTAAGCTCCTGCAGATAGAGCTGAACATCTCCTCTGCATACCATCCCGAAACCAATGGACTGGTAGAGAGGACCAATCAGACCTTGGTAACTTACCTCCGCCATTTTATCTCCGCGCACCACGACAACTGGGCTAACCTCCTTCCTTGGGCCGAATTTGCCATTAATAATTCGGTCCATGAATCCTCTGGTCAGACTCCGTTCCTGCTCAATAACGGACAACATCCCAGAATCCCGGTTCTGATGCCCATTACGTCACCCGATCCTAGAGTGGAGGATTGGGCGACCGAGGCCCGGGAGATCTGGGATAACACCCAAGAGGCCCTTAAGAGGGCTAAAGACCGGATGGTGACAACGGCTGATGAGCGCCGCCGCCCTGCACCATCCTTCGCCCCTGGTGACTTAGTGTGGCTGTCCTCTAAGAATGTTAACCTACGGGTACAGGCAGCCAAGTTCGCCCCTAGGTACCTGGGTCCGTTTAAAGTGCTAGAGCAGGTGAACCCGGTGGCATACCGACTCCAGCTCCCTCCACGCTGGGCTATAGCCAACACCTTTCACGTGTCCCTCCTGAAACCCGTACGACTTAATAAGTTCTCGGGGTCCCTGACGCCTCAAACTGACCCCCCCGCCCGACGACTCTGAGGTGGCGAAGCTTGTGGAGACAAAAGTTATACGGGGCAGGAGGTACTACCTTGTGGAGTGGGTCGGCCGTGGTCTGGAGCATAGATCCTGGGAATTGGAGGATCATATCCACGCCCCGGGTTTGATAGCGGCCTTCGAGCATGGGCAGGGGGGGGGGCCTAGACGGGGGGGTAATGTTACACCTCGTGGCTCTCCTGTGGCAAGGAATGAGACAGTCTCCTTGCCTGCCACGAGCGCTCCTGCTCAGCAGCGCCGAAGGTTTGCCAGACTGCGCAGAGTGCAGGAGAAACCTCCTCAGAGAGGCAGCACAAGGGTGACACCTAGTGGTACTCCTGTTGCAAGAAATGAGGAGGTCTCCCATTCCTTGCCTGCCGCAGCTCCTCCTGCTCAGCAGCTTCGAAGGTCTGTGAGGTTGCGCAATGTGCAGAGGTTTGCTGCTCAGGGAAGCAGTGAGACTCCCGTTATCTCTACACATTGTGAGACCGAGGATCCCGCCTCTATTTCCCAGAGGCAGGAGGGTGAGCATGTGCAATGCTTGGTGGATCCTGATTCGCCCACTGACGTCACACGGCTTGATGACAAGGCTGGCGACGTGGTGAATCCTGACTGGCCAGGCTGGGATGTCGTGGATCCTGATTGGGTCAAGTCCGTCATCTCCGCCTCGCGCCCGCCCTTGGCTGGAGCTACACCTCCTTAAAAGCTCCTCCTGCCATCATGGCGGCGCGCGACCGTCCTTCTATGTTTGGATGTCTGGCAGCGTGCTGCCACGCCACTGCTCAGGCATGATCTTCTTCTGTGGGCTTGGCCCTTGCTGCTTAGGCAGCACCTGGTTTGCAGGCCGTGTCCCTGCCTTGCTGCTCCGGCAGTAGCTCCTTCTACAGGCCGTGTTCCTGTCCCAGGTGAGCTCCTCGAGTCTCCACTGGACTCACCTGGTTATTGAAAGCACACGTGCGTGGGCACCTCTGTGCTACCCTCGTGCCATATTCTCGTGACTTCCACTGGCACACGTGCGTGGGCACCTCTGTGCTTCCCCGTGCAACAGGTACACCGAGCCGTGTGATCCCTGCCATACAACCCACACGGGTTAGGGCAGACCGGTGTACATAGATCGTCTGTGACATTCCAGACGATCGCTAGCAGCAACCCGCTCACTCTTCACCCACCATAGCAGCGGTCCCTTACACCGCACAGTGGACCTTGACCGGCGGAAGCTGTCCATTCCCCATCTTGGCACGCTTCCCCGGGTCCCCCTCGTAACAGCTTTTTACAGCTACAGTGTGCAGGAGCCATCGCTGGCAGCCTGCCAGAAGCTGGTAACTAAGATAAACATCGGGTATCCAAGCAAAGCGCTTTGGTTAGTAACCCGATATTTATCCTAGTTACGTGTGCAGGAAGCCGACACTTCCCCGCTCAGCTCGCTCCGCCCCCTCCTGCACGCGGCATGTACACATACATACATACACACACACACACACACACACACTCACCTGTCCCCAGCCATGCAGTCCACGACACTGACATCCTCAGCGCCACATGACCCCGCTAGGCTCCACCCACATCACTCCGCCGCCAGCACACATGGCTCCGCCCACCTGGCACTCTGCACACATGGTCCCGCTAGGCTCCGCCCACCTGGAACTCTGCACACATTACCCCGCTAAGCTCCGCCCACCTGGCACTCTGCACACATGGTCCCGCTAGGCTCCGTAAGTAGAGATAAAGATATTCAGCTCACCCATGTAATGTCCTCCAAACTGCGGTAAATGCACGTAGTCCCCCGGACAGGCAGGTCCGTGTTCCAAGATAGGTAGCAGAAAAGGAAGGGTGGGTGGGACTCAGCACCAATACGAATAAGTAAAATTCTTCATGCTTTATTTAGATAAATTAAAAAGAAGGTCACAGATCATCCAAAACCGCCATGCGGCTTGCCATGCGGCTTGACGCGTTTCGGACACAAAAGGGGAATTAAAAGCAGTCCTTAATCATAAGCCATGTTAGATAGAAGGCAAGAAGTATATATAGTACTTAGGAAACAATGGAACACAAAGCAAGATGGGAAACAGGAAGGGAGTTCACTCAAAAAATGCAAATTAGTAAGGGAAAGAGGTAGTATGACATTGAATTCTGTTAACCCCATGTGTTGTGTGCAGCGACGGTATATGCATATTCATACACGCATATACATGCGTTAAAATATTTTTAAGAAATGAAAAACCAATTTATTAAAATATGAAAAAATCGCAATGACGATATGTGTACGTCCATACACGTATGTGTATGCGCTAAATATATTATTTTGTTTTTTTATATGTTATTATTTTATTAAAGGAGCGAAAAATTATTTCATTGGATTATAAAAAGGGTTTCTGCAAAGAGGATGGTATAATAATATGTGAGTTTGTTTTATGTAAGCAAATGTCGCTGTTTGGAAGGTATATGTATGTTTATATGCATGTACATATGCACACATGAATGTATATATTATGTGATTAATTAGCGGAGGAGGGCTATATATTCGTGCATATGGATTAGATATTGTATAATTTCCAATATAGATATGAGTTTGTGTGTTGAGGGTTTATAAATAAGTTATATTATATGTCAGAAAATATGCATCTATTGGGTTATATGTGCATATGCATACAACATAGGGAGCACACAGGACATGTGGTGCCCGAGGATTTAATTATATGTAAACTATATTTTGTTTCGAATCATAAATTATTCATTATTTATCCGTTTTTCTTCTCCATTTATTGTTTATTCTTTTTTTATTTTATTATTTGTTTATCCCTTTTCTTATACGTTTATTTATATTAAAGTTTTTCACTTGTCTTTTCTCATCTGTTTTTTTATATATTTAATGTTTGAAATATTTATATGATTTTTGATACTAATAAAAAATAATTAATAATAATAATAAACAAAAAACAACAATAAAGATATGTGTATATATGTATATGGAAAAAAAAAGGTTTCTTTGCAGAAACCCTTTTTATAATCCAATGAAATAATTTTTCGCTCCTTTAATAAAATAATAACATATAAAAAAACAAAATAATATATTTAGCGCATACACATACGTGTGTGGACGTACACATATCATCATTGCGATTTTTTCATAATTTAATAAATTGGTTTTTCATTTCTTAAAAATATTTTAACGCATGTATATGCGTGTATGAATATGCATATACCGTCGCTGCACACAACACATGGGGTTAACAGAATTCAATGTCATACTACCTCTTTCCCTTACTAATTTGCATTTTTTGAGTGAACTCCCTTCCTGTTTCCCATCTTGCTTTGTGTTCCATTGTTTCCTAAGTAATATATATACTTCTTGCCTTCTATCTAACATGGCTTATGATTAAGGACTGCTTTTAATTCCCCTTTTGTGTCCGAAACGCGTCAAGCCGCATGGCAAGCCGCATGGCGGTTTTGGATGATCTGTGACCTTCTTTTTAATTTATCTAAATAAAGCATGAAGAATTTTACTTATTCGTATTGGTGCTGAGTCCCACCCACCCCCCCTTTTCTGCTCCCGCTAGGCTCCGCCCACCTGGCACTCTGCACACATGGTCCCGCTAGGCTCCGCCCACCTGACACTCTGCACACATGGTCCCGCTAGGCTCCGCCCACCTGACACTCTGCACACATGGTCCCGCTAGGCTCCGCCTACCTGGCACTCTGCACACATTAACCCGCTAGGCTCCGCCCACCTGGCACTCTGCACACATGGTCCCGCTAGGCTCCACTCACCTGGCACTCTGCACACATTACCCTGCTAGGCTCTGCCCACCTGGCACTCTGCACACCTGGCACTCTGCACACATTAACCCGCTAGGCTCCGCCCACCTGGAACTCTGCACACCTGGCACTCTGCACACATTACCCCACTAGGCTCCACCCACCTGGCACTCTGCACACATGGTCCCGCTCGGCTTACCTGCGGTGATGAAGTCCCGACCTCAGCGCTGTCACTGTCCTTCATGGCCGCCGCTTGTCACATCACCTTCTCTCGCTTCCGATCCAAGACTGACTAGCGGTGACGTCATGGGCCTCTCGCGATACTTGGCTGTGAAGGTCATTGAACTCAGTGACAGGTGCTGTCAGCAGTGCAGGAGATCGGCGCAGGTAATGTACCTCGCTGACAGCAGCACTTGTCATCCCCTGCAGTGACCTGGGCTGACCCATTGATGTTAGCTCAGGTCACTGCACTGCTCTCCCAGCCAATGGGGAACATCCTGCTCTTCATTGACTGGGACAGTGTGGATCGTCATGGCAACCCATTGGATTACACCAGACCTGGATTTGTTTTTCTTTCTAATAAATTGGTTAAAGAGGGAATGTATTGGGGAGTGTTTTTTCAAATAAAAATGTGTTTGTCGTCTATTTTTTTTTTTATTACTGACTGGGTTGGTGATGTCGGGTATCTGATAGACGCCTGACCTCACCAACCCCAGGGCTTGATGCCAGGTGACATTACACATCTGGTATTAACCCCATATATTACCCCGTTTGCCACCGCACCAGGGCACGGGATGAGCTGGGGCGAAGCACCAGGATTGGCGCATCTAATGGATGCGCCACTTCTGGGGCGGCTGCAGCCTGCTATTTTTAGGCTGGGGAGAGTCCAATAACCATGGACCTCCCTAGTCTGAGAATATCAGACCCCAGCAGTCTGCTTTACCTTGGCTGGTGATCCAATTTTGGAGGGACCCCTACGTGTTTTGTTTTTTTTAATTATTTATTTAATTTAAAATAACAGCATGGGGTGCCCTCAGTTTTGGATTACCAGCCAAGGTGAGGCTGCCAGCTGTGGTCTGCAGGCTGCAGCCGTCTGCTTTACCCTAGCTGGCTACAAAAATAGGGGAAACCCCACGTCATTTTTTTTTTTCATTTTTTTGGCTAAATACAAAGCTAAGCACCCCTTAGTGCCACATGAAAGGCACCAAAGGGTGCAAAATTACAAAATGCAGGAGAGTGGGACATTATGTGTCTTTCTGCCATTATAATGACAGAAAAGACTGATATGAAGTGCACAAGCACTGGAAAATCACCAGAGCGCTCTACGCTGTGAAAAGCAGTAGAAAATGGCACTGGAGTGAACATGTGAGTGCCTCATGTAGGTTGAAGCTATGGATCCTGGGTAAATTTATGTATTTTCCCTCCTTCAGTTTTTTTGCAGTACACAAAAAAACGGAAGGCACATGGATGACAAACAGATGACATACGGACCGTCTACGAAACGGAAACGGATGCCACATGGATGCACCCATGAAAAAAAACTGACTATTTTTTGCACACCACAAAAATGGATCGGTCGTGTTAATGTAGCCTTATTCTGATCTGCCGTTTATAAACAGCAGGCAGAAATAAGTGAATAACGCCCCCCAGCGTCAGAAAATCTCCGGGGTTTCAGGGCTAGCTGAGACCCTGGAGATCATGATTCAGAACGGTTTTTCCGGTCCCCGCTCACGTGATCACAGGTATACACCGTATACCGATGATCATGTTACAGTAAATGACAGTGTCGGTAAAAAATTATTTATCTCCCATCTGGCATGAACAAACATGATAAATCTCCTCCCCGGTCCCTCCGGTCCCCCGGTGTCGCCAAAGTGCCCCCCCTGATGCCCTCCCAGAAATGCAAGATGGCCGCGCGCACAGCAGCGCGCCGGCCGCTTTCACCCTACTCCTCTGATTTCTGTCGCATGTGCCATGACACATGCGACAGAAAACTCCTCCCCAGGCCCTGCCAGGTCACCCCCTATAAACCCACCAGTGTTCCCCGGTGTCCCACTGTACCTGTGCAGCGTTGATCCCCCCACGGCCCTCTCCTTCACAATAGACGCTGCCGCATGCACAGAGCGGCTGTCAGCTCAGCTTCCTGTGTTCAGACACAGTGAGTGGTGGTTATGGATCTGTAAGCTAAATGGGCGGCACGATGGCTCAGTGGTTAGCATTGCAGTCTTGCAGCGCGGAGGTCTTGGGTTCAATTCCCACCAAGGACACCATCTGCAAGGAGTTTGTATGTTCTCCCCGTGTTTGCGTGGGTTTCCTCCGGGTACTCCGGTTTCCTCCCACACTCCAAAGACATACAGCGCTATGGAATTAATAACGCTATATAAATGAATAACTTATTATTATTACTGCAATGCCCTGCTCACGAGGTAAGGAACATAGTTGATCAGAAGAGCTATATACTACATTTCCAAATGGAGGGATTTGCCTTTATAGTTTCCCTGCTGAACGACTACCAAACATGAGAGTCCGTTATACGCCACAAGAAAACACATCTAAATAGCGAGCTCTGTTGTTAAGTATTCATTCAGCTGGATAACTGGACTTAAAGGGGTATTCCATCTCCAAGATCCTATCCCCAATATATAGTAGGTGGAATAGCAATAATATCAGCAAATACCAATATTTGGAAATGTAGAATAGTTCTCCTGATTAGGCATGCCCTTACCTCATGAGCAGGGCATTGCAGCTTTGGTTAGCAACCATTACGACATGGACTCTGCTGCTGTGGACCCGGGGAGAGTGAGTGCAGATTCATTGCACCCACACTCCTCACATGAAGGGTCTGCACTCCTAGAAAATGGGGGATACATTCCCTGAGTGTCTCCCCCCCCATATTCTAGATGGTCCAGAGTCGTCGTGGGACCCCTTTATTTTTTTTCTTACAATAAATTGGTGAAACAGGGAATGTTTTGGGGACTGTTTTTTCAAATAAATTTCTTTTGTCGATTTTTTTTTGTTAGTACTGACAGTTTATGATGTTGGGTATCTAATAGACGCCATGACATCACAAACTGCTGGGCTTGATCTCAGGCGACTTTACAGCTAGTATCAACCCGATTTATTACCCCGTTTGCCACTGCACCAGGGCATGGGATGAGCTGGGGTGAAGCGCCAGGATTGGCGCATCTAGTGGATGCGCCACATCTGGGGTGCCTGCAGCCTGCTATTTTTAGGCTGTGAAGGCCCAATAACTATGGACCTTCCCACCCTGAGAATACCAGACCACAGCTGTCCGCCTTACCTTGGCTGGTGATCCAATTTGGGGGGGGACCCTACTTTTTTTGTGTAATTATTAATATTTATAAAATAATTATAAAAAAAGAGCCTGGGGGGACATCCACATTGGATCCCCAACCACGGTAAAGCTGCCAGCTGTGGTTTTCAGGCTACAGCCGTCTGCTTTACCCTAGCTGGCTATCAAAAATGGGGGGACCCAACATCATTTTTTTTTTAACTATTTTTTAAATAGAAAAAGTTAATGGGCTTCCCTGTATTTTTATTGCCAACCAAGGTAGCGGCAGGCAGATGGGGGTGGCAACCCATAGCTGTCTGCTTTATCTGCGCTGAGAATCAAAAATACCGCGGAGCGCTACGTCATTTTTTTTAAAGATTTATTTTTACAGCACTGTGATGTCCAGCAATCAAAATACAGGGAAGCCCATTTTGTTTTTAGTTATTTAAATAAATAATTAAAAAAAATATATATGGGCTCCCGCTGCATTTTTTGTATTGCTAGCTAAGGGTAATCCAAGCAGCTACTGGCTGCTAACCCCCACTGCTTGGTGTTACCTTCACTGGCAATGGAAAATCCAGGGAAGCATTTTTTATTTTTTTTGCCAAAAAACTACAAAAAAAGGACGTGAGCTTCGCCATATTTTTGTATGCTAGCCAGGTATAGCAGGCAGGTGCTGGAAGAGTTGGATACAGCGCCAGAAGATGGCGCTTCTATGAAAGTGCCATTTTCTGAGGCGGCTGCAGACTGCAATTCGCAGCAGTGGGGCCCAGAAAGCTCAGGCCAACCTGTGCTGCGGATTCCAATCCCCAGCTGCCTAGTTGTACCTGGCTGGACACAAAAATGGGGCGAAGCCTACGTCATTTGTTTTCTAATTATTTCATGAAATTCATGAAATAATAAAAAAAGGGCTTCCCTTTATTTTTGGTTCCCAGCCGGGTACAAATAGGCAACTGGGGGTTGGGGGCAGCCGTACCTGCCTGCTGTACCTGGCTAGCATACAAAAATATGGCGAAGCCCACATAATTTTTTCAGGGGGCAAAAAACTTCTGCATACAGTCCTGGATGGAGTATGCTGAGCCTTGTAGTCTGTATGGAGAAGAACAGACAGCAGCTGCAGAACTACAAGGCTCAGCATACTCCATCCAGGACTGTATGCAGACGTTTTTTGCCCACCAAAAAAATGACGTTGGCTTCGCCATATTTTTGTATGCTAGCCAGGTACAGCAGGCAGCCACGTGCTGCCTCCAACCCCCAGTTGCCTATTTGTACCCGGCTGGGAACCAAAAATATAGGGAAGCCCGTTTTTTTTAATTATTTCACTTATTTCATGAAATAATTAAAAAACAAATGACGTGGGCTTCGCCCCATTTTTGTGTCCAGCCAGGTACAAATAGGCAGCTGGGGATTGGAATCCGCAGCACAGGTTAGCCCGAGGTTTCTGGGCGCCTCTGCTGCGAATTGCAGTCCGCAGCAGCCCCAGAAAATGGCGCTTTTATAGAAGCGCCATCATCTGGCGCTGTATCCAACTCTTCCAACAGCCCTGAAGCCGGGTGGCTTGCTGGGTAATAATGAGTTAATACTAGCTTTGCTTTACTAGCTAGTATTAAGCCAGAGATTCTTAATGTCAAGCACGTTTGACCCGGCCATTAAGAATCTCAAATAAAGGGTTAAAAAAAGACACTACACAGAGAAAAAATACTTTAATAGAAATAAATACACAGACACATTATAGACTCCATCTTTATTACCCCCTGTCAGCCCTCCACAATCCATGGTCTTTTGTCTTTCTCGTTCAACAAATGCAGCTCTGCTCCATCACTGCTGCATGGGGGAAGACGCTGCTTCCCGTGCAGCCTTCACTCCGTGAGAGATCAGTGCTGCTGGCTGTTAGTGGTAACAGCCGTAATGCTGACAGACGCGTTACCATAGCAACGGTGCTCCGATCACGTGATTCCCGGAGCCGCGGTTAGCGGTGACATCACCGCTAACTGCGTTGCTATGGCAACGGTGATCTCCGTTAATGACCGGCTGTGTCAGCCGGTCCCTAACGGAATGGGGAGTCGACCGTGTGCTAGAGCATGTCGCCGGTACACGGCGATACACAAATGTGCACCGTGTACCGGAGAGTGCAATGACATTACCTAGGACAGGACATGATGTCAAAGCCATGTGACCAGTCTGTAGCCAATGAGATAATAGCCACGTGACTGGTCACATGGCTATTTTGATGACGTCACGGAAGGTCCTGTCAGTGCTGGTTATCGGGAGGACGCAGCGATCATCGGAAGGAATAGTGACAGGAGACAGAGTGCAGGACGCATCGCGGGCACCGGTAAGTGTTATGGCAATGTTTATTAACTGTATGTGTACATTTATAATGCGTTTTTATGTGTTTGTGATTGCCTCCCATTATTTCCTATTGGTTCGAGTTCGGTTCGTCGAACGTTCGCCGAACCGAACTAGAACGGGACCTCGGTTCGGCGAACCGAGTTCGAGCCGAACCACGGCTGGTTCGCTCATCTCTACTTAAAACCTTTAGCGGGCACATCAACGAATCAGCCACTCTTTCCAACACAAGCCTTCTGCCCCTTTAATTCTGATCCATCTTAAAACTTCTAATCCAGAACTTCAGTATCCTGCCTGAACAAAAAAATATTGTTCCAAAACAAACTCCCCTTCTTAAATTTGCTCTTTGCTTAGTGAAACTAATTTCCCAATCCTCAATGCCCTCAAAATAGCCAGTGCGAAAGGTAACGGAAACAAAACATTTTACGAATCAGAAGGGCAAACAAAATCTATCTGCCCAACAAGCTTTCTTAAAAATATCAAACAAAACAAAACTACTTTTTCCACCTGCAGTTGTACCCTCCGATAACCTTTTAATGCCTGACTGACCATAAAGTCCTTGGGCACATCTTTCAGCCCCTAAGTTTAAAACCAAAAGCCAAAGCCACCACTAATTAATTCATGTTTGCCACTGACCAACATAATTCCGCCACTCTACCAATAAAAAACAATGCCGCCAACATCCTATCCCTATAAAAAATACATTGCCCCAATACCACCACCAGCTGCTCTATACTTGCCACTCTGACTCATATGCCTCCCATGTCTGGTCAGTGACTGATCCAGCCTCAACAGATGTGGGGGTCACTCCATGCCTGACTGCTGAGCCTCTGGAGCCATCTCGCGAAAACAATCCCACTGAAATTGAGACAAAGCATCGGCAATAAAGCTTTCTATCCCAGGCACATGAACCGCAACAATACAAGCAGTCAACTCCAAAGAATGCAACACTATTTCCCGCAACACTCTTATAACCTGTGGGGATGAAGCCTTGGGGTTATTAATAAAAGCTACACCCCCATGTTATCACAATGAAATCTGAGCTTGTGATCCTTAAACTCATCTCCTCAAATGGACACCGCAACTAAAATTGTAAATAGTCAAATTTAAAAAAAAAAACCTGCTTTTCCCATTCCTCCAGCCAAACACCAGCACACCATTTACTTGTACAATGAACATCAAAACCTTGCACCACTTGCTTCAGTTGTGTACATCTATCTATCAAAATTATTTTGTGCCTCTCTCTGACTGAAGGCTCTCCCATTGTAATCCTTCAAAAACATCCCCCAAACTACAAACTCATCCTATTGTTCCTTGTTTAAATGCACATAATTTTAACAATTATGTAGATACTCTGGAATCTGATAGCATGGAATATAATGAAAACTGAGACAAGGGTTGAGTAAATACTCTGTGTTAACAAATAATAAACACAATGTAAATAACAGAATAACAAAGGCAGCTACAAATTAAATGCGAGTGCAAAAAGCACTAATATGAAAAGTGCAAATGTGATATGCAGGATTGCGCACAGCAAACGAGTGATGAATGTCCAGAATAATATGCACAGCAAACAGGAGGTGAATGTCTAGAAAAATATGCACAGCAAACAGGCGGTGAATGTCCAGAATAATATGCACAGCAAACAGGCGGTGAAATGTCCAGAATAATATGGACAGCACACAAACAGTTCTCAGTGTACTTCCTAGGGCTGGACAAAGACCCTCTCATGTCCAGCACACAACCCATACAGATAGAGTCCTGCATGAAGTACAGAGATAACTAACAGAGAAACAAGTTCTTACAGACCAAGGAAGTCCAGCAGTATTAGCTCTTCTCCTAGGAGTCTTGAAGGGAGGGAACCACAGCCAGAATCAGGGTAAAGTACCGTTGACTGCAGGCAGCTGAACCGTAAAGAGGCAGAGTGCAGAGCTAACATACAGCAACAGAAACAAGCCAGATGTGAGTCAGTAGCCAGCAGAACAAAATACTCTAGAAAGGAATGGATCCTGGACCAGACTTATAAGCAGGAAGTTCAAGGGCAAGACGAGGCAACAGACTCCATCTTGGACAAGGACAAGCAGACACAACAAGTTCCATGGAAAAACTGGAACCTTGCAATAATGGTGAGAAGCACTCAATCCTGCCATCGCCACTGCCACCCTCCAGCACAATATTCTACCTGTTGGGATAATTCTACAAGTGAAATTCAACTTACTCAATAAAGATGTTAAAAATAGGATTTGGCATATCCACTTAGACAGTATATAATGATTGAAGAGAAATAGAGGTGCAAACCACATATGAGTTTATTCAATAAAGGTTAAAAAAAATCATTACAGAAAAATAATGCTTGGCTTAATTAGAATTGAGTTAAAAGGAAGAAAAAGATAGGAAAAGAGTCCATTATCTTACATAGCTGTGAGGTCACGGCAATTTTCCATCTGGGTTCATCTGGGCTGAGAATGGTTGGGCAGACAGACCGCTTTTGTATGAACTGTGGTTCATTTATATACCTTTCCCCACACCCTCCGTTCCTCACTTTACATGGCTTTAAACATGTCTTCAAAACCCAATATACCTCATTCTCATTTTTAGCCTATACATTAAGTCATTGCGTCACGTGGTCTTAAATCTGCAAATATAGTGTCCTGTGCAGAACTTGTTTTCCAGAACTCGGCTAGTTGACCTTTAACCTAGTGTAATGCATAGAAGGGCTTCAATGCTAATTCCAGACCGTCGCTAAGAAACCAGATAGAAAATAGCACTAAGTTGTCAGCCAGTCAGTGATTTATCTCAACAGGTGTTTTGTCCAAGTGAAATCTTCAACCTTTCGAACAGACTCTAAGAGATGAGGGGCTTCATTTATACATACAATATAAGAATGTATGTAGAGTTATATTATGAGGAAAATATTCATAATAACTCATTATTTTACAATCCCCCTATGAAGATTTGAGGAATCCCCTGAAACCCTAACTCATTCGTGTCATCATTCGTATCACATGCATTCCTGTTGAAGATTCCAGACCAATGCCTGATTTGATAAACCAACCAGCTTTCTGTCAAAAAGTCACAGTTTTACGATTTAACATTTCTCTAAGAATAGTATCTTCCTTCTTCATTTCTATTTTTATATTCTTATATATCTTCTGAATTCTACACATCACAAAAACTTGATAAATAATGCAAATTAAAACTAATAAAAATATGATTATAATGGGGTTAAATAAAACATTTCCAACCGCAGTTTGGAATGATGACTGAGACCAGGTATGTACTGACTTCTATAGGCAATATTAAAGATATAGTAGGGAATATATATTAGAGAATCATGAATTTATCTTCCCAAAATACAATTTTTTATTCAATTATTAGTGAAGAGTAAAATACAGTGCTAAACACCACCATTAACCCAAGGTGATCTCCTTTGGTTTTAACAATCATGGGATAATCTCACCATCTGTTCCTGGATACCAGGGACAGATAGGAGAATCCTGGACCATTTACATACTAGAATTACATCACACAGGTAAGTATTTGTACCAACAAATAGTATATAAAGGTCAATAGTTGCTTTTAGACTCGTGGCCCAGATTCCAATATAATACTGGGCAATGTCTCTGAGAGGACCAAATAATCTTCAGTCAAGCGACCAATTTACTTGTAGAAGTAGATGAAATTGTTGATAGCCACAGTGGAACAGTCCTCGATGGATAAGAGATACCACAAAAGCTTTTAAGAAGATATTCTTCAATATGCAGGAGGCACCATTAGATACAGGTAGACCTGATGAAAGATGCTTCCTTATCTCTATCGTTGGTAACTGTAGACAATCCTGAAAATATAATGAGCATCTTTAGATACAGATGACAAGCCTGGTGATAATAATAAGTTTTGCCTCGACGCGTTTCCCCATAGGTGGTTCTTCAGGAGGCTATAAGCATAAATATAGAGAGATCCTTCTAATTTATAAAAACACACAATACAAGATACACATAAACATAACATCTACTTGCCCTTTAGAAGAGATACATGATATAAGGTGTATATCCAAGATGCAGTTCCATGATGAGCCAAAGATAAACGCAGCCTGGGCACAGTAAGTGCTGTAGTAATTCAGCCCTCAGCGGCTAAGGCATCATGGAAGTGCATGTTCCTGTGGGGTATTTATACCCACACCCAGTTACAGCTGCCCACTATCAGAGCCTAATTCTGTGAACAAGCAGTGACGTATTACGTCATATCAACGTCAATGCGCATGTGCAGGTAACCTAGCAACCAAGGAAGCATAGTCAGACACATGTCATTGTTTACTTCCTTATATGCGTGCATGAATTAACTGCTGCTAGAATAAAGAGATTAAAAGATTAGGGGGGCCCCATCCAGCTTGTTTAGCAACTTTACAATAGACCGATAGATACAGATCAAAATTCAAACGTATTAGAATAGCGTGCTGAATTGAATACAAAAAGCAGCCACGCATGGCGTTAAATCGCCACTCGCGCATGCACGAGCTAGCTACGGAGCACCAAGATACTCAAAACCAATAAGTCAAATGGAGCCCCCAAGCCACGCATGCGCTTAGCGGGCATACAATGTAGAACGCCCACAAATCGGCATTAAGCCGCTAACCACGCATGCGTGAACTGGCAACGGAGCTCCATATTGGCATCAGAACCGTCCCACATATGTATATATTAAGCCATTATCCAGGCATATAATGCAAGACAGGATGGGGCATGATGTTGAATTCAATCCCACCCAATCTCTATCATATATTGCATAACAAGTGGAGGCATCTAATTAGGTACCACCCACTTTTTTATCTATCAGAACATAAAATACAGTTATACCGATACAAACGACAATAATCAATGCCTCAACCTTAAGATAGCACATATGATTCCTGTATATAACCATAATAGGAGGACATATAATATTCTTGTAAAGAGATAGCTTAAGATTAAAAATTGCACCAGATAAATACATAAGGGCAATATAATGAAATACAACAATGGCGTCTGCCATTGAATATCTACGGAGCGCCAGTTTTGAATATCTTGGCGCTCCGTAGCTAGCTCGCGCATGCGCGAGTGGCGATTTAACGCCATGGGTGGCTGCTTTTTGTATTCAATTCAGCACGCTATTCTAATACGTTTGAATTTTGATCCGTATCTATCGGCTTATTGTGAAGTTGCTAAACAAGCTGGATGGGGCCCCTCTAATCTTTTAATCTCTTTATTCTAGCGGCAGTTGATTCATGCACGTATATAAGGAAGTAAACAATGACATGTGTCTGACTATGCTTCCTTGGTTGCTAGGTTACCTGCACATGCGCATTGACGTTGATATGACGTAATACATCACTGCTAGTTCACAGAATTAGGCTCTGATAGTGGGCAGCTGTAACTGGGTGTGGGTATAAATACCCCACAGGAACATGCACTTCCATGATGCCTTAGCCGCTGAGGGCTGAATTACTACAGCACTTACTGTGCCCAGGCTGCGTTTATCTTTGGCTCATCATGGAACTGCATCTTGGATATACACCTTATATCATGTACAGTGCCTACAAGTAGTATTCAACCCCCTGCAGATTTAGCAGGTTTACACATTCGGAATTAACTTGGCATTGTGACATTTGGACTGTAGATCAGCCTGGAAGTGTGAAATGCACTGCAGCAAAAAAGAATGTTATTTCTTTTTTTTTTTTTGTTTAAATTGTGAAAGTTTATTCAGAGGGTCATTTATTATTCAACCCCTCAAACCACCAGAATTCTGTTTGGTTCCCCTAAAGTATTAAGAAGTATTCCAGGCACAAAGAACAATGAGCTTCACATGTTTGGATTAATTATCTCTTTTTCCAGCCTTTTCTGACTAGTTAAGACCCTCCCCAAACTTGTGAACAGCACTCATACTTGGTCAACATGGGAAAGACAAAGGAGCATTCCAAGGCCATCAGAGACAAGATCGTGGAGGGTCACAAGGCTGGCAAGGGGTACAAAACCCTTTCCAAGGAGTTGGGCCTACCTGTCTCCACTGTTGGGAGCATCATCCGGAAGTGGAAGGCTTATGGAACTACTGTTAGCCTTCCACGGCCTGGACAGCCTTTGAAAGTTTCCACCCGTGCCGAGGCCAGGCTTGTCCGAAGAGTCAAGGCTAACCCAAGGACAACAAGAAAGGAGCTCCGGGAATATCTCATGGCAGTGGGGACATTGGTTTCAGTCAATACCATAAGTAACGTACTCCACCGCAATGGTCTCCGTTCCAGACGAGCCCGTAAGGTACCTTTACTTTCAAAGCATCATGTCAAGGCTCGTCTACAGTTTTCTCATGATCACTTGAAGGACTCTGAGACAGACTGGTTCAAGGTTCTCTGGTCTGATGAGTCCAAGATCGAGATCTTTGGTGCCAACCACACACGTGACGTTTGGAGACTGGATGGCACTGCATACGACCCCAAGAATACCATCCCTACAGTCAAGCATGGTGGTGGCAGCATCATGCTGTGGGGCTGTTTCTCAGCCAAGGGGCCTGGCCATCTGGTCCGCATCCATGGGAAGATGGATAGCACGGCCTACCTGGAGATTTTGGCCAAGAACCTCCGCTCCTCCATCAAGGATCTTAAGATGGGTCGTCATTTCATCTTCCAACAAGACAACGACCCAAAGCACACAGCCAAGAAAACCAAGGCCTGGTTCAAGAGGGAAAAAATCAAGGTGTTGCAGTGGCCTAGTCAGTCTCCTAACCTTAACCCAATTGAAAACTTGTGGAAGGAGCTCAAGATTAAAGTCCACATGAGACACCCAAAGAACCTAGATAACTTGGAGAAGATCTGCATGGAGGAGTGGGCCAAGATAACTCCAGCGACCTGTGCCAGCCTGATCAGGTCTTATAAAAGACGATTATTAGCTGTAATTGCAAACAAGGGTTATTCCACAAAATATTAAACCTAGGGGTTGAATAATAATTGACCCACACTTTTATGTTGAAAATTTATTAAAATTTAACTGAGCAACATAACTTGTTGGTTTGTAAGATTTATGCATCTGTTAATAAATCCTGCTCTTGTTTGAAGTTTGCAGGCTCTAACTTATTTGCATCTTATCAAACCTGCTAAATCTGCAGGGGGTTGAAGACTACTTGTAGGCACTGTATCTTTTCTAAAGGGCAAGTAGATGTTATGTTTATGTGTATCTTGTATTGTGTGTTTTTATAAATTAAAAGGATCTCTGATGGTCTATATTTATGCTTATAGCCTCCTGAAGAACCACCTATGGGGAAAAGCGTCGAGGCAAAACTTATTATTATCACCTGGCTTGTCATCTGTATCTAAAGATTAGAGATGAGCGAACCGGTCCCGTTTCGGCTCGAGTTCGGTTCGCCGAACGGAGGTCTCGTTCGAGTTTGGTTCGTCGAACGTTCGACGAACCGAACTCGAACTCCATAGGAAACGATGGCAGGCAATCACAAACACATAAAAACACCTAGAAAACACCCTCAAAGGTGTCCAAAAGGTGACAAACAACTCACAACACAACACAAACACATGGGAAAGTGACAAGGACATATACTCATGCGAAAACAAAAGAACTGGACAAGGAAAAAGAGGAGGACACACAGATATATGAGTATATGCAAGGAAACGTCGATGCCATTACTGTGCAACTTGAGCCCTGCTCATTTTAGCCTACAATCTGGATAAATTGCCTGAGCTCAACACGTACGCCTTGGGGATCTTGTCGTGTCCTGCAGCCAGTGTTCTCTCGCAACCTGTCTTCAGTGCTGCTGGGGGTCTGCTGGCAGATAAGCACACGTGTCTGTCCACTGACAATGTGGACATGGCTCTCAGAGGACTTTTCTTCCCCTGGGTCATCCAGGGGAGGTGAAAGGCATGCGTTTTTTTGAGAGTGCTTCATGCAAAGCATCTTTTTCTTTTTCAAAAGGGAAGGTCAACTGATGCCAGTCAAGTGGGGTGTGTGTGGCCCAATTAGTGGCAACGAGGGAGACTGTGGTTGGAGTCCCCTCGCTGTGTTTCTAAAAGAACCAAGATGAACAAGTCATGGCTCTCAGAGGACTTTTCTTCCCCTGGGTCATCCAGGGGAGGTGAAAGGCACGCGTATTTTTGAGAGTGCTTCATGCAAAGCATCTTTTTCTTTTTCAAAAGGGGGGTCAACTGATGCCAGTCAAGTGGGGTGTGTGTGGCCCAATTAGTGGAAACGAGGGAGACTGTGGTTGGAGTCCCCTCGCTGTGTTTTACATGATTTTCGAAGGGCATGACATGCCTCAGAGGTTTAGTTTCATCATCTGCAACTTGTTGGCAACAGAAAGGCTGCCTTTACACCCTTTTGAGACCGAGGATTTTCGAGACCTTATGCCCATTGCAGTGCCCCAAGAGCCGATGGCCACTCGTCACTCCTTCTCCAAGAAAGGCGTGCCCGCGCTACCACAGCAGGTCGCACACAACCTCACCGATTCCTTGAGAAACTCTGTGTGTGACAGGGTGCATTTCACCACAGATACTTGGACCAGTAAGCATGGACAGGGGAGTTACATGTTGCTGACTGGGCACTGGGTAACTATGGTGAGAGATGGAGAAGGGTTTGCTGTACAAGTCTTGCCATCCCCATGACTTGTGTGTCAATCCTTCCTCTGTATGTACAAGTTCCTCCACTGCTTCTGCCTCCTCAACCTCGTGTGGGTCCTCCACCTCGGCCCAAACCCTGTGTGGTCAGGCCACCCTTCCTTGTAACTGCGCCCAAGGAATCCCACACACCTCCTTACTATGCTGGCAGCACAGCTCAACAGCATGATGCGGTCGACTCTTTACTTAGAAATGTCTGGGAAATGTGAGTCACACCGCTGAGGAGTTGTGGACGGTAAGCTCTGGAGAGTGAGACCGAGTTTCATCAATGGTTGTGTCCACTCAACCAGCAGCCAGGGAAGGTCAGATGCGACAATGATGCAAACCAGTCTGCGACCCTTCTTCAGGGCATGTGACACACGTGCCTTGTATGGCTCACGTGTTGAACCTGGTTGTCCAGCAATTTTTAAAACACTATCCCGGCCTACATGGCCTTCTGCAGAGGGCACGGTGTAACGCCTGCCTGGATTGACACACTCAGATGGGCTGTAAAGGATAGGCTAGAGGGAAGCCACTCACCAAGCTGGACACCCAGAACCCTGAAACCCTTTAACCCCTATACAGTGATTTGGAATTACACAGGGCCCAAGTTGATCAATACCTGTGGAAGGCTGCAGTTCCAGAGAATAGTAGTCATGCAGGGTCAAAAACATTAATTGAGGAAGAGGAACAGAATGGGATGGCCAGGACTTAATCAGAAAACAAGCAGAGGTGAAATGCGGATCGGCCAACGAGGTACATAAACAGCAAGCAGGAAAAGTAGTCAGGTAACAAGCACACAAAATCATAAAACTGAACTGGGGGTAACAGTAACAAGAGGTTCATAGCTTTGTCTGGCAGTGATCTGCAGACAGGAGGGGCCTAAAAAAGGGTGTGATGTCTTCCCATTGGTTGTAGCTGAATGATGGTACTTCATCTGTGAGATACCCATCAGCCTGTGGTTCTGTATCTGTCAAGGTAACGCAACCCAGTGGGTGACCATAACCTGCGTCCACCTGCGCCGCTGGCATCGACTCCTTTCCTATCCTCAGCACTATGCACGAAAGGAACACGTTGTCACCTGGCGACCGGAATACAAATTGATTGAGTGGACTATGTTGGTGACTTAACAGCTGTGGGCGGTAATGATGCAAACCTGTCTGCGGCCCTTCGGCAGGGCAAAATGACACACGTGCCTTGTATGGCTCACGTGTTGAATCTGATTCTCCAGCAATTTTTAAAATACCATGCCGGCCTACATGGCCTTGTGCAACGGGCACGCTTCTATGTGCTCACTTTCATCCTTCGCACCCAGCAGCTCAACAACTTTCATCGCTCCTGACGTCTTAGGGTCTGGCGGTTAAACGCCGGAAATGTGATGTTCCGACACGCAGGAATTGGAATCTGCACATGTTGCAGCGTCTGTGGCAGCACCGCAGAGCCCTGCTGAAATACGGTCTGACGTATACCCTGGGCTAACTTGATCCAGAGGTGGTGCAGATCACGCTGCTGGAGTGGTGTCAGATCAAGGACCTATGCACCCTTCTACACAGTTTACAAATGTCGACGAAGATGTTTAGCACTGGCGATGCCATTCTCAGCGTGACAATTCTGGTCATCTACAAGATGGAGCACACTGTAAGCATTATTCGGAGTCAGGTGTTGGTCCAAGAGGAAGGGGAGGAAGTACAGGAGGAGTCATATGCAGAAGGGATAATAAGATCTACAAGGTCCAGACGGTGAGCGGCACCTAGGCGGCAGTCATGTTGGGGGAGAGGGATTAACAAGGGCGCATAGTATCAGCAAAAATTATTGAGGAAGGTGCAGGAGCCCATGAAGAAATGGAGGACGAACTGGCGATGGGCATGGAAGACTCAGCAGATGAGTGAGAGCTTGCTCACATTTAGGTTGTGCGAGGTTGGGGGCAGAGGGCAGAGGAAGGAGGCACGATTCTCACCTCTCTGCCACCAACACACCAAGGACTTGGTCCTCCTGGATGCACAAGACACAGGAGCGCCTTCTTGCTGCACTACCTACAACATGACCCTCGGATTGTATGAATTCAAAGTAATGCTAACTACTGGGTTGCCACACTGTTAGATCCCTGGTAGAAGACAAAATTTGGCGAAATAATTACTGCCATAGAAAGGGACGCACGTATACAGGAGTATCTGCAGAAGGTGGTACGGATTCTTAGATCTGCTTTTCCAGTAAACAACAGTGCTGCACAGAGTGAATCTCAACGCTTTGTCATGGATAGGAGGAAATGGGCTTTTACTTGTCCACATCTGAGGGACCGAGGGCTGGCTGCTGTGCTGAGATGGCATTGAGTACGGTGTCCCTGCAGAGTTGCACTTTTGGTCATATACCAAATGAGTTGAAAAAGGACAGATGCTGGTGGAAAGGGGAACAGTTGTGTTGGAAAGGGGAAAAAAGTTTTTGTCCGTGGGTTTGGTGGTTAAGCAAAAGTAACATTTGCTGAAGAAACACCATCTGTTACGGTGGGACTGGCAGATTTGGATAAGGTGGTATATACTATGTTACCGCTATATAACGAAAATTAATAAGAAAAGAAAGAGAAAGGTATATATCCCCATCAGCAGTCAATGTCCACCGTGCTCCCAGATGGAAAAGGAGAGGTTGGCAACTGGAAGGTTAGGTGGAGGATACAGATCTGTGTGGCTATGAAACTAATAGTTGCCTGAACCAAGTTAGACGCCACTCGGATCTTGAGACTGGGAGCCCTGTTAGCGTCACAGGGTCCACACGCCCACCCAGCCCAGGAACTCCCTGTTAACATCACAGGGGCCATTGAGTATGCTGACCGTGTGCATTGGGGCCACACCTGTGGACAGCAGGCGCATCAGCAGCAGCAGGCCTGTTAATGCCACTGGGCTGCACAAGCAGGACTTGTAGGACAGGAGCTGGTCTTAACCGTTCTGCGTTACCAACTGTGGTGGCGGCCTGCATCGACGCCCTACCCCTGCCTACCTCTGGCCTAAAGCCGCAATGGGTTCAACACATGGAGGTGTGCTCTTTCGGAGCATAATAGAAGACTGCGCACCTCCTTGTTGGCTCCAGCCCGTTTTATAACCTGGGTCCACCCCAAACCAGGGTGGACCACAATGCACCTCCTGAAGACAAAAGCAGAGTGACATGTCATGAGTGGCATAACTAGCATCATATTTGGAACCGCAACTTCAATAATGACCTCATGGCTGCCACGACACAAACACCTCACCAGTCATCATCTGACCATCAATAATGAGGTGACAAGTTATAGGGGCGGGCCTCTGCAAGCCATTTGGGAGTGGCCTGGCAACATCGTCAGGACACCTGATGCCCTGTGGTCTATATGGGCCCCCCACATCAGGGGCAGTGCCAAAGAGTTCATTACCGGACCTAGTCTCTGATGCAGTAAGTGCCTGAGCATGCTCAGTAGCATGAAATACAGTCTCCGAAAAAAGACTATTAGCTTTAGCATGGTGTCTATGCACAACACAGGACTTAGACCCGGCACGGAGTGCAAGTACCTGTGCAAAGAGGCTTTTCGCACTAAGTGTGGGAGCATGCGCTGTATCCCGAAATGAAGACTTAGCCTCAAGAATGGCACAGTCAGGCTGAGCATACTCACTAGGCGAAACACTGTAGTTAGGCTGCGGCTGGGGTAAATCGGCACACGCATGCGCACTAGCTGCCTCTCCACACTTACACGTGGAGGAAAAATTGCTCTTCGGGTGTGGACTTGGAGATGCTGTCTATGAACAGAAGGAAAAGATAAAGGAAGCCACACTTTCTATCCCTCCGAATGATCATATGTAACAAGGAATTCCCTGAGTTTGCTATAAAATTAGCGTAGCAAAATGTGCATGAGGGTGTCATGCAGAGGTGCTGCAAATAGATTTGCACCAGTGGGACGAGAATGAAATACAACAGCCAGTTCTTGTATGCCACTAAATGGCAGCATTTTTTGCTATCATTATAGCTTATTAAAAACAGAGCAGGAGGGTGTCCTGCACAGGTGCTAGAAATAGCTTGGCACCAGTGGGACAATAATGAAATACAACAGCCAGTTCTTGTATGCCCCTAAATGGCAGAATTTTTTGCTATCATTATAGTGTAATGATCCGGAACCATGGAAGATCACCACAAATCATTGGCAAAAATGTGACAAGAGCATTGGCAACTAATCTGGCCGCCATCCCCTTACTAACCAACACAACTAGAAGTAGCCGAGGGGTGAACTAACATCCTGTGCACCGCGAACCCAGCCGGAGAACTAACTATCCTAAAGGTAGGAAAAGATGAATAACTCTCTGCCTCAGAAAATAGACAAGAATAGCAAGCCCCCCACATTCAAAGACTGCGGTGATATAGGAAAAACACAATACACAGGTAGATGACAGGATTAGCAAAAGGTGAGGCCCCCGCTGACTAAAATAGGAAAGGACAGGAAAGGGACTGATGGTAGCCAGAGAAAAACCCTGCAAAATACCAACTTCCTGATAGTACAAAAAGGCCCTCAGATCGCTCGATCTAAACTCCGTCCTATACCAGGTGCCCTTGTCATACCAATGAACAGAAAACAAGAATTATAACAATTCAACAAGCCATAAACACATGGACCCAAAGGAGCTATATTCCACACAGAACTGCAGGGAGTTCCTCAACAATCCACTGAGGGGGAAAATCCCTGGAAGGAAATAAACTGAAACCAACCACAACAAATGACAAACCCAGATAAGCAAAGAACCAGACAATAAATAAAGAGCAAGAACTTATCTGGAGTGGATGTGGTGTAGAGCAGGATTAAGCAGGCTAGAGATACAAAGAACAACTGACATCCGGCAACAGCCTGCAATCAGACCAGGACTTAAATAAGCAGAGAGTTACGAAAGGAAACACCCACTGCACAACACACCTGGTCTCTGTCCAAACCCTTCCTGGCCACCAGAGGTAGCCTCCCAGCAGCCAAGACAAAACTAACATTCACAACATTATAGCTTATTAAAAACAGAGCAGGAGGGTGTCCTGCACAGGTGCTCGAAATAGCTTGGCACCAGTGGGACAAGAATGAAATACAACAGCCAGTTCTTGTATGCCACTAAATGGCAGCTTTTTTTGCTATCATTATAGCTGATCAAAAACAGAGCAGGAGGGTGTCATGCAGAGGTGCTGCACATAGATTTGCACCAGTGGGGCACTAATGGAGTACAACAGCCAGTTCTTGTATGCCACTAAATGGCAGCATTTTTTGCTATCATTATAGCTTATTAAAAACAGAGCAGGAGGGTTACCTGCACAGGTGCTAGAAGTAGCTTGACACCAGTGGGACAATAATGGAATACAACAGCCAGTTCTTGTATGCCACTAAATGGCAACACTTTTTGCTATCATTATAGCTTATTAAAAACAGAGCAGGAGGGTGTCCTGCACAGGTGCTCGAAAAATCTTGGCACCAGTGGGACAAGAATGAAATACAACAGGCAGTTCTTGTATGCCACTAAATGGCAGCATTTTTTGCTATCATTATAGCTTATTAAAAACAGAGCAGGAGGGTGTCCTGCACAAATGCTAGAAATAGCTTGGCACCAGTGGGACAATAATGAAATACAACAGCCAGTTCTTGTATGCCACTAAATGTCAGCATTTTTTGCTATCATTATAGCTTATTAAAAACAGAGCAGGAGGGTGTCCTGCACAGGTGCTCGAAATAGCTTGGCACCAGTGGGACAAGAATGAAATACAACAGCCAGTTCTTGTATGCCACTAAATGGCAGCATTTTTTGCTATCATTATAGCTTATTAAAAACAGAGCAGGAGGGTGTCCTGCACAAATGCTAGAAATAGCTTGGCACCAGTGGGACAATAATGAAATACAACAGCCAGTTCTTGTATGCCACTAAATGTCAGCATTTTTGCTATCATTATAGCTTATTAAAAACAGAGCAGGAGGGTGTCCTGCACAGGTGCTAGAAATAGCTTGGCACCAGTGGGACAATAATGAAATACAACAGCTAGTTCTTGTATGCCACTAAATGGCAGCATTTTTTGCTATCATTATAGCTTATTAAAAACAGAGCAGGAGGGTGTCCTGCACAGGTGCTCGAAAAATCTTGGCACCAGTGGGACAAGAATGAAATACAACAGGCAGTTCTTGTATGCCACTAAATGACAGCTTTTTTTGCTATCATTAAAGCCTATTAAAAACAGAGCAGGAGGGTGTCATGCAGAGGTGCTGCACATAGATTTGCACCAGTGGGGCACTAATGGAGTACAACAGCCAGTTCTTGTATGCCACTAAATGGCAGATTTTTTTGCTATTATTATAGCTTATTAAAAATAGAGCAGGAGGGTGTGCTGCACAGGTGCTAGAAATAGCTTGGCACCAGTGGGACAATAATAAAATCAACAGCTAGTTCTTGTATGCCACTAAATGTCAGCATTTTTTGCTATCATTATAGCTTATTAAAAATAGAGCAGGAGGGTGTCCTGCACAGGTGCTCGAAATAGCTTGGCACCAATGGGACAAGAATGAAATACAACATCCAGTTCTTGTATGCCACTAAATGACAGCTTTTTTTGCTATCATTAAAGCCTATTAAAAACAGAGCAGGAGGGTGTCATGCAGAGGTGCTGCACATAGATTTGCACCAGTGGGGCACTAATGGAGTACAACAGCCAGTTCTTGTATGCCACTAAATGGCAGCTTTTTTTGCTATTATTATAGCTTATTAAAAATAGAGCAGGAGGGTGTCCTGCGCAGGTGCTAGAAATAGCTTGGCACCAGTGGGACAATAATGAAATACAACAGCCAGTTCGTGTATGCCACTAAATGTCAGCATTTTTTGCTATCATTATAGCTTATTAAAAATAGAGCAGGAGGGTGTCCTGCACAGGTGCTCGAAATAGCTTGGCACCAATGGGACAAGAATGAAATACAACAGCCAGTTCTTGTATGCCACTAAATGGCAGTTTTTTTTGCTATCATTATAGCTTATTAAAAACAGAGCAGGGAGGGTGTCATGCAGAGGTGCTGCACATAGATTTGCACCAGTGGGGCACTAATGGAATACAACAGCCAGTTCTTGTATGCCACTAAATGGCAGCATTCTTTGCTATCATTATAGCTTATTAAAAACAGAGCAGGAGGGTTACCTGCACAGGTGCTAGAAATAGCTTGGCACCAGTGGGACAATAATGAAATACAACAGCCAATTCTTGTATGCCACTAAATGGCAGCATTTTTTGCTATCATTATAGCTTATTAAAAACAGAGCAGGAGGGTGTCCTGCACAGGTGCTCGAAATAGCTTGGCACCAGTGGGACAAGAATGAAATACAACAGCCAGTTCTTGTATGCCACTAAATGGCAGCTTTTTTTGCTATCATTATAGCTTATTAAAAACAGAGCAGGAGGGTGTCATGCAGAGGTGCTGCACATAGATTTGCACCAGTGGGGCACTAATGGAGTACAACAGCCAGTTCTTGTATGCCACTAAATGGCAGCTTTTTTTGCTATCATTATAGTTTATTAAAAACAGAGCAGGAGGGTGTCCTGCACAGGTGCTAGAAATAGCTTGGCACCAGTGGGACAATAATGAAATACAACAGCCAGTTCTTGTATGCCACTAAATGGCAGCATTTTTTGCTATCATTATAGCTTATTAAAAACAGAGCAGAAGGGTGTTCTGCACAGGTGCTAGAAATAGTTTGGCACCAGTGGGACAATAATGAAATACAAAAGCCAGTTCTTGTATGCCACTAAATGGCAGCATTTTTTGCTATCATTATAGCTTATTAAAAACAGAGCAGGAGGGTGTCTTGCACAGGTGCTAGAAATAGCTTGGCACCAGTGGGACAATAATGAAATACAACAGCCAGTTCTTGTATGCCACTAAATGGCAGCATTTTTTGCTATCATTATAGCTTATTAAAAACAGAGCAGGAGGGTGTCCTGCACAGGTGCTCAAAATAGCTTGGCACCAGTGGGACAAGAATGAAATACAACAGCCAGTTCTTGTATGCCACTAAATGGCAGCTTTTTTTGCTATCATTATAGCTTATTAAAAACAGAGCAGGAGGGTGTCATGCAGAGGTGCTGCACATAAATTTGCACCAGTGGGGCACTAATGGAGTACAACAGCCAGTTCTTGTATGCCACTAAATGGCAGCATTTTTTGCTATCATTATAGCTTATTAAAAACAGAGCAGCAGGGTTACCTGCACAGGTGCTAGAAATAGCTTGGCACCAGTGGGGCACTAATGGAGTACAACAGCCAGTTCTTGTATGCCACTAAATGGCAGCATTTTTTGCTATCATTATAGCTTATTAAAAACAGAGCAGGAGTGTTACCTGCACAGGTGCTAGAAATAGCATGGCACCAGTGGGACAAGAATGAAGTACAACAGCCAGTTCTTGTATGCCACTAAATGGCAGATTTTTTTGCTATCATTATAGCTTATTAAAAACAGAGCAGGAGGGTGTCATGCAGAGTTGCTGCACATAGATTTGCACCAGTGGGGCACTAATGGAGTTCAACAGAAAGTTCTTGTATGCCACTAAATGGCAGCATTTTTTGCTATCATTATAGCTTATTAAAAACAGAGCAGGAGGGTGTCATGCAGAGGTGCTGCACATAGATTTGCACCAGTGGGGCACTAATGGAGTACAACAGCCACTTGTTGTATGCCACTAAGTTTATTCAATTTTTGGTATTATAATGTCTTAGTAACAATGAGTTTGAGTTTGCAATGCAGGCAGACGTGCTGCAAATATCTTTGCACTAGTGGGACAATACAGAACTCCAACAGCCACTTTTAGTATGCCACTAAGTTCACTCAGTGTTTGCTAGTATAATGGCTTAGTAACAATGAGTTTGAGTGTGCAATGCAGGCAGACGTGCTGCAAATATCTTTGCACTAGTGGGACAATACAGAAGTCCAACAGCCACGTTTAGGATGCCACTAAGTTCACTCAGTGTTTGCTCGTATAATGGCTTAGTAACCTTGGTTACCCGATGTTTACCTTGGTTACAGCTTACCGCAGGCTGTCAGACGCTGGCTCCTGCTCCCTTCACATTCAGGATTGTTGCTCTCTCGCTGTCACACACAGCGATGTGTGCTTATCAGCGGGAGAGCAACAATAAAAAAACGAACCAGGGCTGTGTGTAACGAGCAGCGATCTCACAGCAGGGGCCAGATCGCTGCTCAGTGTCACACGCAGCGAGATCGCTAATGAGGTCACAAAAAACATGAGTCAGCAGCGATCTCAGTAGCGATCTCGCTGTGTGTGAAGTACCCCTAATTCTAGTATGTAAATGGCCAGGATTCTCCTATCTGTCCCTGGTATTCAGGAACAGATGGTGAGATTATCCCATGATTGTTAAAACCAAAGCAGATCACCTTGGGTTAATGGTGGTGTTTAGCACTGTATGCTCTTTACTAATTATTGAATAAAAATTTGTATTTTGGGAAGATAAATTCATGATTATGTACTGACTTCCCAAAACTTTTCCACCAAGTTTTACCTGACATTGCAGTAAATTCATGCTCAATATCGTTCAATTCACCTTGTTCATGCCTAAATATAATTTCTACGTCCTTTAACTGTTTCGTTAATAAATCTAACAAACCCTTATCTTTCTTTATTTCACTTCTCCACATATCCCAGATTCCCAAGGGAAATCATTAATTTGTGATAAATTGAATTGTATTGGAAATGCCGTTAAGTTTCTCTTTCCTATAGAAGTGATATTAAAATTTCCTTCCTTCTTTGAAAGAGATCTCACATCTCCTTCTATACAATACAAACCCATAGGTAGATTTGACGTATGTACACAAGTAGAATAAAAAGCAGAAACCGTTTCTGTCACAGACATGACCTGGAAACAAATCTTATTTGGACTTACTGGAGTCACCAGATCATGTATTGTCTGTACAGTCTCTATTCTCGCATGACAAGAGGAATGATTATGGAAACATGAATGATAGATCACCTTATCCTGTCCAGGTAAACACATCACCTTAGAAACAAAATGTAAAAATGAAGAAATGTCTAATTGTTCAGTGTTTATACCATCAAATGCAAAATCTGTGTATTTGTTAAGGCCAGATGGATGGGCAGACCCGGGAGGTGGATCCACTGGACCGAACTCCCCGAAGAGGGAACGGAGTCCTGGTAGCCGGAGCACTTTAGGTAGCAGAACAGTCCGTGCACTTAGAACACAATGGAGAAGTCCCTGGGACCACGGGGTCACTGATGGTGGTCCGGGTGACGGAGCTCAGGTTCGGAAGCCGGGATGATGTCAGGCGGGGTCCGGAACCGTTGGAGCGAGATGACGGGTCACCGCTGGGAACCGGGATGGTACGGACTGTCATGATGGTAGATAGGCAGCGTTCGGGGTTCGAGATACAGCAGGACCGGATGGCAATGCAGGATCGGCTCTAAAAGAGAGAGAGGTAAGTATCTCACAGGAACACAAGGAGACCTGACTCCTAGCTTGGGAAACACGAAGAACAGGCCCTGCCCCCTTGGACATTAATCCCCTTTATACCCTGTACCTGTGTGCATCATTTCCTGTCAGTGGACACTGGCCCTTTAAGAAAGGGTCAGTGACCGCGCGCGCGCCCTAATGCGCATGCGCGCGGCCCGGGTGCCAGAAGCCAGGGCAGGAAGCTGAGAGGAGGAAGCAGCAGAGCCGGCCAGGGGCTGGGAAGCCGACGGGCGCCGGGAGCGGGGACCAGGGGGCCTGGGAAGCGCGGCCAATGGAGGCTGGAGAGTGGGGAGCGTGGCAGGTGAGCCGGGGAGCGGAGCAGAGGACCCGGGGAGCGTGACAGTATTGCAGTTGATAGAACACTTGTTGTGTGTTACTCACAGGTATCCCCAAAACCGTTACAGGAACAATAGCTCCTTCTCTTCCGATCACCGGGATTAGTGATGTGCCAACACAAATGTTTTGTTCACATCCTAACCAATTATTTACCCACAAATCTGTATGATTCAATGCAAAATTATACTCTGCAGGTAAATTTCGCAGTATTCCCAGTGGAGTAATTCCACTCTGTAAAGCCTGAGCAATCATTTTCAGATTAGTGGAATACTCGATCTGTATCTCCAGGCACGCTTTAGCTACCTGCGTTTCCTGGGAACTTTCTTCGAGAGCTAGTGTAGCATCCTGTAGATGTGACACAGAAGACCCTAGTACAGCAGCTGTATTCATAACCATCTTTTCAAGGAGTTGATTCAAGTTTTTCTGAATCTTTACCCCTTTTCCTCCAATGAAACCAATATTATCCAAATCTGACTTAAGTGTCTGTATATTCATGGCAATAGTCAGACTTCCCACTGTCATTATTCCTCCCAGAATTCCTTCTAACACTCCTCTCTTACTTCTAGTCTGAGTTGTTGTTCTCCCAAACCATTGTTCTATCCCCATCTCCATGTTAGTGAGAAGTGATTGACACTGAGGAAACCTGGTAGACATTTTCCAATGAGACATATTGAAAGTCCATACCATTGTCATAAAATCTCCATCCCTTACTAAAGACGTAGACTGAAACTGATTGATTTGGAAAGGAGTAGATGCATGAATCTTGTGTTTGTGCATGCATTATCTGCTGCTGACCAAATATTCACACTAACGTCTTTACATTGTCTGTAATGAGTCCTTGTTACAATGCAACACTGGTAAATTCCAGAGTCCTTGGAAGATGGATTTTCTATGGAAAAAATGAAATTATCATCCATCCATCTGATATTACCAATATGACCTCTGTGAATGACATTAGTTGGACTACAGTCATGGCCAAAAGTTTTGAGAATGCTACAAATATTAATTTTTACAAAGTCTACTGCTTAAGTTTTTCTAATGGCAATTTGCATATACTCCAGAATGTCATAAAGAGTGATCAGCTTAACAGCAATTACTTGCAAAGTCAATATTGGCTAAGAAAATGAACTTTAACCCCCAAAACACATTTCAACATTATTGCATTCCTGCCTTAAAAGGAGCAGCTAACATTGTTTTAGTGATTGTTCCATTAACACAGGTGTGGGTATTGATGAGGACAGGGCTGGCGATCAATCAGTCATGATTAAGTAAGAATGACACCACTGGACACTTTAAAAGGAGGCTGGTGCTTGGTATCATTGTTTCTCTTCAGTTAACCATGGTTATCTCTAAAGAAACACGTAGCAGCCATCATTGCTCAAAAATGGCCTAACAGGGAAGAGTATCGCAGCTACAAAGATTGCACCTCAGTCAACAATCTATCTCATTATCAAGAACTTCAAGGAGAGAGCTTCCATTGTTGCCAAAAAGGCTCCTGGGCGCCCAAGAAGGACCAGCAAACGCCAGGACCATATCTTAAAACTGTTTCAGCTGCGGGATCGGACTACCAGCAGTGCCGAGCTAGCTCAGCAATGGCAGCAGGCTGGTGTGAGTGCTTCTGCACGCACTGTGAGGCGGAGACTGCTTGAGCAAGGCCTGGTTTCAAGGAGGGCAGCAAAGAAGCCACTTATCTCTAGAAAAAACATGGGACCGACTGATATTCTGCAAAAGGTACAGGGAGTGGACTGCTGAGGACTGGGGTAAAGTCATTTTCTCAGATGAATCCCCTTTTCGATTGTTTGGGACATCTGGAAAACAGCTTATTAGGAGAAGAAGAGGTGAGTGCTACCACCAGTCTTGTCTCATGCCAACTGTTAAGCATCCTGAAATGATTGATGTGTGGGGTTGCTTCTCAGCCAAGGGAATCGGCTCACTCACAGTCTTGCCTAAAAACACAGCCATGAATAAAGAATGGTACCAGAATGTCCTCCAAGAGCAACTTCTCCCAACTGTCCAAGAGAAGTTTGGCGCCCAACAATGCCTTTTCCAGCATGATGGAGCACCTTGCCATAAAGCAAAGGTGATCACTAAATGGCTCATGGAACAAAACATAGAGATTTTGGGTCCATGACCTGGAAACTCCCCAGATCTTAATCCCATTGAGAACTTGTGGGCAATCATCAAGAGACGGGTGGACAAACAAAAACCAACAAATTGTGGCAAAATGCAAGCATTGCTTATGCAAGAATGGACAGCTATCAGTCAGGATTTGATCCAGAAATTGATTGAGAGCATGCCAGGGAGAATTGCAGAGGTCCTGAAGAAGAAGGGTCAACACTGCAAATATTGACTTGCTGCATTAACTCATTCTAACTGTCAATATAACCTTTTGGTACTCATAATATGATTGCAATTATATTTCTGTATGTGATGTAAACATCAGACAAACACAATTAAAAACCAGAGGGCAACAGATCATATGAGAATATAATTTTGGTGTCATTCTCAAAACCTTTGGCCATGACTGTATTTAAAAAAACTTCCCAAAAATGATGAATTTTTGGTCCATGTCAACAGAGACTCAGAAGGTAATGTCAACCTTGTACTGCATTTTAACATTATGGGAAATGTATTTTCTTTATTATGTACTGTCTGTGGTGAAACCTTTATTTCTGGAACTATAGTGTTAGTAATGGTAAACACTACAGATACCTGAACTTGTACAGGTTCCCGTGGTATCTGGAAATTCCATGTTTGTACCCAGTCTTTATCTCCTTCTGTAATGGAGAGTAATGAAGGATCCAGAATTTTCCCAAAAACCTGAGTTTTTAACAAAATTTCTGTTTTGGATCTTCCAAACTTTCCCCTAGCAATCATATCATTTGTAATATCACCGAACCATACAGCAGGTTCATCACCTCTGATCTCTATGTTCCAGTATAGTACATCAGTAGGAGAACATTCCCATGTACCTGTATTATTATTATGTACATATTCTCCTTGTAATTGTGTGAATTTAGTTTTAAGTCCTGCAATAGCATGTAATATTATGTCTGTGTTGTGTATGAAATGTAATTCAATGCAACATTTTGCTCCATATCCCAGATATTTCCTGTTATCTCCACAGAATCATACGTGATGGTCTCTGTCAGTAAGTTCAGTGTCTCTGATCCTCTTGGTCTTAGTGAATGTTGAATCTCTCTAGTCCGCTCATTCACATCATTGGTGATTGTTCCTTGTTGTATCATGTCTTCCTTGGAGACAATGACTGCAATAAAGCAAAGCAGCGCAGCAAGAAAGTAGTTCCCATCACATAGAAGCTTTTCTTGAGCTTGGGAAAATGTTCTTTTTCCGGAAGGCTTGATGTCATCTTTCCTTCAAAGTCTTTATGTTTCTTATTCCAGTTCTTATCGGAATCCATTTCTTCCTGTAAAGAAATGCAGTATCATTATTTTGTTACAAATAATTTGCACTGGTCAATGTGAACCCACACCTTTTGTTGTCTGCGGGTATTTTTCACCACATTAGATGCTCGTTGCACGAGAATCGTGACTTGTCCCATAGTCTCAAGGACTTCAAAAGGACCTTCCCAATTACACTCCCATGGACCACTCTTGCGAAAGGTTTTGAACATCACTAGAGCACCTTTCTTGAATTTGGACTCATAGGGTGACTCCAATTTCTGCATTCTCGATGCCGCATATGGCAGAATCGCTTTCAGGTTCTCCTGTAGCGATCTCAACCATTGGGACCTTGAGATGGCATCTTTTTGTGGAGTGGATAAAAATGGCTCATGTGGAAACCACAATGGCATTTTTCTTCCCGTCATCAACTCAAAAGGAGTGAATTGCGTTGTAGAGGAGATTGAACCTCTTATACCCATCAGTATGAAGGGTACCTTATCAACCCAGGTGTTACCTTTATCCAAAAGCATCTTTGCAATTCTGGATTTGATTGTCCTATTCATTCTTTCCACAATTCCCGCAGATTGTGGATGATAGGGGACATGAAATTGTTGTCGTGCCCCTAGAATAGCTTGTGCTATTCTGCTTGTGCCCCTAGAATAGCACAAGCAGTTTGCATGATTTTACCTGTGAAATGGCTTCCTCGATCGGAGGTAATCATCCTTGGGATCTCCAAGTACAAAAGACATGTTGTACCAATTCCCTTGCTGTGGACAAAGCATCATCTTTCCTAACAGGTAAAATTTCTACCCATTTTGAGAACACATCTACCACAATCAATGCATACCTGAGACCATGTTTACCTGAGGGTAAAGGACCAATGTAGTCTATTTGTAATGTAGACCATGGGCCATCTGCAGGTGCAATTCGTAGAAGTGGCCTTTAGGTCTTGGATTTATTTGGGAACAAATGAGACATGATAGTACAACACTTTGAACTGTTTAGTCAATTTTTTCCCAATAAAATTTCTCTTTGAGAATGACTAACAATTTCTGTTGGCCCAAGTGACCTAAACTCTCATGGTTATATCGAGTGAATTCTACCTGTAGATGTTTTGGTACTACGGGACGCAATTCTCCATTTGAATTGTGACACAAAACCCCATTTTCACAGATAAAAGGAGGTTTCGGATCATCCTGAGAAGTAACAAGAGAAGGATCTTTTCTCTGTTCTTCTGCAAATGAAGGTACAGTTAGGTCCACAAATATTTGGACAGTGACACAAGTTTTGTTATTTTAGCTGTTTACAAAAACATGTTCAGAAATACAATTATATATATAATATGGGCTGAAAGTGCACACTCCCAGCTGCAATATGAGAGTTTTCACATCCAAATCGGAGAAAGGGTTTAGGAATCATAGCTCTGTAATGCATAGCCTCCTCTTTTTCAAGGGACCAAAAGTAATTGGACAAGGGACTCTAAGGGCTGCAATTAACTCTGAAGGCGTCTCCCTCGTTAACCTGTAATCAATGAAGTAGTTAAAAGGTCTGGGGTTGATTACAGGTGTGTGGTTTTGCATTTGGAAGCTGTTGCTGTGACCAGACAACATGCGGTCTAAGGAACTCTCAATTGAGGTGAAGCAGAACATCTTGAGGCTGAAAAAAAAGAAAAAATCCATCAGAGAGATAGCAGACATGCTTGGAGTAGCAAAATCAACCAGTCGGGTACATTCTGAGAAAAAAGGAATTGACTGCTGAGCTTGGTAACTCAAAAAGGCCTGGGCGTCCACGGATGACAACAGTGGTGGATGATCGCCACATACTTTCTTTGGTGAAGAAGAACCCGTTCACAACATCAACTGAAGTCCAGAACACTCTCAGTGAAGTAGGTGTATCTGTCTCTAAGTCAACAGTAAAGAGAAGACTGCATGAAAGTAAATACAAAGGGTTCACATCTAGATGCAAACCATTCATCAATTCCAAAAATAGACAGGCCAGAGTTAAATTTGCTGAAAAACACCTCATGAAGCCAGCTCAGTTCTGGAAAAGTATTCTATGGACAGATGAGACAAAGATCAACCTGTACCAGAATGATGGGAAGAAAAAAGTTTGGAGAAGAAAGGGAACGGCACATGATCCAAGGCACACCACATCCTCTGTACAACATGGTGGAGGCAACGTGATGGCATGGGCATGCATGGCTTTCAATGGCACTGGGTCACTTGTGTTTATTGATGACATAACAGCAGACAAGAGTAGCCGGATGAATTCTAAAGTGTACCGGGATATACTTTCAGCCCAGATTCAGCCAAATGCCGCAAAGTTGATCGGACGGCGCTTCATAGTACAGATGGACAATGACCCCAAGCATACAGCCAAAGCTACCCAGGAGTTCATGAGTGCAAAAAAGTGGAACATTCTGCAATGGCCAAGTCAATCACCAGATCTTAACCCAATTGAGCATGCATTTCACTTGCTCAAATCCAGACTTAAGACGGAAAGACCCACAAACAAGCAAGACCTGAAGGCTGCGGCTGTAAAGGCCTGGCAAAGCATTAAGAAGGTGGAAACCCAGCGTTTGGTGATGTCCATGGTTTCCAGACTTAAGGCAGTGATTGCCTCCAAAGGATTCGCAACAAAATATTGAAAATAATATTTTGTTTGGTTTTGGTTTATTTGTCCAATTACTTTTGACTTCCTAAAATGTAGAGTGTTTGTAAAGAAATGTGTACAATTCCTACAATTTCTATCAGATATTTTTGTTCAAACCTTCAAATTAAACTTTACAATCTGCACTTGAATTCTGTTATAGAGGTTTCATTTCAAATCCAATGTGGTGGCATGCAGAGCCCAACTCGCGAAAATTGTGTCACTGTCCAAATATTTATGGACCTAACTGTATGTACGTATCTGCTCTTTGAACCGCTGAAATCTCAGAGGTTTCAGAGTCAAACACTTCTTCTCCAGTCAGGGCAGCTTCTTTGGCTAGAGCATCTGAGGTTGCATTTCCTACAGATAACTCATCATCAGATTTTTTATGTGCAGCGACTTTCACTATAGCAAACCTATTTGGGGCCCTTGATGCTATTTCTAAAATTGTTTTTAGAGTGTCGCTGTGCACCAAGGTCTTGTTGGAAGAATCCAAATAACCTCTTCTCTCCCAGATAGGCAGATAATCGGTTAGGGACCTGACAACATAGGAGCTATCACTGTAAATTACCATTGGAATCTGATCATCAGCTTCATTCAGCTGTAGGACCATTCTTACCGCTTCTATCTCTGCCCTTTGAGATGAGAAATGACTTGGTAATTTGTGCTTTACCACTTGTCCTCTCTTGGAATAGAAAATGCCATATCCTGTGTAAAAATGTCCTTTTAGAAAAAATCTTGAACCATCTACAAACACAGGTTTATCTGTATCTTCCGACTGTCATCTGAAGAGAGATGAACTTGGTTCTTGGAACGTTTGTAGGCAATCATGGGTTTGTCCTTCATATTGCATCAATTGAGAAGAACATATTTGGCCTTATAATCTACCTCAATTCGATTTGGAGACAATGAGAGCAACCAATGGGTAAATCTCTGATGTGACACACCTGGGATATTTTTCTCAAAGAGAAGCTTTCGTGTATTATGTGGCACTTGGAGAATAACCTTTTGGAACCCGATTATATGTTGGGTTATTTTTATTGCGAAATACGCTCCCACCAGGTGTCTTGAGCACACCTCAAACCCCCTCTCAACAGGTGAGAGAAGCTTAGAGAAGTAACCAAAGATTCTCCATTCCCCCCCTTGCAGCTGCAGAAAAACCACAGAGATGCTTGTCTCTGAAGTGTGTGCTTGGAGCGCAAAAGGTGCGTTCTTTTCCACCATACTTACCGCAGGTGTGTGTTGTAGATCATGTTTCAATTGTGTGAAGGCTTTTTCCTGTTCGACACCCCAGGGACCAAAATAATCATCATTATCACCTTTTAAAAGATCATACAAAGGTCTGGCCTTGTCAGCAAAGTTTTCAATGAAATCCCATGAATTACTTACAAGTCCTAAAAAATGTCTTAGTGCCTTGTGTGATGTTGGAATTGGAAGGGATGCTATTGCCTCTATTCTGTCCTGTAGGGGTCGCCTTTTACCTGGACTTAGCAGAACTCCTAAGAATCTGACCTCAGTCTGCATCAGCTTGACCTTTTTGGTATTCAGTTTCAATCCTGCATCATGCAGAAGCTCAAACAACTCATGGCATAGGCCATTTCATATCCCCTCATGCCAGATTATACACCCCTTGATATTAGCAGTGTTGAGTGATATACACAAGAATTACTTACTTAAATATTAAAGTTCTAAACACATAGACTTTTATTACTTGAACCAGAAAAACTTCAGTCGTTAAAAATGTTAGACTTCCACAAAGATACAGTTAGGTCCAGAAATATTTGGACAGTGACACAATTTTCGCGAGTTGGGCTCTGCATGTCACCACATTGGATTTGAAATAAAATCTCTACAACAGAATTCAAGTGCAGATTGTAACATTTAATTTGAAGTTTGAACAAAAATATCTGATAGAAATTGTAGGAATTGTACACATTTCTTTACAAACACTCCACATTTTAGGAGGTCAAAAGTAATTGGACAAATAAACCAAACCCAAACAAAATATTTTTAGTTTCAATATTTTGTTGCAAATCCTTTGGAGGCAATCACTGCCTTAAGTCTGGAACCCATGGACATCACCAAACGCTGGGTTTCCTCCTTCTTAATGCTTTGCCAGGCCTTTACAGCCGCAGCCTTCAGGTCTTGCTTGTTTGTGGGTCTTTCCGTCTTAAGTCTGGATTTGAGCAAGTGAAATGCATGCTCAATTGGGTTAAGATCTGGTGATTGACTTGGCCATTGCAGAATGTTCCACTTTTTTGCACTCATGAACTCCTGGGTAGCTTTGGCTGTATGCTTGGGGTCATTGTCCATCTGCACTATGAAGTGCCGTCCGATCAACTTTGCGGCATTTGGCTGAATCTGGGCTGAAAGTATATCCCGGTACACTTTAGAATTCATCTGGCTACTCTTGTCTGCTGTTATGTCATCAATAAACACAAGTGACCCAGTGCCATTGACAGCCATGCATGCCCATGCCATCACGTTGCCTCCACCATGTTTAACAGATGATGTGGTGTGCCTTGGATCATGTGCCGTTCCCTTTCTTCTCCAAACTTTTTTCTTCCCATCATTCTGGTACAGGTTGATCTTTGTCTCATCTGTCCATAGAATACTTTTCCAGAACTGAGCTGGCTTCATGAGGTGTTTTTCAGCAAATTTAACTCTGGCCTGTCTATTTTTGGAATTGATGAATGGTTTGCATCTAGATGTGACCCCTTTGTATTTACTTTCATGGAGTCTTCTCTTTACTGTTGACTTAGAGACAGATACACCTACTTCACTGAGAGTGTTCTGGACTTCAGTTGATGTTGTGAACGGGTTCTTCTTCACCAAAGAAAGTATGCGGCGATCATCCACCACTGTTGTCATCCGTGGACGTCCAGGCCTTTTTGAGTTCCCAAGCTCACCAGTCAATTCCTTTTTTCTCAGAATGTACCCGACTGTTGATTTTGCTACTCCAAGCATGTCTGCTATCTCTCTGATGGATTTTTTCTTTTTTTTCAGCCTCAGGATGTTCTGCTTCACCTGAATTGAGAGTTCCTTAGACCGCATGTTGTCTGGTCACAGCAACAGCTTCCAAATGCAAAACCACACACCTGTAATCAACCCCAGACCTTTTAACTACTTCATTGATTACAGGTTAACGAGGGAGACGCCTTCAGAGTTAATTGCAGCCCTTAGAGTCCCTTGTCCAATTACTTTTGGTCCCTTGAAAAAGAGGAGGCTATGCATTACAGAGCTATGATTCCTAAACCCTTTCTCCGATTTGGATGTAAAAACTCTCATATTGCAGCTGGGAGTGTGCACTTTCAGCCCATATTATATATATAATTGTATTTCTGAACATGTTTTTGTAAACAGCTAAAATAACAAAACTTGTGTCACTGTCCAAATATTTCTGGACCTAACTGTATAATGAAGGAAAGAATCCTACCGCACTTCTCTGTAATTCCACATTAAAAGCACATATTTAGAATGTGATAACACAATTGTAATGTTCTAGTCAACTGTAAAATTATTAAACTTCCACAAAGATATAATAGGTCAAGAATCATCTTAATGGACAACAGTATAATATACCTCATTGTATCGTAAGCGACACAAATATCTTCCCACTGTGTGTCAGTTTTAAGAAATGGCATCTAAAGATACCGTCACACTAAGCAACATCGCTAGCAACATCGCTGCTGAGGCACAACTTGCTAGCGATGTTGCAGTGTGTGACATCCAGCAACAACCTGGCCCCTGCTGTGAGGTCGCTGGTTGTTGCTGAATGTCCTCGACCATTTTTTAGTTGTTGCTCTCCCGCTGTGAAGCACACATCGCTGTGTGTGACAGCGACAGAGCAACAACTGAATGTGCAGGGAGCAGGAGCCGGCTTCTGCGGACGCTGGTAACCAATGTAAATATCGGGTAACCAAGAAGCCCTTCCCTTGGTTACCCGATATTTACCTTCGTTACCAGCGTCCGCCGCTCTCACACTGCCAGTGCCGGCTCCCTGCTCCCTGCACACGTAGCTGGAGTACACACCGGGTAATTAACCCGATGTGTACTGTGGCTAGGAGTGCAGGGAACAGGGAGCAGGCACTGGCAGTGTGAGAGCGGCGGACGCTGGTAACGAAGGTAAATATCAGGTAACCAAAGGAAGGGCTTCTTGGTTACCCGATGTTTACCGTGGTTACTAGCGTCCGCAGAAGCCGGCTGCCTGCACACGTAGCAGAGTACACATCGGGTAATTAACCCGATGTGTACTGTGGCTAAATGTGCAGGGAGCCAGCGCTAAGCGGTGTGCGCTAATAACCAAGGTAAATATCAGGTAATGGTTACCCGATATTTACCGTAGTTACCAAGCGCAGCATGTTTCCACGTGTAGCGACACTCCAGCGATCCCTGCCAGGTCAGGTTGCTGGTGGGATCGCTGGAGCGTCGCTTAGTGTAACATCTCCCCAGTGACCTCCTAGCAAGTTACCAGCGATCCCTATCCGGTTGTATCGTTGTTGGGATCGCTGGTAAGTTGTTTAGTGTGACTGGGCCTTAACATCTATCTCATTTACAAGGGCTCATTAAAAGTACTTATCTTAATGAACAACAGTGTAATCTCAAATACAAATACCTTCCCACTACATGTAAGTCAGTAAAAAAATGTTATCTCATTTACAAGGGCTCATGAAATAGAGGGGTATATTGGGAGGGATATAATTTGGCCTAGGCTACTTTACACCCTCCGGCTATAGTTTGACCTAGGATAGTTTATCCCCCAGGGTATACTCTGGCCTGGAGAGGTATAGTTTGGCTAGGCTATTTTACACCCCCGGGAATAGTTTGGCCTAGGACAGTTATCTCCTGGGGTATACTCCGGCCTGTAGAGGTATAGTTTGGCCTAGGCTTCTTTACACCCCCAGCCATAGTTTGGCCTAGGACTGTTTATCCCCCGGGGTATACTTTGGCCTGGAGAGGTATAGTTTGGCCTAGGCTACGTTACACCCCCGGGTATAGTTTGGCCTAGGACAGTTTATCCCATGGGATATACCCTGGCCTGGAGCGATAGAGTTTGGCCTAGGCTATGTTACACCCCCGGGTAAAGTTTGGCCTAGGACAGTTTATTCCACGGGATATACCCTGGCCTTGAGCGATATAGTTTGGCCTAGGCTTCTTTACACCCCCCAGCCATAATTTGGCCTCGGACTGTTTATCCCCCAGGGTATACTCTGGCCTGGAAGGCAAAGAAGAGGGGAGCCAGCACTGCTCATGAATGGCATGCAACAATGAAACAATAAAAAGTGTAAAATTCACAAATTCATTCCTACTGTAACAATTCAATGAGATTTTTTGCAAATTATTGATCAATGATTTGAGCCCCCCTGCCCCGTCACGGCAAATCTCTATAGGGGGGTCCCTACACTATGTTATAAATTAATATCGTACCATAAGGTCTCATATAATGACTTTAACAGGACCATATAAGAACACCACTTACCTGGGGAATGTCAGAACCGCTCCCATGCTGCAAGGACTGACAACTGCGAATAATAATTCTGGCAGCATGGGAGCGGTCCAGACATGTCTCGGGTAAGTGGTGTTTTAATGTGGTCCTGCTCATTATATGAGACCTTATGGTACATAATAATTTATAATATAGCGTTAGGGATCCACCTATAGAGATTTGCCGTGACGGGGCAGGGGGGCTCAAATCATTGATCAATCATTTGCAAAAAATCTCATTGATTTTTTACAGTAGGAATGAATTTGTGAATTTGCACTTTTTATTTCTTTATTGTTGCATGCCATTCATGAGCAGTGCTGGCTCCCCACCTTCTTTTGCGTTTAGCTGGTCGGTGGTCGACCGCCACCATGCCGTGCACGCCCAGTGTGGTTTGCAAATTCCTTCTGTTGCCATCTAAATTCAGTTTGGTGCTTGTTCACACACAGCCACCACCTCCTGCTCCAAGGCATCATTATTTAAACACCACCTGCCTGAACCTTGTTCCGCCCTCATCCATGTTTGCTGGTCTGGCACTGTGAGGGCCAGTCCTGACATTGTGCTGGTGTGTGTGGTTCTGCCACACACACTGGCACCAGGGCTGCCTTTATTCGCGGTTGTCAGTTCTGGCAGCATGGGAGCGGTCCAGACATGTCTCGGGTAAGTGGTGTTTTCATGTGGTCCTGCTCATTATATGAGACCTTATGGTACATAATAATTTATAATATAGCGTTAGGGACCCCCCTATAGAGATTTGCCGTGACGGGGCAGGGGGGCTCAAATCATTGATCAATCATTTGCAAAAAATCTCATTGAATTTTTACAATAGGAATGAAGTTGTGAATTTACACTTTTTATTTCTTTATTGTTGCATGCCATTCATGAGCAGTGCTGGCTCCCCCCCTTCTTTTGCGTCTGGCCTGGAAGGGTATAGTTTCATTTAGGCTGCTTTAGACCCCCCAATATAGCTTAGCCTAGGACAGTTTATCCCCCGGGGTATATTTTGGTCTGGGCTAAACTATAACCAGGTTTATTCTGGATGGGGGTTAATTCGGTCTGTTACACCAGCACATGCACAGTACAGTACACACTTCATTGAAGTAAAAAGAATAATGGTATATATTTTGCAGATTGTCCATACATTTAGAGACATTTGGCCTCCCAGCTTGCTAGCGGTCTAGCATCAATCATTAGAAACTGTGCTAGGAAGCTGAACTCAGCTTTCCATATCAGTACAATAGACGTTCAACACAGCTATGGTGTGCATGTTTGGCCCATGCAGAACTAGGACTATGGACCCTGTTCACGACGGCCCCAAAATTTGTACGACCAGTCATCGTACATTTCATGTCTGAGAGAAATGTTGTTTTTTTTTATAGTTTCACCCTTATAAATGTTGAGAATAATCTAAGACTGATGGAATATTTTCTTTGTTTTCATTCTTAGAGCGTTCAGCCAGATCCAGCATCACCAGTTCATGTAAGTTGGAGTAAACTACATCTTCAGTAAGCATACCATGTATGATCTTGTTAAGGGGATGTCCAGTACTGGACAACCAATTTAAATAAAAGGTATCTCATATTTCCATGGATGGAAGTTCTTTTATAATTTGCACAGTATTTTATTTTAAGCAAATATAGCTAATATAAGTAATTTAGGCAAAACCCCTTGCTATAAATGTTTATTGTCTTAAAAAAGTTCATGTTGCTTCCTTTATATGTGGGCCCATAAAATAAGTTGTAGTAAAACAGGTTTTAGTTGCATCTTTATTTTTATGGGGTTTTTTACAGGTTAAAAATATTAAAATGTAAGAAATTGTCTGTTCCTGTTATATTGATGGGTTATCCTCAGAATAGTTCATCAATATCAGATCACTTACGGTGGGACACCCAGAGACCCCTCCGTTCAGCTGTTATAGGTGGCATCGGCAGTGTGATGTGATCAGTTGCCGAGTGGGACAGCATATCTCCGTAAATTGTACAGGTGTTGCATCAGCATCTACATCAGCCTCTAGTCAAATATATAAGGATAGATCTGCAGTACCCTGCTGCAGCCACTACATGGCTGATGGAGCTATGCTGTTGCCCTATGCAGCTTATCACATCCAGATGCTGCCGATTAGAGATGAGTGAACCGGTCGCGGTTCGGCTCGAGTTCGGTTAGCCGAACGGACGTCTCGTTCGAGTTCTTTTCGGCGAACGTTCGACGAACCGAACTCGAACCGCATAGGAATAATGGCAGGCAATCACAAACACATAAAAACACCTAGAAAACACCCTCAAAGGTGTTCAAAAGGTGACAAACAACTCACAACACAAACACATGGGAAAGTGACAAGGACATATACTCATGCGAAAACAAAAGAGCAGGACAAGGAAAAAGAGAAGGAGACACAGATATAGGCATGGCACGCCCTTCTAAAAACATGTAAAACACCGCAAGGTGACTCCAAGCGGAGTCTCCCTTTTTTCCAAAAATTAGGCCACACACACACCCACCCCTTCAGTGGCAGCACTTGTGCCCTAGTTGTACACTTCACAGCAATATTTGCATCAAGCACATTCAAAATACACAAGCATTTACTCTCCCCAGGATGACACAGGGGTAGTAAATTCCTTGTGGATCCATGACTTGTTCATTTTGATGAACATTAGTCTGTCCACATTGTCACTGGACAGACGCGTGCACTTATCTGTCAGCACACACCCAGCAGCACTGAAGACACGTTCAGAGACAACGCTGGCAGCTGGACATGACAAAATCTCCAAGGCGTAAGTGGAGAGCTCTTGCCATTTTTCAAGATTTGAAGCCCAAAATGAGCAAGGCTCCATTTGCAAAGAAATGGCATTGATGTTCATTTGGAGATACTCCTGTATCATCCTCTCCAGCCGTTGACTATGTGTCAGACTTGTTGTCTCTGGTGGCCTTGCAAAGGAGGGTCTAAAAAAATTATGAAAAGATTCAATAAAATTGCTGTTACCAGCACCAGATACGGTGCTACTGGTACGGGTAGACTGTTGAAGATGACGAGACCGTCCCATGTTTGTCAAGTTACAACTGGGAGATTCACTCCCTGCACCTGCACGGTTGTTTGGTGGAAAAGTCGAGCTAAGATCGAGTAACAACTTTGCTGATACTCCTGCATATGTGCGTCCCTTTCTATGGCTGGAATTATGTCACAAAATTTGGACTTGTACCGGGGATCTAATAGTGTGGCAAGCCAGTAGTCATCATCACTTCTAATTTTGACAATACGAGGGTCATGTTGGAGGTAGTGCAGCAAGAAGGCACTCATGTGTCTTGCGCAGCCATGCGGACCAAGTCCACGCTGTGTTTGTGGCATAGAGGTGCTAACCGTTCTTTCTTCCTCTGACATCTCCCCCCAACCTCTTTCAACTGAAATTTGACCAAGGTCTCCCTCATCCGCTGAGTCTTCCATGTCCATGGACAGTTCGTCCTCCATTTCTTCATGTTCTCCTGCACCTTCCTCAACATTTCGCCTGCTACCATGCGCCCTTGTTGATCCCTGTCCCCCATGGTCCCATGCCTGCCGCGTTGGTGATGATGAACGTCTGGACCTTGGTGATGTTGTTGTGTCTTGCACATATGAATCCTCCTGTAGTTCCTCCCCTTTCTGTTGTCCCACCCCCTGACTCCAAATAGTGTTTTGCGTGTGCTCCAGCATGTAAATGACTGGAATTGTCATGCTGATAATGGCATTGTCAGCGCTAAACATATTCGTCGCCATGTCGAAACTGTGCAGAAGGGTGCATAGGTCCTTGATCTGAGACCACTCCATCAGGTTGATCTGCCCCACCTCTGCATCTTGTTGGCCCAGGCTATACGTCATGACGTATTGCACCAGGGCTCGGCGGTGCTGCCACAGTCGCTGTAACATGTGGAGAGTCAAATTCCAGCATGTCGCCACATCGCATTTCAGGCGATGAACCGGCAGGCTGAAAGACTTCTGGAGCGATGCAAGTCGCTCAGCAGCGGTGGTTGAACGGCGAAAGTGAGCAGACAGTTTTCGTGCCCTGTTCAAAATGCCATCTAGGCGGGGATAGTGTGTTAAAAATTGCTGGACAACAAGGTTCAACACGTGAGCCATACAAGGCACGTGTGTCACCTTGCCCAGGCGAAGGGCCGCACCCAGGTTTGCAGCATTGTCGCACACGGCCTTACCAGGCTGCAGGTTGAGTGGAGACAGCCATTTATTAAACTCAGTCTCCAGAGCTGCCCACAACTCATCCGCTGTGTGACTCCTATTTCCAAGACATTTCAAGCTAAAGAACGCCTGATGCCGTTGCGCTCTGCTGCCAGCATAGTAATGAGGGGTGCGTGATTCCTTCTGTGCAGTGAGAACGCTGGTGGCCTGACCAGGCAGGCTTGAGGCGGAGGTGGAGGACCCAGATGAGGTGGAGGAGGCAGAAGCAGTGGCGGAACTTGGACAGACAGAGGACTGACACACAAGTCATGGGGACGGCAAGACTTGTGCAGCAGACCCTTCACCATCTATCACCATAGTTACCCAGTGCCCAGTCAGCGACATGTAACGTCCCTGTCCATGCTTACTGGTCCAAGTATCGGTGGTGAAATGCACACGTTCACACACAGAGTTTCTCAAGGAAGCGGTGATGTTGTGTGCGACATGCTGGTGTAGCACGGGCACACCTTTTTTAGAGAAGTAGTGGCGACTGGGCATCTGGTACTGGGGCACAGCGACAGACATAAGGTCTCTAAAATCCTGTGTGTCCACCAGGCGGAAAGGCAGCATTTCAGTAGCCAAGAGCTTACAGAGGGATAAAGTCAACCTCTTAGCTTTGTCATGGGTCGCAGGAAATGGCCTTTTATTTGTCCACATCTGAGGGACAGAGATCTGGCTGCTGTGTGTAGACGGTGTTGAGTGGGGTGTTCCTGGAAAAATGCAGGTTTGTGAGGAAAGTGCAGGCGTAGACATGATGTTGCCTTCATCCAACGTTGGTGCTATCGATGTCTGAGAGAGCTGTACACACGCACTTGTTTTCCCTTCCAAACCAACTGACGACCTACCAAGCAAACTGCCTGTTGCGGTTACAGTGGTGGAAGTTGTGCATGGAAAACCAGGTGTGACAGCTGTCCCCACAGTCCTAGAAGATGAAGAGTGCGCGGATGCACCGGAAGGGGCAGGCGGTGGATGGTTCGCTCCGCTAGGCCGCATTGCAGCACGGTGAGCTTCCCACTGGGACATATGATATTTATTCATGTGACGATTCATGGAAGAAGTTGTCAAACTGCTGAGGTTTTGCCCTCTACTAACAGAATCACGACAAATTTTACAGATCACATAATTTGGGCGATCTTTTGCTATGTCAAAAAAGGACCAGGCTAGGCAAGGCTTAGAGGGCATGCGACCTGCTGATCCACCCGACTAGTGCTCAGAGGCACAGTGGTGGCTGATGATGCAGTTGTAGACGTGCTACCAGTACTCCGACTCTGTCCAGGAAGGCGCAAGGTAACTTCGTCGTCAGTTGCATCCTCCTCCACTGTCTCTGTTGACCTCCTCGAGGGCCTGACTGTGGGTTGACAATAGGTGGGATCTAGAACTTCCTCATCAATTGTTGTGTTTGCACTCCCCTCACCCTCAGACCGAGCCTCTTCTTGCCCTGACCGAATATTTAAGTTGTCATCCCAATCTGGTATCTGCATCTCATCGTCATCAGTATGTTCCTCATTGTCTATTACAACAGGTGTTTCAGTTTGTGAATAAGGGTCAACATTATGCTCAGAAACTTGGTCATCACGGCCTGAATCTGAGTCACAAAGGTTCTGGTCATCACTGCAGACCATTTCCTGGTCTGTACTCACTGTAGCTTGGGACCAGACCTCTGATTCCCAGGCTATAGTGTGACTGAACAGCTTTGCAGATTCAGCCATCTCAGTTCCACCATACTGTGCAGGGCGGATGGAGACTTCAGAAATGGGAGAAAGCAAGTGTGATTGGGATGACAACTCAGAGGACTGGTGTTTTTTGGATGCGGTAGTTGAGGTGGAGGAGAGTGCAGTTGTTGGACCACTTGAGATCCATTCAAGCATTTTCTTTTTTTGGCCATCATTTACCTTTGTTCCAGTTGTTCGTGTCCGTAAAAAAGGGAGCACATCGGATTGTCCACGGAAAGTAGTCGACATCTTACTTTTGCTGGAAGATGGTCTATCTTCAGCAGATGTTAATGGAGCTTTGCCACCTTCCCCATGGACAAACCCTTTTTTTCCTTTTCCAACACGCCTCTTCCCCTTTCCACCAGCATCTGTCATTTTGCCACTCATTTTGATTGCGACAAGATTGTGCACTTAAAATGTGGTAGTAAAAATTGAGAGGTGGTGTAGATTGCAGCGGTGGTCTATATTTATTAACAGCAGAATAAACAACAATAACTATCCATGACAATGCAACTACGGCCCTTAAACTGGTAGCATAGTTTGCTAGTATAATGGCTTAGTAACAATGAGTTTGAGTGTGCAATGCAGTGGTGCTGCAAATAGCTTTGCACCAGTGGGACACTAATGGAAGTCCAACAGCCATTTTTAGGATGCCACTAAGTTTACTCAGTGTTTGCTAGTATAATGGCTTAGTAACAATGAGTTTGAGTGTGCAATGCAGTGGTGCTGCACATAGGTTTGCACCAGTGGGACACTAATGGAAGTCCAACAGCCACTTTTAGGATGCCACTAAGTTTACTCAGTGTTTGCTAGTATAATGGCTTAGTATCAATGAGTTTGAGTGTGCAATGCAGTGGTGCTGCAAATAGCTTTGCACCAGTGGGACACTAATGGAAGTCCAACAGCCACTTTTAGGATGCCACTAAGTTTACTCAGTGTTTGCTAGTATAATGGCTTAGTAACATTGGGTTTGAGTGTGCAATGCAGTGGTGCTGCAAATAGCTTTGCACCAGTGGGACACTAATGAAAGTCCAACAGCCACTTTTAGAATGCCACTAAGTTTCCTCAGTGTTTGCTAGTATAATGGCTTAGTAACAATGAGTTTGAGTGTGCAAAGCGCAGGAGGGTACAGTGGCAGGGTTGTGGGTCTGGGTAGAGGAAAGGAAACCTCCATTTCTATACCTCCTAATGGGGAAATGCAGCGAGGAAATCCCTGACCTTAGCTACACAAATGCTGTTATCTTGTGTAGCTGTTAAAATCTGTTTTCACGGACCTGACTGTCATCTATGGCTCTGACCCTGCCGGTATTAGCCCTTACAAGGACTAATAAAAACTTCTATCCCTATTCTATATAGCGCTGTGTATTGAGCGTACACAGCAGTATCGGAGACAGGAGCTACGCCAGCGGTGACTGACACCAAGACGCAGAAGGCAGATAATGGCGTGCTGGAGGAAAATGTCCGTTTTTATAATGCATGGACATGTGACATGGACATCCTATCACACATGCCGTTGCTTCTCTGGCTAAAAGTCCACTTAGCTGTGTGTGTGTCTGGGATTGGCTGACATGTTGGCCCGCCCCACTACACGTGCGCGCTTAGGGAAGGAAGACAAGGAAAAAAAAAAAAAAATGGCGATTGCCATTATCCAAACAGCAGTGATCTGAATGCGCTGTTCCCGCACACTATACGCTGAAATTTCATAATAGTGTGAGTCACAGAGTGATTTACACTATTACAGCGGAAAGCCAGCTAGTAATTAACTTGTCTTTTTGCTGCTAGAACCGTTCTCGAACGTATCTAGAACTATCGAGCTTTAGCAAAAAGCTCGAGTTCTAGTTCGATCTAGAACAGCCCCCAAAATCACTCGAGCCGCGAACTGGAGAACCGCGAACCGCGCTCAGCTCTACTGCCGATACCCAGAACAGCTGATTGGTGGGGGTAGCATGTATTGTGCCCCCACCTATCTAATATTGGTGATCTATCCTAGGGATATTCTATGAATATAAAAGTACCAGACAACCTATTAAAATGTTTAGAAGGGAGTTTAATATTACTATACCAGTTTATTATCCATCAAAAGGAGATGAGGATACTGGAGAAATGGAAGGGCTATTCTCATGATAAATTTTCCAACGCGCGCCACTTCACTGTGGACCAGTATACTCCTGAAAACTGACAATTTGGATGAGCGCCATGGTAAGGCTCCTAGTCCTAAGTGACCACTCAAGTTTGCAAAGAAGCAAAGTTAGCTTCTGCAGCATTGGAGGGGCACACTGCCGCTAAAGCTGGATGACTGGCTTATGTGTGGTCAGCTTTAGATCAGGACTTACAAGCTCTATTAAAAAGGGCTTGTATGTACTACACACACCAGCATTTAATGTGTGGAAAAAAAGGATAATGGACAAAAGATGATTCTTTTGAAAAGTGATATCATGACAAGCTGTTTTAAAAGAAAAGCAGATTTCTGTAAATACATTAATGCTACTGTAGCACCCATTAATATGGGGTACTCGGTCCCAGGTAGTGTCTCTACTGGGAATGTCACGGTGGTGGCTGTTGCCCGGTCCCGTGCCCGGGGCCCTTTTTGTAATGGGGGATATTTACAGGGGATTGTTGAATAAAATGTATACGTGTCACCAATTGCGGTGTTGCGGCTAAGTGTAGGAAGCCACCTCTGCAGAATGTCCTTACTGGGGCTGATGGTATGAGCAGCTAGTATGGTAGACCTTCCGCAAGTAGGGTGTTGCCCCAGCGGGTATATGGTGCGGTGGATGTCGGAAGAAGGAGTCCAAACAGGTATTCAGTGCAACTGGTTTACTCACTTTTCGGGTGTTAACTGGTTGCCCGAGGCGGCTGGTTTCACCTCCAGGTCCCCTTCGTCCCAGTGCCAGTCTGGTTCTCTGCTATCTTCTTCCCCTGAACCAGTCTCTGGTAAGTGGGTCCCCGTGTTATGGAACACTGAGGGTCCCCGGTCTGTGGTTTGTCCACCTCTGTCCGCCTGACGGTAGTGTCAACCCTTTGGGGTTAGAGTCTCTGGTCCTGTCCCCAGTTCTCTGTTTGCTACTGAGTCTTCAGATTCTGTAGGGTCAGCAAGGTCCTTGATGGTCCCCTTTGCTTTGCAGGTGTTAACAGGTCGGCTTGAAGCTCTTTCCCGTCCTAGGGTCCTGTACCCCGTCGATGCGTAGTTCTGGGAGTACTCCACCGTACTCCACCGGCAACCACCTCTCCTGGGTACCAGGTAACTGTCAACCTGAGTCAGGATGTTGCTGAGGCACACCCTTCACCTTCACTGTCAACTCTTTCTCTGCCTATTCTCCATAGTCTGCCCCTCCCACCTGGTCAACTGGACCAGAGTGGACTGGAGTGGCTCCACCTCTAGGCGGTCATCCATGGTCCCACCCTAGCTAGGTTCCATTGTATGGGGGATTGTTGGGGAAAACTGGGATTACCTGGGATTTTGATGTTACCGGCACTGGGGTTCTGGGTCCCTACGGGAGTAGGTCCTGCATCCTGGTGGGGATGCAGAACTTTGTAGCACCTTGATGGCTTAAGGGGCACTACACTGCCATAAACACCAGCATTTTCCACTGGGAGGGTGACCTGTCAATCATGTTTGAGGTGAGTGAGGAAACAGCTGTGAGGACACTGTTCGGCTTGGAACTCTTTAGATCTATATTTACTCAGAACATAGTTTATTGTAATGAGAAGTCTATTCACTTTGGTTGCGGCCTGTAGTTAAAGGGGTTGTCCCAACAAAATTTTACCAGTGAATTGGCATATTAAAATATAATAAACAAAGCTAAACTCACCTACGGCAGGCACTTGGAAGCAGAACAATTTAATCAATGGTCTGAATTACATGGTAAGAAAATGGCCATTGCTCAAAGCAATAACAGGACCGCTGGGAACCTTGGCTAACCTTTTCAGGTTACCGTAGCAATGCATCATTGGTGTCATCAGCATTGACACGCTGTTGAATACACCTGACCATGGCAGCTAATCAAAGGTCTTATTGGTCCTTCTGTCGCTTTTATATGGTGATGACTTCTTGCACAACTGCTTGCACTAGATCCTGCTAAGTGCTCGTAGGTGAGAATAGCTGTTTGTTGTTTTATAATATACAAAGCCACTGGTAAAATTTTAATTTTGCTCGGACAACCCATTTAAGGCAGCAGGAATGTTCTGACAGGTTTCCTTTAATCTCAAAATTCAAAAGCAGACATTAAGGAAATCTGTTCTCACAGGAATTGTTAACAGCGGAAACTGGTTAGATATCATCCTTGAAACACATAGGGCCTGTATCACCAAAGCTTTAACACCAGAAATCTGTCATAAAAGCTTTGAAAAGTTGCAAAATTCAGACTGAACTCGGAAGTTGCACCTAAATTTTGTGAATTTTGGAGTCTTTATGCCAGTTTCTCCCAGCTGCTACAAAATGGGTGGCTCTTGGGTGAGACATGGGCACGGCAAGGATGGGATACCACAGCTTATCTGATGCACGACTAGCCCTGGCATTCCGTACACCAGAAACCCCATTCCAGTATCTGACTGGAGTGAGATTTCAGGCATAGTGCCCGAAGGCACATATCACTCATCAGATGCTGCAAATTCATGAAGAGGCGTGCACCTGAATCAGGAATGTCTGACTCCTGCACGCCCCCTCATCAAGACCAGCATGAATAAGCCATAATTAATGAATGGCCCATAATGTGATGCTGCCTGATTCACTTACCTACGATTGAACTGGCATGTAGATGACAAAAAACAATGCAGCATGGCAGGTAAGCAATCCTCCTTCACTTCCAATCTGCAAATATGCAGATCAGATGAACTCAGAAAACAAGATGTTTCCCATATTCTTTTGCTATGAAACACCTGATTGGATATTTCATTATATAAAAACCTTTGTGTGGCAGCTACTCTAGGCAAAGCATGTACGCAAAGGGCACATCTGGTTTGGGTGACTGCATAATCCTTTCAGCACTTTGACAATGTATAAGTTTGGATTGTTTGTCCAGGAATGGCTATCCACTATTCATTCTATTGCCCCATAAGTCAGTATACATACAGTATAACCACTATTTTGCTTCATCATATAGTCTTATGGATACACTGATTATATTTGTAGTGTATTGGTTGCTCTGATCACGTTGCCTCCCATTTTTCACTTTCACTAACCTCGTGCCTTTCTATTATCTTTAATTAATTTTTATCATCTGAGAAAATCATGTTAATTGCGTTTGATCATCAGTGTGATCATAGTGTGATCCGATTTTCTTGGATGTAGAGAAGTTAAAAAAAACAAATTATATCAGCCCATTAAAATCAGACTGCACTTGGATGTTTTCGGAGTACAGTCCAATTTTTCTGATGGACCCATTCACCTGCATGACAATTTGAACATGCTGCGATTTATTCCTGAGACACACTGGGTCCGAGGAGAAAACCGTACTTGTGCACTGTCCCATAGAGTAAAGCGGGCTTTACACACTGCGATATCGGTACCGATATCGCTAGTGTGGGAACCCGCCTCCATCTGTTGTGCGACACATCGCTGCCCGTGCCGCACAACATCGCCCAGACCCGTCACACATACTTACCTGCCCGGCGACGTCGCTGTGACCGGCGAACCGCCTCCTTTCTAAGGGGGCGGTCCGTGCGGCGTCACAGCGACTGAGCGGCCGCCCAATAGAAGCAAAGGGGCGGAGATGAGCGGGACGTAACATCCCGCCCACCTCCTTCCTTCCACATTGCGGCCGGGAGGCAGGTAAGGAGAGCTTCCTCGTTCCTGCGGTGTCACACGGAGCGATGTGTGCTGCCGCAGGAACGAGGAACAACCTCGTTACTGCTGCAGTAACGATTTTTGAGAATGGACCCCCATGTCACCGATGAGCGATTTTGCACGTTTTTGCAACGATGCAAAATCGCTCATAGGTGTCACACGCAAAGGCATCGTAGCGTGTAAAGCCCCCTTAAGGCTGTGTGCGCACATTGCCGAATTTCATGCATTTACGCTGCGTATTGCATCGCAGCGTAAATTCATGCGTCCTGCGTCCCCAGCACATTCTATGAAGATTGTGTATAATCCATGCGCACGTTGCGTTTGAGAGCGTAGCGATTTGGATGCCAAAATTTTGTTCCAAATCACTGCGTTCCAAAATGCAACATGTCAATTATTCCGTGTGGTTTGGATGCAGCTCCCATTCTGTCTATAGGAGAGGCTGCATCCAGAGCGCATGAAATCGTCTTTTTTTCTGCAGAAACACTGCATCCATGACACAGTGTTTCTGCAGTGATTTGAAGCACACATGTGCTGTCAAATCCCTGCAGAAATGTCTGCAGGGACACGACGCAACGTGCGCACATAGCCTTAAGTGGGCTTTACACACTGCGACATCACTAGCAATGTCGCGAGCAATAGCACCCAGCCATGTCGGTGGCGCGCCATGGGGTGATCGCTGCCATAGCGAACAATATCGCTACGGGAGCATCACACGCAATTACCTCTTCATCGACATCGCTGTGGTCGCCGAACAATCTCTCCTTTAAGGGGGAGGTTCGTTCGGCGTCACAGCAGCATCACTAGGTGGCCGCCCAATAGCAGAGGAGGGGCAGAGATGAGCGGGTGGAACATCCCACCCACCTCCTACCTTCCTCATTGCAGGCGGCCGCAAGTACGGTGATGTTCCTCGTTCCTGCGGTGTCACACATAGCGATGTGTGCTGCCACAGGAACGACGAACAACCTGCGTCCTTCAACAGCAACGATAATTGGGATTAGAACGACCTGTTAACGATCAACGATTAGGTGAGCAATTTTGTTCGTTAACGTTCGTTCGTGCATTTCATACGTAACGACGTCGCTAACAAGGCCGAATGTGCGTCACGAATTCCGTGACCCCAACAACATCTCGTTAGCGATGTCGTTGCGTTTAAAGCCTGCTTTACATTGGTCCAAATGCTATGCAAAGTTTTGTGGGATTTCATTTGAATAAATAATAGGGTCTTGTGCACAAGCCCTTACTGAGGGTAATCAATTTCAAATGGCTAACAGTACTAAATCCTTTTTTTCTTTTGACTTTGACGCTGTGATTGTGTTCAATAGCGGACACAAATGGTAATAATTTTTCATTTCTCTCCTTTTTTTTTTTTTTACCAGGGATATAATCAAATCATAACATACAGCAGACCAGTTTATTTTTGTATTTTTTGTGGGCTTATTCTGCTACTGGACACTGGAGCTAAACTCACTGGAATACAATTTCCTACAATTTATGGATTTCAATTATTCTCTCCAGATTTGCTTAAAACAATAAGAGATCAAATTATTGGTAAGTCTATTCTGATGCACGTGTCGAAGGATCAAATTTATGTACAGCTTCACCCAAAATGGTTTTAGCGTTTTCTTCCTAAATTTAAAGTTAAGCCACTTATTAATCTTTATTAACCCTTTCCATGCCAAGAACGTATCATATGGGGAGATTCTCAGCTTTCTTTCACCAGGAGCAAAAAAAATCAGTTTGGCTCCCCCACTTATACAGAGCTTAAGCGGTTTCAGTAGTTGTTCATGTGCAATTTGGAAACTTGAAGTCACAAGCTGGCTAGCTGCTTCTCCTAATTTTCTGAATATTCAGCTATAAAATACAGTCCCTGCTTGATTAAGAGAAGCCAGTTGGAACATGACTTGAAATACGATATGAATATGAGTGGCCATGTGATGACCGCACGAACTGGCAAGCAGAGCTGAATGCTGACAGTGAATATATTAAACACTATTAGGACTTGGAATGGTATGGTAGTTAAAGATGGTCTGGCATGAAGTTTTTTTTTTTTACATTAAAGCTGTGTATATGTACAGTATATGTAGAACAGTGTCAATGTGTTAATATACTCACCTACCGCCATGTTCTTTGGGAAACACTGATGGAACTTGGGCCCACTATTTTATGCATCAAGCAGTTGTGGTGTACCATGGTCCAACTCCGTCTCGACCTCCACAAGATTCACCCTGTTGGCCGTCAGGCAAATGTAGCATTCCTGTCCACAAGCACTTGTCCACGTGTCTGTGGATAAGTGGACCTTTCCAGTAACTGTGTTGGTCAAAGCATTGGTGATGTTATTGGACATTTGTGTCACAATGACTTTGGGATAGCGGGCAACTGGGGCTCCTAAGCTGTCCCTCAAGCTAGGGGACCCTATGCTATCCCTAACCTCAGAGATATGCCAAAAAATGGAGAAATTCAGCTCACCCCTCTTCACTCCAGATCTTACCTCCGGTGCACGGAAACACCCTGACCTGCGTGGAGAACACGTGGAGAAAAAGGAGAATATTCCAGCAACTCCAGGAGAGAATCAACTTAAAATCAATTTCTTTATTTAATGATAAAAATCTTCCATCAATACAGAACAAAAATAAAGAGGCAGATGAGACAGAGGAGCAATTTCCTACGCGTTTCGACCTGTGGAGGTCTTAATGGAATTGATGGAAGATTTTTATCATTAAATAAAGAAATTGATTTTAAGTCGATTCTCTCCTGGAGTTGCTGGAATATTCTCCTTTTTAACCTCAGAGATACTCCTAATGATGGAGAGGCCTGAGTATTCTTCCTGGAGTTTCTCCTGATCAGTCCTGATCTAATTCCCCCTCACCCTCTCCCGAGGGAGAAAAGGGACATTACTGTGTTGAAACCACAGATAAGGACAAAAAAGGGAAAAAATAAATACTCTATCACACAGCACACACAAACAGGAAAAGACAATAAGAGATTCAGGAGGAAAACAAGAGCCGAAAGGAAGTACAAAACAACAGGGGTACACTGCACAACCGCGCCAAACAAAAAGCACAATTAAGCATAACTTTCACCACAGAGAGTCTGGGACACCACACCTCACAGACCAACATAGAAAAAATTATAGCTGGCAGGGGTAGAAGGATTCCAACAGTATAAATAGGGGAGAAGATGTGATGGGTCTCCCCACAACATGTGATTAAATGAGCAAACAGACTACCAGAGATTAACTCTTGTTAGCCTGCCTATGAATCAGCACACAGCAGGTCAACCCCTGAGTCTGCCTGTGTTGATTCCAGACACCAGAGAAACCATCAGGTGGAGTGTCAGCATCTGCAGTCTAAACAATGCCGCCATGACAGTTGGTGAAATTTGTGCAAAACTCCGTGTGACAGTACTCCTCCCTCTAAGAGGGACCTCTGGACCCTCAGGAACTGGTCTCTCAAGATGGAGATAATGGAATGTGCTAACCAGGCAATTTGCATGCTGGTACCTTTCCTCAGGACCATAACCTCGCAAATGAACTAAATACCATGAATGGAAAGGTAAAGAGCTCCTCGGAGTGTTCAAGTGTGGGGTGACTTATCTTCTGTGACTCATCATGGTGGGAGGAAGGAGGATCAGGGTGAGGATTATGTGGTCCATCCTCTTGGCCAGTGAGAATGGAGACAAGGTAGTGCCGGTAAACAGACTGGAAACATTATCTGCCATCCAGCCCACAACCTGCTCGCACAGTTCTAGTTACAACAGTGGTATACTGTGCACCCCAACAATTTGGGACAGGAACCTAAAATGAGATGTGGTTTGGGGTGCTCCTGCAAAAGCAGACACAGTTTGTCCTGGCACACGGCCACAGCCACTTCATCCACCAACATTAGCACCACACCCATTTCCTCTTCCCTGAACGCAGGACTTGCGCATTTTTTATTAGGTAAGCAAGCTTTTATTACAAATTATACTGTATTGGAATTATCCCTTTAAGGGACTGTTTGATTGCTCTAGCAGCAAATTTAGAATTCTACCTTTAAAATGGTGTTTAGGTGAGGGCAGCAGCAGGTAATTAAATGCAATTAAACCTGCCTAAATGATTTTTTTGAAACACACTGTCGACCTTAATCGCTTAAGCTCTATAAACATTAACAATGAACGATAGTAGCAATTTAAGAATTCTCCTTTTTAAAATGGCGTTTAGGTGAGGGTTACCAGGTAATTGAACGCAATCAAGTCTGCCTAAATGGGTTTTTTTAACATACTGTAGACCTTACTCCTTTAAACCTTATAAGCACTGACAAGAATGATAGTAGCGGTTTATTATTCTCCCTTTAAAATGGCATTTATGAGGGGCAGCACCAGGTAATTGACACAATCAAGCCTGCTTAAATAGCTTTTTTGAACACACTGTAGTCCTTACTGAATTAAACTTTATAAGCAGTAACAATGAACGATAGATATATGTCCCTATACACCCTATTAGCCCCCCTTTATACAGTATGAGACCAGACACAGCTTCCCTATATACAGTATGAGCCTCCACATAGCTCCTGATATACAGTATGAGCATTCACATAGCCTCCCTATATACAGTAAGAGCTCTCCAAAAGCCTCCTTATATAGAGTAATAGACCTCAAGAGGTCACTTTATTCAGTATGAGCTCTAAAATAGCCCCCTGTATACAGTATGAGTCCTTATATAGCTCACTATATACATTATGAGCTATCACATAGCTTCCTATATACATAGGAGCCCACAAACAACTCTTCTATTTGCAGTATGAGTCCACACACAGACCTCCTATATACAGTATGGGCACTCACACAGCCTCTTTTTTGCAGCATGAGCACTCCACAGCACCCTTTATACAGATTGAGCCTCCTATATTTAATATAGCACCCTCACATAGCCCCTATATACCGTACGACCCCTCACATAGTCCCTAAATACAATATGAGCCCTCACATAGCCTATTATATACAGTATGAGCCCCATATAGCCCCTATCTGCAGGAAAAGCCCTTACATAGCCCCTATATACAATGTGAGCCCTCACATAGCCCCTACATACAATGTGAGCTCTCACATAGGCGCCTATATACAGTATGAGCCCTCACATAGGCCTCTATATACAGGATAAGCTCTCACATAGCCACCTTTATATATAGTTTGAGCTCCCACATAGACCCTTATGCAAAGTGAGCCCCCATATAGCCCCTATATATAGTATGAACCCCTTTATAGCTCTCTAAATACAGTAAAAGCCCCTACATAGCTCCCTATATAAAGGATGAACCCTCACATAGTCCCCTATATACAGCATGAGCCTATCCATAACTCCCAGTACAGTATATTCCCTCACATAGTCACCATATACAAAATGAGCTCACATATAGCCCCTATATACAGGATGAGCCATCACATGGCATCTCTATATAAACTATGAGCCCCCACATAGCCCCCTATAAACATTATGAGCTCTTGCATAACACCCTATACAGTAATAACCCTCATATAACCTACCTATATAAAGTATTAGCCCTTATATAGACCCTATCTATATATATAATTTCCTTATTCTGTCTGTCTGTCTTGCTCCAAAATGACGTCATTACAGTAACAACCGTCGCATTTGCCGCTCGGCTCGGACCGGCCCCACCCCCCGCACGCATTGGCTGCACGGCTAGGCCCGGCCTCGCCCCCCTCACGCATTGTCCGCTCAGCTCGGCCACGCCCCCGCACACTTTGCCCGCTGGCCTCGGCCCGGACATGCCCCCAGCACACTTAGCCCGCTCGGCCACACCTCCCGCACACTTTGCCCGCTCGGCCATGCCACCTGCACACTTTTCCCGCTCGGCCACGTCCCCCGCACACTTTGCCCGCACACTGTGCCCGCTCGTCCCGTCCATGCCCCCCTCACACTGTGCCCACTCGGCCATGCCCCCCACACACTGTGCCCGCTCAGCCACGCCCCCCACACACAGTGCCTGCTCAGCCACACGCCCTGCACACTGTGCCCACTCAGCCACGCCCCCTGCTCACTGTGCCCGCTCGGCCACGCCCCTCGCACACTGTGCCTGCTTGGCCATGCCCCCCGCACACTGTGCTCGCTCGGCCATGCCCCCCGCACACTGTGCCTACTTGGCCATGCCCCCCGCACACTGTGCCCACTTGACCACGCCCCCCGTACACTGTGCTCGCTCGGCCATGCCCCCCGCACACTGTGCCCGCTTTGCCACGCCCTCTGCACACATTGGGCACCTATACACCTCCCCCCCAAGACTACTCCACCTATTATCCTCCTCTCTCCCCAGGACTACTCCTCCTATTATACTCCTTTCCCTCATGGACTACTCCTCCTATTATACTCCTCTTCCCCCAGGACTACTCCTCCTATTATACTCCTTTCCCCCCAGGACTACTCCTCCTATTATCCTCCTCTCTCCCTAGGACTACTCCTCCTATTATCCTTCTCTCCCAGCAGGACTACTCCTCCTATTATACTTCTCTCCCCCAGGACTACGCCATCTATTATACTCCTCTCCCCCCAGGACTACGCCTCCTATTATACTCCTCTCCCACAGGACTACTCCTCCTATTATACTCCTCTCCCCCCAGGACTACTCCTCCTATTATCCTCCTCTCTCCCCAGGACTACCCCTTTATTATCCTCCTCTCCCCCTGGACTACTCCTCCTATTATACTCCTTTCTCCCCATGACTACTCCTTATATTATGTTACTCTCCCCCCAGGACTACTCCTCCTATTATACTCCTCTCCTTCCAGGACTACTCCTCCTATTATACTCCTCTCCCCCCAGAACTACTCCTCCTATTAGACGCCTCCCCCCAGGACTATTCCTCCAATTATCCTCCTCTCCCCGCAGGACTACTCCTCCTATTATACTCTTTTCTCCCCATGACTACTCCTTCTATTATGTTTCTCTCCCCCCAGGACTACTCCTCCTATTAGACGCCTCCCCCCAGGACTATTCCTCCTATTAGACTCCTCTCCCCCCAGGACTACTCCTCCTATTAGATGCCTCTCCCCCCAGGACTACTCCACCTATTATCCTCCTCTACCCCCAGGACTACTCCTCCTATTATACTCTTCTCCCCCCAGGACTACTACTCCTATTAGACTCCTCCCCCCGGATTACTCCCCCTATTATCCTTCTCTCTCCCCAGGACTACTTCCCTTATTATCCTCCTCTCCCTTCAGGACTACTCCTCCTATTATACTCCTCTCCCCCCAGGACTACTCCACCTATTACACTCCTCTCCCCCCAGGACTACTCCTCCTATTATACTTCTCTCCCCGCAGTACTACTCCTCCTATTATACTCCTCTCACCCCCATGACTAATCCTCCTATTAGACTCTTGTCGAGGGCAGAGGGGACGCGCTCGCCATGCTCGGGTCCGGGGCTTCTGCTGCTGCTGCTCAGTGGCTCGAGCGGTGAACCGGACCCGGGGACTCGAGCGGCGCTCCTCACCCGTGAGTGAAAGGGGGGTGGTTTGGTTAGGGAGATTGTTCGTGACGCCACCCACTGGTCGTGGTGATAATGGCACCACCGCTGCTGGTAACGGGGATCCCGGGAAAGATGGTAGGGTGCAGCTGAGATGTTGTCCCATCCATGGGCAGGGGTTCTTGATCCCAGGGCCCGATGGTGGTGACGGGGAGGCTGGATGGCTGGGGTGCAGGGACTGCACGGCGCGGTGCCGGACGGCACTGGTGTACTCACTCAGACAATCACTGACAGAGTCGTTGGTAAACCAAAACGGCCGGATGGACGGGTCCCGCAGTCGGCTGCAGTGTTGTTGTTGTGCTCTCCCCGGACAGCTGATGGTGGCTGTCTTTCCCTGCACCTTTAGAATGATGTTCTGACTCCTGTGGTTGCCCACCGGTAGTCCGCTCCCCGGCGTATAGGTGCCGTAGGAGCCCATTTTGCCCGCAGGCGCTGGCCCTTGAATCTCTAGCCTGTGGCGGTGGCTGTATATCCTCTCTGGGTGGACAGTTGCCTTCAATCGGGACTTGGTAGTTGGGAAACCCCTGAGGTTCCTGTCACATTCGGATTTGACTACTGACGGCGGCTCCAAGCCTGGTCGGGGTCCGATGGCCCTGCCTGTGTGCTTAGCTTCACTCCATTCCCCGGTCCGGTACCGGCGGGCTGACGCCCGACCCCGGTCCTTACGGCTCTGCGGAGTTCCACTAACTCCTGCAGACGGCCACCACCGTCTGCCAACCTTGCTGTCAGTGTCTGGGCTCCAACCCAGACACTTGCAGTTCGTGTTCTCTCACTTTCACCTCCTGAACTGGTCTACTGCTTTTCCCGCCTCCAGGCCTGTGAACTCCTCGGTGGGTGGGGCCAACCGCCTGGCTCCGCCCCACCTGGTGTGGACATCAGACTCTGGAGGGAGGCAACAAGGGTTTTTGGTTTGGCTGCTGTAACTGCCTAGGGTGGGGGTGTGTATGTTGGTATGTTTGTGACTACCTGGCTAGTCCAGGGCGTCACACTCCCCCTTAGTAAAATGCAGACCATCCGCGAGCTGCCCGTCCATCACCGGTTTTATTTTTGTTCAAAAACTGTAAAAGATAAATAACACATTAAAACTTTCAATGTATACATATTTTTCAAATCTTCCCTGATGGGAGGTGCATTGCTTTAACGTTTCAAACATTTTTATTAAACGGACGGGTTCACGGTCATCCACTCTCCCACCCAAATAACCTGATCCTTGATGCTGCCCCTAAGAAACGGGCAGCACCCCTTTACCCCAGTCCAGATCCAGGTTACCCGAGCGGGAACGGGTATGGTGTCTCGCACCCAGCTGCCACTTCAGGGGACCCCCCGTCCAGGGGGGACCCCTGACCCCCGGAGGATGGCCACGGTCCTGGTGGTGGCCGGGCCCCAGCCTCCTCTGCTGTGGGCCCTTCCTCCAATCTGCCTCTCCGGAGGTGGCACGGACGGAAACCAGCCCACTAAATTATTTACAGGCCCACAAGTTCGTGGGTGGCCTGCCAGTTCTCGGCCATGTCCATGAGCAGTTTCTCATGCATACGGTTAACACATAGGGTCCCTCCGGGGACAACTTGCCGGCAACGGCCGGAATAATCAAGTAGACAATCAGATGAAGCTTCGGTTGGATTATTTTTCATTCATTCAGCTATTTACACGTTTAACATATGGCACCCCTAAATGGTAGTTTCCCTGTACCTAAGTGCGGGTCGACCTAGGTTGGGGTGTGTGGAGCTTCTGGGCCCAATGTCATCAGTGGAAGGCACGGGGACAGAGGAAACAGTCAATTCCTCTTCCCTTGGGGCAGGTATGGCAAGTGGAGACCCAAGAGGAGGGGGGTATAGGTTCATCCCTGGGCGCTTGTTCGAGCGGCTCGCTGTCGGGCGTTTCCATCTCCATTTCTTCCACGTGTTATGGGAACATTATCACCGGAACAATTAGCGCACCGTTTTGCATAGACCAACCTGCTGGAAAATCACCCATCACCGTGTGGATCACCTTCTTCTCCTCTTCTCCGCTCGGCGTAGGGACTGGAACTTCGTTGGTCACTCTCAAGGGGTGAGGACACTTCTTCAGATGGTCCCGGGAAACCGTAGCGGCAGTCCTCCCCTGGTCGCGACTGATTACATAAGCCTTCTCATTCTCCCACTCAGTGGGCTGTATGACATACGGGGTCCTTTCCCACTGGTCATCCAGCTTATGGGTCCTTCTCTTCCGTTTCAGCACGACATCTCCCGGCCCAAAGGGGACAGCTGACGCTCGCTTATTGAAGCGTTGCGCTTGTTTCTCTCGGCTCTGACCGAGATTCTTCTCCACATACTCCGGGACTTGTCGGTATTGGATTTGCCGCTGAGTATCCCAGCCAGCAGTTTAAGGAAGGGCCTCAGGAGCTTCCAAGCCCATTTCTAGGTCCACCGGCAGCCGGCCCGGTCGGGCTCTCATCAGATACGCCGGGGTGCTTTTGGTAGAACTACTGGGCATGTTGTTGTACATGTCGACCAGGTCGGGCAGCTTGTCTGGCCACAGGTTCTGCTCTTCCAACGGTATCACTTTGAGGAGGTCTAGGACCAGATGATTCATCTTTTCGCACATCCCATTAGTTTGGGCATGGTATGGCGTGGTCCTGATCTTCTTGCAACCGTACAATTGGTAGAACTCCTGAAACACCTCGGCTTCTAAAGCTGAACCCTGGTCCATGAGCACCCTCTCCGGGTATCCGTGCGGTCGACAGAAGTAGGCCTGGAATGCCCTGGCTGCGGTACGGCCGGTCAAATCTTTGACTGGAACAACCATCATGAACCTGGAGTAGTGGTCCACGATGGTCAAGGCATAGGTATACCCATTCCGGCTGGGTGTAAGCTTGACGTGGTCCAAGGCAACCAACTCCAGTGGTTGGTGGGTGATGATCGGCTGTAGAGGGGCTCTTTGGCTGACTTCATCCTTTCTTCTCAGCGCACAGGGGCCGCACTCTCGGCACCAAGCCTCCACAGATTCTCGCATCCCACTCCAATAGAACCGCTCTCTCAACAACATCTCCAGCTTCTTCCAGCCGAAATGCCCAGCACCATCATGATATGCCCGGAGAACTTTGGGCACAATGGCCTGAGGGACCACCAGCTGACGAACCTTTTCATGAGTCTTCGGGTTGATCAGCCCTCGATACAGCCTCCCCTCGTGCAGATACAGCCGGGCTCGTTCCTTCCACAGCCACTGGGCCTCATGAGGCGCTGCCAGATCCATTCCGGAGGAGCCTTGCTCAATCATGGTCTTGACCAACTGGACGGCAGGCACTTGGTCTTGGGCTTCTCGCCACCCCTAACTGGGTAGCGGGTCCAGGTTTGCCTGCTGTTGTTTGACATGGAATTTTTCGACCGGGGGCCGATGGAACACGGGCAACTCAATTTCTTCGAGGTCATCGTCTTCTGACCCCCCGTCCGGCAGGTGGGACATCCGAGACAACGCATCCGCGTTGGTGTTCTTTCGCCTGGCTCTGTATTTGATAGTGAAGTCATAATTAGATAGCCTGGCCACCCACCGCTGCTCTAGTGTGCCCAGTTTGGCTGTGTCCAGGTGAGTTAACGGATTATTATCCGTGTAGGCTGTGAATTTTGCCGCTGCGAGATAGTGTCGGAACCTCTCGGTGATTGCCCACACCAGGGCCAGGAACTCAAGCTTGAAGGAGCTGTAATTTTCGGGGTTCCTTTCCGTGGGACGGAGTTTTCTGCTGGCATAGGCAATCACCTTCTCTCGCCCGTCCTGGACCTGGGACAGGACCGCTCCCAAGCCCACATTGCTGGCATCGGTGTAGAGGACGAACGGGAGGCTGTAATCAGGATATGCCAGGATTTCCTCTCCTGTCAAGGCCGTCTTCAGCTGGTGGAAGGACTCCTCATGCTTCTTCTCCCACACGAACAGAGACCCAGGGGACCTGCCACCCCTAGTCTGCCCCACAAGGAGGTCTTGCATGGGGGCGGCCATCTTCGTGTACCCCTTGATGAAGCGACGGTAGTAGCCTACCAGGCCCAGGAACTGTCTCACCTCCCTCACTGTGGTCGGTCTCGGCCAATCTTGAATAGCAGTGATCTTCTCGGGGTCTGGGGCAACACCTTCCGCGCTCACCACGTGTCCGAGGTACTGCACCCTGGGCTTCAATAGGTGGCACTTGGAGGGCTTCAGTTTCATCCCATACTTGGCTAGGGACGCAAACACTTCAGCCAGATGTTCCAGGTGGGCCTCGTACGTCTGGGAATATACGATCACATCGTACAGTAGGACCGTTTCGAAATTGAGATGTCCCAGGCAACACTCTATGAGCCGTTGGAAGGTTCCGCGGCGTTGCACAGCCCGAACATCATACTGTTAAACTCACAGAGTCCCATAGGAGTTGCGAATGCAGTCTTCTCACGGTCCTCCGGTGCGACCGCTACCTGCCAGTACCCGCTGGTAAGGTCAAGGGTAGAGAAGAAGTTAGCAGTTCACAGCGTAGCTAGCGACTCTTCGATACGGGGGAGAGGATAGGCATCTTTATGCGTGATCTGGTTGATCTTCCGGTAATCCACACACATTCTCATGGTGCCGTCCTTCCTTTTTACCAGCACCAGTGGGGCTGCCCAGGGACTATAACTATCCCGAATGACCTCTGCCTCCTTCATGTTCCTCAACATGTCTTTGGCGCATTGATAATGTGCTGGCGGGATGGGTCTATATCTTTCTTTAATAGGTGGATGTACGCCTGTAGGTATATGGTGTTGAACCCCCTTAATCCTCCCGAAATCTAATGGGTGCTTGCTGAAAACCTGTTCATACTCTTGCACCACCCTGTATACCCCCTTTTTGTGATGCGTGGGTGTGGCGTCAGTGCCTACGTGTAATTCCTGGCACCACTCCTCTAACTATTCAGTGGGTGTATGGTAACTCTCAGGGGATGCTGAGGTAGGAGGGATGGCTTCGTGAATGGTGTGAGGGTCTATGGTGAGCAACTTGGCAAGGGTAGCGTAACGGGGGAGCCTAACTTCTTCCTCCCCACAATTCAACACTCTCACAGGCACTCTCCCCTTTTTGACGTCAACCACCCCTCTGGCTGCCATCATCGTGGGCCAGTGTTCCGAAGGCGTGGGCTCCACCATCGCCAGGTAGTCGCACCCCTGGGGGCCTACTGCTGCCCTGCACCAAATCATCATCTCACTTCGGGGTGGCACGACCAAGGGGGCCACATCCATCACCCTCACTCCACCAATCTCTCCACCAGTTGAGTTCACTTGCTGCCGATACAAAAGGGCCCGGATCTCACGCTGCACATCCCTCTGTCGGCCTCCTCCTGCTGTGGTGGCCAACTGCTGCAACAGATTCAGCACCTCACTCATACAATGCTCCATCACATTGGTCCCTAAGATTACTTTCGGGATATGATCACTGGGTTCATTCATCACCACAATCATCCCTTGATTCTTTAACTCTGCACGTCCCACAGTCAGGGTCACTTGCTTGTATCCCACCTGGGTTAGCAGGAGTCCATTGGCTGCGACAAGGGTCAGGCTATCTTCAGAGGGGGCAAGTTTGTCAGTACCCCAATACTGCTGGTACAGTGTATATGGTATAGGGGTTACCTGTGACCTGTGTCCAAGAGGGCCATGAGCGGGATGCCGTCCACTGCCAGGGGGATGATGGGGCGAGCTCCGACGTACCAATTTCGCCAATCGGAGGGGGCCGTTGGTGTCTACTCCTGAGGATTGGCTCTTGGCCCCAGGGGTTGCTCGTTTAACGGGCACCGCCTAGAGTAGTGGCCAGGCTTGCTGCACTTATAACAAATAGGAGGCCCATACCGTGAGTCATTGGTCCTTCTCCGCTGCATCCAGGGGACGTCCTCCGGGCTGTCGGTGAGCTGGATCCTCCCTGGAGGCTTGACTCTCGTCGGAAGCTGGAGTGCGGCGAGGATCTTGGCTAGGTCTCCATCCATGCGGCTGACCTGGGCAGCTAGCTCCTCCATCATCCCGATGGGCGCTGCAGGGGCCGGGAGAGCTGGGAGAGGAGGTGCCACTGTGATGGGAGCGGTTTCAGCCGGCCATGGGGCCGCCTCAGGAGCGTCTGGCGTTGGAGCCTGCAGGGCCTTGATGGCCCGCTCCTTCCGCTCTGCAAAGTCCAGATTGGGGTGTTCTACGGTCCATAGCCGTAGCTGCTTGTGGTCTTCCACAGACCCCAGCCCTTGCAGGAATTGTTCCACTAGCATCTTATTGCTGTCCGCATCGTTAATAGTGTCCACCCGCTTCAGCGTACGGAGGGCGGTTTGCAGGCGCAGGGCATAGTCTCTTATATTATCCACAGGCCGCTGTCGACACTGATAGAACTGCATCCGCAATTCCGCTTCCGTGCGGGTCTCAAAAGCGATTTGGAGTTTCTCAAAAATGGTTGTCACTGAGGCCCGATCCGCGTTGGTCCAGGTCTCCGTCTCCTGCTCAGCCGCGCCGGTTAGCTGCCCTAGTACTACCGCTGCCTGTTGCCTGTCAGTCAAGGGATAGAAATCAAGGACCGGGCTAATCTTTTTCCGGAACACCTGCAAAGCATCAGGCTTCCCACCGTAATGAAGTAGCCAGGTAGCACTGGGCACATAGGGCAGGGAGAACGGCATTACCTGGGCGACCGCAGGGCCCGCGACCTCTCCCGCTCTTGCGGCCGGAGCACGAGCTATCCCGTTTCCATCTACGGGCGCTGCTGCGGCTGCGACCGCCGCTCCTCCACCGGCTCCGTCGGGCGCATACATCTTTTTCCCGTCCCCCTTGGTTCCTTCTACCACTTCCACTTGTTGGGGGCGGGGCTTCGCTTTCACGCCTTCCCTGCTCGGGGAAGACACTCGAGCGGGAGATTTTCGCGACAAAGATGGCGGCGCTTTCAATTTCTCGTCCGGACTCCGCCGGCGGGGACCACAAGGCGCACTTCTACTGGTAAGTAGATCAGTTCTATCCTGTTTGCAGACGCCAAGTTGTCGCGGGCGGAGGGGACGCGCTCGCCACACTCGGGTCCGGGGCTTCTGCTGCTGCTGCGCCTCGGTGGCTCGAGCGGTGGACCGGGCCCGGGGACTCGAGCGGCGCTCCTCACCCGTGAGTGAAAGGGGGGTGGTTTGGTTAGGGAGATTTTTTGTGACGCCACCCACGGGTCATGGTGATAATGGCACCACCGCTGCTGGTAACGGGGATCTTGGGAAAGATGGTAGGGTGGAGCTGAGATGTTGTCCCCTCCATGGGCAGGGGTTGGTGATCCCGGGGCCCGATGGTGGTGACGGGGAGGCGGGATGGCTGGGGTGCAGGGACTGTGCGGCGTGGTGCCTGACGGCACTGGTGTACTCACTCAGACAATCACTGACAGAGTCGTTGGTAAACCAAAACGGCTGGATGGACGGGTTCCGCAGCCGGCTGCAGTGTTGTTGTTGTGCTCTCCCCGGACAGCTGATGGTGGCTGTCTTTCCCTGCACCTTTTAGAATGATGTTCTGACTCCTGTGGTTGCCCACCGATAGTCCGCTCCCCGGCGTATAGGTGCCGTAGGAGCCCATTTTGCCCGCAGGCGCTGGCCCTTGAATCTCTAGCCTGTGGCGGTGGCTGTATATCCTCTCTGGGTGGACGGTTGCCTTCAATCGGGACTTGGTAGTTGGGAAACCCCTGGGGTTCCTGTCACATTCGGATTTGACTACTGATGGCGGCTCCAAGCCTGGTCGGGGTCCCATGGCCCTGCCTGTGTGCTTAGCTTCACTCCGTTCCCCGGTCCGGTACTGGCGGGCCGATGCCCGACCCCGGTCCTTACGGCTCTGTGGAGTTCCACTAACTCCTGCAGGCTGCCACCACTGTCTGCCAACCTTGCTGTCAGTGTCTGGGCTCCAACCCAGACACTTGCAGTTCTTGTCTTCTCACTTTCACCTCCTGAACTGGTCTACTGCTATCCCGCCTCCAGACCTGTGAACGCCTCGGTGGGTGGGGCCAACCACCTGGCTCCGCCCCATCTGGTGTGGACATCAGACTCTGGAGGGAGGCAACAAGGGTTTTTGGTTTGGCTGCTGTAACTGCCTAGGGTGGGGGTGTGTATGTTGGTATGTTTGTAACTACCTGGCTAGTCCAGGGCATCACACTCTTCCCCGCTAGGACTACTCCTATTATCCTCCTTTCTCCCCTTGTTACGGGGGGCTGTCTGATAATAACCTAAAGGAGTATCAGACAGTCAGGGTCCACCGTGCAAAGACTCTGCTGCAGACTATGGCAGAGTGCAATACCTCTGTTAACTCACAGAAGGATATAATAAGTAAGTAAAGCAATTCCTCCCTTACTTGGAGGGTGTGTGGAATGATCTCTGTTAATAATCACAGAGACAAAGGCAATGTGTGCGAAATGGCACCTACCTAGGTCCGCTCTTCTAGTGGTGCAAAAGAGACGAACAGCAGCGTAAGCCGCACAAAGCTCCTACCTGTGTTCGCTCCACTAGTGTGCGAGGACACAAACCACTAGATATGGCACCTGCCTAGGTCCGCTCTTCTAGTGGTGCAAAAGAGACGAACAGCAGCGTAAGCCGCACAAAGCTCCTACCTCTGTTCGCTCCCCTAGTGTGCGAGGATACGAACAACTGCCAGATGCAGTATAAGGAACGTTACCCTAGCGGCAACGTCCACCTACGAGTCGAATCACAAGGCCCAGCCAGACCATGTGCCTCAGGCACCTGCCTATGTCCGCTCCCCTAAGAGGTAAGGATACGGACAGCAGCCGAAGCTGTAAGGTATAAGAACGCTACCCTGCCGGTAGCGCTCACCTAGCATAGACAGAGGAATGCCTAGAGGAACGCGCACAGAGCGTCTACTCTTATGCATGAACCAAGAGGACTGAGCGCCATGCGGCGTGTGTCAGGGTCTTATATAGACTCTGTGCCTCATCCAAGATGGAGGACACCAGAGCCAATCCGCTGCCAGAACAACAGGAGTGACGTCATGCTGGCCTATCACCGAGCAAGGCGTCACAAGCACATGACCAGCGACCAATCGGCATAGAAGGTGTCAGAGACATGTGACCTCGTGTCAGCGATGATGTCACCCGCACATGTGCAATGGCTCCAAGATAGGACTTAGTCTCCGGCGCTCGCACATGTGCAGTAGCAAGAAATCTGGACTTAGTCTCCAGCGCTCGCACATGTGCAGTAGCAAGAAATCTGGACTTAGTCTCCAGCGCTCGCACATGTGCAGTAGCAAGAAATCTGGACATAGTCTCCAGTACTCGCAGCAACCGTAACACCCCTGGACTATTCCTCCTATTAGACTCCTCCCTTCCCAGGACTACTCTTCCTATTATACTCCTCTCCCCCCAGGACTACTCCTCCTATTATACTCCTCTCTCCCCAGGACTACTCTTCCTATTATCCTCCTCTCTCCCCATTATCCTCCTCTCTCCCCAGGACTACTCCTCCTATTATCCTCCTCTCTCCCCAGGACTTCCACCTATTAGACTCCTCTCCCCTCAGGACTACTCCTCCTATTATACTCCCCCCCCAGGACTACTCCTCCTATTATACTCCTCTCCCCCTAGGACTACTCCTCCTATTATACTTCTCTCCCCCCAGGACTACTCCTCCTATTATACTCCTCCCCCCAGGACTACTCCTCCTATTATACTCCTCACCCCCCAGGACTACTCCTCCTATTATACGCCTCTCTCCCCAGGACTAATCCTCCTATTAGACTCCTCTCTCCCCAGGACTACTCCTCCAAGACACACACCGCACAAAACATAGCTCCCCAAAACACACACATGCACCCCACACACACACAGACACACTCCCACACAAACCGCACAACACACACAGCACCACACACACACAACGCTGCAGACACACAGCGCTCCACAAACAACGCAACACACACAACGCAACACACAAACACCGCTCTCACACCCCCCCACACCCAGACAACACCCAGAACATTTACAGCGCCCTACACAAACACTTGGCAACTACACACAACAACATCTATATATATATAACAAAAATCATACATTAACTACACAATAAATTCTAGAATACCCGATGCGTTAGAATCGGGCCACCTTCTAGTATACAATATATGCTCCCATATAGCCTCCTATATATAGGATGAGCCTTCACAGAGCACCCTATATACAGTATGAGCCCTGACATAGCCCCCTATATATAGTATGAGCCCTCACATAGCCCCCTATATACATGATAACCTCACCCTATATACTGTACATCCCACGCATTACATACACACAAAAGATACCAGTGCATACTCATCTCGCTCCCATTCTCCCAGTGTTCTGGTCCCCTGGATTTCACTTCTTTTTGTGATCAGCTCGTACATTCTGGCACAACTGTGATGTGCTGGCATGTCACAAAAAAAAGTTAACAGGAGTTCACTTGTAGCTTTGCTGCCATTCTGTATTGCCAGCAGTGGAATTTCAGGAAAGCTCCATACAGCAGGAGCGATCAAGTGACATTATTGAGTATTGGATGCACAAGTTGAATGGTGGAAGAGGAAGGTCCCTCTTTTACCATTAGAGTTACCAGTATCTACATCCTGAGGATACAGATAGCAGTGTACTGTAAGTGAGACGCTGAGTGATTGCTCAGTTGTGCTGTAAGGATGAAATGTAACGTTTGTTTGGCACCACAGTCTCAGGATGGTTGTCATGGACAGACTAGAGGAAAGCCGCCCACACAGCAGGATCCCGAGAACTCTGAAAGCCTTTAACCCCTGTATAGGGATCTGGAATTACTACAGGGACCAGGAGGTTGCTGCCTCTTGAACGTTGCAATCCAGAGAAGAGTATCATCAGGCAGGATCAAACCAGGAGGTACAAAAAGGGACAAAATTGGCAAGCAAGAGCGTAGTCAGGAAATTAGGTTAAGGTCAAACTGGACATAGAAGTGAAGTACAAAACGGCAGGCAGGAGAGTTGTCAGAGAGCAGGCAGAGGTCAAAACACAGGGATCAAAATACAGAGCAGGGTCTGAACTAGAGACAAGCAAGAATACCTAGACTATATCTGCCAGGGAGCAGCAGACTACTGAATGTAGAAGAAGAATGTGGTGCCTTCCCATAGGCTGGAGCTAGAAGTTGATAACTTCACCTGGAAGGCACACACCACCACAGCCAGCCAGTGGTACTGCAAGTACCAGTCCTACCAAGCTTGGTGGATGGGCAGAGACTGCGCTCACCAGAGCTACTGGTACTGAATCCGCCTTTATCATCGCCACCACTCACCATGGGAATGCAGCGGTGCCTGCTGGCCGGAGGAGAAATCAAAGCCGCAGACTCTGGTGGAGACGTGACAGTACCCCCCTTCCATGAGAGGCCTCCGGACCTTTAAGACCTAGCTTATTGGGGAACTGGAGGTGAAACCTCTTGACAAGGCTTTTAGCATGGATATCTATCACCAGAACCCATGCTCTCTCCTCCGGGTCATAACCCCTCCAATGCACAAGATACTGTACCAACCCTCTAACAACACGGGAATCAATGATTCTCTGTACCTCATACTCTAAGTAACCTATAACTTGAACAGGGGGAGAGGGTTTCTTGACTGGGTGAATAGGTTTACGATACAACTTGAGGAGGGACTTATGGAACACACTGGATAACTTAAAATATGGAGCAAGCTTCAGATGGAAGGCTGCGAGATTAATGGCCTCAACTATTTTAAATGGTCCAATAAATTTGGGACCCAGTTTGGCAGAAGGAACCTTGAGTTTAATGTGCTTTGTAGATAACCATACCTTGTCCCCAACTCCAAAGCTTGAACCTTTGGCACGTCTTTTATTGGCCGCTGACGCTTGACCACCCTGTGCCTTCTTCAAATTCTCTCGGACTTCAGCCCAGATGAGTTTTCATTTATCCACAGATCTCTCTGCCTCAGGAGTTTCCACCCCTGTGGCAGAAAAAAAGACCCAAAATTAGGATGTAGCCCAAGATTACAGCAAAAGGGGGTTGTCTTGATCGATTTATGATAATGAATATTAATAGTGAACTCTGCTAGCGGCAGATGTTCCAGAGAATATTGTTTCTGACTGGGGAACCCAGTTCATTTCTAGATTTTTGAAGAAACATATTCTCTGGAACCCCGTGTAATCATACAATGTGACTAATGAATAGCCTACTTAGGGTTTCAGAATTAGGCAGTCCGGACAGAGGTACAAAATGACACTGCTTACTGAACTTATCCACCACTAGAAAAAGTTTGAGCAGCAAAAGTGGTCCCCTGAGGAAGTCACACAAAACACGTGTTGGGACTTGTCCCCATGTGTGTCCACATGCAAGGTGTTTTATCCTGGTAAGCTCCCTCACTTTAAGTGTAGTGCTGTGGTGATACTCATGCTTTGTTGTCTTGCAGCATGCAGCCCTCTGACTTTGTTCAGTGTATGTAGTAAGGTGCCTTGCTGCAAACGGCTTTCTTACTTGTATATGTGATTTTCTCACTCAGCACTTTATCAGGGAGCAAGTATATACATTGTCTTGACATGTGGCCCCACATGGGGTGTTTTTCACCTTTTTGTGTCATTTTCATGGTCATGATATTTCTCTGTACTTTTATATCCCATGTACTCTATGTTCAAATAAATTTCTATGTTCATTATAGATTTTATAGATTTTTCCTGTTTATCTTTGATCATGGGATGTATGGATATATTTAGGCAAATTTAAAGACTTCTGTCTTTTCTTATATATTTACCTATCCACCACTACCCAGATACAAGTCTTCCCTTCCGAGTCTGGGAGGTCAGTAATGAAGTCTATGGAAAAGTGAGTCCAAGTCCCGGGAGTGGGTAGAAGTAGGAGAAATCCGGAGGCACATGTGTGGGATGTCTTAGCTCAGGCACAAGTTTCACAAGTATACAGTCCTTACTAGTCCTTTACAGTCTTTAACTATAGTAGGTCACCAAAAATTCCTGGTTATTAGTAGGAGGGTATTGCTTACACCAGGGTGACCTGTAAGCATAGAATTATGAGACTCCTGAAATATATGAAGGTGAAATTGGGGAGCGACAAACAGTTTATGGCTAGAGGTATCATCGTGGTCTTGGGTATTACTGATCTCTTCTACTAGATCCAAGGGGACAGATGATACAATAATACCTTCAACTGGAATAGGTACTGGTTCAGAGTCATCAGGCTGAGATGTACAGAAGCTACGGGAAAGAGCATCAGCACCTATGTTCTTGGTACCAAGCCAGAATGATACCACAAAATCAAATTTGGAGAAGAACAACGCCCACCTACGGTAGCTTGCCTAGAAAGTCCAGTTTTTATTGTCCGTGATAACTGTGACTTTATGTTTGGCACCTTCAAGGAAGTGGCACCATTCTTCGATGGCACATCTAATTGCCAACAGTTCACGGTTGCCAATTTAATAATTTTTCTCAATCGCAGAAAAATTACAAGAAGAGAAGGCACATGGTCGAAGATGAATGAGAGATGGAGTACCTTGTGATAGCACCACTCCCACTCCATTCTCAGAGGCATCCACTTCAACAATAAAAAGACACATAAGGTCAGGCTGAATCAGTATAGAGTGAGAGGAAAAACATTCCTTCAGCTTAGCGAAGGCATGAATCGCCTCAGGCGTCCAATTTACCACATCTGCCCCCTTCTTATTCAGATCGGTGAGTGGTTTGGCAATATTAGAGAAATTTGTAATAAATTTATGGTAATAATTAGCAAATTCAAGAAAACTCTGCAGAGCCTTCAGGGACTTGGGCTGCACCCATTCCTTAATGGGCTGAAGCTTTGAGGTATCCATGAGGAAGCATTCAACAGAAAAAATATAGCCCAGAAAATTAACTTCCTCAGCAAAAAAGCCACATTTCTCAAGTTTATCGAATAAGGAGTTATCCCAGAGTGTTTGGTGTACAGTTTGTACATGTAGGACATGTAACATAACATCAGATAAATAACTCAGGATGTCATCCAGATAGACCACCACATATTGAACACAGATATCTCTGAAAATGTTATTAACAAAGTTCTAAAAGATGGTCGGCGCATTACTTAACCCAAAAGGCATTACTAAGTACTCTTAGTGTGCCTCTGGAGTGTTAAATGCTGTTTTCCACTCATCTCCTTCTCTGATGTGGATAAGGTTATATGCACCTCTTAGATCAAGTTTTGTGAATCTTTGGGCTCCTATGAGCTGGTCATAGAGATTGGGGATGAGTTGCAGAGGGTTCTGATTCCAACAAATAAACACTTTTTGTCTGCTACTTGGCAAAAACCATGTGTGCTATACTAAATCAAATGTGCTGAATCCAAATCTGAAGTTAGTTTTTTTGTAGCACGTCAGGATATTAAGTTATTCCAATTTTTGTGAAAATTAAAATAAGCAATTAATAAAGATACAGAATCGTTATGTCCCACAGTTTCACAACATGTATTATTATTGAAAAAGAAGTATAGGTAAATAAACCAAAAAACTTAAAAATCACTTATAGTAGCTTAAGAAATCGCCTTGAACTCAGCAGAGTACTTTTAAAAGTGCTTCAGGCACTTGCTTTTGCGCTTGTGAGTGGTTCTAGTGGCCCGTTGCAAAAACCAGCAGTAATCGCCCATCATGTTGGGGTTAAAGCGACCTGGGTATCTTTTTTCCATAGTAGAAATGTCCTGGTGGAATCTCTCACCATGTTCGTCACTGACATTACCCATATTTGGAGGAAAGAAGTCAAGATGTGAATGTAGAAAATGCATTTTCAATGACATTCGGGCACCATGCATTTCGTATGCTTGAAGCATATTGTCTATTAGTTCAGCATAGTTTTCTGCTCTTTCGTTTCCAAGGAAGTTTTGAACTACTAATATAAATGCATCCCATGCAGTTAGTTCAAGTGGGGTGAGTTCTTTCTTGAAGATTGCATCATGGATTAGTTGGTGGATTTCAGGACCAATAAAGATTCCTGCTTTGAGTTCGGCCTCAGTTTTCAATGCACTAAACTTTTCCTTCAGATACTTAAATCCATTCCCTTGACGATCCATTGCTACTACAAAAGTTTTCATTAGTCCTAGTTTAATGTAAAGAGGTGGAAGATAAACTTTAAGTGGATCGACAAGTGATTCGTGTTGAACATTGTGCTTACCAATCTTATGTTCATCTCTATTGGGCCACCATTTAATTTTATAATGGTTGTTGTCATCTCGACTGTTCCATAGGCACAGAAAGCACATATGCTTAGTGTAACCTAACTGCAAACCAAGGACTAGTGCAACAACTTTGAGGTCAGCACAAATGTTCCATTGATGTTCTGAATATTTAATCAATTTCAGAATGATTTGCATAGAAGCATAGGTCTCTTTCATTCCAACCGCATGTGCAATGGGGACAGATGGCTTTTCATTGCCATTGTGCAACAGAACAGCTTTCAAGCTTGCTTTACTAGAGTCTATGAACAGTCTCCATTGATCTGGAAAATGTCTACAACCCAACTCTAGCATAAGCCCATTCACATCAGTACAGAAGCAGATACCATTTTCCATGACATAGTATGAAGCTAATTTTTTGTGTCGATAACGAAAGTGTGATATTGATGTGCCTTCTTGTAACAAATTCCATTCCTGAAGTCTAGAGGCTAACAGTTCTGATTTCTCTTTAGACAATGACAGATCTCGTATCAGATCATCTAAATCAGATTGGTTTAGTAGGTGTGGCTTACTCTTCTGATATTCCTGATCTTCTTGGGCATGAAATTCATCATCGCTGCCATCATCTTTTTTATTAGGATCTGAGCTATCACTGTCTGTCTCAGTAGCAGCGGCTGGTGAAGGAGGAACAGGCACTGGATTCTCCGCATCGTGTGGTAATGGCTTACGAGCAGACTCACAGTCAGGGTACACAATTTGTGATTTATTCCTCTTTGAATATCCGGCAATTTTAGTCATACAGAAATAACAGTCCGAACTATGATCTTTCTGTTCACGCCAAACCATGGGCACTGCAAATGTCAATCCTTTTCTTTTCCCATTCAACCATTGCGTTAGCCCAAAGTAGCACACAGTGCAACACACATGAGGTGCCCAGTTTTTATCCTGATCTCCTACTTGACAATCAAAATAATACTTGTAAGCAACTCTTACTCTTCTGGTCAAATTCTTGCGTTGATCAAACGTAATAAATTTCCCGCAAACATAACAAAAATTGTCCGGGTCGTTAAGACATTTACGTCTATTCATTGTAATCCAGATAAATCGCACTACTAGCTTTAAAAGAAAACTTTATTGAACACTGTCCAACAGTTGTCTGTAAATCTGGTGTCAGCACTCCCTATATATAGCCATAACTGGTTAATGCTGACATCAGCTCCCAGACATGTCTGGACATGTCTGGATAGGTCATACATATAGCCATAACTGGTTAGTGCTGATATCAGCTCCCAGACATGTCTGGACATGTCTGGATAGGTCCTACATATAGCCATAACTGGTTAGTGCTGATATCAGCTCCCAGACATGTCTGGACATGCCCGGATAGGTCCGGGGAGGTCAACGAATGTGTGTAAGAATATCTTCAACAATGCCTGAATAGGCGTATGGCCTTTTCTAAGTATAACTCAAAATCTGGACGTGCTGTGCAAATTCTGAGTTCATATTTGGAATCAGCATGTTCAAATTAGTAAAGAACACATGTTTTACCCTCAGTAGCAAAAACATTGTTGTGCTGTGAATTCTTTACAGTAATAGCGTTTATGATAGTCTATACAAGTGTGCCGCCCCCGCATCAGCAGCCGGGCTGCTCTGATCCGGATCCGTGGTGGCTCGAGAGACGTCCGGACCCTGGGGTCGTGCGGCCACTCAAATAAAGGGGGTTGGTGTGGAAAGTTTGTGACACCACCCGTGGTGTGTGGTAAGGGTAAAGTACCACCGCTGCGGCTGGGAGTACTTGGTGGCGATGGTGTGGGCAGCCAGGTGTTAAACCCCTCCACGGGTAGGGGGGATGCCCTGGGACTCGGTGATGGTGTCGGGGAGGTGCCGTCGGGCCGGTAAGGGTTAATTACGTACTCATTCAGTCCAATAACACTGACACTGACAACTGTGGTAAACCAAAGTTCTTCATGCCACTGCAGCAGAGAGGGAGCACGCCTGGATCCCATGCCCGTTGGTGTTGCTTGTTAGCCTGTGACCTTGACACCTCTTTTCTGTAGTTGGTCCCTTTCAACTTAAAACTAAACGGGTCCCTCTCACCCGTATGGCTAACAGAGTGAGCTTGCTCTCAGGGTTCTCGCTTGGGATTTTCTGGACTAGGTAGTGGAAAGGTCCTATCCCTCTCGTTGCGCTCAGTACCCCGATTTTGGAGCGGGTGGAGAACGGATCTTGAAGGCTCCGTCCTCATCGGGTGAATTACCAGGACGCCTGAAGCTATTTCCGGGCCTGGGGTCCTTGTACCCCGTTGTGCCCTTGACCCTGCCCGGTGAGGGCACAAGGCCGCCGGCTGTCCTCCTTGACAGTCCGTGCCCCTTGTCACGATCCCCTGTGACCGGGTTCCAGCTCCTACCAGGCCCAGACCAACGTCTGCCACCTAGTAAATGAGGAGCCCAGCTCCTGACCTCTCCACTTGAGAGTCACCACTCAACACTAAAGGCCACTTTACACACAGAGATAAATCTTTGGCAGATCTGAGGTTGCAGTGAAATCATGGACATATTGTTCCATTTGTACATAGCCACAAACCTGGCACTGATTGTCCACAATTTCACTGCAACCACAGATCTGCCAAAGATTTATCTCTGTGTGTAAAGTGGCCTTAACTGTCTCCTAAGACAACTAACCTCCCCTTAACCAACCCCCCAAGTGGCCAGCCCTATTCCCTTCAGACTGTCCACTGGTATGTCTAGTGGGTGTGGTGCAGAGTGTTCCTATGGTTTTGATTAGCTTGTTCATAACAACACCAAAGGTCAGGGACCCGTAACCAAGGAGGAAATGGATATCATGCAGAAGGGCAGATTGCACAATATCCTGTGATGACCTGATAGGCGAGGGCGTCACATTCCCCCTTGGTTAAATGTAGCTCGTCTCCGAACTACAGGACAACAGAGGTTTATGGTTTTTTTTCAAAACTGTGGAAAAGGTAGAAAAGGGGTTAACATTTTTATTAACATTTTCATCCTACGCAGGTGAGGCACTTTTCTTAAACATTACTAAACCTTTTATGAGTTCATCTCTTCATTGATGGGACGCTACTGGTTTCAATGGTAGCGGAGACTCAACCTGCTCCGTTGCAGCCTCTACCCACGACAGTCCAGTCCCAATGTCCCGGATCCCGTTAACCCGCCACCCAAACAACCTGAACCCCTGGAAACCTTTGGTGGGTCCGTGACCAGGTTAAGGTCCCGGGTGTTGTTTTAGATGACTCTGGTGGGCACAGGAGGTGCAACTATATACAAAACATGAGTTTGTGTTGGTTATGCCAGTCCTGTGACCGTGGTCCATGTTTACTTATATATAAAAACGCAACGGTGTCCATGTACCGGGTGTACAGATTTTAGCAATTTTCTAGCAAATCTGGTTATTTTCACTCTGTTCATTAAAACTGGTTAATTAGGCACTTATTTACTAACAGTTCTATATGGAAAATAACAAACTGTGGAAAATAACAAACGAAAACACCGATACCTAACGTTTCTATGGCATCGTTAAACTACTGGCATTTACATTTTTCAAACTACTGGTACCGCTCACTGGGAGGCTGGTAGTCAACCGCGGCAGCTGGCACAACTTGCTTATTCACCATAGTGAGCCATTTCACATAGAGGGCGTACCAGCCCCGCTCACTCCAGTGCCGTGTATAAGCGACTACCTCCCCCAGCTCCAGATTTCAGCCTGGGTGATCCCTCGGGAGATGGTGCTCGATATCTCTTCGAGCCACAAACACCTCATCAGGGAGACTTGCTTCACAGAGGAAACCCAACCCTTTCTCAGGGTTGAAGCGCCGCACGAGGCCCCTTCGTTGCGGCCCTCGAACTCGAAAGGTGGGTTTCCTCAGATTTTCTTTCTCCCTCTGTGTACGGGCAACGATTTCCCGCTGCCGCTGGTCTGGAATTGTCATCGCTGGTGTCAGTTGTCGCTGGTTTCGGGTGGTGATCTCAGCTTGTAATCGTTGGAGATGTCGTTCCCTGTAGGGGGCGTCAGCGTCCGGTCTCAGCTCCCTAGCTGGCTATGGTTTAATGTGGATTCTTGCGGCCCCAACAGTTGTCGGGATGCCGCGCGACAGTGGAACCGGTGGATCTTCAGGCTTCACTTCCGCATCTGCAAGTTGAAAGACCGACTGCTCCGCAGCCGGGGTTGCAGGGTCCGGATGCTCCGCCTCTGAGGACGGGCCCGGTTATGCGGCCAGGTCTGGACAGGGTCCGGGTGACCGCTGTCGTGACGGGCATGAGGGACAGCACCGTGGTTTCAGCAGCTGGAGCTTCCTTTGAAGACACTGAAGGTTCCACTGCCGGGATTGGTGTGGGCAGCTCGGCGTCCGCTGAGGACGGGGTAGATGACAGTGTAGGGCTCACCGCGAGTGGGGGCGGTCCGGATCCCTCAACCACTGTGGCTGGATTTGGGCAATCAGTAGGGACTGGGTAACCGCTTACCCTCTCTTCAAGTGGGATCTCAATCTCACGGGCTCGCACCGCCATCGCCAGGCTCCTCATCTCTTCCCTCCAGTGGTTTAGGATGAACAAGAACTGTGTCCGCATTCTTCTGCACAGCTGCTCTGTCTCTTCCTCTAGCCATGTCGCGGTCCCGGAAACAGCACCTACCAGGCTCAGACCAACGTCTGCCACCTAGTAAATGAGGAGCCCAGCTCCTGACGTCTCCACTTGAGTCACCACTCAACACTAACTGTCTCCAAACACTCCCAACCTCCCCTTAACCAACCCCCCCAAGAGGCCAGCAATATTCCTTCAGGCTGTCCACTGGTGTGTCTGGTGGGTGTGGTGCAGAGTGTTCCTAGGGTTTTTCATTAGCTTGTTCTTAGCAACACCAAAGGTTAGGGACCCGTAACCAAGGAGGAGATGGATATCATTCAGAAGGGCAGATTGCACAATACCCTGTGACGACATGATAGGCCAAGGTCTGAGACCACCATCCTTTTTTTCAACGAAAAAGAATCCGGCGCCGACTCATGACATGGACCGCCTGATAAACCCTTTCTGCAGACTGTCTGCTATATAATCTTTCATGGCCTGATGCTCTGGACCAGAAATATTATATATTTCTTCCCTTGGGGAGTCGGGAATTGGGTACCAAATCTATGGGAAAATCATAAGCTCTGTGTGGAGGTAATTTTTCAGATTCAGACACAGAAAAGGCATCAGCAAAATTCCTAAATGCATGAGTTACGAAGACAGGTTCAACTTTAGACAGGTTCGCAGGGAAAGACTTGCATCTCTCCTGACACTCAGGGCTCCAGTGACTATATCACCCTGTTGCCAGTCTGTGACGGGATTATGCTTGCACAGCCATAGCATGTCCAATACCACCTGCTGACAAGTTCTCAAGAGCAAAAAATGACACAAATTCAGAATGCAAAGCTCCAACAAGCATGGAAACTTCCTGAGTTACATACTTAGCTACACCCTGAGTGAGAGGCATACAATCAATGGTGGAGATTTTAATAGGGAAGTTTAGTCTCAGCAAAGGCAATCCCAGATCCTTTGCTACACCAGAGTCTATGAAATTGGCTGCAGAGCCACAATCAACAAAGACCTGCAGCCGCATGGAGTTTCTTTGGTGAGACAAACCTTCAGGTAACATGGACCTTACAGGGTCAGCAGGGCGCACCTTGGCGCCTGAATGAGTATCCTCAGACTCACTCAGTTGCTGACATTGCTGTGGTGGTGATTGTCTTGGGCAGAAAGCTCCCCGACATCCAGGCTCTCCTCAAAAGACACCAAAATGTGAGTTGTTCCCTTGAAGACAAAATGGGATAGGTGCTGCAGGGGCTTTGACCTGGCAGATGCAAGATGTTTCACCTGCTCTACAAATCCTTGCACAAAGCCAGACAGGTTTTGCACCTGATTCGCCACTGTTTGGAGTGAATCCATTTTTTTGTGTCTTCCTAAAGGGTCAGAAATAATGTAACATTTGCTAGCCGCCCACATAGCAGGATCCTGAGAACCCCTGAAACCCTTTAACTCCTGTACAGGGATCTGGAATTATTACAGGGTCCAGAAGGTCACTGCCTATGGACGGCTGCAATCCAGACCAGAGTAGTCGTTGGGCAGGGTCAAACCAGGAGGTACAAAAAGAAACAAATCAGCAGGCAAGAGCGTAGTCAGGAAATCAGGCTAAGGTAAAACCAGAGATAGCAGCGAAGTACAAAATGGCAGGCAAGAGAGTCGTCAGAGAGCAGGCAGAGGTTAAAACACAGAGATCAAAATACAGAGCAGGGTGTGAACTAGAAACAAGCAGGAATACCTAGACTTTATCTGGCAGGGAGCAGCAGACCACGGAAGATATAAGAAGGGTGTGGTGCCTTCCCATAGGCTGGAGCTGGAAGCTGATAACTTCACCTGGAAGGCACACACCACCACAGTCAGCCACTGGTACTGCAAGTCCCAGGCCTACCAAGCTCATTGGATGGGTGGAGACTGCGCTCACCAGATCTACTGGAACTGACTCCGCCTCTATCACCACTACTGCCCACCATGGGAATGCAGCGGCGCCTGATGGCCTGAGCAGAAATAAGAGCTGCAGACTCTGGTAGAGATGTGACAGGACTGAAGTGCCCTGGTAAACCCATTGGTAGTTATGGACCGCTACATAACAAAAACGCTAGGTAAGTATTAAAAACTGCATTGTAAACACAGCCACAAACTAATTTGATTTATGTTGGCCTCACTTTATGGATACGCTTACTCTAGTGGGTAAGTAGCTTATAACTCGAATTAGTGCCATCCAATGTTTTATCGGATAGCACTCACTTCAATGTTATACTATAGGGCAGTGCCGACCAGTATTTTTTTCTCATGCTGATTCGGAATAAGAAAAAAAATGATGGTGTGCTGTGATTGGCAGCATATATCGGATGGCATGCACCTTTTCAAGTTTATGAGTGCAAAACAATCAGACTGTACTCAGATGTCATCCGAGTGCAGTCCAATTACACCAACACAGAAAATTGAGAAGATGGAGAAATTAAGTTCTCTGTCTTCTCCATAACTGTTCAATGATTTTGGCATGTGAGAGAATCGGATCACAGTAAAATTTCACTTTGCTCACATTCGGATCAAAGGTTAAGCCAAGTGTCATTTGTATAACTCAAATGAGAGAGAATATACGCTAGTGTGAGCATACCCTATAACTCACAGAAATACAGCTAATGTCTTAGTGATAAATGCCACACAAACATTTTAGTATTTCTATGGGGTCCGTGCCTAGAAAGGTCGAAGCTATTGACCTCTGTGAGTTTGCATGTTTGAGATTTTCATTAGTTTTATAAATTTAAGGTTTCACTCACTTCTGCATTTAAAAACGGCCACTGCAAGGCAAGAAAACATTGCATTGCGCTCACACCAATGTTATTCATTGAGGCAGTTGTCATCTGTGAGTTTTTCCTCAGCTGCAATAGGGCTGAGGAAAAAATTGCAACATGCTGTGTGTGTATGGCCACATATACCGGCCAAGACTCACCAATGCAATTCAATGGGTGAGAGAAAAAGATTGGATGGCACACCGACCATGCTTGTGGTCACCGATTTTTATGCACACATCAGAAAGGCAAAACAATAATAATATAAAGCTACAGATAGATAGATAAATAGATAGATGACAGAAAGATATTAGTTAGAAGGAATAGATAGATTTGAAAGAATAGATAAAATAGAAAGATATTCTGCAGATGTATAATGTCGCAACCACACTATTTATTATAAACTTGCACCTTTTAGGGTCTTTCATGTGGCTCAATAAAAATTAAATAGACAATGTGAGGTGCCCCTATTTTTGACCAGCAAAGGTAAAGCAAAGAGCTGCAAGCTGATATTTTCAGGCTGGGACAAACTAGTGGGCCCTACCAGCCTAAAAATAACAGCCCGTAAGTGCTCCAGAATTGTTGCATCACATTAGATGCGTCAATTCTGGCACTTTGCTTCTGAACTTCCCGATTGCTCTAGTGGGGTGGCAGTTAGGGTAATGGTAGTTGGGGTTAGTGTCAGCTGTGTAGTGTCAACTTGCATCAAGCCCTGGTGGTAGTAATGGAGAGGTATCTATCTGACATCCCCATTACTAACCCAGTACATAAAAGAAAAAAAAACACATATAAAAATTGATTATATGAAAAAACAGTCCCCCACTCTTTCACTGGTTCACCAACTTATTTAAAAAAAATGCAGGTCCGACATAATCCATGAAATCTGACATAGTTCACAAATGGAAACCTGAAAGACATAAAATGACCGCAGAAAAAACAAGAGACTATCCTTTGTTCCCCAATTTCTTAGAAAGCAAAGTTCCCAGTTCCAGTGGTTTCCACAATATTCCTCGATTACGGAGATCAAAGGCTATGAAGACTCAAAATGGGACTCCATAGGATTGGGCAGCAGCCAGTCCCCGCGCACGGTGCACTTTGCAAGACCTGGCATATGTGATGACCGGTTACATAGGAAGTGTCACCGCTCATCACTATAATGAGCAGTGACGTCAGGAATGTCACCACTTATGACAGTTAGAAGCTTTGATGTTCGTGACGTCACCACTCGTCACCATCACCGGGTCTTGTGGAGTGCAGCTTGAGCGGGGACTGGCTGCTGCAAAAGCCATTGAAGCCTCGTTATGAGGCTCTATAGCCTTTGATCTCCTTAAACAAGAAATGTTGTGGGAACCGCTGGACTACGTTGGACCTGGAAACTTTGCTTTCTAATAAATTGGTGAATGAGGGATAGTCTCTTGTTTTTATTTCTCTCTTTGTATATCTTTCAGGTTTCCATTTGTGGACTACATAGAATTCTCTGTACTACATCAGATTCCCTTTAGTATGCCAGACCTGCATTTTTTAAAATACATTGGTGAAGCGGGGAAAGAAAGAGTTGGAGAGTGTTTTATTTTGTTTTTTTCAAATTAACAATTTTTGTGTGTTCTTTCTTTTTACTTACTGGGTGAGTAATGGAGTTGTCTAATAGACGCCTCTCCATTACTTAAACCAGGGCTTGATGTCAGCTGACACTTCACAGCTGACAACAACCCCAGCTACCATTACGCCGATTGCCAACGCACCAGGGCAATTGTAAAAAAAAAGTGAAGCTCTAGCATTGGTGCATCTTATGTGATGCATCACTTCTGGAGAGGCTGTTGACTGGTATTTTTAGGCTGGGAAGGACTCAAAAACCATGGACTTTCGCAGCCTAATAACATCAGCCTGCAGCTGACCTTTGCTGGTTATTAAAATATATGAAAAGCACCACATCATATTTTTGCATTATTTATTTATTTATTGGGTTAAAAAAGGCTAAACACTCTTTAGTGCCACATAAAAGGCACTAAAGGGTAAACGTTTATAATATGTAGGAGGTTTTGGACATTATTGACCTGCAGGATATCTACCTGTGCTATTTATCTTTTTATATTTGATTGCTTTATTATTTCTGACAACTAGCAAGAATTTACCGGATGTAAGAAGACGATGTTAAAAATGCATTCAATACAGAGGGCTGTATGATTAAATACATGTTGATGTTTTTACTAATGTTCACAGCAATATGTAAAAAAACATTACCTGTGGTGATTATATATAATTGTAATATACCAACCACAGAGGAAAAGGGGAAATGTAGTGAAGGCCATAGTCGAGAAAATAATACACAGAAAAAAACTCTTTGCAAAAGTAGAAATTTTTTAATTAAATACAATTTATTTAGCAAGAGGGGTAAATAAATTAATAAATTACCAAAGATAATGTAATAGAGCAAAGAACCAGGTTAACCGGGAATCCTAAGAAAAACACCAATCAGTGAACCCCATGGTCAAGAATACAGCCCAAATGAAAAATCATAAAACAATTCATTAATATAAATCTAAGAGTTCCAGCAAGCACAAATAAGTGATTGAGACCTTCAATACCATCCAGGAACACTAGATGGCATTGAAGGTCCCTGGGAGAAGTGCTCCAGGTATCAGTACATACATAGCAGTCAAAAAATCGGAGCACTTGTCACCAAATTAACCTAGCAAAGCTGGAAATAATTCTGTGTATTATTTTCTCGACTATGTCCTTCACTACATTTCCCCTTTTCCTCTGTGGTTGGTATCTTTTGAATTTATGGGAGTAGTTTTTTGGTATTTTTTTAATATGGTCCCTGCTCTTGTTTGTATTTCTTAATTGTAAAAGATGTTCCAATTTTTAATCAGTATCCCCTTACTTAGTCTAAAATGTATATTTTGTCACAAATGACAGATAAATCATATTTATAGTTGTCCATTTTTCTCTCTCCACTTAGTTTTGTACCATCACAAACTTATGTTCACATCCTTTGCTCTAGTTTTGCTGTACTTTTTTATTCTCAGTCCATCAGGATAAATCTCAAGTTGATCAGTAAAGGATCCACAAATGACTACCATTGTGATACCTGACTACTCATGTTCTGGCTCTGTTCAGATACAGAAAACCTTGTGCAGATAAAAAATGCAGATAAAAAATGTATTGAAGACAGGAAACAATGAAAAAGCTGGTATTTACTTTGTGTTATTGTTTTTTTCCACAGTGTTTGTAAGTTGTTTTCCCATCATATCACTTTTGGGCCTTTTTCCTCAAGTGAATACATTTTGTGTATACTTCCTGGAGCAGATTGATATCCTCGTGTACGGTGGTACTGGTAAGTGTATAATACTGTTTATATATTAGTTGACTTTAGTGTCTATTTATAATTTGTATAATGATAGATTAAATGACGATCTCAATTAAATTCCATACACAACACTGGTATCTAAGCAGTGCACATAAGTAACAACATCAAAAGTACATCTGATCAATGGGTGTTCCTTTAAAAATATTTTTGAATAATGAACAGTTTTGCGTTTAAAAGTAGAGTTGAGCGCGGTTCGCGGTTCTCCAGTTCGCGGTTCAAGTGATTTTGGGGGCTGTTCTAGATCGAACTAGAACTCGAGCTTTTTGCTAAAAGCTCGATAGTTCTAGATACGTTCGAGAACGGTTCTAGCAGCAAAAAGCAGGGCTTTTTACAGCTACAGTGTGCAGGAGCCATCGCTGGCAGCCTGCCACAAGCTGGTAACCAAGATAAACATCAGGTATCCAAGCAAAGCGCTTTGGTTAGTAACCCGATGTTTATCCTAGTTATGTGCAGGAAGCCCACACTTCCCCGCTCAGCTCGCTCCGCCCCCTCCTGCCCGCGGCATGTACGCACACACACTCTGCACACATGGCCCTGCTCGGCTTACCTGCGGTGATGAAGTCCCGCCATCCCGACCTCAGCGCTGTCACTGTCCTCCATGGCCGCCGCTTGTCACATCACCTTCTCTCGATTCCGACCCGAGACTGACTAGCGGTGACGTCACGGGCCTCTCGCGATACTTGGCTGTGAAGGCGGCGGTCATTGAACTCAGTGACAGGTGCTGTCAGTGTGCTGGAGATCAGCGCAGGTAATGTACCTCGCTGACAGCAGCACTTGTCATCCCCTGCAGTGACATGGGCTGACCCATTGATGTTAGCTCAGGTCACTGCACTGCTCTCCCAGCCAATGGGGAACATTTTGCTCTTCATTGACTGGGACAGTGTGGATCGTCATGGCAACCCCTTGGATTACACCAGACCTGGATTTGTTTTTCTTTCTAATAAATTGGTTAAAGAGGGAATGTTTTGGGGAGTGTTTTTTCAAATAAAAATGTGTTTGTCGTCTATTTTTTTTTATTACTGACAGGGTTAGTGATGTCGGGTATCTGATAGACGCCTGACCTCACAAACCCCAGGGCTTGATGCCAGGTGACATTACACATCTGGTATTAACCCCATATATTACCCCGTTTGCCACCGCACCAGGGCGCGGGATGAGCTGGGGCGAAGCACCAGGATTGGCGCATCTAATGGATGCGCCACTTCTGGGGCGGCTGCGGCCTGCTATTTTTAGGCTGGGGAGAGTCCAATAACCATGGACCTCCCTAGTCTGAGAATATCAGACCCCAGCTCTCTGCTTTACCTTGGCTGGTGATCCAATTTTGGGGGGACCCCTACGTGTTTTTTTTTTTTAATTATTTATTTAATTTAAAATAACAGCGTGGGGTGCCCTCAGTTTTGGATTACCAGCCAAGGTGAGGTTGCCAGCTGTGGTCTGCAGGCTGCAGCCGTCTGCCTTACCCTAGCTGGCTACAAAACTAGGGGGAACCCTACGTCATTTTTTTTTTTCATTTTTTTGGCTAAATACAAAGCTAAGCACCCCTTAGTGCCACATGAAAGGCACCAAAGGGTGCAAAATTACAAAATGCAGGAGAGTGGGACATTATGTGTCTTTCTGCCATTATAATGACAGAAAAGACTGATATGAAGTGCACAAGCACAAGAAAATCACCAGAGCGCTCTACGCTGTGAAAAGCAGTAGAAAATGGCACTGGAGTGAACATGTGACCGCCTCATGTAGGATGAAGCTATGGATCCTGGGTAAATTTATGCATTTACCCTCCTTCAGTTTTTTTGCAGTACACAAAAAAAACGGAAGGCACACGGATGACAAACAGATGACATACGGACCGTCTACGGAACGGAAATGGATGCCACACGGATGCACCCGTGAAAAAAAACGGACTGTTTTTTGCAGACCGCAAAAATGGATCGGTCGTGTTAATGTAGCCTTATTCTGATCTGCCGTTTATAAACAGCAGGCAGAAATAAGTGAATAACGCCCCCCGGCGTCAGAAAATCTCCGGGGTTTCAGGGCTAGCTGAGACCCTGGAGATCATGATACAGGACGGTTTTTCCGGTCCCCGCTCACGTGATCACAGGTATACACCGTACACCGATGATCACGTTACAGTAAATGACAGCGCCGGTAAAAAAATATTTATCTCCCATCTGGCATGAACAAACACTTCTCCACTTCTTCTCCACTTCTCCACTTCTTCTCCACTTTTTCTCCACTTTTTCTCCATTTTTTCTCCACTTTTTCTACACTTTTTCTACACTTTTTCTACACTTTTTCTACACTTTTTCTACACTTTTTCTACACTTTTTCTACATTTTTTCTCCACTTTTTCTACACTTTTTCTACACTTTTTCTACACTTTTTCTACACTTTTTCTCCACTTTTTCTACATTTTTTCTACACTTTTTCTCCATTTTTTCCTCCACTTTTTCTCCACTTTTTCTCCACTTTTTCTCTGTTCTTTTTCTATGGTCGGTCTACCCATTAGCTCTGCCATGCATAGTGTAGCTTTACACCTACTGCACATGTTACTTTATGATTGACATCTCTTTCGTACCAGAGCTGTCTAAGCCTTTTCTGACCCCATATTTGTCATTACTATATTGTCCTTGTACTGTATTATGATATTTGTATCATGTGTTTCATTTCTTGCTGTGTTGCAATTTTTTTTGCTGCATCCCAATTGTACCTCTACATTGTTCGAGTTTATGTTATTGTTCTCTCACTCTTATGTGATACTGATTATTGTCATTTTTCATGATTACATGCAGATAAGTCCAATCTGACGAAGGCTCAGGCCGAAACGTCATTTGTAACTTGTTTTGGACAAAAACATATATGCTTATGAAATTTTTTTTTTTCTTAATACGGACCAATAAAGAGTGATTTTGCATTACTATCCGTTGTGACTTACTAACTTAGTCTGGGAGATTTAGAGTGCCGAGGTTACTCACTAATTTTATCTATTATTACCTCTGAGCACCTATATACCAGTGAGCAGAGCTTCCTCTACAGTACTTCTCCTGATTAGGCATGCCCTTACCTCATGAGCAGGGCAGCTTTGGTAGCAACCATTACGACATGGACTCTGCTGCTGTGGACCCGGGGAGAGTGAGTGCAGATTCATTGCACCCACACTCCTCACATGAAGGGTCCACACTCCTAGAAAATGGGGGATACGTTCCCTGAGTGTCTCCCCCCCATATTCTAGACGGTCCAGAGTCGTCGTGGGACCCCTTTATTTTTTTTCTTACAATAAATTGGTGAAAGAGGAAATGTTTTGGGGACTGTTTTTTCAAATAAATTTCTTTTGTCGATTTTTTTTTTTTTGTTAGTACTGACAGTTTATGATGTTGGGTATCTAATAGACACCATGACATCACAAACTGCTGGGCTTGATCTCAGGTGACTTTACAGCTAGTATCAACCCGATTTATTACCCCGTTTGACACTGCACCAGGGCACGGGATGAGCTGGGGTGAAGCGCCAGGATTGGCGCATCTAGTGGATGCGCCACGTCTGGGGTGCCTGCGGCCTGCAATTTTTAGGCTGTGAAGGCCCAATAACTGTGGACCTTCCCACCCTGAGAATACCAGACCACAGCTGTCCGCTTTACCTTGGCTGGTGATCCAATTTGGGGCGGGCCCTACTTTTACTGTGTAATTATTAATATATATAAAATAATTATAAAAAAGAGCCCGAGGGGACCTCCACATTGGATCCCCAACCACGGTAAAGCTGCCAGCTGTGGTTTTCAGGCTACAGCCGTCTGCTTTACCCTAGCTGGCTATCAAAAATGGGGGGACCCAACGTCATTTTTTTTTTTTAACTATTTTTTAAATAGAAAAAATTAATGGGCTTCCCTGTATTTTGATTGCCAACCAAGGTAACGGCAGGCAGATGGGGGTGGCAACCCATAGCTGTCTGCTTTATCTGCGCTGAGAATCAAAAATACCGCGGAGCGCTACGTCATTTTTTAAAAGATTTATTTTTACAGCACTGTGATGTCCAGCAATCAAAATACAGGGAAGCCCATTTTGTTTTTAGTTATTTAAATAAATAATTAAAAAAAATATATATGGGCTCCCGCTGCATTTTTTGTATTGCTAGCTAAGGGTAATCCAAGCAGCTACTGGCTGCTAACCCCCACTGCTTGGTGTTACCTTCACTGGCAATGGAAAATCCAGGGAAGCATTTTTTATTTTTTTTGCCAAAAAACTGCAAAAAAAGGACGTGAGCTTCGCCATATTTTTGTATGCTAGCCAGGTATAGCAGGCAGGTGCTGGAAGAGTTGGATACAGCGCCAGAAGATGGTGCTTCTATGAAAGTGCAATTTTCTGAGGCGGCTGCAGACTGCAATTCACAGCAGTGGGGCCCAGAAAGCTCAGGCCAACCTGTGCTGCGGATTCCAATCCCCAGCTGCCTAGTTGTACCTGGCTGGACACAAAAATGGGGCGAAGCCTACGTCATTTGTTTTCTAATTATTTCATGAAATTCATGAAATAATAAAAAAAGGGCTTCCCTTTATTTTTGGTTCCCAGCCGGGTACAAATAGGCAACTGGGGGTTGGGGGCAGCCGTACCTGCCTGCTGTACCTGGCTAGCATACAAAAATATGGCAAAGCCCACATAATTTTTTCAGGGGGCAAAAAACGTCTGCATACAGTCCTGGATGGAGTATGCTGAGCCTTATAGTTCTGCAGCTGCTGTCTGTCTGTATGGAGAAGAGCAGACAGCAGCTGCAGAACTACAAGGCTCAGCATACTCCATCCAGGAGTGTATGCAGAAGTTTTTTGCCCACCAAAAAAATGACTTGGGCTTCGCCATATTTTTGTATGCTAGCCAGGTACAGCAGGCAGCCACGGGCTGCCTCCAACCCCCAGTTGCCTATTTGTACCCGGCTGGGAACCAAAAATATAGGGAAGCCCGTTTTTTTTAATTATTTCACTTATTTCATGAAATAATTAAAAAACAAATGACGTGGGCTTCGCCCCATTTTTGTGTCCAGCCAGGTACAACTAGGCAGCTGGGGATTGGAATCCGCGGCACAGGTTAGCCCGAGGTTTCTGGGCGCCTCTGCTGCGAATTTCAGTCCGCAGCCGCCCCAGAAAATGGCGCTCTCATAGAAGCGCCATCATCTGGCGCTGTATCCAACTCTTCCAACAGCCCTGGAGCCGGGTGGCTTGTTGGGTAATCATGAGTTAATACTGGCTTTGTTTTACTAGCCAGTATTAAGCCAGAGATTCTTAATGTCAGGCACGTTTGACCCGGCTATTAAGAATTTCCAATAAAGGGTTAAAAAAAAGACACCACACAGAGAAAAAATACTTTAATAGAAATAAATACACAGACACATTAGAGACTCCATCTTTATTACCCCCTGTCAGCCCAATAAATCCCCAATAAACCAGCGCTGATAAGAGGTTTTTTTATTAATATTTTATACTTTTTATTGCTATCCTTGTTTTAGACACAAATTTATTCAAAACAATTCACACAATGGAACAAGGAAAAAAGAAGAATAAACCACATATGGTAGAAATAAAAATAAAAGTAAAAATAAAGAATAAGTAATTGATAGTGCAGCAAACAGATACCAGGTGTCTGGTTGCAGTACCCCGGCCGGTAGTAGAGCAATTATTAAATCTAGTATAGTATATTAAGTGATGCTTCAAGGCATATGATATTTAATGCCAATTGAAACTATCACTGCAATATGATTTTTTCAGATACCTGGAGAGTTTTTTTCAATCCATAAGCAAAAAGGTTTTTAATAGAGGCTTAAATTATAAGCAGCAATTTCAGTGTTCCAAGTGCCTTTAAATGAATTTGAAGAAACTGCACTTCAGGATTGTAGTGAGGATTGTAGTGAGGATGAGGTGCCCCAGCTCATCACTTGATGAGCTGGGGCACCTCATCCTCACTACAATCCTCACTAGTGTAGTAGTAGTGAGGATTGTAGTGAGGATGAGGTGCCCCAGCTCATCAAGTGATGAGCTGGGGCACCTCATCCTCACTACAATCCTCACTAGTGTAGTAGTAGTAGTAGTGGGGATTGTAGTGAGGATGAGGTGCCCCAGCTCATCACTTGATGAGCTGGGGCACCTCATCCTCACTACAATCCTCACTACTGTAGTAGTAGTGAGGATTGTAGTGAGGATGAGGTGCCCCAGCTCATCAAGTGATGAGCTGGGGCACCTCATCCTCACTACAATCCTCACTAGTGTAGTAGTAGTAGTGGGGATTGTAGTGAGGATGAGGTGCCCCAGCTTATCACTTGATGAGCTGGGGCACCTCATCCTCACTACAATCCTCACTAGTGTAGTAGTAGTGACGATTGTAGTGAGGATGAGGTGCCCCAGCTCGTCACTTGATGAGCTGGGGCACCTCATCCTCACTACAATCCTCACTAGTGTAGTACTAGTGAGGATTGTAGTGAGGATGAGGTGCCCCAGCTCATCACTTGATGAGCTGGGGCACCTCATCCTCACTACAATCCTCACTAGTGTAGTAGTAGTGAGGATTGTAGTGAGGATGAGGTGCCCCAGCTCATCACTTGATGAGCTGGGGCACCTCATCCTCACTACAATCCTCACTACAATCGGGAAGCAGCGTGCAGCCTTCACTCCGTGGGAGCTCAGTGCTGCTGGCTGTCAGCGGTAACAGCGGTAACGCTGACAGACGCGTTACCATAGCAACGGTGCTCTCGGAGCCGCGGTTAGCGGTGACGTCACCGCTAACTGCGTTGCTATCGCAACGGTGATCTCCGTTAATGACCGGCTGTGTCAGCCGGTCCCTAACGGAACGGGGAGTCGACCGTGTGCTAGAGCATGTCGCCGGTACACGGCGATACACAAATGTGCACCGTGTACCGGAGAGATGCACTCGCAGGTCCTACATGACGCGTCATAGTCATGTGACCAGTCTGTAGCCAATGAGATAATAGCCACGTGACGTCACGATAGGTCCTGCATCTCTGCTGGCAGTGCCGGTCACCGGGAGGATTCAACGATCATCGGATGGAATAGCGGCAGGAGACAGAGTGCAGGAGGGATCGCGGGGACCGGTAAGTGTTATGGCAATGTTTATTAACTGTTTGTGTACATTTATAACGCATTTTTATGTGTTTGTGATTGCCTCCCATTATAGCCTATTGGTTCGAGTTCGGTTCGTCGAACGTTCGACGAACCGAACTCGAACGGGAGCTCCGTTCGGCGAACCGACCTCGAGCCGAACCGCGACTGGTTCGCTCATCTCTATTTAAAAGGTAATGTTGGCATTCATCTCCAAAGAAACACTACCTACATATATTTAATTACCTTTGGTCAAAGCATGTTGTAAGGGGTTTTCTGTTACGAGTAATAGCCCATCAGAATCATATCGTTAGGGGTCTGACTCCCACCACTGAGTAGTGGATTAAATGGGCTTCAGCTCAGATGAGCTTGGTGTCCTAATAATTGTTTAGAAGGCTCAGCTCCTTGTTTTTTGTAGTTAATAGACTTAATAAGATGGATGATAAGATAGAATCTTATCAATACCCACTGACATCTCTTGTAATGGAGAAATCCTCACTAAATACAGATTTTACCTCAGAATTGAGAATGTTGATAATGACCAATTTTGATAGAGAAAGAAGCAAAGTTGTCTAATAAAATATAGTACAAAGTTGTTTATTTCCATGTTCACTATTGAGTTAAGTATGATTTAAGATTTATGGAAACATAAAATTAAAACATGGAAAAAAAATTAAACCACTTTAAATAAAAAACATGATTTCTCATATTTCTCATAATTGCTCTGTCAAAAGACATATATGCAGCATATGTCTGTGGCTGGCCACCCAGTGGTTGTAATGTAAGTTGCAACCTGCCAATGGTTTGTCTAACACAGTGATGGCTAACCTATGACACGCGTGTGAGAAGTGACACGCCGAGCCATTTTTTCTGTCACATATGGCAGGGCCAGGTGGCCTCATTATGATCTATAAGACAAGCTGGGGTCGTCGGTGATTTAACTAAAACTGCATGTACAGCCTAAACTGTTCCGAAATGACTGACCTGGGGGGACGCACATGCAGTTTTCGGTAAATCACCGGATGCTGCTGCTTGTCTTATAGATCGGGATGCGACCACCAGTAATTTGTGTTCTGTAACTTTAATCAACGTCCTGAGTGAGGTGTGCTTACGCAGTACATAACATGCTTCTCTCTAACTCAAGGGACTCAAACACGCAGCCCACGGTCCGTATGTGGCTCCTGAGCTTCTTGCGGACTGCAGGCCCCCTGATGACTGTGGCCCTATGCTGGGGGCAGCAGCCATAGGCGCTTTACTTCAGATTTTTTTATTTTCGCCACCGCGCACAGAAGGCAGCCGTTGGCCAATTAGAGGCCAGCAGGTGACGTTGTTGTATGAACATGCAGTATCGGTGAGTTTTTTTGCCATGAGAAGTAGATTTGGTGCAGAAATCTCTGCAACTAAATATTGACCGCATACATATAGCCTAATCCGGTAATCCGTTCAATGACTTCAACTGAGGTCATAACTGGCAGTTCCCATGATACCTCAGCTGAGACCTCAAGTAAACTGACCTGAGGTGAACTCATTGAACTCGGTGACCTCACCTCTGGTGAAGTCATTGAAATCAATGCCAGATTACCAGATTGGGCAATATGCACACATTGAGTATATGATTACAGACATTTCTGCACCAAATCTATAGTTCTTGACAACAAGAAACGCATCAAAATGCATGTGGTATTGGTTCAGATTATTTTTTCCAGGAGATACAGATTTGGTGCAGAAATGTCTGCAACCAAATATTGAAAGTGTGCAGATAGCCTAATCTGGTAAACTGGCATTGAGCTCAATAACTTCACCTGAGATGAGGTCACTGAGCTCTATGAGTTCACCTCAGGTCAGTTCACCTAGGGTCACAGCGGAGGTACCGTGTGAATCGACAGCTGTGACCTCAGGTGAACTAAGTGACATCACCGTTCACAGCTGCTGCTCTGTCAGTGTGTCTCTGATGCCACAATGATTGGTCACGTTTTCTAATGTGACCGCGTGTCACGCTTCCAGTGTCCCAGCACCTCTCCGTACCCACTGATCCGGTCGCACCATCCCGGCACCGCTCTGTACCCACTGATCCGGTGGCACCTGCATTGCACTGCTCTGTGCTCACTGATCCAGTCTCGCCATCGCACCACCGCTCCTTGCTCACTAGTCCAGTCCATGCGTCCACCGGTCACACCTGCCGCTCCCGCTCTTGCTCTCCTGAGTCCTGTTCCAGGTCTCAGGAGTCTGACTCTGACTAACGCCTCTGTATAGGACCTGGCCGCGCCCACTCACCTGGTCTTATAGGCCCAGCACTGCTGCAACAGGAAATGACCTGAGGCTGTGCTGGGTATGTAAGACTGGCCTTTCCATGTGGGCGGGGCCTGATCATCGCTTGTGTTTCCTTGCTTTGTCTTGTGAGCTAGGTGCTCAGATCCTTTTGTTCCTGTTTCCTGTATTACTGCCTTAAAGTACGCTCTGACCCTAGTGACCTGGTCCTGTCTTTGCTTCCTGATACCTGCACCTGTTCCTGTACTGTCCTATGGGACTCCATGACCCTGGTGACCTGGTTCTTCCCGTTCCTGCCACGCTAGTGCTCCAGCTACCGTGTACCCTGCCCTCCAGGTGGGGTGCTCGGTCCAGTGGTTCCACCTCCTGGGCCTACCAGTCCTCCCCGGCCTTCACACCTCGCACTGTGACTTCAGGATCTAGCAAAGCCAGGATTGTCGTGGGACCTCCTGGAACGATCCCTGCTGTAAGTATAATTTTCCTGCTTTAATTCCCATAATACTCTGACAGCATTATTCCCAGAAACCAGCTGTGAATCAGAAATGCACCCAGGAATTTTCCTCATGCTTTTTCCGTCGAGTTTCAGCACTTTTCCATCCATTGCAGTATTTTTACAGCCCTCTCAGACCTTCTTCCAAGGTCCTCCAGAAAATTATTTGAGTTTCCTATTGACTTGCATTAGGTTCATTATTCGGCTTGGAAAGTTGTATATAAATAATCTAGATAAGATTCTTCCATTGTTAAGTTAGAAAACATCCCTATTTCTACATTTAAACTGTCTATATCAAAGTTTCCATATAAAACTTTGAAAAAAAATCATGATCCAAAACTTTTCTCAAATAATAAAGAAAAACAAAAAGGATTGTTTTTACAATTTTCAACTTTTAATGGAAAATGATGATTTAACAGAAGAACTATACTGTTTCCTAGCGATCAGAAAATATGTTAGAAATAAATATAATTTTCCTATGCATTTTTATGCAAACTTATTACTTATTACTTATTATGCAAACTCGTAAATAATTCATTATGGAATACGAAACACATATACTCTATTTACAATGCAGACTTATTATTTAATAACCATAAATTTACATCCACCTGGGAAAAAGAATTAGATTCCAACTTTTCTTCAAAGTAATAGTATATAGCTATTAAAATAGCATATTCTTCCTCTCTTAAAGCTAATATGCACGAATTATAGCACAAAACATTGTCTAGATGGTATTTTACTCCAGTAAGATTACATAAGGCATTTTTGGATCAATCAGATTAATGTTGAAGGAACTGTGGGTCTTAAGGGTACTTTACACGCTGCGTCATCGCTAGCGATTGCTAGCGATGTCGCGAGCGATAGCACCCGCCCCGTCGTTCATGTGACCTGTGGTGATCGCTGCCGTAGCGAACAATATCGCTACTGCAGGGTCACACGCACATACCTGTTCAGCGACGTCTCTGTTGCCGCCGAACAATCCCTCCTTCAAGGGGGAGGTGCGTTCGACATCACAGCGGCATCACTAAATAGAAGAGGAGGGGAGGAGATGAGCGGCCGGAACATGCCGCCCACCTCCTTCCTTCCTCCTTTTTGGTGGACGCAGGTAGGATGATGTTTGTCGTTCCTGCGGTGTCACACACAGCGATGTGTGGTGCTGCAGGAACGACGAACAACCTGCGGAATGAAACACCAACAACATTATGATTAGGAGCGATGTGTCAACGATCAATGATTTTTGCCGTTTTTGCGATCGTTGATCGTCGCTCCTAGCTGTCACACGCTGCGATGTCGCTAACGACGCCGGATGTGCGTCACAAACACCGTGACCCCGACGATATATCGTTAGCAATGTCGCAGCGTGTAAAGCACCCTTAAAGGTAACTGACTCCATATATTGTGGAACTGCCCTAAATGTAAAACCCTTTGCATAGAAGTATTTATTTTTTTAAATAATCTTTATAACCTCACTATTCCATGATTACGTCATGTAGCCCTTTTATATCTAGACTTTGATATTTTACCTATTAAAGTTAGGTCTATTTGTGCTCATATGTTTTTAGTTACAAAGTCTGAAATAGCAGCCAAATAGAAAAGATCAAGGTACCAACCTTGTTAGAAATAACTGAAAAACCTCTTCATATAAAATATTCAAACTATCCTTTGCTATTAGGAATCATTTGTTTTATACATATAACTTAAGATGGACCATTAGGAAAGACATATTCTTACAATATTGAAGTCTCCTCAAATTGAAACTATGAACATTATTATATTCCCAGAAATCTTCTTTTATTTTCATGTATCTGATTTTAAAAATTTCTGTTCTAAATAATATGAACAGGTGTTGAATACTCAGTTGAACTTATTATCCTGATGTTTCTTAATATCCCTTCCTTTTTCCCCTAACCTTTTTCCCTTTTTCTCCCTATTATATTCTCATGTATTTTGTTATCCCTTCTGTTATGAACTGGTAACCGTGGACGATCACAAAATCCCATTAATCAGGAAAAAACAAAACCAGAAGAGTAGTTGGAAACTAAGCTGCCCGCAATGGCCTATCTCTCGGACAACACTAGAAGTAGCAGTGGGATGTTTCTAACACACCTAGACACCTCATCACTGCTGGAGAAACTTGCTACACCTCAAAGATAGAAATGAGGAATCCTAACTTGCCTCGGAGCAGTCCCCAAAAAATAGCAAGCACCCAACATGCAACTACGGTGATGTAAGAAAACACAATACACAGATAGAAACGATAGATTAGCAAAGGTGAGGCCCAATTTACTAGATACAACAGGACCGGAAAGATATTTGATTGCGGCCAGCAAAAAACCCTGCAAAAAATACCAAACTCCTGATAAAAAAAAGATCTGAGACCACACAGTCTCTCCCCTACTATATCAGGTACTCTTGTGCCAGACACTTTAAACAGAACTGCAGATATAATGGGAAGAAACAAAATCACAGAACAAATAATATTCTAAAGTGCAAATAATCCAAACATGAACAGTGAACAAGCTCCCTTTCTTGCTGGAGAAACTGCCCTGCTCACAAAAAGCAGAGAGACAGATCCTCACAAACAAGAAACCAAAACGCAGAACAAAATGGAATAAGCAGAAACACCCTTAAGTGCAATTCAGCAATTAAGCACAGAAACTAGTAATCTAATCTGGATTAGATTCAGGCACAGAATAAATGGGAGAAACTGAAGGGAAACCTCCCAGCCATCTTCAGGAGCAGCAGGTAACATTTATCACCGACGGCCGCCAGGAAAATACAGCTCTCCTAAATAAACTAGGCTGATCTGCAATAGGACTTCCTGAATTCCTAATTAATGCCATCACCTGTTTGAGTCACAGATTCAGACTCAGTTTCATTACCATTCCTGGCCACCAGAGGGAGCTCCACACCAGCACCCACTCGGATTACATTCACAACAGTACCCCCCTTGAGGAGGAGTCACCAAACCCTCACCAGAGCCACCGGGTCTGTCATGATGGGCATGATGAAAGACACAAACTAATCTGTCAGTGTGAATGTCAGAATCAAAAACCCAGTAATTGTCTTTTTGACCATTACCCTTTCCCTTAACAAGGTACTAAAGCTTACGTCTATTAAGGTGGGAATCCAAAATTTTCTCTACTTCATGCTCTAGATACCCATCTACCAACACAGGATCAGGAGGAGCCGCTGTGGGAACTGCTGGTTCCACATATTTCTTCAACAAAGACTTATGAAAAACATTGTGAATTTTAAAAGACTCAGTAAGATCCAAATGAAAAGATACGGGATTAATAATCTCCGAAATCTTATAAGGCTCAATAAATCTTGGCTTAAATTTAGGAGACAAAACTCTCATAGGAATATTTTTGGAGGACAACCAAACCATGTCCCCCACTTTAAACCAGGGATCAACAGTCCTACGCCAATTGGCAAACCTTTGGGCATTCTCCTGGGACTGAAACAATTTGTCCACTACCTGACCCCAAATCTGCTGCATTCTTTCCACCACAGAATCAACTCCCGAACAGGCCAAAGCCTCAACCTGCCCTGAACAAAACCTGGGATGAAACCCAAAATTGAAGAAAAATGGAGACATCAAAGTAGCAGAACTAGCCCTACTATTGAGAGCAAACTCTGCCAATAGCAAAAACGAAACCCAGTCATCCTGATCCGCAGATACAAAACACCTCAAATAGCTTTCCAAGGTCTGATTTGCTCTCTTAGTCTGGCCATTGGTCTGAGAGTGAAATGCAAAAGAGAAAGACAGCCCAATTCGTAATTTAGAACAAAATGCTCTCCAAAATCTGGACACAAACTGAACTCCTCTGTGTGACACAATATTATCAGGAATACCATGTAAACGAACCACCTGTTGAAAAAACAAGGGTACCAACTCTGATGAAGACGGCAACTTAGGCATTGGTACCAAATGGACCATCTTAGAAAATCTATTACAAATACCCCAAATAACCGTCATCCTCTGAGAGACAGGAAGATCCAAAATAAAATCCATAGTGATATGTGTCCAAGGTCTATTAGGTACAGGCAATGGCAATAACAACCCACTAGAATGTGAACAACAAGGCTTGGATCTAAAAACAAAACCCCACAAGATTGCACAAAACTCCTGACATCCCGAAATAAAGAAGGCCACCAAAAAGACCTACTCACTAGATCCCTAGTGCCAAAAATCCCAGGATGACTAGCCAAGGCGGATCAATCAATCTCGGACATAACTCTACTTCTCCATTGATCAGGAACATTCAGTTTCTCCACAGGACATCTCTCAGGTTTGTACCCCTGAAATCTCTCAAGTGCTAACCTCAAATCGGGCGAAATGGCGGAGAGGACCACACCTTCATTCAGAATGGTAGATGGCTCAGCAACATCAAGAGAGTCAGCAATGAAACATCTAGAAACGGCATCTGCTTTAATATTCTTGGTGCCCGGTAGAAAAGAGACCACAAAATCGAAATGCGTAAAAAATAGAGCCCACCTGGCCTGCGTAGGATTCAGTCTCTTGGCAGATTCAAGGTAGGTCAGATTCTTATGATCAGTAAGCACCACAGTTTGATGTCTAGCCCCTTCCAACTAATGTCTCCATTCTTCAAAGCCCACTTCATAGCCAGTAATTCCCGATTACCCACACATAGTTTCGTTCAGATGGAGAAAATTTCCGAGAGAAGAAGACGCAAGGCTTCAGTTTGGAAGTTATAGGATCTCTTTGAGACAAAACAGCTCCTGCTCCAATTTCTGAGGCATCTATCTTCAGTTGAAATGGAAGAGAAACATCAGGTTGCTACAAGACTAGGGCAGAAGTGAACCTCTGGTATAATGTATTGCAATACACAAGCATTGACATACAGAACATTATTCCTGTCAGTGTTACAGAAGCCTTTTAGACCATGCTACTGGCATGCTCTAACAGGTCAGCATAGCTTTAAACTAAGATGTCATCATGACGATCTGATATCACTTACGCCAAGCTCCCGGCGGTGATCGTGTGGACATAGGAGCTGATTGTGATGGTGTACCGGTACATCCATTTGTGGGAAGGCACCGCAAAATATGACATATCAGTGTGTCAAATGTTGTAAAGTGGTAAATTGGTCTATTGGTAGAGATAGTCTCTAAATAACAGATATGCTTCAATAATTTTGTTCACATACTGTATCTTTCATACATCTGTGTACTGTTGTTACTCTACTTTATTACAATTGATACAGTTGTCTGTTTGAGATGCTGTAATTATTTATACAGTTCATTAAAACTTTAAATCCTGTTTGTGCTCTATTCCAAAGAGATATCATGGATCTGTACTTTTGCTGCATTATTTTTTTTTAAAGATCTCGATGTAGATGTAAAATTGTACTTAAAAGGAGCCTGTCACCTACTCACCTGTGGTGCAGTCCAATCCGTTCGGGTGCGATGGGCGTTGCTGATCTTGATCTGGTGCTTCCTTCATCTTGTGTGATCCACATCCTCTTTCCTGCTTTGTGTGAATGACATGTCCTACGTCATCCACACAGTGCCCTTTGATTTGCTCCTGCGCACGTGCACTTCTCTTTGCTGAGGGCAGAGCAAAGTACTGTAATGCGCAAATGTGAGGAAAGGTCAAAGAATGCCCACGTATGCGCACTGCAATACTTTACTCTGCCCTCAGCAGGTCAGTGCAAAGTGTACGTCCAAAGGGGCACAATGGAGGGCACGGTGTGAAAGATTAAGGACGTGTCAGCCACTTGAAACATGGAGGACAGCGATCGCAAAGATAGAAGAGGCGCCAGACCCGGAACCAGCAATGCCCATTGGACTGAAATATTCAACCGCCCCACAGTTGAGTAGGTGACAAGTTCCTTTTAATATTTTTTTCACTTACTGAACACAAAGTAGATTGATTGTATCCTTTGTATTGCAGCAACTGCTGGGTTTGGGTCATCCTTTTATAGCTTACTTCGAAGCACTCTAGCTGTTTTCATGTTATACAGCATCTGCAGCTATTGCATAAAGGTAAGTGTTAATTACTACCTACAGAATATATTAAAACAAGGACGCAAGAGAGAGGCGATCATCGGTTCAACTCATTTTTATTTTTATATTGTGATAAAGAACATGCAGAGGGGTGATGGGGGAGAGAGAAACGGTATACATCACCGCAGACAGTACAACAATGGTAACTATGTACCAGTTAAATACAAAAAATAGTATATTGTCATATACAACCAGGGAATAATGACCCACAGATCAAAAGCGCATGCTCACAGAGATGGTGCACCAGGGTAACTCTTAATATAAGATATAATAAAGAAATAGACTAGAAAACCTAGTGTATATATAAGAGGAAACCATGGATAACAATATTTCACCTCTCAATGTAGAGAGAATTGTATCGTATAGAATACACCATGTAAGCATGTGTCCATGTTGGTGAAAAACCACACCGCAACGGAAAAGCACAAGGACCACAATGACTAATTATAGAGAGTAGATAAGATATACAATGTATATGTGTATTCTCACATTAGGGTTAATGTGCCTTTCCAGGAGTAGTGGTATAGACCAGCACCAACAGGGGCATGCATTGCATTGATACTAGTTGCTGAAGATCAAAAGGATTCACACACTACACTTACAGCATGACGATATAAAGCAGCATGCAGCCATCATTTTAAGGGTACTAACCACTGATTGAAACAGGCAATCATACAATAATAACATTACCTAGATAAAGAGGACTGCGGAGGGAATGCGCCCGATGCGCATTTCGGAGTGTACCTTCATTAGGGGGCGTGACCGGAAACAACGGGGGTGCCATTAAAATAGGCCTTCATCCCCCAGCTGATTGGGCAGACAATCAGACGCATCCGTCGCCGGCCGACCGGAAGTCCCGCCTCACGGACACGTCATGGCCACACAGAACGCCGGGTAAATCAAACCCGGCGTCCCCGTCGCCATAGAGACACGCCCGGGAGAGCAAGGAAAACCAGGCAAACGGCGCATGCGTCAGCCACCCAGCCAGAAGGGGGATAAAAATAGAAAATAGACATTGCTATAGAAGCAAATAGGCTCGTAAAGATCACTGCACAATGGCCGAATCATGATAAGAAGGTATATATCACACAGTCTCATAGAAGAGAGAATATATCTGAACAGGGAGGAAAGAGTACAGCTAGTAGTACATACATGTCATGATCACAACTTCAATTATATAATACACATAAGAGAGCTATTGAATGCAAAGATTACATCTATACATTAATTACATGAAATTGTACAGGTATGCATGTAGTACAGTATATAAAGCAAAAAATAAAAAATAATAAATAATTAAAATAAATGGAAAATAAAAAATAATTAAAGGTAGAAAAAATGAAAAAGTATATAAATAAAAAATTGAAAATGAAAAAAAGAAAAAAGAAAGAAAAGAAGAAAAAAAGGAAAAAAAAAGGGGGGGGAGGAAAAGAAAATAATAAAAAATAAAAAAAGAAAAAATATAAATAAATAAAAAATGAAAAAATACAAATTATATGGGCAAAATGAAGATTCTTCACAGTTCACAATGATCCAATCCATGTCAGCATCTTGTATACAAAGAAGACGATAGCCAAGATAACGAATCAACAATGCAAGTAACATATGTTAACGCATAAAACACACAAGGCCTAGAAAAAATTAAAACAATATTAAAACCAAGAAACAAAGCACCAAGACATTATAAGAAGAGAATGAAGCTCATGTTTTCATTCAAGCCTAGGGGCTGCACCGTACGGAGACGCCAAATCCATTGTGTCTCTAATCGTGCTAGTCGTTGACTGACACGAACCCCACGAATATCCACGTCAAGAGTATCAATTCCACAGACTGAAAACCCCCTTGAGTCACACTCATGAAAGAGCTTAAAGTGCCGTGGAATAGTCTTGAGAGTGGATACATCGGTGTGCTCCCGTGCGGCTTCAATTCCCAGAACGTGCTCACGAACCCGAATTTTGAGTTGTCGGGTCGTGAGCCCAATATAAATTTTTGGACATGGGCAAACTCCATAATATATTACAGACTTAGACTCACAAGTGATCCTTTTTCTAATCGTGTAGTTCCTTGTAGAGGAAAAGTCAGAAAATGTATTCGTCCGCAATACATTAGGACATGCCACACATTTGCCGCACGGGAAACATCCGTTTCTAATATTTGGTACATTGGAGAACATTGGGGATGAGGTGCTCTCATGGAGACTAGGGACAAGATAGTCCTTAAGGTTTTTAGCTCTACGTAAAGTGATTTGTGGTCTTATGGGTAAGATTTTGGCCAGTATGGAATCAGCCTGTAAAATCGGCCAAGATTTCGTCAAAGCGTCACGGATACCAGAATGTGCAGAGCAATAATTGGTAATAAACCTAATAGAAGAATCATTACTCCTCACATTCTTGGAATACAGCAAATCGTTCCTCAAAGAGTATTTAGCTCTATGGTAAGCATGTTTGATCGAACGCTTGCTGTACCCCCTTTCAGAAAAACGCTTGGTTAGTTCAACCGCCTGTGATTCAAAGTCACAATCACTTGAACACAATCGGCGAATACGGAGAAATTGTCCGACAGGTACAGAACGTATCATATGTGGTGAATGAAAGGATGACGCATGGAGTAGCGTGTTAGTCGCCGTAGATTTACGATATAAATTGGACTGTAAACAGTCCTCAGAGTCCCTATACACCAGCACATCCAAAAATGCGATGGAATCAGTAGAGCTTTGCTATGTAAGATGGATGTTGCGAGTGTTGGAGTCCAGATCACTAATAAATTTTAAAAGAAAATCAAAAGACCCCTGCCAGATAAGGAATATATCATCGATGTACCGAGTCCATAAAAGGACTCGGTCAATCGACGACTCCGAATCTGACAGGGGGAGGTTCCTCTCCCACAGCCGCAGGAACAAATTAGCATAGGCTGGCGCAAATGAAGCGCCCATCGCTGTGCCCTGGAGCTGGAGGTAAAAGGACCCCTTAAAAACAAAAAAATTATGTGTCAATGAGAACTCCAACAGTCGCAACACCAGATCCACAAAATTAGATGACATATTACTCATACTTAAATAGAATCTCGCTGCTCTGATTCCATCAGCATATCGGATACTGGTGTATAGGGACTCAACATCACAGGATACCAAAAGAGAATCCTTACCCACATATAACCCGTCTATACGCCTCAAAAAATCACCAGTGTCCTGAATAAATGAAGGAAGATTCCTCACAAGCGGCTGAAGTTGATTATCAAGCCATCTATTGATGTTTTCAAGGAAATTCCCATTACCCGAAATAATCGGGCGGCCCGGAGGGGAGGAAGCGTTTTTATGCACTTTGGGTAATAAGTACAATGTTGCAATCCTAGGTTCCGGTACAATCAAGGCCGATGCCAATTCGGGGGAGATAATACAGTCATACTTAGCCACTTGCACAATCCGCTTAAGTTCCTCCACATATTTAATAAGGGGGTTAAAAGTTAACTTTTGATAACACACAGTATTCCTTAGTTGGCGAAAGGCCTCTTGCTCGTATGCGGATGTGGGCCAAATGACTATATTCCCCCCCTTATCGGCAGGCTTTATTGTAACATCAGACAGTCGTTGCAACTCCTGAAGACGAATACGTTCAGATTTAGACAAATTGTCAACCCTGACATGGCTAGATAGATTTTCAAGATCCTTAGACACCACCTGCACAAATAACTCAATATTCGCGCAGGAGGATAATGGTAAGGATTTCTTATAAGGGGGTTTAATGCAAGATGGTACCTTACCTCCCTCACCAGCTCTATGTTCAGATTCTAATTCAGATAATATTGCTAGTGCCGCTGGTTCTTTTTCTGCGGGAAACAAAATTCGACATGTGTCATCAAAGAAGTACCTTTTAAATAGCAGGGATCTGGCGAAAATGTGTAAATCTTTAATTACTGTGAACATATGAAACCCTGCTACCGGTGAGAAAGACAAGCCTCTAGACAATAGGGACAAATCGGATTCACTAAGTACATGTGTGCTCAGGTTAATCACCTTGTTGTCAGCAGTAGTGTTGGATCCTTTAGATTTTTTATGCCAGTGGGGTTGGTGTCGAAAAAAGCCACTACCGCCATAAGTTGTTCCAGATCTAGTACTTGAATCAGAAGTTTCAGATATTTCGCTCAGAGAAGATATATTAGACTGAGCTGACGGGCGTCTCATTCCCTCCTGTGTAGCATATGGTTTACGCCAGAAATAGACTTTATTTTAAGAAAAATCCTTCTGATCCCGCCTGAACTTCCTCAAATGAACATCTCGAATTTGTTTAACAAGGGAGTCAACCTTCTTTGTAGCCTCTGAATCATATTTGTCAGCCTTGTCAGGGGGACAAATAGACCGAAATGAGGTCTGTTTCTGGTCAATGATGGAATCCATCTTGGCAATATTAGAGGTATTTAAGTCAATCAGGAGTTGCATAAGATTGAAGGAGCAACTATTGCACAAATCCTCCCACTTAGATATAAAATCCTGGTCCTCGACCACAAACGTTGGTGTTAATCTAACCCTAAGACCACGTGGTATTAAGACGCAAGAGAGAGGCGATCATCGGTTCAACTCATTTTTATTTTTATATTGTGATAAAGAACATGCAGAGGGGTGATGGGGGAGAGAGAAATGGTATACATCACCGCAGACAGTACAACAATGGTAACTATGTACCAGTTAAATACAAAAAATAGTATATTGTCATATACAACCAGGGAATAATGACCCACAGATCAAAAACGCATGCTCACAGAGATGGTGCACCAGGGTAACTCTTAATATAAGATATAATAAAGAAATAGACTAGAAAACCTAGTGTATATATAAGAGGAAACCATGGATAACAATATTTCACCTCTCAATGTAGAGAGAATTGTATCGTACAGAATACACCATATAAGCATGTGTCCATGTTGGTGGTGAAAAACCACACCGCAACGGAAAAGCACAAGGACCACAATGACTAATTATAGAGAGTAGATAAGATAATACAATGTATATGTGTATTCTCACATTAGGGTTAATGTGACTTTCCAGGAGTAGTGGTATAGACCACCAACGTTTGTGGTCGAGGACCAGCATTTTATATCTAAGTGGGAGGATATGTGCAATAGTTGCTCCTTCAATCTTATGCAACTCCTGATTGACTTAAATACCTCTAATATTGCCAAGATGGATTCCATCATTGACCAGAAACAGACCTCATTTCGGTCTATTTGTCCCCCTGACAAGGCTGACAAATATGATTCAGAGGCTACAAAGAAGGTTGACTCCCTTGTTAAACAAATTCGAGATGTTCATTTGAGGAAGTTCAGGCGGGATCAGAAGGATTTTTCTTAAAATAAAGTCTATTTCTGGCGTAAACCATATGCTACACAGGAGGGAATGAGACGCCCGTCAGCTCAGTCTAATATATCTTTTCTGAGCGAAATATCTGAAACTTCTGATTCAAGTACTAGATCTGGAACAACTTATGGCGGTAGTGGCTTTTTTCGACACCAACCCCACTGGCATAAAAAATCTAAAGGACCCAACACTACTGCTGACAACAAGGTGATTAACCTGAGCACACATGTACTTAGTGAATCCGATTTGTCCCTATTGTCTAGAGGCTTGTCTTTCTCACCGGTAGCAGGGTTTCATATGTTCACAGTAATTAAAGATTTACACATTTTCGCCAGATCCCTGCTATTTAAAAGGTACTTCTTTGATGACACATCTCGAATTTTGTTTCCCGCAGAAAAAGAACAAGCGGCACTAGCAATATTATCTGAATTAGAATCTGAACATAGAGCTGGTGAGGGAGGTAAGGTACCATCTTGCATTAAACCCCCTTCTAAGAAATCCTTACCATTATCCTCCTGCACGAATATTGATTTATTTGTGCAGGTGGTGTCTAAAGGTCCAGTCACACTAAGCAACTTACCAGCGATCCCAACAACGATAGGGATCGCTGGTAAGTTGCTAGGAGGTTGCTGGTGAGCTGTCACACTGCGACGCTCCAGCGATCCCACCAGCAACCTGACCTGGCAGGGATCGCTGGAGCGTGGCTACACGAGTTGCTGGTGAGCTCACCAGCAACCAGTGACCAGACCCCAGTCTCCTAGTTACAGCACACATCAGGTTAATTAACCCGATGTGTGCTGCAGCTAAATGTGCACAGAGCAGGGAGCAGCGCACAATGCTTAGCGCTGGCTCCTTGCTCTCCTAGTTACAGCACACATCGGGTTAATTACCTGATGTGTGCTGCAGCTAAATGTGCACAGAGCAGGGAGCAGCCACACTGCTTAGTGCTGGCTCCTTGCTCTCCTAGTTACAGCACACATCGGGTTAATTACCTGATGTGTGCTGCAGCTACATGTGCACAGAGCAGGAGCCGGCACTGACAGTGAGAGCGGAGGAGGCTGGTATCAAAGGTAAATATCGGGTAACCAAGGACAGGGCTTCTTGGTTACCCGATGTTTACATTGGTTACCAGCCTCAGCAGAAGCTGGCTCCCTGCTCACTGCACATTAGTTGTTGCTGTCTCGCTGTCACACACAGCGATCTGTGCTTCACAGCAGGACAGCAACAACTAAAAAATGGCCCAGGACATTCAGCAACAACCAACGACCTCACAGCAGGGGCCAGGTTGTTGCTGGATGTCACACACAGCAACATCGCTAGCAACGTCACAAAAGTAGTTCGTTACCAGCGATGTTGCTTAGTGTGACGGGGCCTTAAGGATCTTGAAAATCTGTCTAGCCGTGACAGGGTTGACAATTTGTCTAAATCTGAACGTATTCGTCTTCAGGAGTTGCAACGACTGTCTGATGTTACAATAAAGCCTGCCGATAAGGGGGGGAATATAGTCATTTGGCCCACATCCGCATACGAGCAAGAGGCCTTTCGCCAACTAAGGAATACTGTGTGTTATCAAAACTTAACTTTTAACCCCCTTATTAAATATGTGAAGGAACTTAAGCGGATTGTGCAAGTGGCTAAGGATGACTGTATTATGTCCCCCGAATTGGCATCGGCCTTGATTGTACCGGAACCTAGGATTGCAACATTGTACTTATTACCCAAAGTGCATAAAAACGCTTCCTCCCCTCCGGGCCGCCCGATTATTTCGGGTAATGGGAATTTCCTTGAAAACATCAATAGATGGCTTGATAATCAACTTCAGCCGCTTGTGAGGAATCTTCCTTCATTTATTCAGGACACTGGCGATTTTTTGAGGCATATAGATGGGTTATATGTGCATAAGGATTCTCTTTTGGTATCCTGTGATGTTGAGTCCCTATACACTAGTATCCGATATGCTGATGGAATCAGAGCAGCGAGATTCTATTTAAGTATGAGTAATATGTCATCTAATTTTGTGGATCTGGTGTTGCGACTGTTGGAGTTCTCATTGACACATAATTTTTTTGTTTTTAAGGGGTCCTGTTACCTCCAGCTCCAGGGCACAGCGATGGGCGCTTCATTTGCACCAGCCTATGCTAATTTGTTCCTGGGGCTGTGGGAGAGGGACCTTCCCTTGTCATATTCGGAGTCGTTGATTGGCCGAGTCCTTTTATGGACTCGGTACATCGATGATATATTCCTTATCTGGCAAGGGTCTTTTGATTTTCTTTTAAAATTTATTAGTTATCTGAACTCCAACACTCGCAACATCCATCTTGCATACCAATGCTCTACTGATTCTATCGCATTTTTGGATGTGCTGGTTTATAGGGACTCTGAGGACTGTTTACAGTCCAATTTATATCGTAAATCTACGGCGACTAACACGCTACTCCATGCGTCATCGTTTCATCCACCACATATGATACGTTCTGTACCTGTCGGACAATTTCTCCGTATTCGCCGATTGTGTTCAAGTGATTGTGACTTTGAATCACAGGCGGCTGAACTAACCAAGCGTTTTCTGACAGGGGGTACAGCAAGCGTTCGATCAAACATGCTTACCATAGAGCTAAATACTCTTTGAGGAACGATTTGCTGTATTCCAAGAATGTGAGGAGTAATGATTCTTCTATTAGGTTTATTACCAATTATTGCTCTGCACATTCTGGTATCCGTGACGCTTTGACGAAATCTTGGCCGATTTTACAGGCTGATTCCATACTGGCCAAAATCTTACCCATAAGACCACAAATCACTTTAGGTAGAGCTAAAAACCTTAAGGACTATCTTGTCCATAGTCTCCATGAGAGCACCTCATCCCCAATGTTCTCCAATGTACCAAATATTAGGAACGGATGTTTCCCGTGCGGCAAATGTGTGGCATGTCCTAATGTATTGCGGACGAATACATTTTCTGACTCTTCCTCTACAAGGAACTATACGATTAGAAAAAGGATCACTTGTGAGTCTAAGTCTGTAATATATTATGGAGTTTGCCCATGTCCAAAAATTTATATTGGGCTCACAACCCGACAACTCAAAATTCGGGTTCGTGAGCACGTTCTGGGAATTGAAGCCGCACGGGAGCACACCGATGTATCCACTCTCAAGACGATTCCACGGCACTTTAAGCTCTTTCATGAGTGTGACTCGAGGGGGTTTTCAGTCTGTGGAATTGATACTCTTGACGTGGATATTCCTGGGGGTCATGTCAGCCAGCGACTGGCACGATTAGAGACACAATGGATTTGGCGTCTCTGTACGGTGCAGCCCCTAGGCTTGAATGAAAACATAAGCTTCATTCCCTCCTTATAATGTCTTGGTGCTTTGTTTCTTGGTTTTAATATTGTTTTAATTTTTTCTAGGCCTTGTGTGTTTTATGCGTTAACATATGCTACTTGCATTGTTGATTCGTTATCTTGGCTATCGTCTTCTTTGTATACAAGATGCTGACATGGATTGGATCATTGTGAACTGTGAAGAATCTTCATTTTGCCCATATAATTTGTATTTTTTCATTTTTTATTTATTTATATTTTTTTCTTTTTTTATTTTTTATTATTTTCTTTTCCTCCTTTTCCTCCTTTTTTCCTTTTTTTCTTCTGTTCTTTCTTTTTTTCATTTTTTTCAATTTTTTATTTATATATTTTTTCATTTTTTCTACCTTTAATTATTTTTTATTTTCCATTTATTATTTTATTTATTTAATTTATTTATTATTTTTTATTTTTTGCTTTATATACTGTACTATATGCATACCTGTACAATTTCATGTAATTAATGTATAGATGTAATTTTTGCGTTCATTAGCTCTCTTATGTGTATTATATAATTGAAGTTGTGATCATGACATGTATGTACTACTAGCTGTACTCTTTCCTCCCTGTTCAGATATATTCTCTCTTCTATGAGACTGTGTGATATATACCTTCTTATCATGAACCGGCCATTGTGTAGTGATCTTTACGAGCTTATTTGCTTCTATAGCAATGTCTATTTTCTATTTTTATCCCCCTTCTGGCTGGGTGGCTGACGCATGCGCCGTTTGCCTGGTTTTTCTTGCTCTCCCGGGCGCGTCTCTATGGTGACGGGGACGGCAGGTTTGATTTACCCGGCGTTCTGTGTGGCCATGACGTGTCCGTGAGGCGGGACTTCCGGTCGGCCGGCGACGGATGCGTCTGATTGTCTGCCCAATCAGCTGGGGGATGAAGGCCTATTTTAATGGCACCCCCGTTGTTTCCGGTCATGGCCTCCGACGAAGGTACACTCCGAAATGCGCATCGGGCGCATTCCCTCCGCAGTCCTCTTTATCTAGGTAATGTTATTATTGTATGATTGCCTGTTTCAATCAGTGGTTAGTACCCTTGAAATGATGGCTGCATGCTGCTTTATATCGTCATGCTGTAAGTGTAGTGTAATTAGTCATTGTGGTCCTTGTGCTTTTCCGTTGCGGTGTGGTTTTTCTCCACCAACATGGACACATGCTTACATGGTGTATTCTATACGATACAATTCTCTCTCTACATTGAGATGTGAAATATTGTTATCCATGGTTTCCTCTTATATATACACTAGGTTTTCTAGTCTATTTCTTTATTATATCTTATATTAAGAGTTACCCTGGTGCACCATCTCTGTGAGCATGCGCTTTTGATCTGTGGGTCATTATTCCCTGGTTGTATATGACAATATACTATTTTTTGTATTTAACTGGTACATAGTTACCATTGTTGTACTGTCTGCGGTGATGTATACCATTTCTCTCTCCCCCATCACCCCTCTGCATGTTCTTTATCACAATATAAAAATAAAAATGAGTTGAACCGATGATCGCCTCTCTCTTGCGTCTTTGTTTGTCTGTTATTAGCGATTTGGTTCACATATTACAGTCCTCTGCGTAACATATGATGTGTATATTTATACATATATATTGGTACATATAACTTTTTAGTATGCAGTTGTTTACGCCATTACTTATTCCAACAGAATATATTGTATAACAACAGTTTCATTGATAGGCTGTGGAAAAATATCAGAAATTATTCTTTACCACTGAATAACTTTCACCCTGTTCTTCCGAATTTCAACAGTGGTCTTTGATGTATATTTTGGATCATTGTCATGTTGTAAAAGGGCACCAATGGTTAAAGAGAAGAAACAGACTGACTCAGAGCAGCATGTGTGAAAAGTCTATGGAACATTGCTGATGGTGGTTGTGAATGTTTAACAACAGATGCAGGGCAGGAGGCATCTGTGTCTGCATCCTGGTCAGGGTAATGCCCAGATGGTAGCATAGGGGAAGAGGTAGTGGTGTCACCAGCACACCAAGTTGGGTGTTTGGATGACATGTGCCTGAGCATACTGGTGGTGCTCAGGCTGGTAATGAGCTCACCCCTACTGAGCTTGGTATGGCATGGGTTGCAAATAACTGTTTTCTTATTTTCTGTACTTTCCATAAGAAGTCATCATACTGGGGAACATCTAACCCTTTGCCTGGAATTTGACCACACGCTGCCAAGCCAACCCATTGGTGCCCCGTGATTGCATCACAGGGCTGCCGATGGTGGCAGGGAACAGTGCAATCCTCACCAAATCAGTTTAGATTGTGCTGTCAAACTCTGACAGCACAATCTAAGAGGTTAACAGGTGCAGGTGCATCTCCGATCTATCTGCACCTGTTAGCTGCACATCTTTGCTGATCAAATTTAAAGCTCGCTTTAAAGAAACAGACATGGCCAGTACATTTTTGGTCATAAAGGGGTTGAAAAGACTGTTAGTTTAGCCAGGGCCGCCACTAGGAATTTCAGGGCCCCATACTAGCAAAATTTTTGGGCCCCTTGAGACTCCTCCCAGGCTCCACCCCAGCTCCGCCCCCACTCATCAAATTTCCTACAGTCACACAGCACTGCGAGGGTGGCACACAGCACTGCGAGGGTGGCAGGAGGCTCACAGCAGAGAGGCAGGAGGATCACAGCATAGAGGAAGGAGGCTCACAGCATAGAGGAAGGAGGCTCACAGCAGAGAGGAAGGTGGCTCACAGCAGAGAGGAAGGAGGCTCACAGCAGAGAGGAAGGAGGCTCACAGCAGAGAGGCAGGAGGCTCACAGCAGAGGGAGGCTCAAAGCAGAGAGGCAGGAGGCTCACAGCAGAGAGAGGCTCAAAGCAGAGAGGCAGGAGGCTCACAGCATAGAGGAAGGAGGCTCACAGCAGAGAGGCAGGAGGCTCACAGCAGAGAGGCAGGAGGCTGAGATCAGTGGGCACCGTGCAGAGATCAGCGCCACCCCCCCCGGGCAGAGATCAGCGGGCTTTGTGCAGAGATCAGTGCCGCCCCCCCGGGCAGAGATCAGTGGGCAACATGCAGAGATCAGCGCCCCCCCTTCCCCCGGGCAGAGATCAGTGAGGGCCCTGGGCAGAGATCATCAAATCTTCTGCTCACAGCGCTTACCTGTCCCGCTGGTTGCCGCGTCCTCGCCACCTCAGCCGCTGTTGCAGGAGTGTAATGAGGTCTGAGTGATGACCTCACCTCCTGCTGCACGGCCCAGCGATGACGCGCCGGCACCCTGCTCTGCTCCAATGACCCTGCCTCCACTACAGCACATGGCTAATTTGCATGCTCTGCCCCTTCGCATGCAAATTAGTCATGTCAGGTAATGAAGCGACACTATGGGGCCCCTCTGCTGCTGCTGCTCCTGTGACTGGGGCCCGGTGAAGAGGAGGGGCCCGTCCTGCCTGAGGCTAAAGATAAGTATTTACCCTGGGCCTGGCCGGTCCCCCTCTCTTCACCAGGCCCCCTACACCAGGCACAGTAGTAATGCCCTGATGGCGGCCCTGAGTTTAGCAGCAGCAAAATCTGTGAAACTAGAATTCCAGCCTACATGCCTCTAATACGCTATTCCTTCTCCATCAACTTGCCCTATACTAATTACAGCTAAGAGTGATATTTTTAGAGAATATAATAGATTTGAATTAGCTGTACAAAGGTGTTTTTGGCTAACGTAACATCAGGAGGGAATGTAAGGCAATATTCACCACCTAGATGCCTCTAATATACTATCCTTTCTCCACCAGCTCTCCCCACACTAATTACAGCTAAGAGCAGTTTTATAAAAAAATGGAATATATATTCGTTATCCTTGAAAAGGTTTTTCAGTTTACCATAGAAGCAGCAAGGTCTGTAGGGCTAGAATTCCTGCCTACTTGCCTGTAATACACTATAGCTTTACTCGTTCACTCCTCCAGGCCAATGACTTGTACCTTCAGTCCAGTGGATCCACTAACCCCTTGCTCACCCTGTGAGCTTTACACTATACCTTCTCCAGCAGCTTGACCTACAATAAATGCAGACAAGAGCGTAATTAGAGAATAGAATACATTTTTTTACTTAGCTGCAAGGTCTGTAAGGCTTTAATTCTTGCCTACATGTCTCTAATACACTATCCCTTCTGCACCATCTGTCCCCACCCTAATTGCAGACTAAGTACGGTATTATTATAGAATAGAATTTATTTGAATTAGCCCTGAAAAGAACTGTTGGTTTAATGTTGCACCAGCAGGTACTGTGACGCTGTTAGACACTGTCCATTCTCTAACAGAAACTCTCCCTATACTAAATGCAGCTACAAGTGTTATTATTAGAGAAGGAAATATTTTTTTTTTACCTAGCAAGGTCTGTAAGGCTAGAATCCCTAGTTACATGTCTCTAATACACTATCTTTAACACCCATACTGTCATCCCCCTGCTATCCTGCCCTTTTACCCTGACGGGGACGCCAGCACTCTCACCTTCCTGGCCGTCAAGCGGTGTCTGCTTTATGCATGGTCCCTGATTTTTAGGCAAAAACTCTGCTTTGCAGTTCAAAATGCAAATGGCAAAAACAATTGACATGTTGCTTCTTTGAAAAGCAGAGTTTTTGCCCAAATTTCAGCCACAAAAAGGCTGCATTTTGAACAGCATAGTGTGCACAAGAAACCAAATTCCCATAGACTAAGCTTGAAAAGCAGAACACATCCATTTTGGCAATAAATGCTGCAGTTGAAAAAGCAGCAAAAAATCAGGTAAAAAGCAACGTGGACACATAGCCTAAGGGTATGTGCGCACGTTGCTTTTTACCTGCTTTTTACCTGCTTTTTTGCTGCTTTTTCTTCTGCGCTGTTTAATGCCAAAATGGATATGTTCTTCTATTCAAGCAAAGTCTATGTGAATTTGGGTTTCTTGTTCACACTATGTTGTTCAAAATGCTGCCTTTTTGTGGCAGAACTTTGGTCAAAAACTCAGCTTTTCAAAGAAGCAACATGTCAATTGTTTTTGCCATTTGGGTTTTGCACTGCAAAGCTGAGTTTTTGACCAAAGTTCTGCCACAAAAAGGCAGCATTTTGAACAACATAGTGTGAACAAGAAACCCAAATTCCCATAGACTTTGCTTGAATAGAAGAACACATCCATTTTGGCATTAAACAGCGCAGAAGAAAAAGCAGCAAAAAAGCAGGTAAAAAGCAGGTAAAAAGCAACGTGCGCACATACCCTCAGGGTGCTAGCGTAGACACACCCTTTTCCTAACAAGGCCAATACGCCTTTACCTGGAAGTACCTATCAGAATGGCTGAGAGACAGCACGTATTTAAGGCACCTTCCCCTTAAGTGAGGTGACTGAACAGCGAATTCTATACTTTGCTAGCTCTCAGGTCCCTTATCCTTCTGTTGTTGCTGTGCTGTGTGCTGTTGCCGATTCCTGTCTGTTTCAGTGCATATCAAGTCTGTTGCTGCTGCTGAAACTACACACCAGCTGTTCCTATCATATTCCCTGCTGCAAGTATCCTCTCTGGCAACTCTTACGATATCTGCTGCTGCAACTACAACTATTAAGATTCAACTTAACGGACTGCAGACCTAATCTTGACACACAACTAACAGTAGCCGTGGGGCGTGCCTACGATGACCTGGACACCTCAAGAAAGCCGGAGAACTACAGTAAATAATCTCACAGATAGAAATATAAGAAAGCTAATTTGCCTTGGAGTAAGTAGTCCCCAAAGATAGATAGATAGCCCCCCACATGTAAAGGCTACAGTGATATAGAAAAATACAATACAAAGCCAGAAAAGACAGATTAAGCAAAGGTGAGGTCCAAACTATCTTCATAGGAAAGGATAGGAAAGAGCAACTGTCTGCCGCCGTAAAAACCCTAATAAATACCAGCACTTCTGATATGGAAAAATCCTGAGGTCACAGAACCTCTTCTCCACTGTACTGTAATAGCACTCAAATGTTACTGAGATCCAAAAACACTAATACAGATGAGGGACTGAATTAATACAAAGCATGACAAACACAAACCTTGCAGAATCATGGAGCTAAGTATACAGACACTCCAAGCAGGGAATGATCCCATTCCACCACGAACCCCACACAGACAAAATAGGAATTACGCATTAGTATCAAAGCAGAGAAAGCAACAAGAAAGTGGAAAACAAACAGCAGAGGTACAAAGACCACTTATCTGAGAGGAGTTCTGGAAGTAAGCATAGCTGGTTACAGAATGTCCTTAACACACAGGAGCATTTGACCACCGGCAAGTAACCAGAGAAAACAACTCAGTTAAATAGCCCAATCTGACCCTGATTGCTAGTCCTCAACAGGTGTGTAGCTTTTGTTCCACACATCAACTGCATCGCCAGCACTGACCACAAGAGGGAGCCCCAAACTGGAAAACGTATTCACAACATACAACTATTTACACTGGCCACTTTTCCAAGCTTCTACAACTAGAGACTCTTTGTGTTTATGGTGTCAGATGCTGAGGTACCGTTGATTTCCTGGCGCAGCCCTTTGTTGGCTACCTACAAGCGTGTGTGTTTATCACCACCTTCTGCTGCTTTAATGAAGTCTTGGCGGCCATTTTAGTTTGCTCTTCCAGGCCAGTGATCAGTACCTTCGGTCCAGTGGATCCACCAACCCAAACATTACAATATCCCTTCTCCAGCAACTTGCCCTGATGCAGATAAGAGTGGTATAGTGGTATTATTAGAGATTAGAATCGATTTTTTTACGTAGCAGTCACAAGGTACATAAGGCTATAATCCCTGCCTGCATACCTCTAATACACTATCTCTTCTCCAACAGCTTGCCCTACACTAATAAACCTATAAACTTAAACGAAGAAGTAACTCTGGTTTTATTATTTTTTTACCTAGTAAAAGCCTATGAGCAAAAAAAACTTTTAAGAGTGGGGAGTCCACACACAATTTTTGCACTTGTGTCTACCTCTGCTAATGAAACTTCTATTTAATCAATACAGAAGTATGAGAAGGAAGTTTACTACTAAGAGAAAGTTTATAGAGGAATAGAGATGAGTGAACCTGTTTGATAAAGGTTTGCCAATTACAAATTCGGTACGAGCTTTAGCATGTTTGGGTTCAGCTCAGCGACAGGAGCATTTCCACTAAAAGTCAGCGATCTTCTGTTTTGTTCGTTTTTTGCCCCTGAACACTGTCCGCGTTTCCAAAAATGCTTTTGTAACAACATTTTCTTTTTTTGTATAGGATTATGGTGCTATCTGATGAACGGGGGGATGTGTAAAATCAGGGGAGGGCATGGAGACAATGAGGGGATGTGCGCACATGTGCGTATTGCATGCAGTTACGCTGCGTTCTGCACCGCAGCATAACTGCATACGTCCTGCATCCCCTGCACAATCTATGGAGATTGTGCAGGAGCCGTGCGCACGTGGCATATTAGAACGCAGCGATTCGGCTGCTGCCCGAATCGCTGCATTCTAAGAAGGGACATGTCACTTCTTTCGTGCGGTTTGCATGCTGTCTATAGGGAGAGGCAGCATGCAGAGCGCACTAATCTGCCGGCACCATGCGCTTCAGAACGCAGCTGTTCAGCTGCGCTCTGAAGCGCACCTTTTAGGTGCGGTGCAGAGCGCACACGTGCGCACATAGCCTGAAGAAGCCTTTTGGTGCTCAGCGCCATATATTCTTTTTCTTAACTTTATTTCCGCATGTTCCTGCAGCCAATCATGGTGCAGAAAACATCCACAAGGTTCAAACACAGGTGCTTCTGTGATTGGCTGCCTAAGTGACATGTCTGTGTGCATATAAATTGCGGACATTTTGCATCGGCACCATTTTGTGAATGTTAATCGTTAGGGAAGGTGCTGCTGCCATTGCTCCTGCTGGTGCTGCTAGACAGTGAACTTAGCTAGGGGTTTAATGCTAGGTAGTTGAGATAGGTAGGAGAGCGATAGAATAAGATAGATGAAAATAGGGATGTGCAGTGTAGGGAAAGGTGTGTAAGTGCCACAAATAGCCACATTTCATGATAGAAATAGGGATTGGTACTTGTAGAGCCTGCTAAAGAGTTGCCAGTTAAGCATCTAAATAGTTATTGCTATGTATTACTGCCTGCTCAAAAATATGCAAACACATTTATAGGTATTGCCAATCAGCAATGCCTGGCCTAAAAATTTGCTAGGGAAGTATCTAAAAATGTGTTCTTGCCAATTTTAATTGTGTGCTCAAAATTATGCAAACATATTGACAGGTATTGTGAGTTATTAGTGCCAAGCCTAAAAATTTAGTAGGGAAGTATCTAAAAAGGGGTTCTTGGCAATTTTAATTACCTACTCAAAGTTAAGTAAACATATTTATAGGTATTGTTAGTTATTAGTGCCTGGGCTAAAAAGTTGCTAGGGAAGTACAGTTAGGTCCAGAAATATTTGGACAGTGACACAAGTTTTGTTATTTTAGCTGTTTACAAAAACATGTTCAGAAATACAATTATATATATAATATGGGCTGAAAGTGCACACTCCCAGCTGCAATATGAGAGTTTTCACATCCAAATCGGAGAAAGGGTTTAGGAATCATAGCTCTGTAATGCATAGCCTCCTCTTTTTCAAGGGACCAAAAGTAATTGGACAGGGGACTCTAAGGGCTGCAATTAACTCTGAAGGCGTCTCCCTCGTTAACCTGTAATCAATGAAGTAGTTAAAAGGTCTGGGGTTGATTATAGGTGTGTGGTTTTGCATTTGGAAGCTGTTGCTGTGACCAGACAACATGCGGTCTAAGGAACTCTCAATTGAGGTGAAGCAGAACATCCTGAGGCTGAAAAAAAAGAAAAAATCCATCAGAGAGATAGCAGACATGCTTGGAGTAGCAAAATCAACAGTCGGGTACATTCTGAGAAAAAAGGAATTGACTGGTGAGCTTGGTAACTCAAAAAGGCCTGGGCGTCCACGGATGACAACAGTGGTGGATGATCCCCGCATACTTTCTTTGGTGAAGAAGAACCCATTCACAACATCAACTGAAGTCCAGAACACTCTCAGTGAAGTAGGTGTATCTGTTTCTAAGTCAACAGTAATGAGAAGACTCCATGAAAGTAAATACAAAGGGTTCACATCTAGATGCAAACCATTCATCAATTCCAAAAATAGACAGGCCAGAGTTAAATTTGCTGAAAAACACCTCATGAAGCCAGCTCAGTTCTGGAAAAGTATTCTATGGACAGATGAGACAAAGATCAACCTGTACCAGAATGATGGGAAGAAAAAAGTTTGGAGAAGAAAGGGAACGGCACAAGATCCAAGGCACACCACATCCTCTGTAAAACATGGTGGAGGCAACGTGATGGCATGGGCATGCATGGCTTTCAATGGCACTGGGTCACTTGTGTTTATTGATGACATAACAGCAGACAAGAGTAGCCGGATGAATTCTGAAGTGTACCGGGATACACTTTCAGCCCAGATTCAGCCAAATGCCGCAAAGTTGATCGGACGGTGCTTCATAGTACAGATGGACAATGACCCCAAGCATACAGCCAAAGCTACCCAGGAGTTCATGAGTGCAAAAAAGTGGAACATTCTGCAATGGCCAAGTCAATCACCAGATCTTAACCCAATTGAGCATGCATTTCACTTGCTCAAATCCAGACTTAAGACGGAAAGACCCACAAACAAGCAAGACCTGAAGGCTGCGGCTGTAAAGGCCTGGCAAAGCATTAAGAAGGAGGAAACCCAGCGTTTGGTGATGTCCATGGGTTCCAGACTTAAGGCAGTGATTGCATCCAAAGGATTTGCAACAAAATATTGAAAATAAAAATATTTTGTTTGGGTTTGGTTTATTTGTCCAATTACTTTTGACCTCCTAAAATGTGGAGTGTTTGTAAAGAAATGTGTACAATTCCTACAATTTCTTTCAGATATTTTTGTTCAAACCTTCAAATTAAACGTTACAATCTGCACTTGAATTCTGTTGTAGAGGTTTCATTTCAAATCCAATGTGGTGGCACGCAGAGCCCAACTCGCGAAAATTGTGTCACTGTCCAAATATTTCTGGACCTAACTGTATCTAAAAAGTTGTTATTGGCAATTTTAATTGCCTGCTCAAAGTTACACAACACATTTATAGGTATTGTTAGTTAGCAGTAGCTGCCCTTAAAATTTGCTAGGGTATAGTGATGGGCAGACTCGCAGATAACCAGGATCGGCAGGTACCTGTTATCTGGTTTTTAAAATCCGTTTACGGGCCGGATGCCGGTCCACTTATATGCATATGGGGACCAGAATCTGGCAATTAAAAATGTTGGTAGGAGGGATAGGGGATAGGAATAAGAGCACTGTACTCACTAAGGCTCCGTTGCGGCTGTACACTGCTTCCAGGCCGCCCACTCACTTCTGGGGCTGCACACTAGTCTTCATTGCATATGCACTGCTTTCCCCACCCACTGGTGTCTGTGATTAGTTGCAGTCCGACACACCTCCACCTTGAGTGACAGCATGTCTGATGCTTCCAATCACAGACCTGATCTGTGGGTCACTATCGTACAGTAAAAATAATTAAATAAATAAAAAATTGGCATAGGGTCCCCCCATTTTATGATACCCGGCACAGATAAAGCCCACGGCTACAGGCTGCAGCCCCAGCTGTGCACTTATCTTGGCTGTGTATAAAAATAAAAGTAACTTAAAACAACTTTTTAAAAATTATTTAAATAAATAATTTTACAAAACAATGTGCAATCCCCGTTGATGCCCAGCCAAGGTAAAGCCCGACAGCTGGGGGCTGGTATTCTTAGGCTGGGATGACCAATGCTTATTGGGCTTGCTCCCAGCCTAAAATTAGCAGCCTGCAGCTGTCCAGAATTGTTGCATCCGTTAGATGCAACAATCCCAGCATTTTACCCGGCTCTTCCCGATTGCCCTAGTGCAGTGGCAATCAAGATAATAAGAGGTTAATAACAGCTCACAGCTGCTACTAAGCCCTAGATTAGTAATGGGTAGAGTCTATGATACCCCTCATTACTAATCTGTAAGTCAAAGTAAATAAACACACTAAAAAAATTCTTCATTTGAAATAAAATACAAAAAAACCCTCAACACTTTAGTAATCCCAAAACACCCCTACAGGTCCAACATAATCCACATGAGGTTCCATGACAATTCCAGCTCTTCTACATCTAAACTGACAGTGCACGATCATGGAACATGACTAATGGCTGTGAGCTCCAGGCAGTGAAGTACTGAGCTGCAACAATGAGCAGTGCCATCACTCAGATTAGTTGGAGGTTCCCACAATCCTCCACCTGTGACCTTTGACTTCAAAGGACCTCAGGTGATCTCATTAAACTCAGTGAAATCACCTGCATCTCCTGGCAGAAAACCACATTTTTTGCCAAGAGATGCAGATTTGGTGCTGAAATGTTTACACCATATTCCTGCGCCCATTCTACATCTCCTGGAAAAAAAAACCGCATCACTACCACATCATACCGCATGCGATTTTGATGCATTTTTTGCCAGGAGGTGCAGAAATATGGTGTAAAAAATTCAGCACCAAATATACATCTCATGTCAAAAACAATGTGGTTTTCTGCCAGAAGATTTCAGGTCTCCCCTGAGGTCAGTGATGTTACTGAGGTCACTAATGTTACTGGTTTCACCTGAAGTCAGGTTTCCGGTGGTCACAGGTGGAGGACCGTGGGAGCCTCAAATCACCTGAGTCACCACTGATCGCGCGGCTCAGTCTTTGCCTGAAGTTACTTTGTGTAGTCATGTTCCATGATCGTGCTATGTGATTTCAGATAGGTAGCAGAACTGGAATCATCGTGGGACCTCGTGTGGATTACGTCGGACCTGCAGGGTTGTTTTGAGGGTTAATAAAGTGGTAAAAGAAGGTTTTTTGTATTTTATTTCAAAGAAAGGATTTTTTTGATGTTTGTGTTTATTTACTTTCGCTTACAGATTAGGAATGGGGGGGTCTCATAGACCCTTCCCATTACTAATCTAGGGCTTAGTGGAAGCTGTGGACTGTTATTAACCTCTTATTACTCTGATTGCTACCGCACCAGTGCAACTTCTAATGGATGCAACAATTTTGGGCAGCTGCAGGCTGCAAGTTTTATGCTGGCGGCAGCCCAATAAGCATGGTCTCTCCAGCCTAAGAATACCAGCCCCCAGCTGTCGGGCTTTATCTTGGCTGGGTTTTTAAATAATACATTTTAAAAAAATTGCATGTGGTTCCTCCTATTTTGATACAGAGCCAAGATAAGTGCAAGGCTGGAGGCTGCAGCCGGTAGCTGTATACTTTATCATAATATGGGAGACCCTACCCTAAATATTTTTATTTATTTATTTTTACTGTACGATATAGACTCGAAAACAGCGCCAGTGATTGGTTGCATTCAGACACTGACACATAGGCTGGAGGTGCATCTGACTGCAACCAATCACAGACACCAGGATGATTGGTGGGCGAGGAAAGCAGTGCATATGCAGTGAAAGTAATGACAGGACTTGGAAGTGAATGGGCAGCCACAGGAACAGCTACAGCTGGGCTGGAGCCTCGGTAAGTATAAAGCACTTTGCTTCAGTCTTATTTTCTTTATTTTTCCTTTATTTTATTTTATTTTATTTTTTATTTCCTGAGTAGAGATGAGCGAACCGGTCGTGGTTCGGCTCGAGTTCGGTTCGCCGAACGGAGGTCCCGGTCGAGTTCGGTTCGTCGAACGTTCGACGAACCGAACTCGAACCGCATAGGAAACAATGGCAGGCATTCACAAACACATAAAAACACCTAGAAAACACCCTCAAAGGTGTCCAAAAGGTGACAAACAACTCACAACACAACACAAACACATGGGAAAGTGACAAGGACATATACTCATGCGAAAACAAAAGAGCTGGACAAGGAAAAAGAGGAGGACACACAGATATATGAGTATATGCAAGGAAACGTCGATGCCATTATTGTGCAACTTGAGCCCTGCTCATTTTAGGCTTACAATCTGGATAAATTGCCTGAGCTTGCCACGTACGCCTTGGGGATCTTGTGGTGTCCTGCAGCCAGCATTCTCTCGGAACCTGTCTTCAGTGCTGCTGGGGGTCTGCTGGCAGATAAGCACACGTGTCTGTCCACTGACAATGTGGACATGGCTCTCAGAGGACTTTTCTTCCCCTGGGTCATCCAGGGGAGGCGAAAGGCACGCGTATTATTGAGAGTGCTTCATGCAAAGCATCTGTTTCATTTTGAAAAGGGGGATCAAGTGATGCCAGTCAAGTGGGGTGTGTGTGGCTCAATTAGTGGAAACGAGGGAGACTGTGGTTGGAGTCCCCTCGCTGTGTTTGCAAAAGAACCAAGATGAACAAGTCATGGCTCTCAGAGGACATTTCTTCCCCTGGGTCATCCAGGGGAGGCGAAAGGCACGCGTATTTTTGAGAGTGCTTCATGCAAAGCATCTGTTTCATTTTGAAAAGGGGGATCAAGTGATGCCAGTCAAGTGGGGTGTGTGTGGCCCAATTAGTGGAAATGAGGGAGACTGTGGTTGGAGTCCCCTCGCTGTGTTTGTAAAAGAACCAAGATGAACAAGTCATGGCTCTCAGAGGACTTTTCTTCCCCTGGGTCATCCAGGGGAGGTGAAAAGCACGCGTATTTTTGAGAGTGCTTCATGCAAAGCATCTGTTTCATTTTGAAAAGGGGGATCAAGTGATGCCAGTCAAGTGGGGTGTGTGTGGCCCAATTAGTGGAAACGAGGGAGACTGTGGTTGGAGTCCCCTCGCTGTGTTTGTAAAAGAACCAAGATGAACAAGTCATGGCTCTCAGAGGACTTTTCTTCCCCTGGGTCATCTAGGGGAGGCGAAAGGCACGCGTATTTTTGAGAGTGCTTCATGCAAAGCATCTGTTTCATTTTGAAAAGGGGTATCAAGTGATGCCAGTCAAGTGGGTTGTGTGTGGCCCAATTAGTGGAAACGAGGGAGACAGTGGTTGGAGTCCCCTTGCTGTGTTTGTAAAAGAACCAAGATGAACAAGTCATGGCTCTCAGAGGACTTTTCTTCCCCTGGGTCATCCAGGGGAGGCGAAAGGCACGCGTATTTTTAAGATTGCTTCATGCAAAGCATCTGTTTCATTTTGAAAAGGGGGATCAAGTGATGCCAGTCAAGTGGGATGTGTGTGGCCCAATTAGTGGAAACGAGGGAGACTGTGGTTGGAGTCCCCTCGCTGTGTTTGTAAAAGAACCAAGATGAACAAGTCATGGCTCTCAGAGAACTTTTCTTCTCCTGGGTCATCCAGGGGAGGCGAAAGGAACGCGTATTTTTGAGAGTGCTTCATGCAAAGCATCTGTTTCATTTTGAAAAGGGGGATCAAGTGATGCCAGTCAAGTGGGGTGTGTGTGGCTCAATTAGTGGAAACGAGGGAGACTGTGGTTGGAGTCCCCTCGCTGTGTTTGTAAAAGAACCAAGATGAACAAGTCATGGCTCTCAGAGGACATTTCTTCCCCTGGGTCATCCAGGGGAGGTGAAAGGCACGCGTATTTTTGAGAGTGCTTCATGCAAAGCATCTGTTTCATTTTGAAAAGGGGGATCAAGTGATGCCAGTCAAGTGGGGTGTGTGTGGCCCAATTAGTGGAAATGAGGGAGACTGTGGTTGTAGTCCCCTCGCTGTGTTTTTAAAAGAACCAAGATGAACAAGTCATGGCTCTCAGAGGACTTTTCTTCCCCTGGGTCATCCAGGGGAGGTGAAAAGCACGCGTATTTTTGAGAGTGCTTCATGCAAAGCATCTGTTTCATTTTGAAAAGGGGGATCAAGTGATGCCAGTCAAGTGGGGTGTGTGTGGCCCAATTAGTGGAAACGAGGGAGACTGTGGTTGGAGTCCCCTCGCTGTGTTTGTAAAAGAACCAAGATGAACAAGTCATGGCTCTCAGAGGACTTTTCTTCCCCTGGGTCATCCAGGGGAGGCGAAAGGCATGCGTATTTTTGAGATTGCTTCATGCAAAGCATCTGTTTCATTTTGAAAAGGGGGATCACGTGATGCCAGTCAAGTGGGATGTGTGTGGCCCAATTAGTGGAAACGAGGGAGACTGTGGTTGGAGTCCCCTCGCTGTGTTTGTAAAAGAACCAAGATGAACAAGTCATGGCTCTCAGAGGACTTTTCTTCCTCTGGGTCATCCAGGGGAGGTGAAAAGCACGCGTATTTTTGAGAGTGCTTCATGCAAAGCATCTGTTTTATTTTGAAAAGGGGGATCAAGTGATGCCAGTCAAGTGGGGTGTGTGTGGCCCAATTAGTGGAAACGAGGGAGACTGTGGTTGGAGTCCCCTCGCTGTGTTTGTAAAAGAACCAAGATGAACAAGTCATGGCTCTCAGAGGACTTTTCTTCCCCTGGGTCATCCAGGGGAGGCGAAAGGCACGCGTATTTTTGAGATTGCTTCATGCAAAGCATCTGTTTCATTTTGAAAAGGGGGATCAAGTGATGCCAGTCAAGTGGGGTGTGTGTGGCTCAATTAGTGGAAACGAGGGAGACTGTGGTTGGAGTCCCCTCGCTGTGTTTGTAAAAGAACCAAGATGAACAAATCATGGCTCTCAGAGGACATTTCTTTCCCTGGGTCATCCAGGGGAGGCGAAAGGCACACGTATTTTTGAGAGTGCTTCATGCAAAGCATCTGTTTCATTTTGAAAAGGGGGATCAAGTGATGCCAGTCAAGTGGGGTGTGTGTGGCCCAATTAGTGGAAATGAGGGAGACTGTGGTTGGAGTCCCCTCGCTGTGTTTGTAAAAGAACCAACATGAACAAGTCATGGCTCTCAGAGGACATTTCTTCCCCTGGGTCATCCAGGGGAGGTGAAAAGCACGCGTATTTTTGAGAGTGCTTCATGCAAAGCATCTGTTTCATTTTGAAAAGGGGGATCAAGTGATGCCAGTCAAGTGGGGTGTGTGTGGCCCAATTAGTGGAAACGAGGGAGACTGTGGTTGGAGTCCCCTCGCTGTGTTTGTAAAAGAACCAAGATGAACAAGTCATGGCTCTCAGAGGACTTTTCTTCCCCTGGGTCATCCAGGGGAGGCGAAAGGCACGCGTATTTTTGAGAGTGCTTCATGCAAAGCATCTGTTTCATTTTGAAAAGGGGGATCAAGTGATGCCAGTCAAGTGGGATGTGTGTGGCCCAATTAGTGGAAACGAGGGAGACTGTGGTTGGAGTCCCCTCGCTGTGTTTGTAAAAGAACCAAGATGAACAAGTCATGGCTCTCAGAGGACTTTTCTTCCCCTGGGTCATCCAGGGGAGGCGAAAGGCACGCGTATTTTTGAGAGTGCTTCATGCCAAGCATCTGTTTCATTTTGAAAAGGGGATCAAGTGATGCCAGTCAAGTTTGGTGTGTGTGGCCCAATTAGTGGAAACGAGGGAGACTGTGGTTGGAGTCCCCTTGCTGTGTTTGTAAAAGAACCAAGATGAACAAGTCATGGCTCTCAGAGGACTTTTCTTCCCCTGGGTCATCCAGGGGAGGCGAAAGGCACGCGTATTTTTGAGATTGCTTCATGCAAAGCATCTGTTTCATTTTGAAAAGGGGGATCAAGTGATGCCAGTCAAGTGGGATGTGTGTGGCCCAATTAGTGGAAACGAGGGAGACTGTGGTTGGAGTCCCCTCGCTGTGTTTGTAAAAGAACCAAGATGAACAAGTCATGGCTCTCAGAGGACTTTTCTTCCCCTGGGTCATCCAGGGGAGGCGAAAGGCACGCGTATTTTTGAGAGTGCTTCATGCAAAGCATCTGTTTCATTTTGAAAAGGGGGATCAAGTGATGCCAGTCAAGTGGGATGTGTGTGGCCCAATTAGTGGAAACGAGGGAGACTGTGGTTGGAGTCCCCTCGCTGTGTTTGTAAAAGAACCAAGATGAACAAGTCATGGCTCTCAGAGAACTTTTCTTCTCCTGGGTCATCCAGGGGAGGCGAAAGGAACGCGTATTTTTGAGAGTGCTTCATGCAAAGCATCTGTTTCATTTTGAAAAGGGGGATCAAGTGATGCCAGTCAAGTGGGGTGTGTGTGGCTCAATTAGTGGAAACGAGGGAGACTGTGGTTGGAGTCCCCTCGCTGTGTTTGTAAAAGAACCAAGATGAACAAGTCATGGCTCTCAGAGGACATTTCTTCCCCTGGGTCATCCAGGGGAGGTGAAAGGCACGCGTATTTTTGAGAGTGCTTCATGCAAAGCATCTGTTTCATTTTGAAAAGGGGGATCAAGTGATGCCAGTCAAGTGGGGTGTGTGTGGCCCAATTAGTGGAAATGAGGGAGACTGTGGTTGGAGTCCCCTCGCTGTGTTTTTAAAAGAACCAAGATGAACAAGTCATGGCTCTCAGAGGACTTTTCTTCCCCTGGGTCATCCAGGGGAGGTGAAAAGCACGCGTATTTTTGAGAGTGCTTCATGCAAAGCATCTGTTTCATTTTGAAAAGGGGGATCAAGTGATGCCAGTCAAGTGGGGTGTGTGTGGCCCAATTAGTGGAAACGAGGGAGACTGTGGTTGGAGTCCCCTCGCTGTGTTTGTAAAAGAACCAAGATGAACAAGTCATGGCTCTCAGAGGACTTTTCTTCCCCTGGGTCATCCAGGGGAGGCGAAAGGCATGCGTATTTTTGAGATTGTTTCATGCAAAGCATCTGTTTCATTTTGAAAAGGGGGATCAAGTGATGCCAGTCAAGTGGGATGTGTGTGGCCCAATTAGTGGAAACGAGGGAGACTGTGGTTGGAGTCCCCTCGCTGTGTTTGTAAAAGAACCAAGATGAACAAGTCATGGCTCTCAGAGGACTTTTCTTCCTCTGGGTCATCCAGGGGAGGTGAAAAGCACGCGTATTTTTGAGAGTGCTTCATGCAAAGCATCTGTTTTATTTTGAAAAGGGGGATCAAGTGATGCCAGTCAAGTGGGGTGTGTGTGGCCCAATTAGTGGAAACGAGGGAGACTGTGGTTGGAGTCCCCTCGCTGTGTTTGTAAAAGAACCAAGATGAACAAGTCATGGCTCTCAGAGGACTTTTCTTCCCCTGGGTCATCCAGGGGAGGCGAAAGGCACGCGTATTTTTGAGATTGCTTCATGCAAAGCATCTGTTTCATTTTGAAAAGGGGGATCAAGTGATGCCAGTCAAGTGGGGTGTGTGTGGCTCAATTAGTGGAAACGAGGGAGACTGTGGTTGGAGTCCCCTCGCTGTGTTTGTAAAAGAACCAAGATGAACAAATCATGGCTCTCAGAGGACATTTCTTTCCCTGGGTCATCCAGGGGAGGCGAAAGGCACACGTATTTTTGAGAGTGCTTCATGCAAAGCATCTGTTTCATTTTGAAAAGGGGGATCAAGTGATGCCAGTCAAGTGGGGTGTGTGTGGCCCAATTAGTGGAAATGAGGGAGACTGTGGTTGGAGTCCCCTCGCTGTGTTTGTAAAAGAACCAAGATGAACAAGTCATGGCTCTCAGAGGACATTTCTTCCCCTGGGTCATCCAGGGGAGGTGAAAAGCACGCGTATTTTTGAGAGTGCTTCATGCAAAGCATCTGTTTCATTTTGAAAAGGGGGATCAAGTGATGCCAGTCAAGTGGGGTGTGTGTGGCCCAATTAGTGGAAACGAGGGAGACTGTGGTTGGAGTCCCCTCGCTGTGTTTGTAAAAGAACCAAGATGAACAAGTCATGGCTCTCAGAGGACTTTTCTTCCCCTGGGTCATCCAGGGGAGGCGAAAGGCACGCGTATTTTTGAGAGTGCTTCATGCAAAGCATCTGTTTCATTTTGAAAAGGGGGATCAAGTGATGCCAGTCAAGTGGGATGTGTGTGGCCCAATTAGTGGAAACGAGGGAGACTGTGGTTGGAGTCCCCTCGCTGTGTTTGTAAAAGAACCAAGATGAACAAGTCATGGCTCTCAGAGGACTTTTCTTCCCCTGGGTCATCCAGGGGAGGCGAAAGGCACGCGTATTTTTGAGAGTGCTTCATGCCAAGCATCTGTTTCATTTTGAAAAGGGGATCAAGTGATGCCAGTCAAGTTTGGTGTGTGTGGCCCAATTAGTGGAAACGAGGGAGACTGTGGTTGGAGTCCCCTTGCTGTGTTTGTAAAAGAACCAAGATGAACAAGTCATGGCTCTCAGAGGACTTTTCTTCCCCTGGGTCATCCAGGGGAGGCGAAAGGCACGCGTATTTTTGAGATTGCTTCATGCAAAGCATCTGTTTCATTTTGAAAAGGGGGATCAAGTGATGCCAGTCAAGTGGGATGTGTGTGGCCCAATTAGTGGAAACGAGGGAGACTGTGGTTGGAGTCCCCTCGCTGTGTTTGTAAAAGAACCAAGATGAACAAGTCATGGCTCTCAGAGGACTTTTCTTCCCCTGGATCATCCAGGGGAGGCGAAAGGCACGCGTATTTTTGAGAGTGCTTCATGCAAAGCATCTGTTTCATTTTGAAAAGGGGGATCAAGTGATGCCAGTCAAGTGGGATGTGTGTGGCCCAATTAGTGGAAACGAGGGAGACTGTGGTTGGAGTCCCCTCGCTGTGTTTGTAAAAGAACCAAGATGAACAAGTCATGGCTCTCAGAGGACTTTTCTTCCCCTGGGTCATCCAGGGGAGGCGAAAGGCACGCGTATTTTTGAGAGTGCTTCATGCAAAGCATCTGTTTCATTTTGAAAAGGGGGATCAAGTGATGCCAGTCAAGTTTGGTGTGTGTGGCCCAATTAGTGGAAACGAGGGAGACTGTGGTTGGAGTTCCCTTGCTGTGTTTGTATAAGAACCAAGATGAACAAGTCATGGCTCTCAGAGGACTTTTCTTCCCCTGGGTCATCCAGGGGAGGCGAAAGGCACGCGTATTTTTGAGATTGCTTCATGCAAAGCATCTGTTTCATTTTGAAAAGGGGGATCAAGTGATGCCAGTCAAGTGGGATGTGTGTGGCCCAATTAGTGGAAACAAGGGAGACTGTGGTTGGAGTCCCCTCGCTGTGTTTGTAAAAGAACCAAGATGAACAAGTCATGGCTCTCAGAGGACTTTTCTTCCCCTGGGTCATCCAGGGGAGGCGAAAGGCACGCGTATTTTTGAGAGTGCTTCATGCAAAGCATCTGTTTCATTTTGAAAAGGGGGATCAAGTGTAGAGTTGAGCGCGGTTCGAGGTTCTCCAGTTCGGGGCTCGAGTGATTTTGGGGGCTGTTCGAGATCGAACTAGAACTCGAGCTTTTTTCAAAAGCTCGATAGTTCTAGATACGTTCGAGAACGGTTCTAGCAGCAAAATGCAGGGCTTTTTACAGCTACAGTGTGCAGGAGCCATCGCTGGCAGCCTGCCACAAGCTGGTAACCAAGATAAACATCGGGTATCCAACCAAAGCGCTTTGGTTAGTAACCCGATGTTTATCCTAGTTACGTGCAGGAAGCCGACACTTCCCCGCTCAGCTCACTCCGCCCCCTCCTGCCCGCGGCATGTACACACGTACACACACACACACACACACACACACACAAACACACACACACATGGTCCCGCTCGGCTTATCTGCGGTGATATAGTCCCGCCATCCCGACCTCAGCACTGTCACTGTCCTCCATGGCCGCCGCTTGTCACATCACCTTCTCTCGCTTCCGACCCGAGACTGACTAGCGGTGACGTCACGGGCCTCTCGCGATACTTGGTGTGAAGGCGCTGGTCATTGAACTCAGTGACAGGTGCTGTCAGTGTGCTGGAGATCAGCGCAGGTAATGTACCTCGCTGACAGCAGCACTTGTCATGCCCTGCAGTGACCTGGGCTGACCCATTGATGTTAGCTCAGGTCACTGCACTGCTCTCCCAGCCAATGGGGAACATCCTGCTCTTCATTGACTGGGACAGTGTGGATCGTCATGGCAACCCCTTGGATTACACCAGACCTGGATTTGTTTTTCTTTCTAATAAATTGGTTAAAGAGGGAATGTTTTGGGGAGTGTTTTTTCAAATAAAAATGTGTTTTTCGTCTATTTTTTTTTATTACTGACTGGGTTGGTGATGTCGGGTATCTGATAGACGCCTGACCTCACCAACCCCAGGGCTTGATGCCAGGTGATATTACACATCTGGTATTAACCCCATATATTACCCCGTTTGCCACCGCACCAGGGCGCGGGATGAGCTGGGGCGAAGCACCAGGATTGGCGCATCTAATGGATGCGCCACTTCTGGGGCGGCTGCGGCCTGCTATTTTTAGGCTGGGGAGAGTCCAATAACCATGGACCTCCCTAGTCTGAGAATATCAGACCCCAGCTGTCTGCTTTACCTTGGCTGGTGATCCAATTTTGGGGGGACCCCTACGTGTTTTTTTTAAAAATTATTTATTTAATTTAAAATAACAGCGTGGGGTGCCCTCAGTTTTGGATTACCAGCCAAGGTGAGGTTGCCAGCTGTGGTCTGCAGGCTGCAGCTGTCTGCTTTACCCTAGGTGGCTACAAAACTAGGGGGAACCCTACGACATTTTTGTTTTCATTTTTTTGGCTAAATACAAAGCTAAGCACCCCTTAGTGCCACATGAAAGGCACCAAAGGGTGCAAAATTACAAAATGCAGGAGAGTGGGACATTATGTGTCTTTCTGCCATTATAATGACAGAAAAGACTGATATGAAGTGCACAAGCACAGGAAAATCACCAGAGCGCTCTACGCTGTGAAAAGCAGTAGAAAATGGCACTGGAGTGAACATGTGACCGCCTCATGTAGGATGAAGCTATGGATCCTGGGTAAATTTATGCATTTACCCTCATTCAGTTTTTTTGCAGTACACAAAAAAAACGGAAGGCACACGGATGACAAACAGATGACATACGGACCGTCTACGGAACGGAAACTGATGCCACACGGATGCACCCGTGAAAAAAAACGGACTGTTTTTTGCAGACCACAAAAATGGATCGGTCGTGTTAATGTAGCCTTATTCTGATCTGACGTTTATAAACAGCAGGCAGAAATAAGTGAATAACGCCCCCCGGCGTCAGAAAATCTCCGGGGTTTCAGGGCTAGCTGAGACCCTGGAAATCATGATTCAGGACGGTGTTTCCGGTCCCCGCTCACGTGATCACAGGTATACACCGTACACCGATGATCACGTTACAGTAAATGACAGCACCGGTAAAAAATTATTTATCTCCCATCTGGCATGAACAAACACTTCTCCACTTCTCCACTTCTTCTCCACTTCTCCACTTTTTCTCCACTTTTTCTCCACTTTTTCTACATTTTTTCTACATTTTTTCTTCACTTTTTCTCCACTTTTTCTCCACTTTTTCTCCACTTTTTCTCCATTTTTTCTCCACTTTTTCTCCATTTTTTCTCCACTTTTTCTCCACTTTTTCTCCACTTTTTCTCCACTTTTTCTCCACTTTTTCTACTTTTTTCTCCACTTTTTCTCCACTTTTTCTCCACTTTTTCTACATTTTTTCTCCACTTTTTCTCCACTTTTTCTCCACTTTTTCTCCACTTTTTCTCCATTTTTTCTCCACTTTTTCTCCACTTTTTCTCCACTTTTTCTCCACTTTTTCTCCATTTTTTCTCCACTTTTTCTCCACTTTTTCTCCATTCTTTCTCCACTTTTTCTCCACTTTTTCTCCACTTTTTCTCCACTTTTTCTCCATTTTTTCTCCACTTTTTCTCCATTTATTCTCCACTTTTTCTCCACTTTTTCTCCATTTTTTCTCCACTTTTTCTCCACTTTTTCTCCACTTTTTCTCCATTTTTTCTCCACTTTTTCTCCACTTTTTCTCCACTTTTTCTCCATTTTTTCTCCACTTTTTCGCCACTTTTTCGCCACTTTTTCTCCATTTTTTCTCCACTTTTTCTCCACTTTTTCTCCACTTTTTCTCCACTTTTTCTCCATTTTTTCTCCACTTTTTCTCCATTTTTTCTCCACTTTTTCTCCACTTTTTCTCCACTTTTTCTCCATTTTTTCTCCACATTTTCTCCACTTTTTCTCCACTTTTTCTCCACTTTTTCTCCATTTTTTCGCAACTTTTTCTCCACTTTTTCTCCACTTTTTCTCCATTTTTTCGCAACTTTTTCTCCACTTTTTCTCCACTTTTTCTCCATTCTTTCTCCACTTTTTCCTCCACTTTTTCTCCACTTTTTCTCCATTTTTTCTCCACTTTTTCGCCACTTTTTCGCCACTTTTTCTCCATTTTTTCTCCACTTTTTCTCCACTTTTTCTCCACTTTTTCTCCACTTTTTCTCCATTTTTTCTCCACTTTTTCTCCATTTTTTCTCCACTTTTTCTCCACTTTTTCTCCACTTTTTCTCCATTTTTTCTCCACTTTTTCTCCACTTTTTCTCCACTTTTTCTCCACTTATTCTCCACTTTTTCTCCACTTTTTCTCCACTTTTTCTCCACTTTTTCTCCATTTTTTCTCCACTTTTTCTCCACTTTTTCTCCACTTTTTCTCCACTTTTTCTCCATTTTTTCTCCACTTTTTCTCCACTTTTTCTCCACTTTTTCTCCATTCTTTCTCCACTTTTTCTCCACTTTTTCTCCACTTTTTCTCCACTTTTTCTCCATTTTTTCTCCACTTTTTCTCCATTTATTCTCCACTTTTTCTCCACTTTTTCTCCATTTTTTCTCCACTTTTTCTCCACTTTTTCTCCACTTTTTCTCCATTTTTTCTCCACTTTTTCTCCACTTTTTCTCCACTTTTTCTCCATTTTTTCTCCACTTTTTCGCCACTTTTTCGCCACTTTTTCTCCATTTTTTCTCCACTTTTTCTCCACTTTTTCTCCACTTTTTCTCCACTTTTTCTCCATTTTTTCTCCACTTTTTCTCCACTTTTTCTCCATTTTTTCTCCAATTTTTCTCCACTTTTTCTCCACTTTTTCTCCATTTTTTCTCCACTTTTTCTCCACTTTTTCTCCACTTATTCTCCACTTTTTCTCCACTTTTTCTCCACTTTTTCTCCATTCTTTCTCCACTTTTTCTCCACTTTTTCTCCACTTATTCTCCACTTTTTCTCCACTTTTTCTACACTTTTTCTCCACTGTTTCTACACTTTTTCTCCTCTTTTTCTACACTTTTTCTACACTTTTTCTCCACTTTTTCTCTGTTCTTTTTCTATGGTCGATCTACCCATTAACTCTGCCATGCATAGTGTAGCTCTACACCTACTGCACATGTTACTTTATGATTGACATCTCTGTCGTACCAGAGCTGTCTAAGCCTACTCTGACCCCATATTTGTCATTACTATATTGTCCTTGTACTGTATTATGACATTTGTATCATGTGTTTCATTTCTTGCTGTGTTGCAATTTTGTTGCTGCATCCCAATTGTACCTCTACATTGTTCGAGTTTATGTTATTGTTCTCTCACTCTTATGTGATACTGATTATTGTCATTTTTCATGATTACATGCAGATAAGTCCAATCTGACGAACGCTCAGGCCGAAACGTCATTTGTAACTTGTTTTGGACAAAAACATATATGCTTATGAAAAAAAAAATTTTCTTAATACGGACCAATAAAGAGTGATTTTGCATTACTATCCGTTGTGACTTAGTCTGGGAGATTTAGAGTGCCGAGGTTACTCACTAATTTTATCTATTATTACCTCTGAGCACACCTATATACCAGTGAGCAGAGCTTCCTCTACAGTAGTTCTCCTGATTAGGCATGCCCTTACCTCATGAGCAGGGCATTGCAGCTTTGGTAGCAACCATTACGACATGGACTCTGCTGCTGTGGACCCGGGGAGAGTGAGTGCAGATTCATTGCACCCACACTCCTCACATGAAGGGTCCGCACTCCTAGAAAATGGGGGATACGTTCCCTGAGTGTCTCCCCCCCATATTCTAGACGGTCCAGAGTCGTCGTGGGACCCCTTTATTTTTTTTCTTACAATAAATTGGTGAAAGAGGAAATGTTTTGGAAACTGTTTTTTCAAATAAATTTCTTTTGTCGATTTTTTGTTTTTGTTAGTACTGACAGTTTATGATGTTGGGTATCTAATAGACGCCATGACATCACAAACTGCTGGGCTTGATCTCAGGTGACTTTACAGCTAGTATCAACCTGATTTATTACCCCGTTTGCCACTGCACCAGGGCACGGGATGAGCTGGGGTGAAGCGCCAGGATTGGCGCATCTAGTGGATGCGCCACGTCTGGGGTGCCTGCGGCCTGCTATTTTTAGGCTGTGAAGGCCCAATAACTATGGACCTTCCCACCCTGAGAATACCAGACCACAGCTGTCCGCTTTACCTTGGCTGGTGATCCAATTTGGAGGGGACCCTACTTTTTTTGTGTAATTATTAATATTTATAAAATAATTATAAAAAAAGAGCCTGGGGGGACCTCCACATTGGATCCCCAACCACGGTAAAGCTGCCAGCTGTGGTTTTCAGGCTACAGACGTCTGCTTTACCCTAGCTGGCTATCAAAAATGGGGGGACTCAAAGTCATTTTTTTTTTAACTATTTTTTAAATAGAAAAAATTAATGGGCTTCCCTGTATTTTGATTGCCAACCAAGGTAACGACAGGCAGATGGGGGTGGCAACCCATAGCTGTCTGCTTTATCTGCGCTGAGAATCAAAAATATGTCATATTTTTTAAAGATTTATTTTTACAGCACTGTGATGTCCAGCAATCAAAATACAGGGAAGCCCATTTTGTTTTTAGTTATTTAAATAAATAATTAAAAAAAATATATATGGGCTCCCGCTGCATTTTTTGTATTGCTAGCTAAGTGTAATCCAAGCAGCTACTGGCTGCTAACCCCCACTGCTTGGTGTTACCTTCACTGGCAATGGAAAATCCAGGGAAGCATTTTTTAATTTTTTGGCCAAAAAACTACAAAAAAAGGACGTGAGCTTCGCCATATTTTTGTATGCTAGCCAGGTATAGCAGGCAGGTGCTGGAAGAGTTGGATACAGCGCCAGAAGATGGCGCTTCTATGAAAGTGCCATTTTCTGAGGCGGCTGCAGACTGCAATTCGCAGCAGTGGGACCCAGAAAGCTCAGGCCAACCTGTGCTGCGTATTCCAATCCCCAGCTGCCTAGATGTACCTGGCTGGACACAAAAATAGAGCGAAGCCTACGTCATTTGTTTTCTAATTATTTCATGAAATTCATGAAATAATAAAAAAAGGGCTTCCCTTTATTTTTGGTTCACAGCCGGGTACATATAGGCAACTGGGGGTTGGGGGCAGCCGTACCTGCCTGCTGTACCTGGCTAGCATACAAAAATATGGCGAAGCCCACATAATTTTTTCAGCAAAAAACTTCTGCATACAGTCCTGGATGGAGTATGCTTAGTATGCTGAGCCTTGTAGTTCTGCAGCTGCTGTGTGTCTGTATGGAGAAGAGCAGACAGCAGCTGCAGAACTACAAGGCTCAGCATACTCCATCCAGGACTGTATGCAGACGTTTTTTGCCCACCAAAAAAATGACGTGGGCTTCGCCATATTTTTGTATGCTAGCCAGGTACAGCAGCCAGCCACGGGCTGCCTCCAACCCCCAGTTGCCTATTTGTACCCGGCTGGGAACCAAAAATATAGGGAAGCCCTTTTTTTTAAATTATTTCACTTATTTCATGAAATAATTAAAAAACAAATGACGTGGGCTTCGCCCCATTTTTGTGTCCAGCCGGGTACAACTAGGCAGCTGGGGATTGGAATCCGCAGCACAGGTTAGCCCGAGGTTTCTGGGCGCCTCTGCTGCGAATTTCAGTCCGCAGCCGTCCCAGAAAATGGCGCTCTCATAGAAGCGCCATCATCTGGCGCTGTATCCAACTCTTCCAACAGCCCTGGAGCCGGGTGGCTTGTTGGGTAATCATGAGTTAATACTGGCTTTGTTTTACTAGCCAGTATTAAGCCAGAGATTCTTAATGTCAGGCACGTTTGACCCGGCCATTAAGAATCTCCAATAAAGGGTTAAAAAAAAGACACCACACAGAGAAAAAATACTTTAATAGAAATAAATACACAGACACATTAGAGACTCCATCTTTATTACCCCCTGTCAGCCCTCCACGATCCATGGTCTTCTGTCTTTCTCGTTCAACAGATGCAGCTCTGCTCCATCACTGCTGCATAGGGGAAGACGCTGCTTCCCGTGGAGCATTCACTCCGTGAAAGCTGCACGAGAAGCAGCGTGCAGCCTTCACTCCGTGAGTGATCAGTGCTGCTGGCTGTCAGCGGTAACGCTGACAGACGCGTTACCATAGCAACGGTGCTCTCTGAGCCGCGGTTAGCGGTGACGTCACCGCTAACTGCGTTGCTATGGCAACGGTGATCTCCGTTAATGACCGGCTGTGTCAGCCGGTCCCTAACGGAACGGGGAATCGACCGTGTGCTAGAGCATGTCGCCGGTACATGGCAATACACAAATGTGCACCGTGTACCGGAGAGATGCACTCGCAGGTCCTACATGACGCGTCACAGTCATGTGACCAGTCTGTAGCCAATGAGATAATAGGCGCATGACTGGTCACATGGCTATTTTGACGTCACGATAGGTCCTGCATCACTGCTTGCAATGCCGGTCACCGGGAGGATTCAGCGATCATCGGATGGAATAGCGGCAGGAGACAGAGTGCAGGAGGGATCGCGGGGACCGGTAAGTGTTATGGCAATGTTTATTAACTGTTTGTGTACATTTATCATGCATTTTTATGTGTTTGTGATTGCCTCCCATTATAGCCTATTGGTTCGAGTTCGGTTCGTCGAACGTTCGACGAGCCGATCTCGAACGGGACCCCCGTTCGGCGAACCGACCTTGAGCCGAACCGCGACCGGTTCGCTCATCTCTAATCAAGTGATGCCAGTCAAGTGGGGTGTGTGTGGCCCAATTAGTGGAAATGAGGGAGACTGTGGTTGGAGTCCCCTCGCTGTGTTTGTAAAAGAACCATGATGAACAAGTCATGGCTCTCAGAGGACTTTTCTTCCCCTGGGTCATCCAGGGGAGGCGAAAGGCACGCGTATTTTTGAGAGTGCTTCATGCAAAGCATCTGTTTCATTTTGAAAAGGGGGATCAAGTGATGCCAGTCAAGTGGGGTGTGTGTGGCCCAATTAGTGGAAATGAGGGAGACTGTGGTTGGAGTCCCCTTGCTGTGTTTGTAAAAGAACCAAGATGAACAAGTCATGGCTCTCAGAGGACTTTTCTTCCCCTGGGTCATCCAGGGGAGGCGAAAGGCACGCGTATTTTTGAGAGTGCTTCATGCAAAGCATCTATTTCATTTTGAAAAGGGGGATCAAGTGATGCCAGTCAAGTGGGGTGTGTGTGGCCCAATTAGTGGAAACGAGGGAGACTGTGGTTGGAGTCCCCTCGCTGTGTTTTACATGATTTTCGAAGGGCATGACATGCCTAAGAGGTTGAGTTTCATCATCTGCAACTTGTTGGCAACAGAAAGGCTGCCTTTACACCCTTTTGAGTCCGAGGATTTTCGAGACCTTATGCCCATTGCAGTGCCCCAAGAGCCGATGGCCAGTCGTCACTCCTTCTCCAAGAAAGGCGTGCCCGCGCTACCACAGCAGGTCGCACACAACCTCACCGATTCCTTGAGAAACTCTGTGTGTGACAGGGTGCATTTCACCACAGATACGTGGACCAGTAAGCATGGACAGGGGAGTTACATGTTGCTGACTGGGCACTGGGTAACTATGGTGAGAGATGGAGAAGGGTTTGCTGTACAAGTCTTGCCGTCCCCACGACTTGTGTGTCAATCCTTCCTCTGTATGTACAAGTTCCTCCACTGCTTCTGCTTCCTCAACCTCGTGTGGGTCCTCCACCTCGGCCCAAACCCCGTGTGGTCAGGCCACCCTTCTTTGTAACTGCGCCCAAGGAATCCCACACACCTCCTTACTATGCTGGCAGCAGAGCTCAAGGCCATCAGGCGGTCAAATGTTTACATTGAAATGTAGGGGAAATGTGAGACACCGCTGAGGAATTGTGGACGGTTAGCTCTGGAGAGTGAGACCGAGTTTCATCAATGGTTGTCTACACTCAACCAGCCGTCAGGGAAGGTCGGGTGCGACAATGATGCAAACCAGTCTGCGACCCTTCTTCAGGGCAATGTGACACACGTGCCTTGTATGGCTCACGTGTTGAACCTGGTTGTCCAGCAATTTTTAAAACACTATCCCGGCCTACATGGCCTTATGCAGAGGGCACGGTGTAACGCCTGCCTGGATCGACACACTCAGATAGGCTGTAAAGGATAGTCTAGAGGCAAGCCACTCACCAAGCTGGACACCCAGAACCCTGAAACCCTTTAACCCCTATACAGTGATTTGGAATTATACAGGGCCCAAGTTGATCAATACCTGTGGAACGCTGCAGTTCCAGAGAATAGTAGTCATGCAGGGTCAAAAACATTAAGTGAGGAAGAGGAACAGAATGGGATGGCCAGGACTTAATCAGAAAACAAGCAGAGGTGAAATGCGGATCGGCCAACGAGGTACATAAACAGCAAGCAGGAAAAGTAGTCAGGTAACAAGCACACAAACTCATAAAACTGAACTGGGGGTAACAGTAACAAGAGGTTCATAGCTTTGTCTGGCAGTGGTCTGCAGGCAGGAGGGGCCTAAAAAAGGGTGTGGTGTCTTCCCATTGGTTGTAGCTGAATGATGGTACTTCATCTGTGAGATACCCACCACCTACATTCAGCCTGTGGTTCTGTATCTGTCAAGGTAACGCAACCCAGTGGGTGATCTTAACCTGCGTCGACCTGCTCCGCAGGCATCGACTCCTTTCCCATCATCAGCACTATGCACGAAAGGAACACGTTGTCACCTGGCGACCGGAGTACAAATTGATTGAGTGGAGTACGTTGGTGACTTAACAGCCGTGTGCGGCAATGATACAAACCTGTCTGCGGCTCTTCGTCAGGGCAATGTGACACACGTGCCTTGTATGGCTCACGTGTTGAATCTGATTCTCCAGCAATTTTTAAAATACCATCCCGGCCTACATGGCCTTGTACAGCGGGCACGCTGCTATGTGCTCACTTTCATCCTTCGCACCCAGCAGCTCAACAACTTTCATCGCTCCGGAAGTCTTAGGGTCTGGCGGTTAAACGCCGGAAATGCGATGTTCCGACACGCAGGAATTGGAATCTGCACATGTTGCAGCGTGTGTGGCAGCGCCGCAGAGCCCTGCTAAAATACGGTATGACGTATACCCTGGGCTAACTTGATCCAGAGGTGGTGCAGATCACGCTGCTGGAGTGGTGTCAGATCAAGGACCTATGCACCCTTCTACACAGTTTACAAATGTCGACGAAGATGTTTAGCACTGGCGATGCCATTCTCAGCGTGACAATTCTGGTCATCTACAAGATGGAGCACACTGTAAGCATTATTCGGAGTCAGGTGTTGGTCCAAGAGAAAGGTGAGGAAGTACAGGAGGAGTCATATGCAGAAGGGATAATAAGATCTACAAGGTCCATACAGGGAGCGGCACCTAGGCGGCAGTTATGGTGGGGGATAGGGATTAACAAGGGCGCATAGTATCAGCAAAAATTGTTGAGGAAGGTGCAGGAGCCCATGAAGAAATGGAGGACGAACTTGCGATGGGCATGGAAGACTCAGCAGATGAGTGAGAGCTTGCTCACATTTCGGTTGTGCGAGGTTGGGGGGAGAGGGCAGAGGAAGGAGGCACGATTCTCACCTCTCTGCCACCAACACATCAAGGACTTGGTCCTCCTGGATGCACAAGACACATGAGCGCCTTCTTGCTGCACTACCTACAACATGACCCTCGGATTGTACGAATTCGAAGTAATGCTAACTACTGGGTTGCCACACTGTTAGATCCCCGGTACAAGACAAAATGTGGCGAAATAATTCCTGCCATAGAAAGGGACGCACGTATACAGAAGTATCTGCAGAAGGTGCTACGATTCTTAGATCTACTTTTCCAGTAAACACCAGTGCTGCACAGAGTGAATCTCAACGCTTTCTCATGGATAGGAGGAAATGCTTTTACTTGTCCACATCTGAGGGACCGAGGGCTGGCTGCTGTGCTGAGATGGCATTGAGTACGGTGTCCCTGCAGAGTTGCACTTTTGGTCATATACCAAATGAGTTGAAAAAGGACAAATGCTCGTGGAAAGGGGAACAGGTGTGTTGGAAAGGGGATAAAAGTTTTTGTCCGTGGGTTTGTTGGTTAAGCAAAAGTAACATTTGATGAAGAAACACCATCTGTTACGGTGGGACTGGCAGATTTGGATAAGGTGGTATATACTATGTTACCGCTATATAACGAAAATTAATAAGAAAAGAAAGAGAAAGGTATATATCCCCATCAGCAGTCAATGTCCACCGTGCTCCCAGATGGAAAAGGAGAGGTTGGCAACTGGAAGGTTAGGTGGAGGATACAGATCTGTGTGGCTATGACACTAATAGTTGCCTGAACCGAGTTAGACGCCACTCGGATCTTGAGACTGGGAGCCCTGTTAGCGTCACAGGGTCCACACGCCCACCCAGCCCAGGAACTCCCTGTTAACATCACAGGGGCCATTCAGTACGCTGACTGTGTGCATTGGGGCCACACCTGTGGACAGCAGGTGCATCAGCAGCAGCAGGTCTGTTAATGCCACTGGGCTGCACAAGCAGGACTTGTAGTACAGGAGCTGGTCTTAACCGTTCTGCGTTACCAACTGTGGTGGCGTCCTGCATCGACGCCCTATCCCTGCCTACCTCTGGCCAAAAGCCGCAATGGGTTCAACACATGGAGGTGTGCTCTTTCGGAGCATAATAGAAGACTGCGCACCTCCTTGTTGGCTTCAGCCCATTTTATAACCTGGGTCCGCCCCAAACCAGGGTGGACCACAATGCCCCTCCTGGAGACAAAAGCAGAGTGACACGTCATGAGTGGCATAACTAGCGTCCTATTTGGAACCGCAACTTCAATAATGGCCTCATGGCTGCCACGACACAAACACCTCACCAGTCATCGTCTGACCATCAATAATGAGGTGACAAGTCATAGGGGCGGGCCTCTGCAAGCCATTTGGGAGTGGCCTGGCCACATCGTCAGGACACCTGATGCCCTGTGGTCTATATGGGCCCCCCCACATCAGGGGCAGGGCCAAAGAGTTCATTACTGGACCTAGTCTCTGATGCAGTAAGTGCCTGAGCATGGTCAGTTGCATGAAATAGAGTCTCTGAAAAAAAGACTATCAGCTTTAGCATGGTGTCTAGGCACAAAACAGGACTTAGACCTGGCACGGAATGCAAGTACCTGTGCAAAGAGGCTTTTCGCACTAAGTGTGGGAGCATGCGCTGTATCCCGAAATGAAGACTTAGCCTCAGGAATGGCACAGTCAGGCTGAGCATACTCACTAGGCGAAACACTGTAGTTAGGATGCAGCTGGGGAAAATCGGCACACGCATGCGCACTAGCTGCCTCTCCACACTTACACGTGGAGGAGAAATTGCTCTTCGGGTGTGAACTTGGAGATGCTGTCTATGAAAAGAAGGAAAAGCTAAAGGAATCCTCACTTTCTATCCCTCCGAATTATCAAATGCAGCAATGAATTCCCTGAGTTTGCTATAACATTAGCGTAGCAAAATGTGCATGAGGGTGTCATGCAGAGGTGCTAGAAATAGCTTGGCACCAGTGGGGCACTAATGAAATACAACAGCCAGTTCTATGATGCCACTAAATGGCAGTATTTTTTGCTATCATTATAGCTTATTAAAAACAGAGTAGGAGGGTGTCCTGCACAGGTGCTAGAAATAGCTTGGCACCAGTGGGACAATAATGAAATACAACATCCAGTTCTATGATGCCACTAAATGGCAGTATTTTTTGCTATCATTATAGCTTATTAAAAACAGAGTAGGAGGGTGTCCTGCACAGGTGCTAGAAATAGCTTGGCACCAGTGGGACAATAATGAAATACAACATCCAGTTCTATGATGCCACTAAATGGCAGTATTTTTTGCTATCATTATAGCTTATTAAAAACAGAGCAGGAGGGAGTCCTGCACAGGTGCTAGAAATAGCTTGGCACCAGTGGGACAATAATGAAATACAACAGCCAGTTCTATGATGCCACTAAATGGCAGTGTTTTTTTCTATCATTATAGCTTATTAAAAACAGAGCAGGAGGGTGTCCTGCACAGGTGCTAGAAATAGCTTGGCACCAGTGGGACAATAATGAAATACAACATCCAGTTCTATGATGCCACTAAATGGCAGTATTTTTTGCTATCATTATAGCTTATTAAAAACAGAGCAGGAGGGTGTCCTGCAGAGGTGCTAGAAATAGCTTGGCACCAGTGGGACAATAATGAAATACAACAGCCAGTTCTATCATGCCACTAAATGGCGGTATTTTTTGCTATCATTATAGCTTATTAAAAACACAGCAGGAGGGTGTCCTGCACAGGTGCTAGAAATAGCTTGCCACCAGTGGGACCATAATGAAATACAACAGCCAGTTCTATGATGCCACTAAATGGCAGTATTTTTTGCTATCATTATAGCTTATTAAAAACACAGCAGGAGGGTGTCCTGCACAGGTGCTAGAAATAGCTTGGCACCAGTGGGACAATAATGAAATACAACATCCAGTTCTATGATGCCAGTAAATGGCAGTATTTTTTGCTATCATTATAGCTTATTAAAAACAGAGCAGGAGGGTGTCCTGCACAGGTGCTAGAAATAGCTTGGCACCAGTGGGACAATAATGAAATACAACGTCCAGTTCTATGATGCCACTAAATGGAAGTATTTTTTGCTATCATTATAGCTTATTAAAAACAGAGCAGGAGGGTGTCCTGCACAAGTGCTAGAAATAGCTTGGCACCTGTGGGACAATAATGAAATACAACATCCAGTTCTATGATGCCACTAAATGGCAGTATTTTTTGCTATCATTATAGCTTATTAAAAACAGAGCAGGAGGGTGTCCTGCACAGGTGCTAGAAATAGCTTGGCACCTGTGGGACAATAATGAAATACAACATCCAGTTCTATGATGCCACTAAATTGCAGTATTTTTTGCTATCATTATAGTTTATTAAAAACAGAGCAGGAGGGTGTCCTGCACAGGTGCTAGAAATAGCTTGGCACCAGTGGGACAATAATGAAATACAACATCCAGTTCTATGATGCCACTAAATGGCAGTATTTTTTGCTATCATTATAGCTTATTAAAAACAGAGCAGGAGGGTGTCCTGCACAGGTGCTAGAAATAGCTTGGCACCAGTGGGACAATAATGAAATACAACATCCAGTTCTATGATGCCACTAAATGGCAGTATTTTTTGCTATCATTATAGCTTATTAAAAACAGAGCAGGAGGGTGTCATGCAGAGGTGCTGCACATAGATTTGCACCAGTGGGGCACTAATGGAGTACAACAGCCACTTCTTGTATGCCACTAAGTTTACTCAATTTTTGGTATTATAATGTCTTAGTAACAATGAGTTTGGGACAATACAGAAGTCCATCAGCCACGTTTAGGATGCCACTAAGTTCACTCAGTGTTTGCTAGTATAATGGCTTATTAACAATGAGTTTGAGTGGGCAATGCAAGCAGACGTGCTGCAAATATCTTTGCACTAGTGGGACAATACAGAAGTCCAACAGCCACGTTTAGGATGCCACTAAGTTCACTCAGTGTTTGCTAGTATAATGGCTTAGTAACAATGAGTTTGAGTGTGCAATGCAGGCAGACGTGCTGCAAATATCTTTGCTCTAGTGGACAATACAGAAGTCCAACAGCCACGTTTAGGATGCCACTAAGTTCACTCAGTGTTTGCTAGTATAATGGCTTAGTAACAATGAGTTTGAGTGTGCAATGCAGGCAGACATGCTGCAAATATCTTTGCTCTAGTGGGACAATACAGAAGTTCAACAGCCACGTTTAGGATGCCACTAAGTTCACTCAGTGTTTGCTAGTATAATGGCTTAGTAACAATGAGTTTAAGTGTGCAATGCAGGCAGACGTGCTGCAAATATCTTTGCACTAGTGGGACAATACAGAAGTCCAACAGCCACGTTTCGGATGCCACTAAGTTCACTCAGTGTTGGCTAGTATAATGGCTTAGTAACAATGAGTTTGAGTGTGCAAAGGGCAGGAGGGTACAGTGCCAGGGTTGTGGGTCTCTGGGTAGAGGAAAGGAAGTCTGTCTTTCTATCCCTCCTAATGGGGAAATGCAGCGAGGAAATCCCTGACCTTAGCTACACAGACGCTGTCATCTTGTGTAGCTGTTAAACTCTGTTTTCACGGACCTGTCACCTCTGGCTCTGACCCTGCCGGTATTAGCCCTTAAAAGACTGATAGAAAGTGCTATCCCTATGCTGTACAGCGCTGTGTATAGAGCGTACACAGCAGTATCGGAGCTAGGTGCTGCGCCAGCGCTGACTGACACCAAGGACGCAGAAGGCAGATAATGGCGTGCTGGAGGAAAATGTCCGTTTTTATAATGCAGGGACATGTGACATGGACATCCTATCACACATGCCGTTGCTTCTCTGGCTAAAAGTCCACTTAGCTCTGTGTGTGTCTGGGATTGGCTGACATGCTGGCCCGCCCCACTACACGCACGCGCTTAGGGAAGGAAGACAAGGAAAAAAAAAAAAAAATGGCGATCGCCATTATCCATACAGCAGTGATCTGAATGCGGTGTTCCCGCACACTATACACTGAAATTTCATAATAGTGTGAGTCACAGAGTGACTTACACCATTACAGCGGAAAGCCAGCTAGTAATTAGCTGGTCTTTTTGCTGCTAGAACCGTTCTCGAACGTATCTAGAACTATCCAGCTTTAGCAAAAAGCTCGAGTTCTAATTCTATCTAGAACAGCCCCCAAAATCACTCGAGCCGCGAACTGGAGAACCTCGAACCGCGAACCGCGCTCAACTCTATTCCTGAGTTGTCGCCGGATCTGGTTCAACACCCAGAATCCTGGGCCTGGGCCGGCACTTGGGTATGTGTGAAGCCATGCGGACCAGACTTTTAGGGGTACTTTGCACACTACGACATTGCAGGTGTGATGTCGGTGGGGTCAAATCAAAAGTGACGCACATCCGGCGACGCTGTCGACATCGGAGTATGTGAATCGTTTTTACTATGATTAACGAGCGCAAAAGCGGCAAAATCGTATGATCGGTGTAGCGTCGGTCATTTCCATAATTTCGGAAGGACCGATATTACGATGTTGTTCCTCGTTCCTGCGGCACCACACATCACTGTGTGTGAAGCCGCAGGAGCGAGGAAAATCACCTTACCTGCGTCCCGGCTGCAATGAGGAAGGAAGGAGGTGGGCGGGATGTTTACGTCCCGCTCATCTCCGCCCCCTGCTTCTATTGGCCGCCTGCCGTGTGATGTCACTGTGACGCCGCACGACGCGCCCCCTTAGGAAGGAAGCGGTTTGCCGGCCAGAGCGACGTCGCAGGGCAGCTAAGTGCTTGTGAAGCTGCCATAGCGATAATTTTCGCTACGGCAGCTATCACAAGATATCGCAGCTGCGATGGGGGCGGGGACTATCACACTCGGCATCGCTACCATCGGCTTGCGATGTCGTAGTGTGCAAAGTACCCCTTACAGTCTGTGTTCGCCCATCACTATTACGGAAGTATCTAAAAGAGTGTTCTTGCCAATTTTAATTGCTTCCTCAAAATTATGCAAACACTTTTATAGGTATTGCTAGTTAGTAGTGCCTGGCCTGCTGTCAATTTTCTCGGCGACTAGCTAAAAATTTACTCTTGGCAATTTGAATTGCCTGCTCAAAGTTCTGCAGTGAAACACATTTATAGGTATTGTTAGTTAACAGTGCCTGGCCTGCTGAAATTTTCTAGGCAACTAGCTAAAAAGTTGTTCTTAGCAGTTTTAATTTCCTGCTCAAAATTCCGCAGTGAAACACATTTATAGGTATTGTTATCAGTGCCTGCTGAAAATTTGCTATTGAACAAGCTAAAAAGGTCTTCTTGGCTCTTTTCTTTGTCTGCTCCAAATTACGCAGTGAACCACATTTGTAGGTAGTGGTACTTTTTAGTGCCTTCACAATATTGCCAACTCAGGCAGGAAATAAATAATTATTTATCTTTTCTGTCAGGTGTCTGACAGGTGTGGGCTTAGGTTTGTGAATCATCTTTGAAAGGGGAAGAGTATATCAACAATGAGTGGTAAATCATGACGAGGTTGTCATGAAAAGGGGAATAGGTGGCGTGTTGGAGGTGTATGTTTGGGAAGTTCTGTTAGTCAAAAATCGAATGAGCAAACACCGGCTCATCCTATCCCTAGAGAAATGAGAACAACTTCCATTACTGAACAGCCTACTACACTAGATTTCTTTAGCACATTGCTTCAACTTCAAAATGAGGCTGATAAACAGCAGGTGCTAGAGTGGATGACAAGCGTTGCATCAAGTGGCCCCTTCTCCTCTTTCTGCACCTCAACATCATGAACAGTTCATTCCTCAGAGGTGCCACCCCAATTACACTTGTTTGCACCTGCGTCACAAATCACCAAGCGACAAACTGACTATGGGAAACCACACATGGGTCTCAAGAGCTATTCACGCATTCTATCCCATGGGCATCACAGGTCTGCTCCAAAGATTCCCAGACTGAAGAGGAGGAAAGCATCTTTGTGAGTTGGATCCTGGGCCGAACAAAGTAGGGTCCCAGCAGGATCCCAACCTTCATCAACTGACGTTAACCCCCGGGAGTGGAGGTGATGATGAGACTCAGATTCCTGAGGTGCACACATACTGTGCTGTGATGTCAGATCAAGAAGAGAAGAAGGGGAACAACATAGAGCATGACGATGAAGTTGGAGATCCCACTTAATGTGACCCCATAAGCACGCAGCTAAGTAACTCACCAGATGAGGAAGAGGAGGAATGTGAAGATGGTACTGTGGTGATTACTGCATTAACACATAGTGATGCAACCATGAGTGGCACTGCATCCTAAGCGACAACTCTAGATGTTGCCAGCAGTGGTTACGAATCTGCAGTTCGCAGGAAGGTTTGCCTGTCTTGGGCCTTTTTTGAGACCACAAAAGATGACCCAACTTTCATTCTCTGCCAATGTTGTAAATAACGACTCATTAGAGGCAAAAATTCAAATAATTTGACTACTACATGCATGAACAGGCAAATGCGCAACCATTATGAATTACTGTGGGAATCTCAGTATCCTAAAATGTGAACTACCGGATCTACCTAACCACCGTTCACCAAATCAACCTCGTCTGCTGCTTCTTCCTCCCCCTGTGTCACAGTCAAAGCTATTCTAACACAGGTCTCTGACTACAGATCCTTCTCTTATTTACCCGCTACAACCTCCCTCACAGTCCACCCGTTGGTCGTGTACACCTTACTCCACCCTCTCTCAGCACAGAAGCCAGCCCTCAGTCCCGCAGTGTTGGTCACGTAAAAAGACCATTTCATCCCACACATGGCAAAGTGAAGTGCTTGAACTTCACCATATTGAAACTGTTGGCCTCAGAAATGCTGTCTTTCCGCCTGATGGTTACAGACGAGTTCCAAAAATTGATGTCTGTTGCAGTCCCCCAGTACCAGTTGTCCAGTTGTCATTACTTCTCTAATAAAACTGTGCCTGCACTACACTATCATGTCCTTTTCCTTGGAAAACTGTGTCTCTCGGGGTGCATTTCACCACCGACACCTAGACAAGCAAGCATGGCCAGGGACGTTACATCTTACTTACTGGAGGCTGGGTTACTCTGGTGGCTGCGGGAGCATGTGGGGGTTGCTTCCTAAGTTTTGAAATCTCCAAGGCTTGTGTGAAAAACCTCTGGATCTACCACTTCCTCTTCTGCTTCCTCCACCTCCTCTGGAGCCTCCACTTGTGCTCTCAACCCCTCCCTTAATTTAAAACGTGTTATAACAGTGCAGAGAGAATTACCCCACCTCCATACAGCTCAGCCAAGACTCAACGCAATCTGGCAGTGCTGAAATTAATATGCATTGGAGAATGCAGTAACACAGCTGCAGAGTTATGGACCGCTATCCGGGCCGAGTATGATTAAAGGCAGTCTCCACTGATCCTGGAGCCAGGGAAGGGCGTGTGTGACAATGGAGCAGCCCTATGCCTGGGTGACATCACATATGTGCCATGAATGGCACATGTCCTGAACCTGGTTGTACAGAAATTTCTAGCCCACTATCTCGGGCTAGATGCGCTGCTGCAGAAGGCACAGTCAGTGTGTGCTCACTTCCGCTGTTCGCACCCTGCAGCTAATCAACTTGTTCGCTACAAAGGACTTTCAGCCTACCGGTTAACTGGTTGATATGTGATGTGCTGACATGGTGGAATTGCACCCTTCACATGTTGCAGTGACTATAGCAGCAGCAGCAAGCCCTGGTGCACTATGCCATGACGAATAATTTTAGAGAACACAGTACGGATGTGGGTCAAATCACGATTGCGGAGTGGGCACAGATGAAGGACTTTTGCACCCTCCTGCCCAGTTTCAAAATGGCTACAAAGAGAGTTAGCACTGACAATGCTTGTCATGTCCCCACTGAAGTCCACTCCTGCGACTTTTGCTCCGTTCGCCAGGTGACACCGTGTTCCCACCATGGATAGTGCTGGTGATGGGAGAGGAGTCGGTGCCCGTGGCTCTACTGAGCACAGGCTCCGCTCATCCACTAGGCTGGGTTTCCCTGGAACCTGCAGTACCATTGGCTGTGTGTGGCGTGTGTCTTCCAGCTGAAGTTAACAGAGAGTAATAATGGAGAAGGGGTCTTATGCCGCGCTTTTCACCAGGCACAAGGACGAGAAGATATTCAATGTTCCTTTATTGTAGCTTGAGTCTGCGCATTTCAGGAGCTCTGCTCCCTTCATCAGGACATAAAGCACAAAAATAACATATCTGCTGCTGATTCACAGGTCACAGCATAAATACAAGACAAGGAGAAAAAAAAGGACATAAGAAATGCCCCCAAAATAAAAAAATCGGCAGGCTGTAATGACGCATATAACAGGAAAACATTAAAAAACACCAAAAGAGAAAGGATTTCATGAAAAAAAGATAGGCATTCCTATAAAAACATGTTACAAATTGATAAAAACGGAATATTATTGGTTAAATTTAAAAGGAAGTGTATAAAATATATATAATTAATTAAAATAATTGATTTAGTGATTAGCTGAATCTTTATTGTATTAGAACCGGTTATCCTATACGGTTAATGTGCATTGATAGGGGTATGGAGAGCCCTAACTGTCTGTACCACCCGGGAATTAGACACTGGTTTGTGCCGCTTTTCAGCTGTCATAGACTCTAAATACATGAACAAAAATGTATGAAAATGTTTGTTATTATGTTTATTAAACAATTTAGTGAGAGTAATTGCTTTTATATGAAAGTATCTAATAAACAAAAGGGGAAGATATAATGTATACTATAAGAGGAAGAAGTCGGGAAGAAGTGGTTCATTTTACATCGCAGTGTGGAAGCAGGTGGCAGAGTACCCGTACTAAGTCAGCCCCCGTGAACTGCGGCTGAACTGGAGGTTAGTTGAGGTCAAATTCATTGATAAAAAACGAAGTTCACAGAGTTAATAGAATTCTGAGCTCAGGGACGGTGATGGTTACTTGCCATAAGTGAATTTAGTATAGAACTAACAATCCAACCAAGTTTTAACTGGTCAGAATGGTAGTGCATTTATAAAGAAATTAGCAAGTATTTTTCAGGAATTTGGGGTTCACAGTTGTGAATGCCACACTAACATGTAAATCCACAATATTTTTTAAAGAGGGAAAATCAGAACCTTCTTTAAAATATATAGAGGGGCACTCAAATCTATATAATAAATATAATATAAATATATAACCTATATAACGTTGTATATCAAGAAAAACAAAAAAAGGAAAAAGGCAACCATGAGATCTATAAAGGAATCGACCGAATTGGTATATAAAAATAGTGGACACATAAATAAATTTAACGATAAAAATAATTTCTATTAAAACCTCAATTATATAAAATAGTCAATTTAAAGGTGAAGCGAATTAAGAGCTTGTGAGCGGGTCACCTTAATGAAACAGGTCGGTGACCTCATTGAGACCTACTTGCTTCAAGGTGTTTAGCTTGAAGATCCAGTAGGTCTCTTTTCTGTTCAGGACTTCAACCCAATTGTGAATTTGAAGGGGAATATGGTCAATAGGGGTGACTTTCATTCTGGCATTTTTCCCATGTTCAATTGTAGTGTGTCTCGATAACCCATGTAGCATAAAACCAATTTTAATGTTATGCCTGTGGGAATTGATCCTGTTATGGAGTTCCTATATTGTTCTCCCAACATATAATTTGCCACACTCACATTCTATTAAATAGATGATAAAAGACGATTGACAAGTGAGGTGGACATTAATGAGAAAAGACTCCTCTCCCATGGAGGATTTGAAATTGTATCTATTGTGTGTAATAGATCTACAACACAGGCAATTCTTTCTGAAACATTTGAAGGAACCTGCCATCATACCAGAGTTCATGATATGTTATTTTTGTGCTTTATGTCCTGATGAAGTGAGCAGAGCTCCTGAAACACGTAGACTCAAGCTACAATAAAGGAACATTGAATATCTTCTCGTCCTTGTGCCTGGTGAATAGCGCGGCATAAAACCCCTTCTCCATTATTACTCTCTGTTATCTACCATGGGGGCTGCAGCAGAATTCACCTAAATACCACATGCTTATATAGGAGTTGTGACTGGCACAACTCTTTGAGGTGAGTGCAAATCTTCCACTTCTCTTGGTATACACCGGGTAAGACCCTATTGCGCTTTCTATTTCCACAGTTTTTTCTAACCTAGTACTTCCAAGGAGCCCAGCTCCTGACCTCCTCTCTATTTTACCTCCAACGCTACACTCCCCTGCTCCTGACACTCCTGAGCTCCCCTTAACCAACCCCCCAAGTTAAACCCTATTCTACTCAGGCCGTCCACTGGTGTGTCTGGTGGGTGTGGTGCAGAGTGTTCCTGGTTTTGGCAACAACATTGGTTAGGGACCCGTAACCAAGGAGGAGGTGGATATTGCACAGAAGGGCAGATTGCACAATGCCCTGTGACGACCTGATAGGCCAGGGTGTCACATTCCCCCTTGGTTAAATGTAGCTTGTCCCCAAGCTACAGGACATCAGAGGTTTTTTGTCTTTTTTTTTTTTTTTTTTAAACTGTGGAAAATAGAAAAAGAACATTTTTATTTACACAGGTTCATCCCACAAAAGGGAGGCTTGTTACTTAATGGTTACTTAACACCTTATGAGTTCATCTTCCCAAGGTTGGAACGCTACTGGTTTCAGTAGTAGCGGAGGCTCAACCTGTTCTGTTGCAGCCTCTTCCTACCACAGTCCAGTCCCAATGTCCCGGATCCCATTAAGCCGCCACCTAAACAACCTGATCCCCTGCAAACCTATGGTGGGTCCGTGACCAGGTTAAGGTCCCGGGTGTTGTAAAAGACGACTCTGGTGGGCACAGAAGGTGCAACTATTTACAACAACACAAGTTCGTGTTGGTCACAATCAGTCCTGTGACTGTGGTCCATTTTTACTATATATAATCAACAAAGTTCATGTACCGGGGTACACACTATAAAATCTTCTTGCAAATCAGGTAACTTCTTTTCATTCATTTAAACCTTGTGATTAAATGCTTATTTCCTAACAGTTTCTATATGAAAAATAATAAACTTAGAAAAATAACAAACGAAGGCACAGGTACCTAACACTTTCTGTTAAAACATTAAACTACTGGTATCTCTCACTGGGAGGCTGGTAGTTAACAGCGACGGCTGGCACAACCTGCTCGTTAACCATAGCAAGCCGCTTTACATCAAGGGCGTACCAGCCTCGTTCCCTCCAATGCCGAGTGCAACCAACTACCTCTCCTGGCTCCAGATTACGGCCTGGGTGGTCTCTCGGGAGGTGTTGCTCTACATCTCTTCGAGCAACAAACACCTCCTCGGAGAGATCTGCTTCCCATAGGAAACGCCACCCTTTTTCGGGGTTAACCGCCTGACAAGGCTCCTACGCCATGGCCCTCTAACGCGGAAAGTGGCCTTCCTCAGGTGTTCCTTCTCCCTCTGTGCACGGGCAATTGCTTCCCGCTGCCTTTGGTCTGGAGTCATCATCTTTGGTTTCAATCGTGGGTGTTGTCGTTCCCAGTAGGGGGCATCCGCGTCCGGCCTCGGCTCCCTAGCTGGCTCTGGCTTCAGGTGCGCTCTTACAGCCCCAACAGCCGTTGGGATGCCGCGCGGCGGTGAAACCGGCAGCTCTACAGGCTCCAATTCCGCCATGGGTAACAGAGGAACTGACTGCTCCACAGCCGGGGTTGCAGAGTCCGGGTGCTCCGCCTCTGAGGATGGGCCCGGTGATGCGGCCGGGTCTGGTCTGGCCGGTGTCGGGGTGACCGCTGACGTGACCAGGTCGAGGGACGGAACCGGGGTTTCCGCAGCTGGGGCTTCACACAAAGGCACCGAAGGTTCTGCTGCCGGGGTAGAAGTGGGCAGCTTGGCATCTGCCGAGGACGGGGTGGCGGTTGTGTGCTCACCGGGAGTGGGGGTGGTCCGGATCCCACAGCCACTTTGGCCGGATTAGGGTAATGAACAGGGACTGGGTAACCGCTTATCCTCTCTTCACGTGGGATCTCTATCTCACAGGGTCACACTGCCATCGCCAGGCTCCTCATCTCTTCCCTCCAGTGATCGAAGATTAACAGGAACTGCGTCCGCATCCTCCTACACAGCTGCTCTGTCTCCTCCTCGATCCAGGTCGCAGTCCCGGGAACAGCACGTTCTGGTGACCAGCTCCGCTCCGCCATCTTGCCTCTGCGCTGTCCAGGAACGTTATGGCAGAGTCCTGGAGTCCCTGCTTTTCTTCCGCTGTAGTTACATTCCGGCACGCCCCCTCAGTTTTCACTCAGCACTCCTCTCGAGGCTGTGGCCCTCTGGGAACTTCCGGTTCCAGCCTCACGCTCAGGACGAATGAAAATCTGCTCAAACTTTCCGTATTTTAAACACATCATCCTTTCTAAAAGGTACATCGATGACCTGGTATTTATTTGGAACAACAGTGATAATAATATATAAGAGTTTGTTGAGTTTTTGGGGAATAACAATTGGGGTCTCACTTTCTCTTCAGTGATCCAGAAAGAACAAATAGATTTTTTAGCTCTGACCCTCGCACACCATAAAGGGGAAATCGTGACCAAAACATTTTTTAAAAAAGTAGACTGTAATGGTTATATTAATTTTTCAAGTGGCCACTATAAAAAATGGCTCACAAATATACTAAAGAATCAATATAAAAGGATTAGGAGGAATTGCACCTCTGATGAGGACTTCCATGAACAAACCGGCATCATGAAAAGCCGTTTTATTGAAAAGGAATACCCTTTGTCACTTATCAAGAAGCCGTATAGAGATTCTAAGCTGCTCAAACAAGCAGAGCTAATAAAACCAGGTATAAAACCTAACAAGACCAATGATAAGGATTTTACCTCCAATTTTCTTACCACTTATAGTAAAGATTGTGACCAAATAAGAGCGATTTTATCCAGACATTGAGGGATCCTCTTGAACGACCCTTTTTTAAAGGGTAACATTACTGATAAACCAGGTATTACCTTCAGAAGGGCTCCTAATTTAAAGAGCATTCTGGCCCCAAGTAGACCAAGAGCCCTTACAATATGAGTTAAAACACCCAACTCTGGTATGATGGCAGGTTCCTTCAAATGTTTCAGAAAGAATTGCCTGTGTTGTAGATCTATCTCACACAATAGATATAATTTCAAATCCTCCATGGGAGAGGAGTCTTTTCCCATTTAAGTCCACCTTACTTGTCAATCGTCTTTTATCATCTATTTAATAGAATGTTAGTGTGGCAAATTATATGTTGGGAGAACAGTACAGGAACTCCATAACAGGATCAATTCCCACAGGCATAACATTAAAATTGGTTTTATGCTACATGGGTTATCGAGACACACTACAATTGAACATGGGAAAAATGCCAGAATGAAAGTCACCCCTATTGACCATATTGCCCCTCAAATTCACAATCAGGTTGAAGTCCTGAACATAAAAGAGACCTGCTGGATCTACAAGCTCAACACCTTGAAGCCAGTAGGTCTCAATGAGGTCACCGACCTGTTTCATTAAGGTGACCTGCTCACAAGCTCTTAATTCGCTTCACCTTTAAATTGACTATTTTATATAATTGATGTTTTAATAGAAATAATTTTTATCGTTAAATTTATTTATGTGTCCACTATTTTTATATACCAATTTGGTCGATTCCTTTATAGATCTCATGGTTGCCTTTTTCGTTTTTTCCTTTTTCTTGATATACAATGTTATGTAGGTTACATATTTATATTATATTTATTATAAAGATGTGAGTGCCCCTCTATATATATTAAAGAAGGTTCTGATTTTCCCTCTTTAAAAAATATTGTGGAATTACATGTTAGTGTGGAGTTCAGAACTGTGAACCCCAAATTCCTGAAGAATACTTGCTAATTTCTTTATATATGCACTACCATTCTGACCGGTTAAAACTTGGTCGGACTGTTAGTTCTATACTAAATTCACTTATGGCAAGTAACCCTCGCCGTCCCTGAGCTCACAATTCTATTACCTCTGTGAACTCCATTTTTTATCAGTGAACTTGACCTCAACTAACCTCCAGTTCAGCCGCAGCTCACGGGGGCTGACTTAGTACGGGTACTCTGCCACCTGCTTCCACACTGCGATGTAAAATGAACCACTTCTTCCCGACTTCTTCCTCTTATAGTATACATTATATCTTCCCCTTTTGTTTATTAGATACTTTCATATAAAAGCAATTACTCTCACTAAATTGTTTAATAAACATAATAACAAACATTTTCATACATTTTTTTCATGTATCTAGAGTCTATGACAGCTGAAAAGCGGCACAGACCAGTGTCTAATTCCCGGGTGGTACGGACAGTTAGGGCTCTCCATACCCCTATCAATGCACATTAACCGTATAGGATAACCAGTTCTAGTACAATAAAGATTCTGATAATCCCTAAATTAATTAATTATATATATTTTTTATACACTTCCTTTTAAATTTAACCCATAATATTCCGTTTTTATCAATTTGTAACATGTTTTTGTAGGAATGCCTTTCTCTTTTGGTGTTGTTTAATGTTTTCCTGTTATATGCGTCATTACAGCCCGCCGATTTTTTTTATTTTGGGGGCATTTCTTATGTCCTTTTTTTCCTCCTTGTCTTGTATTTATGCTGCGACCTGTGAATCAGCAGCAGATATGTTATTTTTGTGCTTTATGTCCTGATAAAGGGAGCAGAGCTCCTGAAATGCGCAGACTCAAGCTACAATAAATAAACATTGAATATCTTCTCGTCCTTGTGCCTGGTGAATAGCATGGCATAAAACCCCTTCTCCATTATTACTCTCTGTTATCTACCATGGGGGCTGCAGCAGAATTCACCTAAATACCACATGCTTATATAGGAGTTGTGACTGGCACAACTCTTTGAGGTGAGTGCAAATCTTCCACTTCTCTCGGTATATACCAGGTAAGACCCTATTGCGCTTTCTATTTCCACAGTTTTTTCCAGCTGAAGTTACCATCATTCACCTGCAGCCAATGGGAAGACACCACACACTTCTTATTCCCCCTCCTGTCATGTGACCACTGTCAGAGATAGTTTGTATTCCTGTGCTTTTTATATTTTGATTCCTGTGCGCTGACCTTGCTTGTGTTCTGACTACCCTTCTGCCTGTCGTTTATGTACCTCGCTGCCCGATCCGGATTTGACCTCTGCTTCGTTTGCTGATTACATCCTTGCCTGCCGATTCTGTCCCTGTTCTGCTATTCCTGGTTTGACACTGCCTGACGACTACTCTCCAGGCTGCAGCCCTCCGAAGGTAGTGATCACCTTGGGCCCTGTGTAATACCAAATCCCTGTATAGGGGTTAAAGGGTTTCAGGGTTCTAGGGGTCCTGCTTGGTGAGTGGCTTCCCTTTAGCCTGTCCATTACAGCTCGTCTGAGTCTGTGGATCCAGGCAGGCATTACAATGCTGTCATCAGCATCACTATTCCGTGCATCTACAGTACATGCTGGAGCACCATTTGAATAGTCTGAGGGAGGAGGTGGGGGTCTCAGAGGAACAAGAGAAAGCAGAGGAGGATGAAAAAGGGATACCATTTCCTGTAAAGTCCGGACAGTTGTCTCACTGGCGAGTGTCACAGGAGGGTGTAGTCCATCGATGGAGGCGGGCTCAGGTTAACAGACAAACTGGTAGTGAAGGTGCTGAAGCCAAGGAACAAATAGAGGAGGAAGAGGTGATGGATGCAGAAAACTCTAGAGATGAAGATATTGATCCCATCTCTTTTGTCCATGGTTAGTGACAGAAAAAAAAGGAGGCAAACTTGAGGGTTACTCCGCCACCAACATAACATGGACTTGGACCGTATGGAAGCGTCCAACACATGAGCACCTTCTTGTTGCACTATCTGCAACATGATGTCCGTATCGTTAGTATTAAAAATAGGGCTGACTACTGGGTTGCCACTCTGTTAGATCCATGTCACAAGAGTTAATTTAGCAAGATACTTTCACCCCTCGAAAGGGAGGCACAGATGCTGGAGTATTGAAACAAGCTTGTACACCATCTTAACAGTAGTTTTCCACAAGACAGCAGTGAGGCACACAGCATGCATCGCAGTTATAGAATTCAAACCACGGGAACATCACGTAGTCAAAGAAAAAAACATTAGCAGCAGCAGTTCAAGTGCCAGAAGTAATTTCTGTGATTTTTGGGACACATTTCTTACACCATCGGATGCACCAGCACAACAGAGTAGAAATCTGACACATAGTGAACGACTGGAGGGGATGGTAGAGGAAAATCTAGAGTTCAATATCGATGCCATAAGGGGAGGCTTGGACCCTTTTGCATTTTGGTGTTCAAAAAAGGAAGCGTGGCCTGAGCTCTCCATTCATGCTTTGGAAGTTTTGGCCTACCACGCCGCCAGAGTTCTCTCACAACTAGAGTTGAGCGCGGTTCTAGGTTCGAGGTTCTCCAGTTCTAGGCTTGAGTGATTTTGGGGGCTGTTCGAGATCGAACTAGAACTCGAGCTTTTTGCAAAAGCTCGATAGTTCTAGATACGTTCGAGAACGGTTCTAGCAGCAAAAAGCAGGGCTTTTTACAGCTACAGTGTGCAGCAGCCATCGCTGGCAGCATGCCAGAAGCTGGTAACCAAGATAAACATCGGGTATCCAACCAAAGCGCTTTGGTTAGTAACCCGATGTTTATCCTAGTTACGTGCAGGAAGCCCACACATCCCCACTCAGCTCGCTCCGCCCCCTCCTGCCCGCGGCATGTACACATACATACACACACACACACACACATGGTCCCGCTCGGCTTACCTGCAGTGATGAAGTTCCGCCATCCCGACCACAGCGCTGTCACTGTCCTCCATGGCCGCCGCTTGTCACATCACCTTCTCTCGCTTCCGACCCGAGACTGACTAGCGGTGACGTCACGGGCCTCTCGCGATACTTGGCTGTGAAGGTCATTGAACTCAGTGACAGGGGCTGTCAGTGTGCTGGAGATCAGTGCAGGTAATGTACCTCGCTGACAGCAGCACTTGTCATCCCCTGCACTGACCTGGGCTGACCCATTGATGTTAGCTCAGGTCACTGCACTGCTCTCCCACTCAATGGGGAACATCCTGCTCTTCATTGACTGGGACAGTGTGGATCGTCATGGCAACCCCTTGGATTACACCAGACCTGGATTTGTTTTTCTTTCTAATAAATTGGTTAAAGAGGGAATGTTTTGGGGAGTGTTTTTTCAAATAAAAATGTGTTTGTCGTCTATTTTTTTTTATTACTGACTGGGTTGGTGATGTCGGGTATCTGATAGACGCCTGACCTCACCAACCCCAGGGCTTGATGCCAGGTGACATTACACATCTGGTATTAACCCCATATATTACCCCGTTTGCCACCGCACCAGGGCGCGGGATGAGCTGGGGCGAAGCACCAGGATTGGCGCATCTAATGGAAGCGCCACTTCTGGGGCGGCTGCGGCCTGATATTTTTAGGCTGGGGAGAGTCCAATAACCATGGACCTCCTTAGTCTGAGAATATCAGACCCCAGCTGTCTGCTTTACCTTGGCTGGTGATCCAATTTTGGGGGGACCCCTACGTGTTTTTTTTTTTTAATTATTTATTTAATTTAAAATAACAGCTTGGGGTGCCCTCAGTTTTGGATTACCAGCCAAGGTGAGGTTGCCAGCTGTGGTCTGCAGGCTGCAGCCGTCTGCTTTACCCTAGCTGGCTACAAAACTAGGGGGAACCCTACGTCATTTTTTTTTTTTTCATTTTTTTGGCTAAATACAAAGCTAAGCACCCCTTAGTGCCACATGAAAGGCACCAAAGGGTGCAAAATTACAAAATGCAGGAGAGTGGGACAGTATGTGTCTTTCTGCCATTATAATGACAGAAAAGACTGATATGAAGTGCACAAGCACAAGAAAATCACCAGAGCGCTCTACGCTGTGAAAAGCAGTAGAAAATGGCACTGGAGTGAACATGTGACCCCTCATGTAGGATGAAGCTATGGATCCTGGGTAAATTTATGCATTTACCCTCATTCAGTTTTTTTGCAGTACACAAAAAAAACGGAAGGCACACGGATGACAAACAGATGACATACGGACCGTCTACGGAACGGAAACGGATGCCACACGGATGCACCCGTGAAAAAAACCGGACTGTTTTTTGCAGACCACAAAAATGGATCGGTCGTGTTAATGTAGCCTTATTCTGATCTGCCGTTTATAAACAGCAGGCAGAAATAAGTGAATAACGCCCCCCAGCGTCAGAAAATCTCTGGGGTTTCAGGGCTAGCTGAGACCCTGGAGATCATGATTCAGGACGGTTTTTCCGGTCCCCGCTCACGTGATCACAGGTATACACCGTACACCGATGATCACGTTACAGTAAATTACAGCGCCGGTAAAAAATTATTTATCTCCCATCTGGCATGAACAAATACTTCTCCACTTCTTCTCCACTTCTTCTCCACTTTTTCTCCACTTTTTCTCCACTTATTCTCCACTTTTTCTCCACTTTTTCTCCACTTTTTCTCCACTTCTTCTCCACTTTTTCTCCACTTTTTCTCCATTTTTTCTCCATTTTTTCTCCACTTTTTCTCCATTTTTCCTCCACTTTTTCTCCACTTTTTCTCCATTTTTTCTCCACTTTTTCTTCATTTTTTCTCCACTTTTTCTCCACTTTTTCTCCACTTTTTCTCCACTTTTTCTCCACTTTTTCTCCACTTTTTCTCCACTTTTTCTTCACTTTTTCTCCACTTTTTCTCCATTTTTTCTCCACTTTTTCTCCATTTTTTCTCCACTTTTTCTCCACTTTTTCTCCACTTTTTCTCCATTTTTTCTCCACTTTTTCTCCATTTTTTCTCCATTTTTTCTCCACTTTTTCTCCACTTTTTCTCCACTTTTTCTCCATTTTTTTCTCCACTTTTTCTCCACTTTTTCTGCATTTTTTCTCCACTTTTTCTCCACTTTTTCTCCACTTTTTCTCCATTTTTTCTCCACTTTTTCTCCATTTTTTCTCCACTTTTTCTCCACTTTTTCTCCACTTTTTCTCCACTTTTTCTCCATTTTTTCTCCATTTTTTCTCCACTTTTTCTCCACTTTTTCTCCACTTTTTCTCCATTTTTTCTCCACTTTTTCTCCACTTTTTCTCCACTTTTTCTCCATTTTTTCTCCATTTTTTCTCCACTTTTTCTCCACTTTTTCTCCACTTTTTCTCCGTTCTTTTTCTATGGTCGGTCTACCCATTAGCTCTGCCATGCATAGTGTAGCTCTACACCTACTGCACATGTTACTTTATGATTGACATCTCTTTCATACCAGAGCTGTCTAAGCCTACTCTGACCCGATATTTGTCATTACTATATTGTCCTTGTACTGTATTATGACATTTGTATCATGTGTTTCATTTCTTGCTGTGTTGCAATTTTTTTGGCTGCATCCCAATTGTACCTCTACATTGTTCGAGTTTATGTTATTGTTCTCTCACTCTTATGTGATACTGATTATTGTCATTTTTCATGATTACATGCAGATAAGTCCAATCTGACGAAGGCTCAGGCCGAAACGTCATTTGTAACTTGTTTTGGACAAAAACATATATGCTTATGAAAAAAAAAATTTTCTTAATACGGACCAATAAAGAGTGATTTTGCATTACTATCCGTTGTGACTTATTGACTTAGTCTGGGAGATTTAGAGTGCCGAGGTTACTCACTAATTTTATCTATTATTACCTCTGAGCACCTATATACCAGTGAGCAGAGCTTCCTCTACAGTACTTCTCCTGATTAGGCATGCCCTTACCTCATGAGCAGGGCATTGCAGCTTTGGTAGCAATCATTACGACATGGACTCTGCTGCTGTGGACCCGGGGAGAGTGAGTGCAGATTCATTGCACCCACACTCCTCACATGAAGGGTCCGCACTCCTAGAAAATGGGGGATACGTTCCCTGAGTGTCTCCCCCCCATATTCTAGACGGACCAGAGTCGTCGTGGGACCCCTTTATTTTTTTTCTTACAATAAATTGGTGAAAGAGGAAGTGTTTTGGGGACTGTTTTTTCAAATAAATTTCTTTTGTCGATTTTTTGTTTTTGTTAGTACTGACAGTTTATGATGTTGGGTATCTAATAGACGCCATGACATCACAAACTGCTGGGCTTGATCTCAGGTGACTTTACAGCTAGTATCAACCCGATTTATTACCCTGTTTGCCACTGCACCAGGGCACGGGATGAGCTGGGGTGAAGCGCCAGGATTGGCGCATCTAGTGGATGCGCCACGTCTGGGGTGCCTGCGGCCTGCTATTTTTAGGCTGTGAAGGCCCAATAACTATGGACCTTCCCACCCTGAGAATACCAGATCACAGCTGTCCGCTTTACCTTGGCTGGTGATCCAATTTGGAGGGGACCCTACTTTTTTTGTGTAATTATTAATATTTATAAAATAATTATAAAAAAAGAGCCTGGGGGGACCTCCACATTGGATCCCCAACCACGGTAAAGCTGCCAGCTGTGGTTTTCAGGTTACAGACGTCTGCTTTACCCTAGCTGGCTATCAAAAATGGGGGGACCCAACGTCATTTTTTTTTTAACTATTTTTTAAATAGAAAAAATTAATGGGCTTCCCTGTATTTTGATTGCCAACCAAGGTAACGACAGGCAGATGGGGGTGGCAACCCATAGCTGTCTGCTTTATCTGCGCTGAGAATCAAAAATACTGCGGAGCGCTATGTCATTTTTTTTAAAGATTTATTTTTACAGCACTGTGATGTCCAGCAATCAAAATACAGGGAAGCCCATTTTGTTTTTAGTTATTTAAATAAATAATTAAAAAAAATATATATGGGCTCCCGCTGCATTTTTTGTATTGCTAGCTAAGGGTAATCCAAGCAGCTACTGGCTGCTAACCCCCACTGCTTGGTGTTACCTTCACTGGCAATGGAAAATCCAGGGAAGCATTTTTTAATTTTTTGGCCAAAAAACTACAAAAAAAGGACGTGAGCTTCGCCATATTTTTGTATGCTAGCCAGGTATAGCAGGCAGGTGCTGGAAGAGTTGGATACAGCGCCAGAAGATGGGGCTTCTATGAAAGTGCCATTTTCTGAGGCGGCTGCAGACTGCAATTCGCAGCAGTGGGGCCCAGAAAGCTCAGGCCAACCTGTGCTGCGTATTCCAATCCCCAGCTGCCTAGATGTACCTGGCTGGACACAAAAATGGAGTGAAGCCTACGTCATTTGTTTTCTAATTATTTCATGAAATTCATGAAATAATAAAAAAAGGGCTTCCCTTTATTTTTGGTTCCCAGCCGGGTACAAATAGGCAACTGGGGGTTGGGGGCAGCCGTACCTGCCTGCTGTACCTGGCTAGCATACAAAAATATGGCGAAGCCCAAATAATTTTTTCAGCAAAAAACTTCTGCATACAGTCCTGGATGGAGTATGCTGAGTATGCTGAGCCTTGTAGTTCTGCAGCTGCTGTGTGTCTGTATGGAGAAGAGCAGACAGCAGCTGCAGAACTACAAGGCTCAGCCTACTCCATCCAGGACTGTATGCAGAAGTTTTTTGCCCACCAAAAAAATGACGTGGGCTTCGCCATATTTTTGTATGCTAGCCAGTTACAGCATGCAGCCACGGGCTGCCTCCAACCCCCAGTTGCCTATTTTTACCCGGCTGGGAACCAAAAATATAGGGAAGCCCTTTTTTTTTAATTATTTCACTTATTTCATGAAATAATTAAAAAACAAATGACGTGGGCTTCGCCCCATTTTTGTGTCTAGCCGGGTACAACTAGGCAGCTGGGGATTGGAATCCGCAGCACAGGTTAGCCCGAGGTTTCTGGGCGCCTCTGCTGCGAATTTCAGTCCGCAGCCGTCCCAGAAAATGGCGCTCTCATAGAAGCGCCATCATCTGGCGCTGTATCCAACTCTTCCAACAGCCCTGGAGCCGGGTGGCTTGTTGGGTAATCATGAGTTAATACTGGCTTTGTTTTACTAGCCAGTATTAAGCCAGAGATTCTTAATGTCAGGCACGTTTGACCTGGCCATTAAGAATCTCCAATAAAGGGTTAAAAAAAAGACACCACACAGAGAAAAAATACTTTAATAGAAATAAATACACAGACACATTAGAGACTCCATCTTTATTACCCCCTGTCAGCCCAATAAATCCCCAATAAACCAGCGCTGATAAGAGGTTTTTAATAGAGGCTTAAATTATAAGCAGCAATTTCAGCGTTCCAAGTGCCTTTAAATGAATTTGAAGAAACTGCACTTCAGGATTGTAGTGAGGATTGTAGTGAGGATGAGGTGCCCCAGCCCATTACTTGATGGGCTGGGGCACCTCATCCTCACTACAATCCTCACTAGTGTAGTAGTAGTGACGATTGTAGTGAGGATGAGGTGCACCAGCCCATCATGGGCTGGGGCACCTCATCCTCACTACAATCCTCACTAGTGTAAAAACAAAAAAATAAAAAAGTGAGCCGGAGTATGAGATGGTATTCATGGAGCTTGTGAGCTCATGTTCACACTGGCCATTAGACAAAGAGAAACCAAGGGAAAAATTGTGAAAACATACCCTGCTGTAACTAAATAAAAGCATAGTGCATATAAACATAGGGTACTTAGTAAACACTGTTTTTGATCAAAAAAAGCATAAAGCTATCCCACCAACGCCAAGGTGTACCCAGTTGGGATAGTACCTACACTCTCTAATATTAAAACCTTACCATGGGTCTAAAATAGGCCTCAATGTGGCTAAGGGCTGAGAGCGACCGGGTCCCAACAGGACACACACAGTCAGGGGGATTCACAGAATGAAATGTCCAGCTCACCAAGAGGGAGGGCCACACCCCATTTGTACTGAATACAAAAAAACTACATAAAAACAAAAAAGTGAGCCGGAGTATGAGATGGTATTCATGGAGCTTGTGAGCTCATGTTCACACTGGCCATTAGACAAAGAGAAACCAAGGGAAAAATTGTGAAAACATACCCTGCTGTAACTAAATAAAAGCATAGTGCATATAAACATAGGGTACTTAGTAAACACTGTTTTTGATCAAAAAAAGCATAAAGCTATCCCACCAACGCCAAGGTGTACCCAGTTGGGATAGTACCTACACTCTCTAAAATTAATAGCTTTATGCTTTTATTGATCAAAAACAGTGTTTACTAAGTACCCTATGTTTATATGCACTATGCTTTTATTTAGTTACAGCAGGGTATGTTTTCACAATTTTTCCCTTGGTTTCTCTTAATCCTCACTAGTGTAGTAGTAGTGACGATTGTAGTGAGGATGAGGTGCACCAGCCCATCATGGGCTGGGGCACCTCATCCTCACTACAATCCTCACTAGTGTAGTAGTAGTGACGATTGTAGTGAGGATGAGGTGCACCAGCCCATCATGGGCTGGGGCACCTCATCCTCACTACAATCCTCACTAGTGTAGTAGTAGTGACGATTGTAGTGAGGATGAGGTGCACCAGCCCCTCATGGGCTGGGGCACCTCATCCTCACTACAATCCTCACTACAATCGGGAAGCAGCGTGCAGCCTTCACTCCGTGATTGATCAGTGCTGCTAGAGGTAACAGCGGTAACGCTGACAGACGCGTTACCATAGCAACGGTGCTCCCGGAGCCGCGGTTAGAGACTCCATCTTTATTACCCCCTGTCAGCCCTCCACGATCCATGGTCTTCTGTCTTTCTCGTTCAACAAATGCAGCTCTGCTCCATCACTGCTGCATGGGGGAAGACGCTGCTTCCCGTGAAGCATTCACTCCGTAAAAGCTGCACGAGAAGCAGCGTGCAGCCTTCACTCCGTGAGTGATCAGTGCTGCTGGCTGTCAGCGGTAACACTGACAGACGCATTACCATAGCAACGGTGCTCTCAGAGCCGTGGTTAGCGGTGACGTCACCGCTAACTGCGTTGCTATGGCAACGGTGATCTCCGTTAATGACCGGCTGTGTCAGCCGGTCCCTAACGGAACGGGGAGTTGACCGTGTGCTAGAGCATATCGCCAGTACACGGCGATACACAAATGTGCACCGTGTACCGGAGAGATGCACTCGCAGGTCCTACATGACGTGTCATAGTCATGTGACCAGTCTGTAGCCAATGAGATAATAGCCACGTGACTGGTCACATGGCTATTTTGACGTCACGATAGGTCCTGCTTCTCTGCTGGCAGTGCCGGTCACCGGGAGGATTCAGCGATCATCAGATGGAATAGCGGCAGGAGACAGAGTGCAGGAGGGATCGCGGGGACCGGTAAGTGTTATGGCAATGTTTATTAACTGTTTGTGTACATTTATCATACATTTTTATGTGTTTGTGATTGCCTCCCATTATAGCCTATTGGTTCGAGTCCGGTTCGCTCATCTCTACTCACAACATGTCTTCAGCGCTGCAGGCAGTGTATTAACGAATAAACACATTTGGTTTTCCCCTGAAAGCGTAGACCGCCTAACATTCATAAAGATGAACTAGTCATAGATGTCCAGTGACTTTGCCACCCCAATTCCAAATCGCGCAGACTGGGCGATGGTGTAGTGCCTGGCTTCTTTGAGCAAGAGGCCTATGCTTGTCTGTCATGCATCTCTTGTTAATGCCACATGCTGTGTGTGGCATGGCTCATACATCCCTGCTGTGCAAAGACACTATGCTGAAATGGGGGTGGGGGGGGCAATTGATGTCAATGTCCTGCTGTCTGCATGAAATGTTTTTAAATTTCAGTACTCGAAGTCTGTTTTCCACATTCTCTTTTTTTTTTAATCATAAAGGTTTTATTAAATTTCCAGCATATAACAAAGAAATTTGACAATGTCAAACCACATACAGGTAACAATACAAAAACAGAGTACATATAGGGTATATCAACATATCATTGTGGGACATTAAATACCCCTACAGTACAAACTGGGAATAACTAAGGAAAAACATAGGGGGAAGGGGGGGGGAGGGGGTGAGCAGCCATATAGATAAATTACCTTAGTGAGTCTAGCATTTTCCCTGGGGTTATCTGTCTCAAGAGGTCAGCTCTAAGTTACTTCAGGGTTCAGAGGAGCCTGGAGACTGTGGGGGGTTTGAAGGTTGTGGGAGAGCGGCGGCATAAGGAGAGGTCGCCCAGGGGGCCCATTGTTCCAGCACTGCCTCTTTCTTTTTCAGACTAGAAGCTAAACTCGTTTCATATACCCACTGTAGATTCAGCCTGTCTGTTAGCTCTGTCCTAGTTGGGGACAGCGGGGACTTCCACCTGTAAGCTATACAATGCCTATCTGCAATAAGGAAATGGGAGATAATGGTTTTAAAGGGGTCAGGAATTGTGTCTATACCCATATGTAGAACGGCGAGGGCTGGGGACGGGGGGATCTGGAGACCAGTGACCTCCCGCATCATTTGAAAAACTAAATTCCAAAATTCAAAGGTCCTCGGGCAGAACCACCACATATGACTTATAGTACCTCTGTGGTTGCAGCCCCTCCAGCACAGTGGGGACATATTTGGAGAAAAGGTTGCTAATTTGGTGGGGAAATTATACCATCTCAGGTGGATTTTTTTTAGTTGTTCAATATGGTTAAGGCATGAGGAAAATCTTTGGATCCACTTTGAGGCAGAGTGCCAGGCCTGAGTTGGAAGTGGGGAGGAAAGGTCCTTCTCCCATTTAAGCATGTAGGGGAGTTGTTTATCATCTAGCGGGCCATTTAGTAATTTATACACGAATGAGAGGCCCTTAATTTTACTATTTTGAAAGAAGTTTTTTATTGAGATGGGGTCAGCTACTAGAGGGTTGAAGAAGGTTGGAGCGTTTATGAGAAAGTGGCGCAACTGAAAAAATTGGAACAAGCTGTGCCGAGGAAGATTGAATTTCTCACACATCTCTGAGTAAGGAAGTAGAACTCCATCTTTATATAGGTCCGCTAACACCACAGGCTCTTTTTTTTACCCATGAGGTAAGGTTTAAATTTGGGATGAAGGCTTCAAGCGCTCTCAGGGGGATATTTGGTCTTAAAGCTTGTGACACTGTTCCACTCCACTCACTCCAAGTTTTCTTCAGTGATGCTGTTGTGGGAAGAAGATCACCATGGGAAGAGGAGGCTAGAATTAATGATTCAATTAACTGTTTAGGGGTGTGACAATTGATTGAGGAATGTTCGATCTGCAACCATCTCTGGTCTAGTTCGTTTTTCCACCAGTCACGGACCGCCTCCAAAATGGCAGCTCTATGATATGTTAGAATGTTTGGGATACCCATGCCTCCGCCATTCAACGGTGCATGCATACAGCGCAGGGCTATTCTTGTTTTTTTCCCAGCCCAAATGAATTTTCCCATTAGTGAATGGATTTTAGATAGATAGCGGTGTGGGATTGCCAAGGGGAGGCATCTCAGGAGGTAGATGATTTTTGGGAAACATATCATTTTGAAAGTCTGCATTCTTGCCATCCAGGACAGGGGAAGCAGAGTGAGGCGGGCAAGTTCATTTTCTAGTGAATTATGTAGAGCTATCATATTTTTTTGAATTATGGTTTTAAGTGGGGCCAGTATAATACCCAGGTAAGGGATGCCATCCTCTTCCCACTTAAAGGGGTATAACTGAGATAAGGTGGTTTTGGTAGCGGGAGGCAGAAAAAGCGGAAAAATGAGGGATTTATTAACGTTTAGTTTGTAGTACGAGATTTGTGAAAAAGAGGTCAAAATCTCCATTATATGCTTCAGGGACACCACCACATTGGTACACGATAGGATGACATCATCTGCATATAAGCTGATCACATGATCCATCTTGCCCGCTTTCACTCCTGAAATCTGCGGACACTCACGGATGGCCTGGGCCAAGGGTTCAATGGTGAGAGCATAAATGATAGGGGAGAGGGGGCATCCTTGACGTGTCCCATTAGTGATTTCAAAGCTCCGAGACATAAACCCGGATGCCAATACCTTAGCACTGGGACTAGAATAAAGCGCCATTATAGCAGATAAAATAGGGCCTTCAAATCCAAACTTATCTAGTACCGATATCAGGTAACCCCAGTGCACCCTGTCGAATGCTTTTTCTGCATCTAAGGACAGGAGCACACTGGGGGTTTTCCTTTTCTCAACTAGCGCGATCAGGTCCAGCATCCTTCTTGTTCCATCCTTCGCCTGCCTGCCTGCCACAAACCCACCTGATCTGGAGCAATTAGTTTCGGGGGAATTTTATGAATCCTGGCCGAAATAATTTTTGCATACAATTTTACATCGCAATTCAAAAGGGATATGGGCCTAAAGTTTCCGGGGGTTACTGGGGGTTTTCCTGGTTTAGGTAAGGTAGTTATTATGGCCTCAAGATTACTTGGTGAGATAGCTGCTGATTCTTGCCAAGAGGAGAAGATTCTCAGGATAAATGGGGACAGAATGTTAGTGAATTGTTTATAATATGTGTTAGTGAGCCCGTCTGGGCCAGGAGCTGAGTTTCTTTTTGCCGAATTAATTGGTTGGTGAACTTCTTGTATAGAGAAGGGCAGATTGAGCAATTTTAGCTGATCTGTGGATAACCGGGGGAGGTTAATGCTATTTAAAAAGGAACTAATTGTGTCTTGGGAGGGCTTTGGGGCGGTGGGGTCATCTTTAAGGTTGTATAGTGATTGGTAAAAGTCAGCAAATGCATTGGCGATTTCTGTTGGGTTGTGAATTTTTGAATGAGGGCCTGATATAAGGAACTCTATTTTGTTTTGTACTTCTCTTTTTTTGACTCTCCTGGCTAATAAGGCTCCTGCCCTGTCACCCATGGCATAAACTTTTAACTTAAAAGCTCTCAAATTTTTTTCATAGTCCACCAAAAGCAGTTGGCGGAGCTGTAGTCTAAGTTTTCTGAGATCGTTCGAAACAGAGGGACTTGGGGAGGATTTATTAAGAGAGTCAAGGACATTGATTTGGTTTAGGATAGCTTTGGAAGCTGCCTGACGTCTTTTTTTCTCCCTAGTGGCGATTTTTATGAATGACCCCCTAATATAAGCTTTGTGAGAGGACCACAATGACTCCTCTTTTACTTCGTTATTATCATTAAATTTGAAAAATTCGTAGAGGTCAGATCTTAGTTCCTCAGCTACTTGTTTGGAAGCTAGAAGGGAATCATTCATTCACCACCGGTCAAATATAGGCGAGCGATCTTGCTCTCGAATAGTCAAATAAATGGGGGCATGATCCGACCATGATATTATTCCAATTTTAGAATCCGAACAGTCTGTGATAAGTGTACTATCTACCAGAAAATAGTCCAATCGGCTGTAGGAGAGGAACCGAGGTGAGAAGTATGTGTAGTCTCTTTCATTTGCATGATGGTATCTCCATATATCATGAAGGTGCCATTCTGAGACCACTACTCTCATCTCTTTCCTCTGTACAGCAGCATTCGAACTGTCCAAGGAGCTTGACATTAACATATCGTAGTCTCCGCAAATTATTTGCTTACCTCCCGTGACTGCTGAGAGTTTAATCAGGAATTTGCGCAAGAAACAGATCTGGCCTGCATTGGGGGCATATACAGATGCAATAGTATACCTGGACCCATTGATGGAGCAATTTAGAATAGCATATCTGCGGTCAGGATCTGAGTGCTGGGCTAGCATAGTGAAAGAGACAGTATTTTTTACACAAATAAATACACCCGCCTTTTTTTTTTGACCACATGCATGCATGATAAATGGAAATTTAGGATTATTCAGCCGATACGTGTCATTTTGGAGAAGATGTGATTCCTGTCCGCAAATCACATCACATTTTGATCTTGACATTTCCCGCCAAAACTTAGACCTCTTAGCTGGCGAATTTAGACCTTTTACATTTATAGACATACAGTTTAACACCATTATGCTAGAATTAGAGTCTTTTGGCTAAGACTGCAAGGAGGGAAAGGAAGGTTAGGTAGAGCATAACACACATAACCAACATTTGTCCAAAAGGAAAAAAAAAGTCCAAAAAAGGACCAGCGGCATGATAGGAAATTGCCGCCCTGGGGGCCAGAAGGACCTGGATGAACCATATCCAGAGGGCCTTCAAGAAAAATAACTAAGTCACAACCACGACTCGGAATATTAGATAACATGCTACGGACCACTCTTCATTAATTTTCTCCCTGCGGGATGGCCCTGCGGCTCTCGGAGATCTGTCTGGGAGATTCATCAAGTTCCACGAAGAGAGGAGCCTAGTCAGCTGGTTTGGCGAGTGACACACGTGGGTGTTCCCTGCCCGGGTGATCAGGATTTTGACAGGGAAGCCCCATCTGTAGGCGATAGCTTCATCTCTTAAGATCTTGGTGTAAGGAGCAAATTCTCTCTGTTTTGCCAGAGTTCCAGCTGACAGATCAGGAAAAATGGATATAAGGCGGAATTTCTCAGGCAGGGATGGCTTCTTCCTCAGAGATTGTAGCAGTGCCTCCTTGGTTTTGTAGAAATGCAGGCGAGCTAAGGTATCCCGAGGGGCCTCAGCGTTAAGGAATTTTGGTTTTGGGACTCTGTGAATTCTGTCTATTATGAAATCATTTGGGCCCAGTTCTGGCAAGGCCTCCTGCAGCAAGGATACCAAGAAGCTCTGCAATCCTCCGTCTGGCATAACCTCTGGAATCCCTCTTATTCTTATATTGTTTCGGCGAGATCGGTCCTCCAGATCCAGGATTTTAGTTTGTAGACCCTGTACTTGCTCTTCCAGATCTGCATTGGCATCTATGAGGCTGTTATGGGATCTTGTGAGCTCCTCCATCTTTGTTTCAATGTGGGAGGTGCGGGCTCCTATGGCTGTAATATCTGCACGCAGCTCAGCTACCATGCCTTTCCAGTCCTCTTGCAGTAAGGCCCGGAGGACACTGAGAAGCTTCTGCATTGTGTGCTTGGTAAGTCGAATGTCAGCATTATCAGTGTCAAAGTCTGTAGCAGCCATAGAACCCCTCCTAGATGAGCATGTTGAAACAGTGGAGGAGGAAGCAGCCATCTTATCTCTTCCAGCACTGATAAAGAAATCTGTCACTTTTGCTGGAGAAGGCCTCTTTTGGGACTTTCCCTTTGTCATATCTAGCTCCAGGGGGTTATCTCTGTGATTACCCACCATGCAGGGAGAATTTGGAGTCTCTGAGGAGCTGTTCTGAGCTGTTTCTGAGTCACTGTGGCTGGCGCTCAGCTTCTAGGTGACCAGTGCCATCAGCGTGCAGGCCACGCCCCCCCCACATTCTCTTTTGACTATAGTTTCAGTGGTCTGGAAACAAGAGGCCTATGATTGTCTGTCATCTTGCTGTGTCTGATACAGAGAGAAAGAAACTGTGGAAAAAAAAGCGCCAATAGGATCTTATCTGGTAAAACAATCTGTGAGTGCAGGTATACAGTTAGGTCCAGAAATATTTGGACAGTGACACAAGTTTTGTTCTTTTAGCTGTTTACAAAAACATTTTAAGAAATACAATTATATATATAATATGGGCTGAAAGTGCACACTCCCAGCTGCAATATGAGAGTTTTCACATCCAAATCGGAGAAAGGGTTTAGGAATCATAGCTCTGTAATGCATAGCCTCCTCTTTTTCAAGGGACCAAAAGTAATTGGACAAGGGACTCTAAGGGCTGCAATTAACTCTGAAGGTGTCTCCCTCGTTAACCTGTAATCAATGAAGTAGTTAAAAGGTCTGGGGTTGATTACAGGTGTGTGGTTTTGCATTTGGAAGCTGTTGCTGTGACCAGACAACATGTGGTCTAAGGAACTCTCAATTGAGGTGAAGCAGAACATCCTGAGGCTGAAAAAAAAGAAAAAATCCATCAGAGAGATAGCAGACATGCTTGGAGTAGCAAAATCAACAGTCGGGTACATTCTGAGAAAAAAGGAATTGACTGGTGAGCTTGGGAACTCAAAAAGGCCTGGGCGTCCACGGATGACAACAGTGGTGGATGATCGCCGCATACTTTCTTTGGTGAAGAAGAACCCATTCACAACATCAACTGAAGTCCAGAACACTCTCATGGGCATGCATGGCTTTCAATGGCACTGGGTCACTTGTGTTTATTGATGACATAACGGCAGACAAGAGTAGCCGGATGAATTCTGAAGTGTACCGGGATATACTTTCAGCCCAGATTCAGCCAAATGCCGCAAAGTTGATCGGACAGCGCTTCATAGTACAGATGGACAATGACCCCAAGCATACAGCCAAAGCTACCCAGGAGTTCATGAGTGCAAAAAAGTGGAACATTCTGCAATGGCCAAGTCAATCACCAGATCTTAACCCAATTGAGCATGCATTTCACTTGCTCAAATCCAGACTTAAAACGGAAAGACCCACAAACAAGCAAGACCTAAAGGCTGCGGCTGTAAAGGCCTGGCAAAGCATTAAGAAGGAGGAAACCCAGCGTTTGGTGATGTCCATGGGTTCCAGACTTAAGGCAGTGATTGCCTCCAAAGGTTTTGCAACAAAATATTGAAAATAAAAATATTTTGTTTGGGTTTGGTTTATTTGTCCAATTACTTTTGACCTCCTAAAATGTGGAGTGTTTGTAAAGAAATGTGTACAATTCCTACAATTTCTATCAGATATTTTTGTTCAAACCTTCAAATTAAATGTTACAATCTGCACTTGAATTCTGTTGTAGAGGTTTCATTTCAAATCCAATGTGGTGGCATGCAGAGCCCAACTCGCGAAAATTGTGTCACTGTCCAAATATTTCTGGACCTAACTGTATACACTCACCTGGTAGGGTTGTGAAAGTCAAAACTCCTAGAAATAGCTTAGGAGAATGGTGAACAGCCGCAGCCCCGGAGGTAATCATTTGGAGCGTGAAGGAAGAGAAACGGGTTACTATGCCGCACTATCACCATGAGATAAACGGTGTTGATATTAAAGCATCTCTTTATTCTATGCACAGGTCAGATCTATGCATTTCAGAGATCGCAGTCTCCATCAGGACATCAGAGAAAAAAAAATCAACATTCAAGTATGGCTGGGGTGAACCCTTATATATACAAGTACATACATGCCATGGGACCGCCCACTGTATTTAAAATACTGGCAGGATCTCAGACATTTACAATAACGGATTTACAAATAGCAGAACATATGCATCAAAATAAAGTGTACAATCGCCTTAAAGGGAACCTGTCACCAGTTTTTTCACTATTAAACTAAAAGTATCACCTTCTGCAGCTCCTGGGCTGCATTCCATGAAGGTGCACCTTGTTCCCTGACTCCCCTTGCAGACCCCAAAAATAACTTTATAAAACATGACCGTTACATATGCTAATTACCTGTGTGGCTCAGATGGGCGTGCTCATTTTCGGCTCCTGTCTCCCCTCCTGCCGCTGTTCGCCGTCCTCCTTTCTTGATTGACGTGATGACGCCTCCGTCATCATCCACATTGCTCTTTCAAATCTCACGCCTGTGCAGTTCTGTCGGCTTGCGCAAGTGCAGTTCGCTCTGCCATGTCGTGGGCAGAGCAGAAAACATAGCTGCCCTCACGTGCGCTGGTGAGCTATTTGCGCAGGCGCGAGATTACCGTATTTTTCGGACTATAAGACGCACCGGACTATAAGACGCACCCTGGTTTTAGAGGAGGAAAATGGGAAAATAAAACTTTAAGCAAAAAATGTGGTCATGACACACTGTTATAGGGCGAGGATCTGCTGCTGACACTGTTATGGGGGTAATGTCCCCAAATTCTCTACTAAGGTACCCCATCCTGGTAATGATCCTCCTGCCTTGTATATGATCCTGCTATAAACCCCCATCCAGCCTGTTCACATACCCCCCCATCCAGCCTGTTCACATGCCCCCCCCATCCAGCCTGTTCACATGCCCCCCCCATCCAGCCTGTTCACATGCCCCCCCCATCCAGCCTGTTCACATGCCCCCCCATCCAGCCTGTTCACATACCCCCCCCCATCCAGCCTGTTCACATACCCCCCCCATCCAGCCTGTTCACATACCCCCCCCATCCAGCCTGTTCACATACCCCCCCATCCAGCCTGTTCACATACCCCCCCATCCAGCCTGTTCACATACCCCCCCATCCAGCCTGTTCACATACCCCCCCATCCAGCCTGTTCACATACCCCCCCATCCAGCCTGTTCACATACCCCCCCATCCAGCCTGTTCACATACCCCCCCCATCCAGCCTGTTCACATACCCCCCCCATCCAGCCTGTTCACATACCCCCCCCATCCAGCCTGTTCACATACCCCCCCCATCCAGCCTGTTCACATAACCCCCCCATCCAGCCTGTTCACATACCCCCCCCATCCAGCCTGTTCACATACCCCCCCCATCCAGCCTGTTCACATACCCCCCCCATCCAGCCTGTTCACATACCCCCCCCATCCAGCCTGTTCACATACCCCCCCCATCCAGCCTGTTCACATACCCCCCCATCCAGCCTGTTCACATACCCCCCCATCCAGCCTGTTCACATACCCCCCCATCCAGCCTGTTCACATGCCCCCCCATCGTGCTCATATACCATCCTGGTATATGGCCTGTATCCTATACCACAGAGAAAAAAAATAAACGTTTATACTCACCTTTTCCTCACTCCCTGCAGCACCGATCACATCTTCCTCTCTGGCACGCTGATCTGTGTGTGTGGAGCCGTTCCCCTGCAGCACGCGATGTCTTCCTGTCTGTGCCGATCAGCTGACCGGCTCAGCACAGATCAGCTGACCGGCACAGACAGGAAGTCATCGCGTGAAGCAGGGGGGCGGCTCCACACACGGGGACGGGTGAGTGCACTGATTCACTGCACCCCGCGCTGGTAATGACGCGCGGGGAGCAGTGAATACAGCCGTGAATACAGCCGCACATGATCACTCCAGGCTGTAATTGCCAGGGGTGATCATGCGGCCGGCTCTTTGCTATGCGCGCGTCCCCGCTCGTCCTCCCGCCCACCTGTCAGTGCCGGCTTCAGCGCTGAGAGATGGGCGGGAGGATGGGCGTGCATATGTAATGAGCGGGCCCACGTGGTCACGAGCAGGCGCTGCTGCTGCCTGCTCGTGCCCCCGATGACCTGCAGCACCCTCATTCCCAGCCGCAGCCCTATAGTCAGACCATAAGACGCACCCCCAACTTTCCCCCAACATTTGGGGGAAAAAAAGTGCGTCTTATGGTCCGAAAAATACGGTATGGTCGGCGATGTGCATGAGTCACTGCGTCATCCTCGTACCTGACCTAATCCTCATGCATGCTCATTTAGCTCACTGGCGCGCGTGAGGGCAGCTATGTTTTCTGCTCTGTCCGCGATATAGCAGAGCGAACTGCGCATGTACAAGTGGACATGACTGCACAGGCACGAGATTTGAAGGAGCAACGTGGATGATGATGGAGGTGTCATCCAAGTCAATCAAGAAAGGAGGACGGTGAACAGTGGCAGGAGGGGGGACAGGAGCCAAAAAAGAGGATGCCTATCTGAGCCACACAGGTAATTAGCATACGTAACGGTCATGTTTATTAAGTTATTTTTGGGGTCTGCAAGGGGAGTCAGTTTATAAGGTGTAGCTTCATAGAATGCAGCCCAGGAGCGCAGAAGGTGATACTTTTAGTTTAATAGTGAAAAAACTGGTGACAGGTTCCCTTTAATAAATAAAATTTAAAATCTGCAACGTTTGTGAGTATTTAATAACCAAAATTGTGAAAAATTTGTGAAAAAATAATTAAAGAGAAAATTGCTGTGAAAATTAAAATATATGGATTTTGGGAGATGTCATATATGGGTCTAGACCTTAGAATCATAGAGTAGGGCATATACATCAAGTCACAAGTTTAGTCCAGAGCACTATAGTGGCATATGAATTATGTGCCTAAGAGTTATGGGCGGTTCTCTGGAGTGTATGTACTTGTATATATAAGGGTTCATCCCAGCGAAACTTGAATGTTGATTTTTTTCTCTGAAATCCTGATGAAGGAGACTGCAATCTCTGAAACGTGTTAACCTGACCTGTGCATAGAATAAAGAGATGCTTTAATATCATCATCGTTTATCTCTTGGTGATAGCGCAGTATAATAACCCAATTCTCCTGCTTCACGTTCCTATTCATCTTGCTGTGTCAGGTGAAAGTAGAAATTCTGGTTGAGGCCTAGTTCCAGGGCCGGACCCAAACATCCATGTTGCTTTGTTGGCCTATTTTTACTGTGTTCCAATTGTTGCCACTTTTTCTGTTTCCTTACCTTAATTTTTGGAAATGTGGAGACTCCAAGTAGGGTTTTCAACTTTGCTTTTATCTGTAGTGCTAGTTACCTGAGAGCAAAAGGAAACACCTGGCTGTCATATTGCCGTATCTGATGACAGTAGAAATGCTGGTTCATGCCTTGTTCCAGGGCTGGTCCCATGCAGCCATGTTGCTTAGTTGGCCAATTTGTAGTGTGTGCCAATTGCTGCCACTTTTCGTGTTGCCTTACCTTAATTTTTCGAAATGTGGAGACCTCAAGTAGGCTTTTCGAGTTTTCTTTTTGTCTGTATTGCCAGTGGTCTGGAAGCAAGAGGCCTTACGCATGTGTGCTATCTTGTCTCTTTTGAAGATAGAAATGCTGGTTCAGGGCTTATTCCAGGGCTGTTCCCACGCAGACATGTTACTTTCTTGGGCTATTTGTAGTGTGTGCCAATTATTGCCACTTTTCCTGTTGCCTGTCATTCATTTTTGGAAATGTGATGACCTCAAGTAGGGTCTCCAAGTTGTCTTTTGTGTGTAGTGCCAGTCTTCTGGGAGCAAGAGACCTACGGCTGTCACTCATGCATCTGTTGAATTTTAAAATTTAAATGCCAGGCCACATTGTGTGTGTAAGTCAATGCAATTAGGCAGTGCTTAAATAATATGCATCGGAGAACGCAGTGACACAGCAGCAGAGTTGTGGAACACTATCCAGGCTGAGTTTGATAAATGGCTGTCTCCACTGAATCTGGAGCCAGGGAAGGCCAAGTGCGATAACGGTGCAAACCTAGTGGCGGCACTATGCCTGGGCGGCGACATCACATATAAACTGCATGGATTAACCTGGTTGTACAGAAATCTCTAGGGCAATATTATGTCCTGGATGTGCTGCTGCAGAAGGCAAGGTCGCTTTGTGCTCACTTTTTAAAATTAACACAGGAGCTGTGGAAAATAAGCGCAATAGGGTCTTACCCTTATAGGTACCAGGCAGGGGGAGCAATAATACTCACCAACTGTAGTTGTGAAAGTCACAACTACTATAATCGCATGTAGAAATGGACCACGGCAGCGGCAACCCAATTGGCTGATAACAGAGAGAAGTGTAGAAATAGGGTTTCTATAAGCCGCGCCAATGATCACAGTCTGGAAATCACATTAATGTGACTTTATTGCAGCATAGGTCTACGCGTTTCAGGAGCTCTGCCCCCTTCCTCAGGACCATAGAAAAGACAACATCAAATCTCTGTTGTCTTTTCTATGGTCAGGACCATCTCAGGAGGAAGGGGGCAGAGCTCCTGAAACGCGTAGACCTATGCTGCAATAAAGTCACATTAATCTGATTTCCAGACTGTGATCATTGGCGCGGCTTATAGAAACCCTATTTCTACACTTCTCTCTGTTATCACTTTTTAAAATTAACACTAGAACTACTGGACTCGTGACACCTATATAGAAATACATGGTGCAAAGTAGTCAAAATGACTACCTCAATAGTTCTAGTGTTAAAATGCTAGGCCACAGCCTGTGTGTTATATGGACCATACCACCCTGCTGTGTAAAGACACTATGGGAAGTGGGCAGTTGATGCTACTGTACTGCTGTGTGCCTGAGAGGTTTTTAAATGTCGAGACTCCAAGATGGGTCTCAAAGTTGTACCTTGTGGGTATGCATGTGTTGCTGGCGGGGTCCGCTGCCGATTCCCTTGGGGTCCTGCTTGGATCCAGGTTCGCTGCTGTGGCTCGAGTGGTGACCGAACCTGGGCTCGCACGGCCGCCCGTCCTCACAACCGTCGGAAAGGGGAGATATTTGCAAGGGAGGTGTTGTGTCTGGGACGCCACCTGTGGATTGCAGTGAGGGATGGTGACACCGCCGCTGCCTGGTGATGGGGTGCCCGGGGCTGATGGAGCAGGGCAGCAGGATGGGATCCACTCCACGGGTAGGGGAGGTGTAGTCCCGGGGCCCTGTGTTGGTACACGAGAGTGATGGCTGCTGCAGGTGGCGCGCCGGGCTGGACCGGAGGACGATGGTGTACTCACAGTTCAGTAATTTTACACAAGTCCAGTAGTAAACCATGTTGCTAGTGGCCGGCTGCCTCAGGAGGGGGCATTCAGGTCCCGCACCCAGATTGATGAACAGGTTTCCCTTCCTCCTGCACTTTGTGTTTTCCTTTCCTTTTTGGATGACTTTGCTTGTAACGGAGAAGTCCACTCCCGGTTCTATGTGTGTTGGGAGCTGTGGCCCGCGAAAGCTGATCCTTGGGAGTTTTGGGGGGTTCTGGCGGACACCCTATCCATTGCGTTGGGCTTCCGTTTCGCTCTATCTGGACAGTTTATGGAACAACGTCTGGAACCTTGTCCCCGGCTGGTCAATTAACGAGGGGGCTTTCAACTGTCCTCATCCTAGGGTCCAGGCACCCCGACTGTGCACATCCTTCGGACCGGATTCCTGCTGTCGGTACCAGCAGGCTACAACCCTGCCCCAGTCCACTTAAGGTCTCCCGCGACCGGATCTCCGTCGCCTGTGGCCCTGTTCACCGCCTGCCACCTAGCCTGGTAATCCAAGGGCTCCTACCCCTGACTACACTGCTGTTAGCTCTCCACACTTCAACTCCACTCCAACTCAAACTGAGGCTGACTTCAAAACTCTCTTCAAAAACTGACCATCCTCACAATCGTCGGAAAGGGGAGATATTTACAAGGGAGGTGTTGTGTCTGTGACGCCACCCGTGGGTTGCGGTGAAGGATGGTGACACCTCCGCTGCCTGGTGATGGGGTGCCCGAGGCTGATGGCAGCAGGATAAGATCCCCTCCACGGGTAGGGGAGGTGTAGTCCCGGGGCCCTGTGTCGGTACATGGGAGTGATGGCTGCTGGAGGTGGCACGCCAGGCTGGACCGTGGGATGAAGGTGTACTCACAGTTCAGTAACTTCACACAAGTCCAGTAGTAAACCAAGTTGCCAATGGCCGGCTGCCTCTGGAGGGTGCATTTGGATCCCGCACCCAGATTGATGAACAGGTTTACCTTCGTCCTGCACTTTTTGTTTTCCTTTCCTTTTTGGATGACTTCGCTTGGAACGGAGAAGTCCACTCCCAGTTCTATGTGTGTTGGGAGCTGTGGCCCACGAAAGCTGACCCTTGGGATTTTAGTGGGTTCTGGCAAATACCCTATCCCTTCGCTCTATCTGGGCAGTTTATGGGACAACGTCTGGAACCTTGTCCCTGGCTGGTCAATTAAAGAGGGGGCTTTCAACCGTCCTCATCCTAGGGTCCAGGCACCCTGACTGTGCACGGCCTCCGGACCGGATTCCCGCTGTCGGTACCGGCGGGCTACAACCCTGCCCCGGTCCAATTAAGGTCTCCCGCGACCGGATCTCTGTCACCTGTGGCCCTGTTCACCGCCTGCCACCTAGCCTGGTAGTCCAAGGGCTCCTACCCCTGACTACATTGCTGTCAGCTCTCCACACTTCAACTCCACTCCAACTCAAACTGAAACTGACTTCAAAACTCTCTTCAAAAACTGACGTGTTCCCACCCCTGACACCTCAGGACCACTAGGTGGGCGTTCACAACCGCCTGATCCCGCCCCTAGTGTGTCCTTATTACCATGAGGGGTTGGCTAGGGTTTAATGGCTGTATGTTATGTCTAAGTGCAGATTTTTGGTGGTAGCAAGGAGGATTGACTCTTTTGTGACTACCTGGTTTTGCCAGGGCGTCACACATGCATGTCTTCATTTTTAAAATCGAAATGCCGTGCCACAGCCTGTGTTTTGCATGGAAAAAACTGTGCAAAGACACTATGGGGAGGAGATCAATTGATGCTACTGTACTGCTGTCTGCCTGAAAAGTTTTTAAATGTTAAAACTCCAAGATGAGTCTCAAAGTTGTCTCTTGTCTGTACTGGCAGAAGTGGTGGAGCACTAGCCCTACACCTGTCTCTCATCCATCTCTATTTCTTATGTCAATAGTCTAGAAAGCTAATAGCTATGGCAAAACAGTGGTACTGCACTATACAACATATATTTTTGCTGTTTTGGAAGGTTTTTTTTTGCTTTACGTTTGGCCTCCCATTCAATCCAATGGGGTTCCGTAAGGTTCGATAATGGTTCGGATTTGGTTCCATGAATGGTTCGGCAAACATACCATTTGTTTGGGTGGGCTTTGCAAACCGAACCTTGAGAAGTTCGCTTATTTCTAATTGTGGCAACCCTGTGGCTTCAGGCGCCACAGGGTACTACACCCCATTAAGGTGTAGTATTTTTCCCGGGTCCAGGGAAGGTTGATAGTAGTGGATCACTACAGCGGTGAATTTAGAGGATGCCACCACACCAGGGGCTCCCCGATCCACCAGAGCCAGAACTCGGGGTCAGGGAGAAGCAACCACCAGGTGGAGTCAGGAGCACACAGTGAGAAGAGCAGGTTGACTTAGTGAGAGTAGTGAACCAGCCAGTGGCAGCGGCTGGGGGCAACAGCTTGGAACACATAACACAACTACAACAAGGGGAGAACAGCTATAGACCCAGAACAGAGGGGACGTGCCGCGAGCAGCTCTGTGGGCCAAGGCATTCAACACGGTCACTGGGGAGAAGCAGGCGGTTGCCTCCACAGGACCGTCGCTGTCGGGGTACAGAACCGTAGGGCAGGCATACTTCACGTTGTCTACCATCTCTGCAAGGGTCGCGGGGAACAGCTAGAAAAGTCACCGGACCCGTCCCACCGAATTTGCAGCCAAATAGTATATAGGATCCGGGGCTGAGGTCCACGACCGGCCCCACATCAGAACCGCGCTATCAGCATACAAAATGGGACACTTTACTGACACTGGGGTCCCCAAGTGCTTCATGCCACGGGGATCCGATACTTAGAGCATCAAAGGAGGAAGGGCCCATAGGCTGACACACACCGGACTTGACCTTTCACAGATCTGGGATCGGCTGAAGCCCATTGTGGTTGAGATCGGTACTCTGGGGCAGCATCTGAACTACCTGTGCGTAAAAGACCTGAAACCGCAGCCCCTGTCTCTGCCTCTCCTTTACCAGCACCGTCGCCCAGCACTGCAGCGCCAATGCAGTCTACCACCTCCCCCGTCCATCATCCATCATCATCCCCGGGGTAATCCCGCTCCACCTGTAGGGAGCGACACCATCCCGGCTGTGACCTTCACCATCAGCCCCAGAGAGCAGCACCCGCAGCGGCAGCCCATCCCTGGCCACGTACCACAGGTGGCGTCACAATCATAAAAGACTTTCCTAACCATCACTACCACCCCCATCCTCCTTCCTGCCTCCCGTCCACCACCTTCCCTCCCTTCTGTACATCTCGGGGGTCACGAAAACCGGGCCAGGCTAGCCTGTGACAACGCAGAGGATCTGCACCCCCGGCCCAGCGGCGTGTCGGGTGAAAACAACCCCCTCGACCACGGGATGTTACATAATCAAGTGCCTGTATCTGCCTGTCTGAGTTTGGTACCAAATGAACTGTGTGTGCTTGCACGCTATCACCTTGATCCCTGTTGTGGACCTGATTTCAGACTTACCGACCTGGGTCTGATAGCTCCATTGCTGCAGAGTTGCATCTGCCCAGCCCACAACTGCATGAGCAGGAGATGGCGAGTCTTATGCCTGCATCACACGGAACAATCTATCGTGCGATTGCACGAGTGATCGTACCCGCCCCCGTTATTTGTGCCTCACGGGCAATTAGTTGCCCGTGGCGCACAAAGTTGTGAACCCCTGTCACACGTACTTACCTCCCGAACGACCTCGCTGTGGGCGGCGAACATCCTCTTCCTGAAGGGGAAGGGACGTTCGGCGTCACAGCGACGTCACTCAGTGGCCGGCCAATAAAGCGGAGGGGCGGAGATGAGCGGGGCGTAACATCCCGCCCACCTCTTTCCTTCCGCATTGCCGGCGGGATGCAGGTAAGCTGTGTTCGTCATTTCCTGTTGTCACACGGAGCGATGTGTGCTGCCACGGGAACGATGAACAACCGGAGCACAGAAGGAGGACCGACTTTTTGAAAATGAATGATGTGTCAACGAGCAACGATAAGGTGAGTATTTTTCCTCGTTCACAGTCGTTCCTAGGTGTCACACGGTACGATATGTCTAACGATGCCGGATGTGCGTCACTAACGACGTGACCCCGACGACTTATCGCCCGATTTATCGTACCGTGTGACGCCGGCATAAGGCTATGTGCGCACGCTGTGTTTTTTCATGCGTTTATGCAGCGTTTTAAACTGCAGCGTAAACACATGCGTTCTGCGTCCCCAGCAAAGTCTATGAGAATTTAGTAAATTTCATGCGCATGTTGCGCTTTAAAACGCAACGTTTTGCATGACAAATTTTTTACAAAATCGATGCGATCTAAAAAGCAACATGTCACTTCTTTTGTGTGTTTTGAATGCTTTTCCCACTCTGTCTATGGCAGAGCAAGCATCCAGAACGCATGAATTCTGCATCCATTGTGCATTCAAAATACATCCAAAATGCAGCTTTTCAGCTCCGTTTTGAAACGCTGCAGAATATTTGTCACGGCAGAACGCAACGTGCGCACATACCCTAAAACTGATGGTTGGTACCACTGCTAGCTTGCTAGAGGGCCCTCCAGCTGCATCACAGGTATTGGGGATTTTGTCTCTGCTCCCTCCTGTCAGCGTTGTCACTGCAAACTTCTGTTGAAAAAGTACATTCCTATGAAAATAGTGCTAAAGTTAGAGAAAATTAGCAAACTACTGATACATACTAGAGATAGTGTGGGCCGCGTGTCCCCTGCCCCAATGTGCGTTTTGCAAATCTTTGTCAGGATTGTACTTTTGGCTAGCACACTACAGACAACACTCATTTTATTCATTTGTTTGCTATTATCACATGGGGCAGTTTTTGGCCCATTCCTATGAATGATAGTTGGCATTTTATAATTTTAATTAATAAGGGTTATTTTTTGAGAATTACTATGGCTGATTAGTCCAATACTGGGCTGGACCACATGTGGGTAATTAACAGTACCTACTGTATCAAACTTTAACCATTTGGGATCTAATGTATGCTATATTACCCAGATCAAATCCCTTCTTGTCAGTACCGACAGAACTAAAGTTCTGAACTGCAGGCCAGTGCTCACATGTCTCAAGATAGTTTGTATGATGTACATATTTTCATCCTTTTTTGGCGCTGCTTTGGTCCCACGCTGGAAAAAGATGAAAACGGTGACAGGTGAGTATAATACAGGGGTCAGGAGACTTGCAATTAAAGCACCACTTCAGCGCTGAAATAACAATAACGCTTTAAGCAATATTTGATTGATTTCTAGTTTTCATAATGTAAGGGACATTAACATAAATGCAAGAGCTTTTCGGTATTACCTAGAGCTTCACTACAATATTGTAGAAAGTTGAAAGTGATGTTAAAAATATAATACCATTTGTATGGATTTCCATGTTCCTTTGTACTCTGGAACATATTACACTATATATTACATCCCTCTGTTTTAAATTGTCGGTATCTTTAAAGGGAACCTGTCCCATGTAAAAATGATATTAACCTGCAGATATGGTGTTAATCTGCAGATTAATAGAATTCTAAACTTGCCCACTGCCTTTAACTTTAATCCCCAGAACTTTAATCCTTCTGGCAGTGTTTCGGTTTCGGCCAAAAAGGGCAGCGCTGGGGCAGGTTCAGTCACCACTCTGTGCATGAAGAGTGGTGGCTGTATTCTTGCCTCCTGCACTGACTTACAGCTTTAGAGCCGGCTGTCAGTCAGTGCAGGGGGACTTAATTACAGCCACCACTCTCCATACATAAAGCGGTGACTAAAGCTGTGCCGGTGCCGTCCCTGTGACGGAAACCGGAATGCTGCCAGGAGGAATAAAGTTCATTTTCTCCTGGCAGCAGGGTTAATGTGCAGGTGCCAGGCAGGTTCAGAATGCTACTAATCTGCAGATTAACCCCATATCTGCAGGTTAATGGCATTTTTCCCTTTAATATATTGGATTAATAGACATGTACATATGTGATAAAATGTGTGTACAGTAATTTATTTTTCTTAGGGTACATTGTAGGTAAACTGAAAAAAGACTTTTGATGATGGGAGGCATTCATTACATATAAATATTTGCTGCAATAATGAAGTATTTTGTCTTATTTTAATAGGAAACATGGGAACAACACATACCTCCAGTATTTTCTGCATTCTGTGGCCTTTTGGTTGCACTTTCATATCACTTGAGTCGGCAAGGTAGTGATCCTTCAGTTATAATGTGAGTAAAAAATTCTGATAAACGATTTCTCTATAGTAATATGTGTGAGTTATACTTTCTACTGGATTAAAAAGATTCCAGTTGCAATGCTCCCCGATGGTGAAGGCGGTAAGCAGAAGTGGACCCACTGGTCTTCAGGGGGGACCCAGGCTTACGATGTGGGAGGGTCTTAACTAAGCAACCGTTGCAAGGCAGATCACAAGATGCTACTCCCAGGGCAGTTACCGGGACTGTGGCAGCTGAGCAGGGCTGGGAGACCACAGGGCAGGTAGGACAGATGCAACAGGGCAGAATAAGAGTCACAGTCTGGAGAGCAACAGGCAGGATGGGTATAGGCAGGTACAGAACTTCCAGCATGAGTCATCAGGCTCAGGTCACAAGACACGGGACATCAGGCACAAGACATCAGACACAGGTGTAGCCTGTATAGGACCTCAGGAGGAACTCCAGTCATCACGGTCCAGGTCATTAAGCACGGACCTCTGGTCATCAGGGTCCAGGTCATCAGGCACGGAACTCCAATCATCATGGTCCAAGTCATCAGGCACTGATCACCAGACACGGCATATCAGGAACAGGACATCGTTCACAGGTGCAGCCAGGACGGCTGAGGCAGACAGCACTACACATGCAGGTGGAAACGGACACAGGTAAAGGACAAAGTTTGGTACCAGAGAACAGACAGGATAGGCCCAGGGAAAACAGGCAGGACATACACAGCAGAGCAGAACTGGTTGCACACAAGACTGGTGCTGGAGGTTGGCAGACCAGAGCAGACAGGCAGGAACAATACACAGACAGTATCAAATCCTAAAGAATTGCTCTGGCTGGCCCCTCCAATCAAGAGAGGGAGCCTTAAATATCTGGTGCCTCCCAGCGATAGGCTGGGTACACCTTAGCAAGGGGTGCATGGTTCCTCTTAAAAGGACAGGAAGCATGCACACGCACCTCCTAGGCTGGAGACCAGAAAAATCCATGTAGCATCGCAGGATCTCAGGCCTAGGCAGGAATTGGAGACAGACACACATGTAGACATCCGTAAGGGGGACGAGCAGGGGACCACACTACACGTGGGCAGCAAAGCAGGGGCGCAGGGACCATGCGACACGTGGGTGGACATGCAGGTAAGCAGAGGACCACACAATATGGGGGTGGACATGCAGGACAAATTTCTGCTGGGGAGAGGATAGTGCACAAATTCCAGGGCTGGGACGCACCAGAGTGGTGTTGTACTTAGAGACAAGTTTGGACCTGAGCCCCCCCTTGCATGTTGGTAATATGTATGGACCCATGTAATATTCTAAATCCTAGAAATACATACAAGTTGCCCTCCATCCCCTTCATTAAGTGATAATGCCCCCATTCTGTACTAGTGTCCCCATCCTTGGTCACTTCCTGGTAAATATGTCAACCATCCTGGTAAATATGTCCCACATACTGGTATATTTGTCCCCATCTTGGTATATATGTCCTTCCCATTCTGTTATATATGGTATCACCCTCTTGCACCAACCGTCTGGCACCCCAGGAAGACCTATGCATCTACTGTCTACCCTCTGGTCTGTGTCCCCTGATGAATCCCTAGTATCCATGGGAGGAAATGCGTTGGGACTATGTCTCTGAATATCATGGGACTGTATCACTGAACATCATCATCAGATAAGTTACCATCTGTTCTCCTACTGTTGCATTTATGATGGGAGCTATTGTTAATTTATAATTTTGGTGTATGTTTTATGTAGGGTCTGACAGGGCTATCTGGAGCTTCCCGTCGGTGAATGGGGGCGCCACAACTCTAGGGCGTTATACCCTCTATTGTTAGGTAGGGAGAGGTTACTAGAGCCTACTTAGAGTCAATGTGTTGTTTTTTTTCTCCCTCCTGACTTGTGACATTATGCCTGCTTTACCCTACTACTATTGTTTTTTGTGTGTAGTTGGTCACTTGACCTTTTAATGATATTAAAAGTTACATTTTAATTGGGTTTTTTCACCTTTATGGTCTTTTTTTTATATATATGTCCTCCATCCTGATATATATGTCCCACATACTGGCATATAAGTCTTCTATACTAGTATATATGTCCCCCAAACAAGGCCACAGCCTGGTATATATGTTCCCCATCCTGGTATATATGTCTTTATACTAGTATAATTGTTCCCCATTGTGGTATATATGTTCCCCATTCTGTTATATATGTTCCCCATTCTGGTATATATGTTCCCTATCCTGGGCCTGTCCTCCTATATATATGTCCTCAAACTGGGCCCATCTTGGTATGCATCTCCCATCCTTGTATATATGCCCCCCATCCTGGTATATACATTATGTCATCCTGGGCCCATCCGCATATATATGTCCTCTTCATGGGCCCATCCAGGCATATACAGTATATCCCCCATCCTAGTATATATGTCCTCATCCTGTGCCCATCTTGCTATATATGTCCTCATCCTGGGCCCGTCCTGGTATATATAGTTCCCATCCTGGTATTCAGTTCCCGTCATGCCTTTAATGCATAAAAACCCACCAAAAAACATTCTACTAATCTCTCTCCACTCATTTGTTGTGTGTCATCCTTTGCAGCCAGCCTACAGTAGCCAGCAGCTGCTGGGGGTCATTTGAGATAGTCTGTCATTCACATCATGCTGCAGTTATCAACCACGTCAACAGGAATAACCTCACTTCAGCAGCTATATGTTCAATCCATTTGTCTTGACTTCTCTAAATCTGACCAAAAAATTCTGTTAACTGACACCTGATTAAGAGTTCAGTCAATAAGTATCTCTAGGCTGAGTGTTCATATGTCCTCTATGGTAAGAGGGGAATAAGCCTGGCAGTCATCTGGCAATGCCTTACCTGCCTGCAGAACAAGAAGCTTGCAATTGAATAATCAACCAACTGATCCTTATCTCCTTCCATAGATTTTGTCGAAAGCCCCCCTCAGACATTACCGTAGATTTAAATGGGAAACCAATTACATTACCATGCATTAACATCATGTACATATGAAAATGAAGCTCCAAATGAATGAACTGCCTAATGTATATAGTCCTGAATTGGCACTGCATGGGATGAGTGTAAAACGTCATGTCTTTATTAGTTATTTTTTAAATGAACATGATATAGAAATATTACAGCAGGTACACAATAGGTTATATCAGGGAAAATCCAGAAAAAAAAATTGTGAAGCAGGCTACCAGCATAGGAAGAGTATATTGCAGACATTGTGTGTCAATGTAAATATCTTGATGTCATTAAGATGAGTCTCAAAAATGTAATGGACCTCCCATGAAAAGAGATGAGAGGTCCCGTGAGTTCAGCCAGACTTTAGATAAAGTTTATAAAATTTGGTTTGGGACTCGAACTTGATCTGAACCCCAATGGAAGCCACAAATTGTCAGTCATGCTTTCCACCCACATTCCATCCAGCCATAAACAGATCACTTCTGGGGGTGGGTGGGCTGTGTGTTTCCATTTTTGGGGGGGAGTGCATACTACATCTGATAACGCTTTTGTTGCTCGTCACCCCCAGTGCGAGCCGTTTAAACACTGCAATTGGCTCGCACTGGGCTGAGCACAGAGGGTGCTTGAACACAGCAATGCTCGAGTGAGTGGTTTGCATACATAAAGCACCCGATCTCCGAACCCAAACTCTGTTTTTCGTGTAAAGTCTGTGTTTGGGACGAACACTGGACACCGAATCTTGGGTTCGCTCATCTCTGCCCATGAGTATCCCCAATACCATATCTAATATGAATATACCTAACATCAAGAGAAACGAGACGTGATATTACTACAGAGATCTCTATTATGCACGCAGCCAAACTCATCCAAACGCAATGGGAATAATGTGTCAGGTGTGGGTGGCTGCCTGCATAATACAGATCTCTGTGGTAATATTACTGTTTGGTTTCTCCTGATGTTTTGTATATTCGCAGATTATCCAGCAAGGTTGTTTTTTTTCACTTTGGGATAAGGCAACAGATTTTTTTTTTCACAAATATAAGTTGACTTTAAAAAATATTAAACTTTCAATGCCTGAAAAAAAGGTAAAACTAAACATTTTTCAAAGGCAGTTTCCTTTGATTACATAAAAAAAAACCCTAAATTGTAAATTCTTATCTTTTTCTGTTAATGTCTGCTTGTGTTTTTATAAAACATTATGGGGATCACTAAGTAAGAGGCAGACCTTCACAGGCAGATGGTGGGGTTTCTTAAATATATATGTATTTATATATTTTTATTTCATTTTTTTTCTTTTGTCTGACAAAAAGTCAGAGAAATGCTTTAAGTAGCCTATAGCACCACTCTTACATTTTTTTTTCCAGCACTGGAGTGGTGCTTTTAATTTAAGGTCCCTGACCCTAGTAATAGCTTCACCTTTTTCGGCGTCGCTCTTGTCTCACAGTGTCATCTTGTGTTCTCGATGACTGAATAGAGAAGTTAAGTCACAAGCTGTCAATGCAAGTCGGAGAGCCTGAGCGAGGCTCTCATAGACTTGCATTGAGTTGTGACCTCCATGAAACACTGAAATCAGCTGGCTTGTCAAAACTGCCAGAGGTCAATGGGCGATAAAAGCTAAAAACGTCGGAGAGTGAGTATAAGATAGGGGGCAGGCAACTTAGCGTTAAAGCACCACTCCCACGGTGAAATAAAGAAAACTCTCGAGTGGTGCTTTAAATCTCTCTTTAAACCTTGATGTTAATTTCCATTTTAGAAATGGAGACAAATATTCCCTGGTTATTCTCTATAAAAGGATAGAGGATGTATACAGTATTACTGATGCCATGCGGAGTCGGCTGTCAGTCAGTGGTGGTCGTGGTTACAGCCGCTGCTCACTGTATACTGAGCGATGCCCGAAACTGCTGTGGTTGCATATCTATGACTGAAAGCCCAAGGCAGCCGGGAGGAATAAACTTAATTTCTTCCTGGTAGCTGGGCTGTCAGTGCAGTGTTCGGGCAGTTTTGAATACTAAACCTGCAGATTAACCTCATATCTGCAGGTAAACAGTGTTTTTTGGCATAACAGGTTCCCTTGAAATATAGCATATCCTCCTGCCTTTCTACAGTCACCAGTAAAGGTAGTTTAGTAGCTAATTGCATATTGTTATACAGTGAACTCAATATGCTGTAAGCTTCCATATTCCCTCTAAGTAACTAAAGGCATACAGCATGTCACTTTTTTACTATATTGACCGCCAACAGACATATGTGTAATTAGTGCACAGAATTGTAACTATAAAAACATTATTATAGATTGTGGACATTCCTTTGTTTTTTTTTTTCATAATTTTTTTTTTATTTTTAGGTCCTATATTAGGGACAAATGTTTTGCCAAACAAATTCATGAAAACTTGATAAGTTCTACAAATTGTGAAGATCCTTTACCAGAAAAGATGAAAACCTCTTTGGTAAATATATTTTTTATGCCAGATGTGTGTTTATTAGACAATATGAGTTTTTTCCATACCTATACTCATTGCAGCATCCATAGTGGCACGGGGTGTCACTGCCAACGTCATGCTGATTGACTGGCAGCTTACGAGGATGGGATACCGATAATACCCTAGCTTGTCTATATACAATACCTCTCTTTTTTTATACAGTACGTAAACAGTTTGTCTGATGAAGGTCAAGTGTGACTGAAACGTTATATGAATAGTTTGGATTGCAATAAAATATCAATCCAGAAAATATTGAGTACCAAGTTTTGTTTATTATAGTCCTCATTCAGTCAGGTTTCAGTAATTCCTGCCACATCACAATCTCTGTCTGACATTACAGTCTACAGTTCACTGCATGACTCCACAAAGTCTGACTGACGGCCTTACCTGCTTCACCAACCCTGACCCAAAAACCCCACCCAACTTCTTAACCTAAAATAAGACACAAAGACTGCTAGACGTTGGCTGTAAAAGGCTATTATCACCAAATAATCAATATCATTTTATCCATAAACACAGAAATAACTCCATCAAACATAAGCACCAGCAAAGGAGGGGGGTAATTGACGAGTACCGTTGTACATGATTGCAACACCACCTCCACCCTGTGCCCTCAGCCACACCACACCGGCTTGAGGACACCCAGCCGATTGTTGCCCAACCACTTTCCCACTGGGAGCAATCTCAGCAGGGATCCACATTAACATGTCCCACTGTGATCCAGCACAGCAGGGAACCACCTTAACCAACTATACCATTGCACCACCAGAGGTAACCTGTTCCTGCACTGGGTTCCCCCCCAACTCTTTGTGCAATCCACTGACTTCAAATTCCCCCTTCCTTTCTGCCGACTGCTGCGACAAAGTCAAATCCTCTTATCTTCACATCGATCTCCAGAAGTCTCGAAAATAGGGCAGGTGGGTGGGACGATTCCGGACGTTTTCAGGTACTGAATGACCAGCCACAATAGCTCTACCCTATATATACATTGCCCCACACTGACCTCCCCCTGACCAATCAAATGTCCCTATAACTCCTATAACCCCACCTTCCAATTTCCCACCCAAAATGGTTCCCACCTTAACCCTTTGCTATCCCTCTGGCCTAGCATCCCTCCTAGTCATGTCGCTCTTCCTTGAGCTCCTTTGGGGCAGCAATCAGGCTGTCTTTTTGTTTACAAATCTTCAGCAAGCAGACATTTGATGCCCTCAGCTTATTTAATTTTCTTAAGTCATATATTCCTAGTGACCTCACTTCTTTCCTTTCCTCATTAACCCCTACTATATCTCAGTCTCTCTCTGCTCCATCTTTCTTTTTTTTTTGCACAAATACCCTCCCCCGAGATCCCAGTTTAGAAGTTCCTCCATTTGTTTAATCGTTCTTTCCCCCAGCACAGCGGCACCCCCCCATTTTCCAGTGTTTGAAGCCAACAGAGAGGTCAGCCCAGTTCTCCATCAACCACAAACCTTCATTTTTATGTAAAGTGGTGCGAGGATGCAATAGTGCAGACAATAAAGAGACAGTGGTAAATGAACCAAAAACAGTTTTTACTTTACACGAACAACAACAAAAGGTGCCATTGGCACGAGATCAGATATTAGTACAGTTGGTGACAATAAAACAAATTATGCTACAATAATGGATATGGTAAAGCAGATATGCAGAATATACACGCAATGCTATTGAAACACTATTATCCTACTACTATCATTAAATAACGGTCACCATATTCCTAATTCCCTAATTCAGGAAGCTTCAGTGTCACTTCTCTACCTGTCACCGTCGGTAACTATCTAAATCACATGAAACAGCACACGGCCCAAAACAGGGGACGACTACTCTACCTGCTAGGCTGCAAGTCCAGGTTGTTGGCTAACTTCTCAGACTCAGTTCGCTGACTGCCTTTATTCCCTGGTACTGTAAGTATGCACAAGAAGCAACGGCTCATCGGCTCATAAAGATGATCCTCCACAATGGGCAGGTCATCTCTTGAATCTGGTCGCAGATCTTCCTTTCGGATCTGGTCTCGATCTTCCTCTTGGATGTGGTCACAGAACTTCCTCTGAGATCTGGTCTTGGACTTCCACTCGTGCTTATCACAGATCTTCCTCTCGAAATGATGGCAGATATTCCTATGGAACTGTCATGGATCGTACTCTGGAACTGGTCACAGATATTCAGCTGTAAGCTTGCTCTGCTACTCCCATGACCATCCTTTTACAGGTTCAGGTACTAACTATACCCCTTCTCTGCTCTCCCAGGCTTTTATAATGATAAACATTAGCCACAGCTGTCACTAGACCTGGTGTCTCCTCCAATCCTTTCCCTAGGAGATGAACACTTCACTCTTCAGTTCTTACTATTATCATTCTCTCCTCTTTCTTCGTCCTTAAAATCTTTGGTCATCAGATGGGTATGTTTATTTGCAGATACCAGGTGTAAGCACTATTGAGTGTGTCCCTTCACTACATCATCACCTTACACTTACATCAATGTCTAAGCCATTTAATTCCCTAAGCTCTTGCGTAGAGGGCGTGTGGCACTGGTAGTATTTCTGGAAACACTCCTCTCCTTATTCCATCAAATCATTGTTAAGGAATTTACATGGAGCATATACACAAATGAGTATTTACAGTATAGAGACTATCAAAAATATGTAGTAATTTCAGAGAAAATATATTTTGAAGATTTGACTGCAGACCATGTTAAACTAGTCCACTGCCCCAGAGGCTTTTCTTGCACCTCTCTAGTGGATTTGTGGTGCCCCTGAGGCTTCAGTCGTCACAGGGTACTGCACCTCACCAGAGGTGCAGTATTCATCTCAGATATTGAGGAGGTCATCGCCGGTAAAACTACCACAATCCATCAAAACACACAGTTAGTTGCCCTCTCACTGGGACTGGGCTGAGGTAGAGACATTGGAGGGTGGCCATCACTAATGTAGTGGACCCTCTGCTCACTAGTTCAGGAACCCGGGGGGAGGAGCTAGACACCAGGGAGCAAGGTGACACACACACACTTACAAGCAGTCTAGTCCAGGACAGTAAACAAGTGAGACGCAGGAGAACACGGTCACTGAGGGGGAGCTGATAGCTCTCTCAGGACCGGCGCCCACCTCAGGGTGCAGAAAGCCTAGGCTGGTGGGCACTGCAAGTCTCGCCAGCAGAATCCTCCAGGCAGAGGATTTTAAGTCTTCTGGCCCACACACAGTGCCCACGGCAAAGCAGCATATAGAGCCAGGAGTCGTGACCATAGGGTGGCTGCATCTACGGACTTGCACTGTCTGCTATACGGGACAGGGAAGAGAACAAAACCCCCAGGACTTGGGTCCCAGCGTAGCTTCAAGTCACAGGGACTCACACAACACGGCACAGGGAGGAAGGACTCACTGAAAGAAACACTGGTTCTGACCTCCGAACTATCCGGGATTGGCTGGAGCCCATGACAGTGGAGTTCGGCAGTCCAAAGGCGGTGACATCTCAATGAATAAAGAACTTTAACTGCAACCGCTGTGTCATCTGATCATTCCCGCACCTTGCGCTCCTTCATTAGAGTCGACTACTACTCCCCACATCTTCCCTGGGGTCTAGCTCTACCTGTGGAGAGCTGCAACACCCAAGCTGCATCACCATCTGCCCCAGAAGAGAGACCTCCAGCAGTGGAGGCTAATACCTGGCCGCAAACCACAGATGGTGTTACGAATAACTACTACTCCCATCAACATCATCTCCTCCCCTTCATTTTGTTGACACCGCGGGATCACAGAGCCAGACCTAGCCGCTGTGACATCCCAAACTGGCCCGGCTACGGATAGCCCTCCCCCCAAGACCCTGTGGGTGTGTCAGATTTACAGTGCTGGCCAAAAGTATTGGCACCCCTGCAATTCTGTCAGAGAATACTCAGTTTCTTCCTGAAAATGATTGCAATCACAAATTCTTTGGTATTATTATCTTCATTTAATTTGTCTTCAATGAAAAAAAAAATAAAAATATGTCAAAAGGCCAAATTGGATATAATTCCACACCAAACATAAAAAAGGGGGTGGACAAAAGTATTGGCACTGTTTGAAAAATCATGTGATGCTTTTCTAATTTGTGTGATTAACAGCACCTGTAACTTACCTGTGGCACCTAACAGGTGTTGGCAATAACTAAATCACACTTGCAGCCAGTTGACATGGATTAAAGTTGACTCAACCTCTGTCCTGTGTCCTTGTGTGTACCACATTGAGCATGGAGAAAAGAAAGAAGACCAAAGAACTGTCTGAGGACTTGAGAATCCAAATTGTGAGGAAGCCTGAGCAATCTCAAGGCTACAAGTCCATCTCCAAATACCTGAAAGTTCCTGTGTCTACGGTGCACAGTGTCATCAAGAAGTTTAAAGCCCATAGCACTGTGGCTAACCTCCCTAGATGTGGAAGGAAAAGAAAACTTGACGAGAGACTTCAATGCAAGATTGTGTGGATGGTGGATAAAGAACCTCGACTAACATCCAAACAAGTTCAAGCTGCCCTGCAGTCCGAGGGTACAACAGTGTCAACCCGTACTATCCGTCGGCATCTGAATGAAATGGGACTTTATGGTAGGATAACCAGGAAGACCCCACTTCTTACCCCAATACATAAAAAAGCCAGCTGGAGTTTGCAAAAACTTACCTGAGAAAGCCTAAAATGTTTTGAAAGAATGTTCTCTGGTCAGATGAGACAAAAGTAGAGCTTTTTGGGAAAAGCCATCAACATAGAGTTTACAGGAAAAAAAAGAGGCATTCAAAGAAAAGAACACGGTCCCTAAAGTCAAACATGGCGGAAGTTCCGTGATGTTTTGAGGTTGCTTTGCTGCCTCTGGCACTGGACTGCTTGACCGTGTGCATGGCATTATGAAGTCTGAAGACTACCAACAAATTTTGCAGCATAATGTAGGGCCCAGTGTGAGAAAGCTGGGTCTCCCTCAGAGGTCATGGGTCTTCCAGCAGGACAATGACCCAAAATACACTTCAAAAAGCACAAAAAATGGTTTGAGAGAAAGCACTGGAGACTACTAAAGTGGCCAGCAATGAGTCCAGACCTGAATTCCATAGAACACCTGAGGAGAGATCTCAAAATGGCAGTTTGGAGAAGGCACCCTTCAAATCTCAGGGATCTGGAGCAGTTTGCCAAAGAAGAATGGTCTAAAATTCCTGCAGAGCATTGTAAGAAACTGATTGATGGTTATCGGAAGCGGTTGTTCGCAGTTATTTTGGCTGAAGGTTGTGCAACTAAGTATTAGGCTAAGGGTGCCAATACTTTTGCCTGGCCCATTTTTGGAGTTTTGTGTGAAATGATCAATGATGTGATTTTTGTTTCATTCTCTTTTGTGTTTTTTATTGCAAACAAAATAAATGAAGATAATAATACCAAAGAATTTGTGATTGCAATCATTTTCAAGAAGAAACTGAATATTATCTGACAGAATTGCAGGGGTGTCAATACTTTTGGCCACCACTGTATAGTACAGATGAGCGGATCGCTTTGCACAACTCTGATACATGGTCCAGTTCAGTGCTGTGCTTCTGGATTCCCGAGTGGGGCATTTGATTTGCCAGCCTGACAAGACATTATCACCGTGGCACACACGTGCTTGGGATCCCATAGTGGAAGAAAATTCATGCAGATATTGTCCACGGTCAGAGAACACCAACATATACTGTGTACTAGGGTTCTGAGAAAAATCTGCTCATTTCTTATTGACAGATTTCTCCCATATGTATTCTTAGCAAGAGACTTATTCATCAACTGGATCTGAGCTGGGAAAGCCCACCATGGGCTACACCGCACTAGCCACAACTTTGCTTATTGACCCTGGCCATGTGCAAGTTATGTATTCTCTAAAAGGATTGAGCATTTCAGAGAGAAATATACACAATTTTAGTCAGACTATGCTCCCTGTGGTTTGGGCAGCATAAATGAGCTGACATGTTTCCCTCAATCTATGCCCCTATCTTCCTCCTCACACTCCTCTGTTACCCTAACTTTGGCAGCCTTGCTTGGAGTGTCTCTGAAACTTGCAATTATGACAAGCTTTCCTATGTTTATAACTAAGTAAAATGCTTGTGGCAAAAAAAACACAAAAAAATAATCTGAAACCTTACCTTTTTTGCTCCACAGAAAGAAATCCTTATGTCAGATCTAATCATTTGCACATTTGTTGGCTTTTTGTCCTTTGCAATCAGTGCCAGTACGGTATTTCTCTTCTTAAGTGTAAGTAGCATAATTAAAGAATATAAATATGTTCATTTAAAACAAGTCATTAACAATTAAAGCAGTTTAAAATATTCAGAATTTTGAAAGCTTATAAAATCATATATATTGTTTTTCTTCATATAAAGAGAATGTATTAATTGACTTGTATGTTAATAGTACAGTTTTTGTATTAATGTCACACACAGATGGCAGGCTTTTCATAAACACTTTATTTCTCTTGTGGAAGAAGTCTCTTCTGCCAGCCTTCGACTATCATGTAGTACTTTTTAACAGAGTTTTGTCAGCAGCTGCAGTGTATACTATATATACAGTTGTGCTCAAACGTTTACATAGCCCGGTAGATTTTTTGCTTTCTTGGCCTTTTTTCAGAGAATATGAATGATAACACACAAATCTTTTTTTCCACTCATGGTTAGTGGTTGGGTGAAGCCATTTATTGTCAAACTACTGTGTCTTCTCTTTTTAAATCATAATGTCAACCAAAAACATTTAAATTACCCTGATCAAAAGTTCACATACCCCAGTTCTTAATAACGTGTATTGCTCCCTCTAATATCAATGACAGCTTGAAGTCTTTTGTGGTAGTTGTGGATGAGGCTCTTTATTTTCTCAGATGGTGAAGCTGACCATTCTTTTTGGCAAAAAGCCTCCTGTTCTTGTAAATTCCTGAGATTTCTTGCATGAACTATGCGTTTGAGTTCTCCCCAGCGTGACTCAATGATATTGAGGTCAGGAGACTAAGATAGCCACTCCAGAACCTTTCCTTTGTTCTGCTGTAGCCAATGACAGGTCACCTTGGCCTGCGTTTTAAATCGTTGTCATGTTGGAACATCCAAGTAAGTCCCATGCGCAGTTTCCGGGCTGATGAGGGCATATTTGCCTCCAGTATTTGCTGATAACGTACTGCATTCATCTTTCCTTCAACTTTGACCAAGTTTACTGTGCCTTTATAGCTCACACATCCCCACATCATCAGTGAGCCACCTCCATGCTTTACAGTAGGAAGGGTGTTCCTTTTATCATAGGCCTTGTTGAGTTGACAACTCTCCAAATTTAATGTTAATGGCTGTGGCAAAAAAGTTTGATTTTGGTCTCATCACTCCAAATTACCTTGTTCCAGAAGTTTGGAGGCTTGTTTCTGTGCTGTTTGGCGTATTGTAAGTGAGATACTTTGTGGCATTTGCGCCGTAATGGCTTTCTTCTGGTGACTGTTACATCACCGCCGGAGTCTGCTCCAGCGACTTCAGCTCCGATCACCAGGCAACGCCGTATTCTTGCTGTGGATGGTCTTGGTGATGGGAGAGGAGTCCATGCCAGCGGCACACCGGTGGGCGCAGGCTCAGATCATCCACTGGGCTGGGTTATCTTGGGATCTGCAGTACCGTTGGCTGACTGTGGGTGGCGTGTGTCTTCCAGCTGAAGTTGCCAGCGTTCAGCTACAGCCAATGGGAAGACACCACACCCTTCTTATTCCCCCTCCTGTCACATGACCACTGCCAGAGATAGTTCTGATTTCCTGGCTCCTGGTCTGCCCTATTCTGTTTTGCGATTCCTGTGTGCTGACTTCTGCGTGTTTTCTGACTACCCTTCTGCCTGCTGTTTTTGTACCTCGCTGCCCGATCCGGATTTGACCTCTGCTCCGTTTTCTGATTACGTCCTTGTCTGCCGATTTTGTCCCTGTTCTGCTATTCCTGGTTTGACCCTGCCTGACAACTACTCTCATCGGACTGCAGCCTTCCACAGGTAGTGATCTCCAGGGCCCTGTGTAATTCCAAATCCCTGTATAGGGGTTAAAGGGTTTCAGGGTTCTGGGGGTCCTGCTTGGTGAGTGGCTTCCCTCTAGTCTGTCCATTACATCCCCCCTGAGTCTGTTGATCAAGGCAGGCGTTACAGTGACTTGACCATGCTGCCCATTCTGCTTCAAGTACCTCCTTATTGTGTACCTTGAAACAGCCACACTACTAGTTTTCAATGAGTCATGTATTTCAGGTGATGTTATTTTGGGGTTTTTCTTTGCATTCCAAACATTTTTTCTGGCAGTTGTGGCTAAAGTTTTTGTTGGTCTACCTGATCGTGGCTTGTTTTCTACAGAGTCCCTGATTTTCCATTTGGTAATCACAGGTTGAACACTGATAACTGGCATTATCAATTCCATAGATAGCTTTTTGTATCCCTTTCCTGTTTTATACAGTTCAACTATCTTTTCCCATAGATCCATTGACAATTGTTTTGCCTTCCCCATGACTCACAATCCAGAAACGTCAGTGGCTGGATGAAAGATGCAAGAGTCTATCTGGATGCCAGAAACTCAATCAGCTTTTATGCACACACTGATTACAAGCAAACAGGTCACAGGTGAGGATGTTACCTTTATTAGCCATTCAAACCCATTTGTGTCACCTTCTGTGCATGTTATCAGGTCAAAATCACCAGGGTATGTGAACTTTTGATCAAGGTCATTTGGATGTTTTTGGTTGTCGTTATGATTTAAAAAGAGAAAACAGTAGTTTGACAATAAATGGCTTCAGTCAACCACTAACCATGAGTGGGAAAAAGTTTTTGTGTTATCATTCATATTCTCTGAAAAAAGGCCAAATAAGCAAAAAATCTGCCGAGGTATGTAAACTTTTGAGCACAACTGTACACAACATACAATATACACAATATATTATATGTTCCGTGACTGCTGCTCCAAAGCAATGTAATAGACACCTCAATTGTTGCAGACCTTTTCAAATGGATAAATGAACAACAAAGATGTCAATCTTATTCTTACAAAAAAGTCTAGCAGTAGTTAAGAGATATGTATTTTAATAAATAATGTAATTCCTGCTATAAAGTATAAAGGATTATTCAGAAAACATTTGGTTCATGTGCAAAACAATGGACCAATATTAGTCAATGGCACAATTCATGAAAGGTCTGTGTGAAAAAAATGTCAGCATCCACCACACAGAAGCCGGGTGACGAAAGCTCTGCCAAATGTCGCAAAGAATGGGCAGCTGTAATTGCTACAGACTGCAGCCATGTGAATTTAGCATTATCCCCTTCACCCCCGGGCGATATTTGTTTTTTTTCCTCCCCTTCTTCCGAGAGCCATAACTTTTTTATTTTTCTGTCAATCTTGCCATATGAGGGCTTGTTTTTTGTGGGAGGAGTTGTACTTTTGAATGAAATAATTAGTTTTACCATATAGTGTACTAGAAAACGACAAAAAAATTCCAAGTGCGAAAAAAGTGCAAATGCCCGATTGTTTTGGGGATATTTTATTCACCGTGTTTACTATATGGTAAAACTGACATGTTGGTGTGATGCCTCAGATCGGTATGAGTTCGTCAACACCAAATATGTATAGGTTTACTTTTATCTAAGGGGTTAAATAAATTCACAAGTTTGTCCAAAAAAGGTGCACTTTTTGCTCCATTTTCCACTATCCGTAGCATTCAAATTTTTCGGATCTATTGCTTAGTAATGACTTATTTTTTGCGTCTCTAGCTGACATTTTTAGTGGTACCATTTTTACGCAGATGCTACGTTTTGATCGCCTGTTATCGCACTTTACGCAAAATATGCGGCGACCAAAGAACGTAATTTTGGCGTTTCGAATTGTTTTGCCACTACGTCGTTTACCGATCAGAATAATTGATTTTATATTTTGATAGATCTGGCATTTTTGAGCGCGGTGATACCAAATGTGTATATATTTTTATTTTTTTAACCCTTTCATTTTCAATGGGGCGAATGGTGGGGTGATTTGAACTTTTAGGGTTTTTTTATTTTTTTTTTATTTTTTTTTAAACTTTTTAAGTCTTCCTAGGGGACTATAAGGATGAGCAATCTGATTGCTTGTTCCTTTCTGTAGATCACAGCTACATAGCTGAGATCTGCACAAAAGCTGCTCTCCTCTCACACAGGGTGCTCTGCCAGGTGTAAGAGGAAGTGACTCATGATAGCTACAGGAGTCATCATATGACCTTGTGCTACCATGATAACCATCTGATTCACGTGATTATGTCGCGGGCAGAGGGTGACTGGCCACGTCAGGGAAGGCTACCCGAGGCACTCGGATCCGGGATTGTGGCTGTGGCTCGAGTGACAGCCGGACCCAGGGCTCGAGCAGCGGCCCATCACCCACAACAACGAAAAAAACGAAAAAGGGGTATTTACAGGGGAAGAGTTTGTCAGTGACGCCACCCGTAAGTTGCGGTGATGGTTAGTGACACCGCCGCTGCCTTGGTATGGGACGCCCGGGGCTGATGGAGCGGGGCAGCAAAGTGGAATCCCCTCCACGGGTAGCGGAGGTATAGTCCCGGGGCCCGGAGGATGGTGCGGGGTTGCAGGGAGTAGTCTTTAGGAATGGATGGGATGGTACCGGTGTACTCACTGTGGTAATAAATCACACAAAATCTATGTGGTAAACCAAGGCCGGATGCCAGGAGCCTCTGAAGGGGTGTGCTTTGTCCCGCACACGGGCTGACAGGGCAGGGGCCCTTCCTCCTGCACTTGTAGTTTCTTGTGTGGTGACTTAACCCGCATAAAATGGGAGAAGTCCACTCCCCGTGAGTTTGTGTCCTGTGGAAACCTTGACCACAAAATCTGACCCATGGGATCTCTGCGGGTTCTGGTGGACACCCTATCCTCCTCGTTGGGCTTCCATTTCGCTCTCTGGGCTACTCGTGGGACAAAATCTGGAACCTTGTCCCCTGCTGGCTAATCGGTAAGGTGCTTGAAGCGGTCCTTGCCCTGGGGTCCAGGTACCCCGACTGTGCACGGCCTCCGGACCAGATTCCCGCTGTTGGCACCGGCAGGCTACAACCCTTCACCGGACCGGATCTCCGTCGCCAGTGGCCCTGCTCTGCCGTCTACCACCTAGTCAGCTCAGGTAGTCCGGTAGTCCAGGGGCTCCATCTCCTGACCACCACTTCACTCCTCTAGCTTCCTCTCTCCAGACTCTAACTGACGTGTTCCCTCCCCTGACACCTCAGGACCCCTAGGTGGGCATTTCCATCCACCTGGTCCCGCCCACTGGTGTGTCCCTATTGTACCGGGGTGGGGTGACTAGGCTTCTGTCGCTGGTGTTACCTGTGTGTGGTGTTGTGTTGGTATTCCAAGGAGGATGGAGTCCTGCACCAGAAGGATTTGTGCAGTCTCTGTGACAACCTGGTTTTGCCAGGGCGTCACACTTACGTCACTTGACTTCCGATGGTGCCGGGTAAGTGCATGTTTACCGCAGTGCGCTGTTTCATCTCACTGTCACATTTTAACAGCGAGATGCAAGGGGTTAATCAGCTGACATGTGGAGGGATCGCTGCCTGCTGCCCGCAGCAGTCGGTGGGTATTAACCTGACACGATCCATGACATACCCATGACCAGCTGAGGGAGTATTCTCCGGTCGTGAGGTCTGTATTACCAAAACTCTTATCCTATAAATAAACACACGGACTGCATGTGACTTGGTTCAAAATGGCCACAGCAGCCTTTATTGCCTATTGTTTACAAACTAAACACCTTAGGGACGCCGTCCAACAGGCGACCCAGAACAACAACATACAGATAACAATAGACAATGCCATTTACATGACCCTCCCGGGGGCTGGCCCAGTCCATAACTACTACTCCCCTTGTCCCTGGCCGCAACACACCGACCCAGAGAAGAGGTGCCAATCACCCACGGATTGACACCCCCACACTTTGGCAGAACCCCGTGCCTGCCACATCCCGGAACCGAGAGCCACTATACCAAGACAATGACTCCTGGTCCAGTTACCAGTCACTTCCAACCTCTGGACCAGACCTACCCCCCCGCCGCTGTGACAAATAGCATCCCAACTTCCCAAACCACGTCCCCCAGATGACAACACAAAAAGGGAGGGTGGGCGGGGATCTCTTGGTGTCCGGAAGAAGAAGAGGAGGTAACCCCCTCCTCTCCCAGACTAACCATTTCCCTACTCCTCCTCTTCCTCCCAAGCTAAAACAACCCCTTAGTGCCATATTAGGCCTGCCTACCAAACTGTCCCTATTAACTCCATCACTCCCTAACTCCCCCTTGGTCATGTCGCCCTTCCTTCCCAAGGGGGGATCCATGGCTTTCTTGACCAGCTGAGGGAGTATTCTCCGGTCGTGATGTCTGTATTACCAAAAGCCTTATCCTATAAATAAACACACGGACTGCATGCGACTTGGTTCAAAATGGCCACCGCAGCCTTTATTGCCTATTGTTTACAAACTAAACACCTTAGGGACGCTGTCCAACGGGCGACCCAGAACAACAACATACAGATAACAATAGACAATGCCATTTACATTACACTCCCGGGGCAGGCCCAGTCCATAACTACTACTCCCATTGTCCCTGGCCGCAAAACACCGACCCAGAGAAGAGGTGCCAATCACCCACGGATTGACACCCCCCACTTTGGCAGAACCCCGTGCCTGCCACATCCCGGAACCGAGAGCCACCATACCAAGACAATGACTCCCGGTCCAGTTACCAGTCACTTCCAACCTCTGGACCAGACCTACCCCCCCGCCACAGGACAGACCACGTGACACCTTACGTGGCCTGGACCCACCACACACCAAAAGCTCGCTCAACACCATCCTGCAGGCTCAATGCCCATAAATCCACTCCAATGTCGTTGCGGTTCACTCCGTCACCCCTCCGAAACTGCCAATCTGCCGGCTCCAACTGCCTGTGCCTCACCACAATCCCACCATTCCTGGTCACAAACCTGGCAACCACCCGATTCACTTGGGCCCTGGCCTTATTGACCTTTTCCACCGACCGAGCCCCCCTCCACGACAACCTGGTCACTATGTCTGACCACACGACAATCAAACCCGGGTACTGCTTCCACAACCGCAGTAAGTCGATCTTTATATCCCGGATCAGATCCCGTGATGCCTGGACACCAAGATCATTACCCTCCCACATGTAATACCATCACATCTGGAGGCCGGTCAACCTTACAATGACGACTAAATTCTGGGACCACCCTGCCCCACTCCATGCCCCTAACACCGATCCACCGAACAGTCGCCTGCCCACGATCCAGACCTAGCTGCCGACCATTCAGGCGAACCTCCGCCTGCCGAGCACCCCAAAACACGACGGAATGCCCCAGAATCCAGATTAGGTACATCCCTACAACAAAGAAAAACAAAACGAAAAAACAACAAAAATTAAAACCAATAACATCACAACCATCAACGCCTCTCAGAAATCCCATTCTACCTCCGTCCTCTAACACTGTACGTTACCCTTTTTTTTTTTAAATATATATAAACCACTTTCGAACCGCCAGACCACCTGTACCTAGACCAAAGTTACCATAATACTACAACAGCTGCGGTCTCACATACCGCCGAGAACAAGAAGATTTCCATCTACCAATATGCTTTACCACCTCATCTCCAAGCCCCCAACGAGCGGCCTCCGTTGCCGCCCCTATCCGGAAGGAATGCGACCCGAAATCCTCCAGGCGCTCCCCCACGTTCCGCAAACTTCGCCGCAGAACCACTACAAACTGAAACCTCGATAAGAAAGACCCATCCACGTGCCGCAAAAACGGGCCCAGTAAACCCCCCCTTATGGCCATGAATCTCTCCACCAAATGCACTGGGCACAACTCCTCCCCTGGGACCGCGTATAACACCACCATCCTACCACGGCCCAGCTGATCCGTCTTTGACCGACTAATCCGGCACTCCACCTGACCACCGCCCACTCGCACATCCTCAAGCAGCAACCCACTGCCTGTCACCCTGGACGGGCTTACCAACTCACCGATCCGGAAAGCCCCATAAAAAGCAAGACCGAAAGCCGTTGTAAACAAAACAGTCTCGTAAACCGACTCACAAATGCCACTCAGGCCGCCCACCAACCGCCTCAACAAACCAAACGATACGGGACGCCTCTTGTCCCTCTTCCGCGCATCGCGGCGAAAACCCTGCAAGGCCTGTCGAACCCAAAAATCCTGCGAAACCTCGTGCTCCCCTCTCATTTTTAACCAAAACGCCACTGCCGCCACCCGATGTGACACGGCCAACGCCGATCGCCCGGCCGAGAAATCCACACTCACCAACGCCAGTAATGCCACCAAGTAATCCACGCTCACCCCATCAAACATCCGACCCAACAACTCCTCCCATTCAGCCCACACCTTAGCATATCGGCACCAAGTCACCTCAGTCACCGAATTCCGAATCAAATCTGAGATCACCGCCTCACCAGATTCCACAAATCCACGGGACACGCCACTCCGACTTCGTCCGCCCAAGGCAGTAGTGCCCGAAACCTGCTGAACTGAAAACGAGACAAAGCGTCAGCCACCCCGTTGTCAACTCCCGGAACGTGCTTTGCCACTACCTGTACATTCAGCTGCAGACATCTCAACACTAAATGCCGCAAATACACCACCACTGGCTCCGACTTAGCAGACAAGTTGTTAATAGCAAACACCACTGCCTGGTTATCGCAATGGAAGCACACCTTCCTCCCGGCAAAACGCGACCCCCACAACTTCACTGCTACCACGATAGGAAATAGCTCCAACAGAGCCAAATTCCTGACCAAACTGCTCTCCCGCCACGCCTGTGGCCACCGACCCACACACCAGTGTGATATACGTGAAATACGGCCCCAAACCCTGCCGACCCAGCCGCATCGGTGAACAGCTGTAATGCCCCGTTAGACGCCACCTTCTCCATCACCAGGCCCGGCCATTGAAACACTGCAAAAATTGATCCCTCACGAAAAGATCATCCTTGATCGCCTTCATGATTCGCACGAAATGTGTCAGCGACCGCACACCTGCCGTCGCCGTTGCCAAACGCCTCGCAAAAACTCTCCCCATCGGCATAATCCTGCAAGCGAAATTCAATTTCCCAAGCAAGGACTGCATGACCTTAAGCCGCACCTTCTTTGCCACTTTCACCCCTGCCACCACGGCCCTCAAATCACGAACCTTCTCCTCCAGCAACTTACATTCCATGGCAATGGAATCGATCTCAATCCCCAAAAAACGCATCACCGGCGCCGGGCCTTCCGTCTTATCAGGAGCCAAGGGAATTCCGAAGCTGCCCGCGACTTTCTGCAATGCAAATAACAACCCCGCACAAACTATTGAACCCGCCAGCCCAACACAAAGAAAATCGTCCAAATAGTGAATAATGGACGTAAGCCCAGACACATCCCGAACCACCCACTCTACAAACTAACTAAACGCCTCAAAATATGAACACGAAATTGAACAACCCATTGGCAAACAACGATCAACATAATAACTGCCATCCCACCAGCAACCTAACAAATGCTGACTATCTGGATGAACCGGTAACAACTGAAACGCCGCTTCCACATCCGCCTTCACCATCAACGCACCCCGACCCGCTGTCCTGACCAGGTCCAACGCCTTGTCGAACGACACATAATATACCGCCGATAACTGCGGTGCAATGCCATCATTCACCGATAACCCCTCCGCTTAAGACAAATGATGAATAAGCCGAAATTTGTTCTGCTCTTTCTTCGGCACAACCCCCAACGGTGAAACCACCAACTTCGAACACGGCGGGGCGTCATAAGGACCGCCCATTCTTCCCAAAACCACCTCCTTTCTCAGCTTCTCATCCACCACGTCCGCATGATCCCGAGCAGAACATAAATTATGGTACGGCGGGGGCGATGGACTAACAGCCGACGGGATACAGAAACCGTAAAAAAAAGCAAACCATAACAACGCCGCTGCCTCGCCGTCCGGATACCTATTTAAAAAGGGGGCCATCGCTTCTACCTTCACCGGCGTCATTCCTTTTTCCAACCCCGTCACCCACCTTTCCTTTCACCTTTTTAAAACACTTGGACAGGCTATGTCCTCCCCCACAACCTGAGCATTCATGCTTAAAGCGGCATGCCGCTCCAAACCTACACTGCCCTTCATTATATTGCCAACAGAAACCTTTTTTCTGACTTGCCGGGGACCCCCGGTCCCTCGGCACCCCCCCAAAAGGGCTGAGTCGGTGCCGACATCAGTCGCATCCATAAGAAAATATCCTTATGGTCCCATCGCATATCCAGCCACAACGCCTTCCCCTGCCGGAATTGCTCGTCGTAACGCAGTCACGCCAGCCCGCCATAAACCCGATAAGCCTCCCCTATCGCACCCATGTAACCGAACAAGGCCGAACAATGCTCCGGCTCCTTTTCCCCGACCATGCTCGCCAAAGTTGCAAACGCCTGCAACCAGTTTGCAAAAGTCCGAGGAATAAGCCTATAACGGCGCTTTTCCTCCTTGTCCTTCTCCTTTTTGGAGTCGCTCGGCTTAACCCTATCCAGATTAAATTTCTCCAGGGGAAGAAGAGAAAAAATCTCCACATATTCCCCTTTCCAAATTTTTTCCTGCACCTCCTTCTTTAAATGAGCCCCCAGCGGGCCCTCAAAACAAACATAAACTTCGCTTCTAGCCCTATCATCTAGGCGCACCACCTCATCCTCCTTCTCCTTTTCTTTTTCCTTTGCCCCCTCCACTGCACTCACCCCTTCACCCCCCCTTCTGCTGCGCCCGCTCCGTCCCCCCCTCCCACCGCCGCCACCCCCCGACCTGTCGTCCCCACCCACGCCGGCGCCCCCACCCCCGCAGCCCCGGCAACCGCCGCCAACCCCTGCAATAGCCCTAACAACTGGCTCCACACTGCTGCTCTGCTGGGCGCTGCCATGTCCACAGCTGCCCCCCTCCCCCGAAATACCCCGCCAGCGCAGCACCTGACGACTCTGCGACCGTCTCACCCAACCGCGGCTCGGCGTCCCCCGAGACAGACGCCTCGCTGTCCTCTGTCTGCCGTCCATCCGACTTATCTGATAGCACGACCTCCTCGTCCTCGCCGCTGACCTCTTCTTCCATCCGACATCCGGGGGGCGCCACAGCGGCACCCCCCCACCACGGCCGCCAGACCGGACCGCTGCGTGGGCAGAGCCGTCCCCGCTGCATCTCTTGCCCCGGGGCGACAGCCCAGGAGACCGTCCTGTCCCCCGCGCCGGCACCCCGGGCCTCGACCTCTTGCACCCGCGCCCGCCCCCTCGCCAACTGCCAGGGGACTCTGGACGCGGACGGGCAGACGTCCGGCTCTGGATCCCAGCCATTGCCGCCTATGGCCCTCCTGGGCCGTTGCAGGCCTCCTGCCGCCGGGTCCTCCCACTCCCATGGGAGACCGCCACATCCGGGGGCTGCGCAGCGGTCCTGAGTGACCGGGCGGTCGCTGCAGGGCTCACGCCGTCACTCCTGCTCACTGCCGCGCCAGGGTCAGGCACCACAGACCTCGCCCTGGCGCTGGACCTACCGCCGCCTGCAGCCCCTCGGTCCCCCCCCGCCAACTGCAGGGGGAACTGCTGGCCTCCTTCCCTCGCCGAGCGCGCTCCTGACCTGGAGCCGCTGCTGTCACCGTAAATCCAGCCCGGAGGCTGGGACCGGAAGTAGGCCCCACGCTGGCCACTCCCACCTCCCGACCACCGCGGCTGGAACGCAGATTCCTCCCGCTGCTGTTGGGAGCAGCAGCCAGACTCCGCTGCTGCTCGGCCCACTGCGGAGGGTCCCTGGAGGGGCTCTGCCATCTCTTCCTCGCCCCCCCGCATCCGGGGAATACCTGGGGGGGGGCACGACTGGCGCCCACCTCGGCAGTGGGAGCGAGGGGAAAGCACCGACGGGTTAACCCCGGCAGCCCTGATGTGGGTCTGCACTGCCAGGGGCCCGTGCGCTGTAACTGCTGCTTGGATCAGGCGATGGAGTTCCTGCAGATCTGCCATGGTGGTCCTCGTGCTGCTGATCTCTTGGCGTCCGGAAGAAGAAGAGGAGGTAACCCCCTCCTCTCCCAGACTAACCCTTTCCCTACTCCTCCTCTTCCTCCCAAGCTAAAACCACCCATTAGTGCCATATTAGACCTGCCTACAAAACTGTCCCTATTAACCCCATCACTCCCTAACTCCCCCTTGGTCATGTCACCCCTCCTCCCCAAGGGGGGATCCATGGCTTTCTGTACGTCATGTGTCATGAAGTGGTTAAGAATATAAGTCACCTGTAGCCTGTGACCTAATATATTGTGCATCAGGTAAAACATATTAAATTTACATTTACCACCAATGTCTCCAATGAGTCCTAGATAAAACTGGTGAGAGACTTTCCCATCCAGATAAGAAACAGGAACCGACTTCTTCCAGGATGAGATGTTTTTTTCATAAAACATTGTACATCTAAATTTAGGATGATACTTTTTGCCTATATTTATGAATATATTGGAACTTTGGCAAAAAGTTTGAAAATTTTTGCCCTTAAACCAGAGAATTATGTCACACAAAATAGTTAATAAATAACATTTCCCACATTTTACTTTACATCAGCACCTTTTTTTTAAACTATTTGTTTTTGTTAGGGCGTTAAAAGGGTTCCTTATTTTTCCAACAAAATTTACAAAACCATTTTTAGAGGAGCTACATTACATTTGAAGTGACATTTAGGGGCTTATATGATAGAAGATACTCAAAAGTGACACCATTTTATGAATTGAACCCCTTAAAATGCTACAAAAAAAACATTCAATAAGTTTATTACCCTATTAGGCTAGGTGCTTCACAGGAATTAAAGCAATGTGGAAGAAAAGAATTAAAATTTTGCTTTTTCCCACAAAAATGTTGCTTTAGCCTCAATTTTCTCAAATTTTCACAAGGGTAACAGGAGAAAATAGACAATTTGATTTATTGTGCAATTTATCCTGAATATGCTGATACCCCATATGTGGTGGAAAACTACTGTATAGGTGCAAGGCAGAGCTTGGATGGGAAGGAACATTATTTGACTTTTAGAATGCAGAGTTGGCTGGAATCGATATTGCATGCCTTGTCACATTTGCAGAGCTATTGCTGTGCCTAAAAATTAGCAACTCTTAACAAGTGACCCATGTTAGAAAGAATACCCCTCAAGGAATTCAACTAGTTGTGTGGTGAGTACATTGAACCCCCCAAGTGCTTCACAGAATTTTATAATGTTGAGCTGTGGAAATTAAAAGTCACATTATTGACAAAAAATGTTCCTTTAGCCCCAAGTTGTTCATTTTCACTGCGGTAACAGGAGATCCATTAGGATCATACAATTTGTTGTGTAATTTCTCCTGAGCACGTTAATACCCCAAATGTGATGGAAAACTGCTATTTGGTCACACGGCAGGGCTCACAAGGAAAGGAGTAGAGATGAGCGGTGTTCGCATCGAACTGTTCGCCAATCTCAAATGTGACCTGTTTTTGGCGATGTTCGAGTGGTTCGACGAACGTGAACAATTAGCTTCAAGTTCGACAGTTCGAGGTTATGTTCCATAATGGTTCGATCACCAAAAGCGTAACTGGCTTTTCACAGTAATACTGTCATTCCATGTTAATACAGTGGAACCTTGGTTAACGAGAACAATCCGTTCTGGGAGTGTGCTTGTAAACTAAGTTACTCGTTCAGCAAAGCAAGATTTCCCATAGGAAATCATTGTAATGCAGACAATTCGTTCCACAACTTGTTAAATGTCCCATCCTGGTCCCCTATTGTGCTATTCCACACATGCACAAACACACACAAACACGTACAAACACACATAAGCACACACACAAACACACACAAACATACACAAACATACATGCACACACACATATTATGCTCACCTTACCTTCCGTTCCATCGCCGGCCTCCTGGGACTTGCAGTTTGCCGGTACAAGATGTGTATCGGGTAACCATCGCGACCAATGCCGTAACTTCCGCTGCCAGAGCGCTGACGTCAAAGGCAGGAGCCGCTTGCCTCTGATTGGCCAGCGCGCTGCCTTTGAGTAGCGTCTGACAGAGGAAGTTCCTCCCTCATTGCGATGGTTACCGATACACGTAGTTCGTCGATACAGGATGTGTATCGGGTAACCATCACGACAAGGGACGAACTTCCTCTGTCAGATGCTACTCAAAGGCAGTGCACTGGCCAATTAGAGGCAAGCGGCTCCTGCCTTTGACGTCAGTGCTCTGGTAGCGGAAGTTCTGGCATCGGTCGCGATGGTTACCCGATACACATCCTGTAGCGGCGAACTGCAAGTCCCAGGAGGCCGGCGATGGAACGGAAGGTAAGGTGAGCATAATATGTGTGTGTGCGTTCGTGTATGTGCATGTTTGTATGTGTTTGTGTTTGCCTGCGATTGTTTTCAATGGTGTTCGACGGTGTTCGAAAATGTTCGACGAACTTTCGGTGAACGTCCGACGAACACACCCGCCGTCCGACGAAACGAACTCGAACACTAGGGTGGTGGCTCATCTCTAGAAAGGAGTGCTATTTAACTTTTGGAGTGTAAAATTGGCATGAATACAAACAGATGTCATGTCATCTTTGAAGAGCCCCAAATGTGCTTAAAAAGTAAAAACCCCAACAAGTGACCTGATTTTGTAAACTAGACCCCTCAAGGAATATACAGTTAGGTCCAGAAATATTTGGACAGTGACACAATTTTCGCGAGTTGGGCTCTGCATGCCACCACATTGGATTTGAAATGAAACCTCTACAACAGAATTCAAGTGCAGATTGTAACGTTTAATTTGAAGGTTTGAACAAAAATATCTGATAGAAATTGTAGAAATTGTACGTATTTCTTTACAAACACTCCACATTTTAGGAGGTCAAAAGTAATTGGACAAATAAACCAAACAAAATATTTTTATTTTCAATATTTTGTTGCGAATCCTTTGGAGGCAATCACTGCCTTAAGTCTAGAACCCATGAACATCACCAAACGCTGGGTTTCCTCCTTCTTAATGCTTTGCCAGGCCTTTACAGCCGCAGCCTTCAGGTCTTGCTTGTTTGTGGGTCTTTCCGTCTTAAGTCTGGATTTGAGCAAGTGAAATGCATGCTCAATTGGGTTAAGATCTGGTGATTGACTTGGCCATTGCAGAATGTTCCACTTTTTTGCACTCATGAACTCCTGGGTAGCTTTGGCTGTATGCTTGGGGTCATTGTCCATCTGTACTATGTAGCGCCGTCTGATCAACTTTGCGGCATTTGGCTGAATCTGGGCTGAAAGTATATCCCGGTACACTTCAGAATTCATCCGGCTACTCTTGTCTGCTGTTATGTCATCAATAAACACAAGTGACCCAGTGCCATTGAAAGCCATGCATGCCCATGCCATCACGTTGCCTCCACCATGTTTTACAGAGGATGTGGTGTGCCTTGGATCATGTGCCGTTCCCTTTCTTCTCCAAACTTTTTTCTTCCCATCATTCTGGTACAGGTTGATCTTTGTCTCATCTGTCCATAGAATACTTTTCCAGAACTGAGCTGGCTTCATGAGGTGTTTTTCAGCAAATTTAACTCTGGCCTGTCTATTTTTGGAATTGATGAATGGTTTGCATCTAGATGTGAACCCTTTGTATTTACTTTCATGGAGTCTTCTCTTTACTGTTGACTTAGAGACAGATACACCTACTTCACTGAGAGTGTTCTGGACTTCAGTTGATGTTGTGAACGGGTTCTTCTTCACTAAAGAAAGTATGCGGCGATCATCCACCACTGTTGTCATCCGTGGATGCCCAGGCCTTTTTGAGTTCCCAAGCTCACCAGTCAATTCCTTTTTTCTCAGAATGTACCCGACTGTTGATTTTGCTACTCCAAACATGTCTGCTATCTCTCTGATGGATTTTTTCTTTTTTTTCAGCCTCAGGATGTTCTGCTTCACCTCAATTGAGCGTTCCTTAGACCGCATGTTGTCTGGTCACAGCAACAGCTTCTAAATGCAAAACCACACACCTGTAATCAACCCCAGACCTTTTAACTACTTCATTGATTACAGGTTAACGAGGAAGACGCCTTCAGAGTTAATTGCAGCCCTTAGAGTCCTTTGTCCAATTACTTTTGGTCCCTTGAAAAAGAGGAGGCTATGCATTACAGAGCTATGATTCCTAAACCCTTTCTCCGATTTGGATGTGAAAACTCTCATATTGCAGCTGGGAGTGTGCACTTTCAGCCCATATTATATATAGAATTGTATTTCTGAACATGTTTTTGTAAACAGCTAAAATAACAAAACTTGTGTCACTGTCCAAATATTTCTGGCCCTGACTGTATCTAGATGTTTGGTGAGCACCATGAATCCACAAAAATGTTGTTTTGCCACAAGTTTTTAATTTTCAAAAGGGCTATTATCAGGAAATGGACCACATAATTTGTTACACAATTCCTCTCTCGTTTACTAATATATGTGTTTGAAAACCATTTTTCAAGCACAGCGCAAAGCTCAAAAGGGAAAGAGAGCCATTTTGTAATCTGCTGGAATAGGCATATCACTTTGGCAGAGCCCCTGATATGCTAGAACAGTGGCCCCATTTTACAAACTGCACCCGTCAGTGAACAGATCTAGTGATGCAGTGAGGATATTGACACCATAGGTGTGTCACATAAGCTTATATCATACTGTGGTGAAAAGCTAATAATTGCCTTTTTATCACTAAAATACTTTTTTTAGCCAAAGATTTTTTTTATTTTTACAAGGGGAAATGTCTAAAAGAGCCCAATAATTTGTCACACAATTTTTGATTAATGTAGTAATCTAATATATAAAGCTGTGTGTGTGTGTGTGTGTGTGTGTGTGTGTGTGTGTGTGTGTGTGTATGCATATACTGTATGTATGTCCGCTAAAGGAATCCACATCGTTGCATTTGCAATCACAAAGTTTTGCACAGACACCTCATTTGACTCAGGGAAAGTCATAGACTATGTTTTGAGAGGAAAATTTAACCCCGTGCTTTACAGTTACTCTCCAAGAAACCTGCCTCCATTAAAGTCAATGGAGCTGGGAGCTACAGGTCATTAATAGGAGTGCTGATTGGTTGCTATGGGCAATGAAGGACATTCTTAGTATAAGAAGCTTATGTGTGAGGTAATATGATTTCTGTAGAGAAATGGATAGAGAGAGACAGACTGAGAGAAAGACAGACAGAGACAGACAGGCACAGAAAGACAGAGAAAGAGGCAGACAGGGAAAGAGACAGAGCCAAACAGACAAACAGGGGAAAAAAGGCAGACAGACAGAAAAAGAGACAGACAGAGAAAGACACACATGAAAAGAGACAGACAGAGGCAGACAGGGAAAGAGACAGACAGAGGCAGACAATGAAAGAGATAGATAAAGAAAGAGACAGACAGAAACACAGGGAAAGAGACAGACAAATAGAGACAGACAAAGGTAGACAGGGAAAGAGACAGACAGAGAAACAGGGAGGGAGACAGACAAAGAGGGAGACAGACAGGGAGGGAGACAGACAGGGAAAGAGACAGACAGGGAAAGACACAGACAGGGAAAGAGACAGACAGGGAAAGAGACAGAGAGGCAGATAGACAAAGGCAGAAATGGAGACAGACAGGTAAAGAGACAGGCAGGGAAAAACAGACATGGAGCCAGACAGGAAAAGAGACATACAGGGAAAGAGACAGAGAGAGAGAGACAGCCAGACAGAGAGAGAGAACAATAGAGACAGAGATATAGAGAAGTAGAAAGACAGAGAGATAGAGAAATAGACAGACAGACAGGGAAAGAGACAGACACCCAGAGACAGAAAGACAATGAGATAGAGAGAGAGACAGACAGAGAGATTGATACAGAGACAGACAAACAGAGAGATAGACAGGGAAAGAGACAGATGGAGAAAGAGACAGACAGAAACACAGGGAAAGAGACAGACAGAGAGACAGACAAAGGCAGACAGGGAAAGAGACAGACAGAGACAGGGATAGAGACAGATAGGGAAAGATACAGACAGAGACAGACAGGGAACGAGACTGACAGGGAAAAAGACAGACAGAGGCAGACAAGGAAAGAGGCAGAGACAAACAGAGACAGAGATAGACAGAGGAAGAGGCAGATAGACAAAGGCAGATAAACAAAGACAGACAGACAAAGGCAGACAGGGAAAGAGACATACAGGGAAAGTACAGACAGACAGATAGGCAGGGAAAGAGACAGACAGGCAAAGAGACAGACAGGCAAAGAGACAGACAGGCAAAGAGACAGAGAAACAGACAGAGAGACAGTTGGAGAGAGACAAATAGAGACAGACAGAGAGATAGAGAAATAGACAGACAGGGAAAGAGACAGATTCACAGAGACAGACAGACACATAGACAGACAGTGAGATAGCGAAAGACAGACAGAGAGACTGATACAGAGTCAGACAGAGAGATAGACAGACAGACAGACATGGATAGACAGAGGCAGACACAGAGACAGACAGATACAGAGAGAGAGACAGACAGATAGACATAGAGAGGCAGGCAGAGAAAGACAGACAAAGAGATACAGAGACAGACATGGAAAGAAACAGACAGACAGAGAGACAGACAGAAACAGACATGCCAAGAGGCAGACAGAGATAGAGAGAGACAGACAGACAGAAACTGGGAGAGAGGGAAAGAGACAGAGAAACAGTTACTATCCCGGGCAACACCAGGTACTACAGCTAGTACCCTATATAAGGCTGGACAGTACTGTTTGGGCACATGGCAGTGTTTAGGAGGGAAGGAGTGCTGTTTGACTTTTTTAGTGCAGATTTTTCTAAAATAGATTGCGGACTCTATTTGCAGGGCCCCTGATGTGCCCAAACATAAAAAACCTCCCTCAAGTGACCTCTTATTAGAATTTATACTCCTCTGTGAATTCATCTGTTTGTATAGTGATTATTTGTACACTATAGGCCTCTTCCAGAAACAAACACGCAGTGGAACTTGCAGACAAAAAATTGCAAATATGCCATTGTAGTGCCTAGTCTCTTTTCCAGAGCCTTTGTGCTGCCAATAACTTGGAGATGAGAATAGAGACACCAGGGGGCTATACCATGCTAGTACAAGAAAAGTAATCAAACACTGTTTGAAAAAGTATGTCAATTTTATTGTACAAAAATGTATTTATAAAACAGTGTAAGTATCACAGAGAAGAGTGATTAATAATTATAAAAACCAGTAAGAGAGGTGGAGAGGAGAAATGTCCCACAGAGAGGATGGGAGGCTGACCCCAACAATAGCCACAGGGTCAGACAGGAGGCAAAATCATAAGGAAAACCAACCACTAATGCAAATAGGGCAAGGGAAATAGGAGGTGATTAAATCCCTAGTGCATTGGTGGTAGTCAGTCAGAGTGAAAAAGCCTACCTGTATATTAGTAGAAAAGGGCTGAAGGGGAAAGCCTGCTGTCCAAGGTGTGGGACCGGTCCCGACACGTGTTTGAGTAACTGCTTCAGGTCTCCACAGCAGGCAGGCTTTCCCCTTCAGCCCTTTTCTACTAATATACAGTTAAGCTTTTTCACTGTGACTGACTACCACCAATGCACTAGGGAATTAATCACCTCCTATTTTCCTTGCCCTATTTGCATTGGTGGTTTTCCTTATGTTTGCCTCCTGTCTGACCCTGTGGCTATTGTTGGGGTCAGCCTCCCGTCCTCTCTGTGGGAAATTTCTCCTCTCCACCTCTTTTACTGTTTTTTATAACTATTAATCACTCTTCTACCGTGATACTTACACTGTTTTATAAATAAATTTTTGTACAATAAAATTGACATACTTTTTCAAACAGTGTTTGATTACTTTTCTTGTACTAGCATGGTATAGCCCCCTGGTGTCTCTGTTCTCATTCTATTATGTTTTGGGGTACATGCATTTTACTATTATGAGGTCCGGCCATCCTGGTCATCGTTTTCTCAATAACTTGGACACCCCCAATATTTCTGTTAAAGCACACCAATCACCAGGATTTTCCTATATAAACTAAAGCCAGTGCTATATTGGCACCATCATGCTAATTCTATTGATATCTTTAGTTGTCAGCTAGGATGTAGCTGGGGATGCCCATTACCTTCATTGCATATGCACTGCTTCCCCCGCCCACTGCCATCTGTGAGTGATTGCAGTCAGATGCGCACCCACGCTGAGTGACAGCATGTCTGACACTTCCTATCACAGATGTCGTATAGTAAAATAAATAAATTGCTGTAGGGTCCCCCATAGTATGATACCCAGCACAAATAAAGCCATGGCTACAGGCTGCAGCCCCCTGCCGTGCGCTTATCTTGGCTGTGTATCAATATAGGAGGAACCACATGCAGATTTTTTTATTTAAAGAAATAATTTAAAGAAACGGTGTGTGGTCCCCCCAATTTGGAAACCCAGCCAAGATAAAGCCAGACAGTTTGGGACTGGTATTGTCAAGCTGGTGAGACCCATGCTTATTGAGCCCCCCCATCCTAAAAATAGCAGCCTACAGCCACCCAGGATTGAAGCATCCATTAGATGAGTAAATCCCATCACTTTACTCGACTCTTCCTGATTGTCCTGGTGATAAGGGGTTAATGGCAGCTCACATCTTCCAATAAGCCCTAGATTAGTAATTGGAGGTGTCTATGAGACTCCCATTACTAATCTGCAAGTGACAAGAAATAAACACTAACACCCCAAAAATCCATTATTTGAAATAAAATGCAAAGAAACCCCACCCTCTTTCACCCCTTAATTAACCCCCAAAACACCCAGGTCTGATGTAATTTACATGAGGTGCAATGATGAGTCTAGCTCTGCTACATCTGAATTCACACTGAGCAGCCATAGAACATAAATACGCACTGTGAGGTTCAGTCAGAGACTGAGTGAGCCTCAGCAATCTGTAGTCAGGTTAGTCGCATCCACATCTGGAGGTTCCCACAGCCCTCCACCTTTGACTGCAGATACCTGACCTCCGGGGACCTCTATAAGCTCAGTGGGTCACTGAAGTCACCTGAGGTTAAGTTAACTGCAGTCACAAGTGGAGGACCGTGGGAACCTCAAGCTGTGGTCATGATCGCACGCTGTGACTTTAGATGTAGTGGAATCATCGTGGGACCTCATATGGATTACATTGGACATGCAGAGGTCTTTTGGGGGTTCATTAAGTGGTGAAAGAGGGTGGTTTTTATTTTTCAAATAAGGGATGTTTTGGGTGATTGTGTTTATTTCTTTTCACCTACAGATTAGTAATGGCAGGTCTCATAGACAACTCCCATTACTAATCTAGGCCCAATAAGCCTGGGTCTCCCCAGCATGAGAATACCAGCTCCCAGCTGTCGGGCTTTATTTTAGCTGGGTATCAAAATTGGGGGACTGCCCGCCAATTTTTAAAATTATTTTATTTAAATAATTTTTTAAAAAGCCACATGCAACTTCTCCTGTTTTGATACACAGGCAAGATAAGCGCACAGCTGGGGGCTACAGCCTGTAGCAATCTGCTTTAGCTGTGCTGGGTATTATAAAATGGGGATCCTACATCAATTTTTTTTTTATTCATTTATCTTTACTGTACGCTATAGACCCGCAGACTGGGTCTGTGATTGGAAGCATCAGACACGCTGTCACTCAGCATGGGGGCACATCTGACTGCAACCAATCACAGACACTGGTTGGTGGGGGAAGCAGTGTATACAATATGCAATGAAGGTAATAAGCAGCCCCGGAAGTGAATGAGAGGCCGTGGGTGCAGTTACAGCGATAGTGGTGACTTGGTAAGTGTAGAGTGCTTGCTTTATTATTATTTTTATTTATTGTTACTTTTTTTTTTATTTCTCGAGTACCAAATCCTGATTCCCTGAGAATTCCGGACCCAGGGCCCAAAACTCAGGTGCCTTTAATGTCTCGCCCCAGGGCTATGGGGTACTTGGTCCCGGGTGGTGTATTGCTGGGATGTGTTGCTGGGTGGCCGTTGCCCGGTTTCGTGACCCTGGGGGTCACTTTTCAAAAAGGGAATATTTACAGGGGAGCCGCCGATGCACAGTTCTCACTACTGGGGCTGGTGTTGGTGGCAGCCTGGATGTTGGGCCCTCCGCAAGTAGGGCCAGGCCCCAGGTGATAGATGATGTTGTTGGGCGCGGAAAGAATGTAGGCCACACAAGGAATTGCAGTGTAACTGGTTTCTTTACTCACAGCGTTGTTATGGCTGGCAACCCGATGAAGGCTGGTCCTCACCACTGGTCCCCTTAGTTCCAGTGCTGCTGTGATGACCTGGTGGCTGTCTTCCCCTGCATCTGTCTCTGGTTGGTGGGTCCCCATGGATTGGAGCATCTGGGGGTCCCCTCCTGGTTCTCTTTCAGTCTTTAGTCCATATAACAGGTAGCTTGAACCCTGTGGGGTTGGTTTCTCTTGTCCTGTTCCCCGGTTCTCCCGTTGCTACTGTCTCTCGAACTTTACGGTCAGTGAGGTCCTGGATGGTCACCTCACTGTGTAGATTTTATCAGGTCTGCCTGGGGCATTTGCCTGACCTAGGATTCTGTACCCTGTCGGTGCGATGGTTCCGGGAGTACTCCACCGGCAACCACACGCCTGGGCCCTCAGGTCATCGTTACACTCTTCTGTCAATGCGGTTACGTTTGTCTCCTCTCACTTCCACTTACTGACTGTCTGACCCTTCCTCCCTGGTTGTCATCTCGTCGACTGGATCGGCTCCACCATCTTTGATAGGATGCAGTACGTTGTAGCTCCTGATTGCCTCAGGGACGCTACATTAAAACCCATGGGGGTCAGATTTTACAATCCGATTTGCCCATCACTTTTTCACCCATTGAATAAAAAAACACACTGTCAAAAACGCATGTGTTTTTAGATGCGTTTTTGTGACCACAGGCTGTGTTTTTTCTGACCACATGGTGCAGTTTTGAGGTCCCCTCAAAGATGTAGCATACCGACATAGTCTTAACATTCCTCTGAAAGTTATTGGTTCTGTGGGCGCAGATATCAGTTTAGTTATATATTGCATTCCTATAATAACCTTTGCTGCGGCGAAGGCTGTGGCTCGGGCTGCGGCGGAGGCTGGTGCTGCCATGCTGGGGCAGCTGTGCTGGGTATCTGGCTGTGGTGGCTGCTGCTGCGGCGGCTGCGGACAGTGATGGCTTCAAAGAAATGGCGCCTGGAGTCAGCGCAGATTGAGCTCTAGGCTCAAGGGCAAGCCGAGATCTCATCTGCACAAGCGCCACCTCCGGGTGCTATTTTCTTGAAGTCCACTGGAGGGCGATCAATGGGCCGACGGTGGCGCCTGTGCAGATGAGAGCTTGAGCCGAGAGCTCCAACTGTGGATGCGCCGACTCCGGACGGCATTATTTGAAGTCCTCACCGCCCGACCTGCAGTGCCAGTAAAGCCGCCGGAGACACTGCACAGCAGCCCCAGCACCAGCTACCGGAGACCACGCACAGCCGCTGCAGCAACCGGAGATCCTGCACAGCAGCTGCAGACACTGCACAGCTGCCCAACACCATCCTCCACAGACCCCACACCACAGCCCCTACACAACTGCCGCAGCATTCCCCCGGCCCCTTGCGACCCCTTCCCTCCACCCCGGTAAGCTACATTCAGATTATAAGACACACCCCTCACTTTCTTTCCAAATTTTTGGGAGGAAAAGTACGTCTTATAATCCAAAAAATACGGTATTCTCATTTTGTGAACCAATCTTTTGTGTGGAACCATATCAAATGCCTTTGAAAAGTCCATATAGACAACATCCATTGCATTTCCCTTGTCCAGTCTGGAACTTAGCTCCGCATAGAAGCTGATCAGATTGCTTTGACATGACTGATCCCTCATGCCTGTTACTGTGTTATGAGGTTATTATTCCTCTTGAAATACTCCTGGATAGCATCTCCTAGGAAACCCTCGAGTTTTTATAAAATTTGTTTTATGAACAGGAGATTATCACTGGATGACTAGTAACCCTGCTGCCACATAGTTCTTCATATTCATGAGCTCTTTATAACCTCGTCCCCCCACCATTGATTATATACATCAGGGTCTAACACACTCGACCTGCAGGTCTTGTCTATCAGTGCTTTAGTTTAGTTTAATGTACGTCCTTGAATGCACATTCAATTGAAATGTATAGCTTTGCAGAGATAAGCTGTCTGCACAGCAATACCAATGACAGCCGCTGGCCAATTTGAATCAGAGGCCAGCAGCTGAAGTCTGTGTGCCAACGCATCTGTGTATAATGTCAATGCCATGCAATGGCACGCTGACATTAGTTGCGGACCTCTGATTGGCTGGTAGCTAGCGTTGGTACTGTTGTACAGAGAGCTTGTCTCTGTGCGGCAATACATTTTAATTGAATTTGCATCCAAGGATGAACATTCTACTGAGATAAACCTCCAATGATGGTGACCCCCTGGCAATTGTCAAGGAGTCTACGGTGCCTCCAGGTCACATGTGCAGAAAAGATGACACTGAGGCAATGGAGAACAGGGGAGAAGAATCTTTTTTTTTTATCTGTATGAAGAATGTCAGAATAGGAGACATTACTACAATATGGTGACCTGAATGAAGACATTACTACAATACACAGTAGGTACCAGGTTGGGGACATTACTATAAGATTGGGACCCGGATGGGGGACATTACAACAAGATAAGGACCAAGATGGGGATATTATTACAAGAGTAGGACAAGGATGAAGATATTTTTACAAGAAGGGGACAAGGATGGGGCATTAGTTAGTACAATGGGGACCAGGATGAATATATTTCTACAAGACTGTAGGGGGGAAAAAAGCGCAATAGGGTCTTACCCAGTATGAGGGTAGACAGACAAGACAAAGAAGCACTCACCTGGTGAGGTTGTGCCAGTCACAACCCCTTATGATAGCCTGTGAGTGCCCGGTGGTTTAGCTGCAGCCCCGGGAGAGGAATTTTGTATCACACAGGTAGAAGAGAAGACTTCTCTTCTACCTGTGTGATACAATATTTCTACAAGAAGGAGACAAGGATGGGGCATTAGTACAACATGGGGACCAGGATGGGGACATTACTACAAGACGGGGACCAAAATGTGGTATTACTACAAGATTGTTACCAGGGTGGGGACATTACTCCAAGATATGGACCAAGATGGGGCATTGCTAAAGTTAGGGACCAGGATGGGGACATTGCTACAAGAAAAGGACAAGGATGGGGACATTACTACAAGAACGGAACCAAAATAAAGACATTCTTACAAAATGGGGATCAGGCTGGGGCATTACTACAAGATGGGGACTAGCATGGGGACTGTTGTGAATGTCAGTTATGCTTTGGCTGCTGGGAGGCTCCCTCTTGTGGCCAGGAATGGTTTGGACATAGACCAGGTGTGTTGAGCAATGGGCGTTTTCATTGCTAACTCTCTGCTTATTTAAATCCTGGTCTGATAGCAGGTATGCCGGATGTCAGTTGTTCTTTGTTCACCAGCCTGCTTCATTCTGCTCCACACCACATCAACAAGAAAGGAGAAAAGGCGATCATAGAAGCCCAGACACACAATAAGATATAATTAAATTTTTTATTTTTTATTAGTATAAACAATCTTTAGTGCAAGCAGTGGTAAGGACCAACATAATATGCATGATATTCATATATGCTCTAGACAAGGTAATGTCACAAATATATTACATTTCATAAACATCATATATATCTGTAATTTAGTATCCATAATTCCAATTACTCTCACTCATAAAAATATATATCGAGGAAAATAGATTATCCACCATACAATATGCGAGCTAAATTGATGTAAATAAGGCCACATGGCTGATAACAATCCTGTCAAAGCAAATCTTAGCTAGTTAGATAAATACCGCCAATGTATATATAGAGGTCAAGCAACAATTGTTATACATCAAAAATAATTATATATATCTTAAAGTGGTCAGTCCTGACAGTTGTATAGCACCACCGGCTCAAATAAGCCCAATCCTATCACAGTCAGGACTGAATATACCACAAGTTTTTATATATATCACCTCCAATATACACAGTGGTGGTAATCATCACCCACAAAATGACGTAGATTGCAACCTGAATCAGGCTTGCAATCACATATATTGCGGTATAGATACCATCTATCTGACATTACCATAGACGTCTATGCTCCTGACTGGTAATGTCTCTTTTCTAATGCTCCTTATGTCTGGTTACACTGTTTGTTGCCTGTCTCTGGTGTGGGTATGTTGAGACATGGCTAGTTACCTGGCTAATTTAAAAGATTGATGATGATCTCAGGTGATCAGTGTAATGTGATACATATATATATATGTTTTATATGGCTGCAGTGACATCTAATGGCGATAGCTAGTAGGTACAGATAGATGGTATCTATACCGCTATATATGTGATTGCAAGCCTGATTCAGGTTGCAATCTACGTCATTTTGTGGGTGATGATTACCACCACTGTGTATATTGGAGGTGATATATATAAAAACTTGTGGTATATTCAGTCCTGACTGTGATAGGGTTGGGCTTATTTGAGCCGGTGGTGCTATACAACTGTCAGGACTGACCACTTTAAGATATATATAATTATTTTTGATATATAACAATTGTTGCTTGACCTCTATATATACATTGGCGGTATTTATCTAACTAGATAAGATTCGCCATGTGGCCTTATTTACATCATTTTAGCTCGCATATTGTATGGTGGATAATCTATTTTCCTCGATATATATTTTTATGAGTGAGAGTAATTGGAATTATGGATACTAAATTACAGATATATATGATGTTTATGAAATGTAATATATTTGTGACATTACCTTGTCTAGAGCATATATGAATATCATGCATATTATGTTGGTCCTTACCACTGCCTGCACTAAAGATTGTTTATACTAATAAAAAATAAAAAATTGAATTATATCTTATTGTGTGTCTGGGCTTCTATGATCGCCTTTTCTCCTTTCTTGTTCACATGTTCATGCGATTTGCCCTCACACGTAGTCCTATCTGATGATTAGATTGATGGTTTCTACTATATATATAATGAATATCAGTTCACTGTATCTCACCCTTTTTACCACATCAACCCCAGATAAGTGCTTTGCTCTTTATTTGTTGTTTGGTTCTTTTACTCTTATCTGAGTTTGTCATTTGCTGTGGTTGTTTTCAGTTTATTTGCATGCAGGGATTTTCCCTCTCAGATGCTTAGCTGGGAAACTCCCTGCAGTTATGTTTGGAGTATAGCTCCTTTATGTCCATGTGTTTGTGGCTTTTTGAATTTGTAATGATTCTTATTTTCTGTTCATTGGTATGACAAGAGCGCCTGGTAAAGGACGGAGTTCAGATCGAGCGATCTGAGGGCCTTTTTGTACTATCAGGAATTTGGAATTTTGCAGGGTTTTTCTCTGGCCACCATCAGCCCCTTTCCTGTCCTTTCCTATTTTAGTCAGTGGGGGACTCACCTTTTGCTAATCCTATCATCTATCTGTGTATTGTGTTTTCCTATATCACCGCAGTCTTTGAATGTGGGGGGCTTGCTATTCTTAATCTATTTTCTGAGGCAGAGAGTTATTCATCTTTCCTTCCTTTAGGATAGCTAGTTCTCTGGCTGGGTTCGCGGTGCACAGGATGTTAGTTCACCCCTCAGCTACTTCTAGTGCTGATGGTTAGTAAGGGGATGACAGCCAGATTAGTTGCCAATGCTCTTGTCACCTTTTACCAATGATTTGTGGTGGTCTTCCATGGTTCCAGATCATAACAGTACATCCGGCCTACAAATTTAAAGGGTACTCTTAAGAAGGAAAAAAAAAAAGTCTGCTGAAATTTTTTTTGTTTTGGTGTTTTTCCTCTTCTTCTTTGCGTTCCGTGGAAGATTTCTTTTTTCTAGCATGGATGAATTGGGTGAGCGTGTTGCTCATCTTGATGCTAAGATTCGTCGTATAGAGTCTTATCTTGCACAGACTTCCCTTGCAGAGCCTAAGATTTCCGTTCCTGAATTTTTTTCTTGGAGATAGGTTGAGATTTTTGAGCTTCAAAAATAATTGTAAATTATTTTTTGACCTGCGCCCTAAGTCCTCAGGGAATCCCGTACAGCAGGTTAAGATTGTCATCTCCCTTCTGCGTGGTGACCCTCAGGACTGGGCCTTCTCTTTAGCATCTGATGATCCGATTCTCAGTCATATGGACTCCTTTTTTCAGGCCTTGGGTTTATTATATGACGAACCCAATATTGTGGACCAAGCAGAAAAGGTCTTGTTGTCCTTAACTCAGGGTTTGGATTCTGCAGAAACGTTTTATCAGAAATTTCGAAAGTGGGCGGTCCTTACCAAATGGAATGATGATGCACTTGCGGCTCTTTTTCGGAAGGGTATTGCTGATACTGTGAAGGATGTAATGGTAGGATTTCCTGTCCCTTCTGGTCTTGATGCCTCTATGACCTTGGCCATTCAGATTGATAGGCGGTTACGTGAGCGCAGGAAGATACCTGCTGGTTTTGTGCCTGAGGAACAGCCTTTGGAGCCTATGGAGTGTGATAGAGTCCTTTCTAATGCTAGTCGGCAGGGGTTCAGACAGATGAATAGACTGTGCTTCTATTGTGGAGACTCTTCTCATAACATCTCTGTCTGCCCTAAATGTGAAAGGAGATTGGCTACTTCTGTTACTGTGGGTTCTTTGCAACCAAAGTTTCTTTTGTCTGTCACATTGATTTGCTCGTTGTCTTCCTTTTCTGCATTTGCCTTTGTGGACTCAGGGGCAGCGCTCAATTTGATGGATTTTGGGTTTGCTAGGGATTGTGGTTTCCCCATGGTTCCTTTGCAAACTCCTATTCCTTTAAGGGGCATTGATGTTACCCCTTTGGCAGAAAATAAACCCCAATTTTGGACCCAGGTGCCTATGAGAGTTGCACCAGCGCATCAGGAAATTTGTACATTTTTAGTATTGCATAATCTACAGGATACCTTGGTACTGGGATTTCCGTGGTTGCAGACCCATAATCCAGTTCTTGACTGGAGATCCTTGTTGGTAGCTAGTTGGGGTTGTCAAGGTTTGCATCAGGACCTTTCCGTGTCGTCCACGTCTGCTTAGGCAGTTGATGTTCCGGCTTTCTTGTCTGATTTCCGTGATGTATTTAATGACCAGGAATCTGATTCTCTACCCCCACACCGGGACTGTGACTGTGCAATTGAGCTGGTGCCGGGTTGTAAATTTCCCAAGGGGCGGATTTTCAACTTGTCTGTGCCCGAATATAATGCCATGCGCTCATACATCAGGGAATCATTGGAGAAGGGGTACATTCGGCCCTCATCTTCTCTTTTGGGTGCTGGCTTTTTCTTTGTTGCTAAGAAAGATGGGTAGTAGAGGCCTTGTATTGATTACCATCTTCTTAATAAAATTACGGTCAAATATCAGCACCCTTTGCCTCTGATGTCTGATCTTTTCTCTAGAGTGAAGGGCACCAAATGGTTTACGAAACTGGATCTCAAGGGTGCGTATAATCTCATCCGTATTAAGGAGGGTGATGAATGGAAGACGGCTTTTAATACTCCTGAGGGGCATTTTGAGTACCTCGTGATGCCTTTTGGGCTCACTAATGCCCCCTCCGTCTTCCAGGCCTTCATGAATGAGATTTTTCGGGACCTTATTGGTAAATTTTTGATTGTGTATTTGGATAACATCTTGATTTTTTCTGATGATTGGGACTCTCATATTGGGCAAGTACGGGCTGTTTTTCAGATACTTAAGGATCATGCACTGTACGTTAAGGGGTCAAAGTGCCTCTTTGGGGTGCAAAGGATTTCCATTTTGGGCTTCATCTTGTCTCCCTCCGCTATCGAAATCGACCTGGTTAAGGTTCAGGCTATTTACGACTGGGTGCAACCGACTTCTCTAAAATCCCTGGTGCAGTTTTTGGGGTTTGCTAATTTTTACCGTAAATTTATAGCCAATTTTTCTGCCATTGTCAAACCTCTGACAGATTTGACAAAGAAGGGAGCTGGTGCTGAGCATTGGACCCCAGAGGCGATTGTGGCCTTCCAGGAGCTTAAAAGGCGGTTCACTTCTGCCCCAGTCCTGCAGCAACCTGATGTGTCTCTCCCATTTGAAGTTGAGATCGATGACTCAGAGATCGGAGCTGGAGCTGTTCTGTCTCAACGAGACTCTACTTCGGGTAAACTTAAGCCCTGTGCCTTTTTCTCTCGGAAGTTTGCTCCTTCTGAACGGAATTATGATGTGGGGAACCAGGAATTATTGGCTATGAAGTGGGCATTTGAAGAGTGGAGGCATTGGTTGGAGGGGGCTAGACATCAAGTTGTGGTGCTTACGGACCACAAGAATCTTAACTATCTGGAATCGGCCAAGAGGTTGAATCCTCGGCAGGCCAGGTGGGCTCTGTTTTTTACCCAATTTAATTTTGTGGTCTCTTTTTTGCCGGGCACCAAGAATGTTAAGGCTGATGCCCTTTCCAGGAGTTTCTGTGCTGACTCTTTGGAGGTTGTCGAGCCGTCTACTATCCTGAATGAGGGTGTAGTTTTCTCGGCCATTTCGCCTGATCTGTGGTTGGCACTGGCGGAATTTCAGGGGGATAAACCTGAGAGATATCCTACAGGGAAACTGTTTGTCCCGGACCAATGGAGAGACCGAGTTGTCTCTGAGGTTCATTGCTCTGTTTTGGCGGGTCATCCTGGCATTTTTGGTACTCGGGATCTTGTGAGACGCTCTTTTTGGTGGCCTTCCCTGTCCCGGGATGTCCGTCGTTTTGTGCAGTCGTGTGGAGTTTGTTCTAGGTCCAAGCCCTGTTGTTCACGTTCTAGTGGGCTATTGTTGCCTTTGCCGGTACCTAAGAAACCTTGGACGCACATCTCTATGGATTTTATTTCAGAGCTTTCCGTCTCTCAGAAAATGACTGTGATTTGGGTGATCTGTGACAGATTCTCCAAGATGATCCACTTGGTTCCCCTATCTATGTTGCCGTCTTCATCAGAGTTGGTGCCTTTGTTTTTCCAACATGTTGTTCGTTTGCATGGTATTCTCGAAAACATTGTTTCTGACAGAGGGGTGCAGTTTGTATCCAGGTTTTGGAGGATTTTTTGCTCCAAATTGGGTGTTCAGCTGTCGTTCTCCAACGGTCAGACTGAAAGGGCTAACCAGACACTGGAGACCTATTTACGGTGTTTTGTTTCTGTGGATCAGGATGACTGGGTTTCATTTTTGCCTTTGGCTGAATTTGCCCTTAACAATAGAGCTAGCTCTACCACATTGGTGTCCCCCTTTTTCTGCAATTTTGGGTATCACCCCAGGTTCTTCTCGGGGCAGCTTGAGGCGTCTGACTGTCCAGGGGTGGATTCGGTGGTAAACAGAATGCAGCAGATTTGGGGGCAGGTAGTGGATACATTGTTTCAGTCCCAAGAAACTGCCCAGTTTGCCAACCGGCGTCGGACTGTTGGTCCCCGGTTTAAAGTGGGGGACATGGTGTGGTTGTCCTTTAAAAATATTCCTATGAGAGTTCCATCTCCTAAATTTAAGCCCAGATTTATTGGACCTTATAAGATTTCGGAGATTATCAACCCTGTATCTTTCCGTTTGACTCTGCCTGTGTCATTTAAGATTCACAATGTCTTCCATAAGTCCTTGTTGAAGAAATATGTGGAGCCAACAGTTCCTGCAGCAGCGCCTCCTGACCCTGTTTTGGTACAAGGGGATCTGGAGTATGAGGTTGAAAAAATTCTGGATTCCCGTCGCAGTAGGCGTCAGCTTCAGTACTAGAGTTGAGCGCGGTTCGCGGTTCGAGGTTCTCCAGTTCTAGGCTCGAGTGATTTTGGGGCCTGTTCTAGATCGAACTAGAACTCGAGCTTTTTGCAAAAGCTCGATAGTTCTAAAAACGTTCGAGAACGGTTCTAGCAGCAAAAAAACAGCTAATTCCTAGCTGGCTTTCCGCTGTAATAGTGTAAATCACTCTGTGACTCACACTATTATGACATTTCAGTGTACAGTGTGCGGTATCTCTTCTGCGTCTTTGGTGTCAGACATCACTGTCGCAGCTCCGTCCTGAGTCCTATCGATGATACAGCTGTATGTGCTCCATACACAGCGCTGGACAGCTTAGGGAGAGCACTTTCTATCAGTCCTTTTAAGGGCTCAAACCGGTAGGGTCAGAGCCATAGGTGACAGGTCCTGAAAACAGCGACAGCGTCTGTGTAGCCAAGGTCAGGGATTTCGTCGCTGCATTTCACCATTAGGAGGGAATAGAAAGGCAGGCTTCCATTCCTCTACCCAGAGCCCCACAATCCTGCCACTGTACCCTCCTGTCCTCTGCACACTCCAACTCTTTTTAACTAAGCCATTATGCTAGCAAACACTCAGTGTACCTAGTGGCATCCTAAACGTGACTATTGTACTTTTGTGTAGTCACACTAGTGCAAAGATATTTGCAGCACGTCTGCCTGCATTGCACACTCAAACTCTTTTTAACTAAGCCATTATACTAGCAAACAGTCAGTGTACCTAGTGGCATCCTAAACGTGGCTATTGTACTTTTGTGTAGTCAAACTAGTGGAAAGATATTTGCAGCATGTCTGCCTGCATTGCACACTCCAACTCTTTTTAACTAAGCCATTATACTAGCAAACAGTCAGTGTACCTAGTGGCATCCTAAACGTGGCTATTGTACTTTTGTGTAGTCAAACTAGTGCAAAGATATTTGCAGCACGTCTGCTTGCATTGCACACTCAAACTTTTTTTAACTAAGCCATTATACTAGCAAACAGTCAGTGTACCTAGTGGCATCCTAAACGTGGCTATTGGACTTTTGTGTAGTCAAACTAGTGGAAAGATATTTGCAGCATGTCTGCCTGCATTGCACACTCCAACTCTTTTTAACTAAGCCATTATACTAGCAAACAGTCAGTGTACCTAGTGGCATCCTAAACGTGGCTATTGGACTTTTGTGTAGTCAAACTAGTGGAAAGATATTTGCAGCATGTCTGCCTGCATTGCACACTCAAACTCATTGTTACTAAGCCATTATACTAGCAAACAGTCAGTGTACCTAGTGGCATCCTAAACGTGGCTATTGGACTTTTGTGTAGTCAAATTAGGGGAAAGATATTTGCAGCATGTCTGCCTGCATTGCACACTCCAACTCTTTTTAACTAAGCCATTATACTAGCAAACAGTCAGTGTACCTAGTGGCATCCTAAACGTGGCTATTGGACTTTTGTGTAGTCAAACTAGTGGAAAGATATTTGCAGCATGTCTGCCTGCATTGCACACTCAAACTCATTGTTACTAAGCCATTATACTAGCAAACAGTCAGTGTACCTAGTGGCATCCTAAACGTGGCTATTGGACTTTTGTGTAGTCAAATTAGTGGAAAGATATTTGCAGCATGTCTGCCTGCATTGCACACTCCAACTCTTTTTAACTAAGCCATTATACTAGCAAACAGTCAGTGTACCTAGTGGCATCCTAAACGTGGCTATTGGACTTTTGTGTAGTCAAACTAGTGGAAAGATATTTGCAGCATGTCTGCCTGCATTGCACACTCCAACTCTTTTTAACTAAGCCATTATACTAGCAAACAGTCAGTGTACCTAGTGGCATCCTAAACGTGGCTATTGTACTTTTGTGTAGTCACACTAGTGGAAAGATATTTGCAGCACGTCTGCCTGCATTGCACACTCAAACTTTTTTTAACTAAGCCATTATACTAGCAAACAGTCAGTGTACCTAGTGGCATCCTAAACGTGGCTATTGTACTTTTGTGAAGTCAAACTAGTGCAAAGATATTTGCAGCACGTCTGCCTGCATTGCACACTCAAACTCTTTTTAACTAAGCCATTATACTAGCAAACAGTCAGTGTACCTAGTGGCATCCTAAATGTGGCTATTGGACTTTTGTGTAGTCAAACTAGTAGAAAGATATTTGCAGCATGTCTGCCTGCATTGCACACTCAAACTCATTGTTACTAAGCCATTATACTAGCAAACACTCAGTGTACCTAGTGGCATACAAGAAGTGGCTGTTGTACTCCATTAGTGCCCCACTGGTGCAAATCTATGTGCAGCACCTCTGCATGACACCCTCCTGCTCTGTTTTTAATGAGCTATAATGATAGCAAAAAATACTGCCATTTAGTGGCATCATAGAACTGGCTGTTGTATTCCATTAGTGCCCCACTGGTGCCAAGCTATTTATAGCACCTCTACATGACACCCTCATGCACATTTTGCTACGCTAATGTTATAGCAAACTCAGGGAATTCATTGCTGCATTTGATAATTCGGAGGGATAGAAAGTCAGGCTTCCTTTAGCTTTTCCTTCTGTTCATAGACAGCATCTCCAAGAGCAATTTCTCCTCCACGTCTAAGTGTGGAGAGGCAGCTAGTGCGCATGCGTGTGCCAATTTACCCCAGCTGCAGCCTAATTACAGTGTTTCGCCTAGTGAGTATGCTCAGCCTGACTGTGCCATTCCTGACGCTAAGTCTTCATTTCGGGATACAGCGCATGCTCCCACACTAAGTGTGAAAAGCCTCTTTGCACAGGTGCTTGCATTCCGTGCCAGGTCTAAGTCCTGTTTTGTGCCTAGACACCATGCTAAAGCTGATAGTCTTTTTTCAGAGACTGTATTTCATGCTACTGAGCATGCTCAGGCACTTACTGCATCAGAGACTAGGTCCAGTAATGAACTCTTTGGCCCTGCCCCTGATGTGGGGGTCCCATATAGACCACAGGGCATCAGGTGTCCTCCCAAATGGCTTGCAGAGGCCCACCCCTATGACTTGTCACCGCATTATTGATGGTCAGACGATGACTGGTGAGGTGTTTGGGTCATGGCAGCCATGAGGTCATCATTGAAGTTGCGGTTCCAAATAGGACGCTAGTTATGCCACTCATGACGTGTCACTCTACTTTTGTCTCCAGGAGGTGCATTGTGGTTCACCCTGGTTTGGGGCGGACCCAGGTTATAAAAGGGGCTGGAGCCAACAAGGAGGTGCGCAGTCTTCTATTATGCTCCGAAAGAGCACACCTCCATGTGTTGAACCCATTGCGGCTTTAGGCCAGAGGTAGGCAGGGATAGGGTGTCGATGCAGGCCACCACCACAGTTGGTAACGCAGAACGGTTAAGACCAGCTCCTGTCCTACCAGTCCTGCTTGTGCAGCCCAGTGGCATTAACAGGCCTGCTGCTGCTGATGCGCCTGCTGTCCACAGGTGTGGCCCCAATGCACACGGTCAGCGTACTGAATGGCCCCTGTGATGTTAACAGGGAGTTCCTGGGCTGGGTGGGCGTGTGGACCCTGTGACGCTAACAGGGCTCCCAGTCTCCAGATCCGAATGGCGTCTAACAAACCTTCCAGTTGCCAACCTCTCCTTTTCCAACTGGGAGCACGGTGCACACTGACTGCTGATGGGGATATATACCTTTCTCTTTCTTTTCTTATTAATTTTCGTTATATAGCGGTAACATAGTATATACCACTTTATCCAAATCTGCCAGTCCCACTGTAACAGATGGTGTTTCTTCAGCAAATGTTACTGTTGCTTAACCACCAAATCCACGGACCAAAACTTTTTTCCCCTTTCCAACACACCTGTTCCCCTTTCCACCAGCATCTGTCCTTTTTCAACTCATTTTGGTATATGACCAAAAGTGCAACTCTGCAGGGACACCGTACTCAACGCCATCTCAGCACAGCAGCCAGCCCTCGGTCCCTCAGATGTGGACAAGTAAAAGACCATTTCCTCCTATCCATGACAAAGCGTTGAGATTCATGTTGTAGGTAGTGCAGCAAGAAGGCGCTCATGTGTCTTGTGCATCCAGGAGGACCAAGTCCTTGGTGTGTTGGTGGCAGAGAGGTGAGAATCGTGCCTCCTTCCTCTGCCCTCTCCCCACAACCTCGCACAACCGAAATGTGAGCAAGCTCTCACTCATCTGCTGAGTCTTCCATGCCCATCGCCAGTTCGTCCTCCATTTCTTCATGGGCTCCTGCACCTTCCTCAACACTTTTTGCTGATACTATGCGCCCTTGTTAATCCCTCTCCCTCACCATGACTGCCGCATAGGTGCCGCTGACCATCTGGACCTCGTAGATCTTGTTATCCCTTCCGCATATGACTCCTCCTGTACTTCCTCCCCTTCCTCTTGTCCCAACACCTGACTCCGAATAATAATTACAGTGTGCTCCATCATGTAGATGACCAGAATTGTCACGCTGAGAATGACATTGCCAGTGCTAAACATCTTCGTCGACATTTGTAAACTGTGTAGCAGGGTGCATAGGTCCTTGATCTGACACCACTCCAGCAGCGTGATCTGCACCACCTCTGGATCAAGTTATCCCAGGCTATATGTCATAACGTATTGCAGCAGGGTTCGGCGGTGCTGCCACAAACGCTGCAACATGTGCAGATTCAAATTCCTGCGCGTGGGCACATTGCATTTCAGGCGTTTAACCACCAGACCTAAAGACGTCTGTAGCGACGAAAGTTGTTGAGCTGCTGTGTGCGCACGATGGAAGTGAGCACATAGCGAGCGTGCCCGCTGCACAAGGCCATGTAGGCCGTGATGGTGTTTTAAAAATTGCTGGAGAATTAGGTTCAACACGTGAGCCATACAAGGCACGTGTGTCACATTGCCCTGACGATGGCCCGCAGCCAGGTTTGCATCATTGCCGCACACGGCTGTTAAGTCACCAACGGAGTCCGCTCCGTCAATTTGTACTCCGGTCGCCAGGTGACAACGTGTTCCTTTCATGCATAGTGCTGATGATGGGAGAGGAGTCGATGCCAGCGGCGCAGGTGGACGCAGGTTATGCTCACCCACTGGGCTGCATTACCTTGACAGATGCAGAATCTCTGGCTGAATGTAGCTGGTGGGTATCTCACAGATGAAATACCATCATTCAGCTACAACCAATGGGAACACACCACACCCTTTTTTATGCCCATCCTGTCTGCAGACCACTGCCAGACATAGCTCTGCTTTTACCCCCAGTTCAGTTTTATGATTTTGTGTGCTTGTTACCTGACTACTTTTCCTGCTTGCTGTTTATGTACCTTGTTGGCCGATCCGCATTTCACCTCTGCTTGTTTTCTGATTAAGAGAATAAACTGTGGAAGAAACAAGCGCAGAAATAGGGTCTTATCTGGTGGATGAGGGAATACACATGTAAAGACAGGCACTCACCTGTTTGAGTTGTGACAGGCACAACTCCTATGCAAGCATATAGGCAGGTTATGCAGCAGTGGTCAGCAGCAGCCCCGATGCAGAAATAGTAGATGACAGGATGGCTGAGAGAAAACCGGGTTAAATGCTGCGCTAGAAAACCACAATTCCGATGGATAAAGTAAAATCCTTTCCTTTATTGGCACAAGTCAACGCGTTTCGAAGGCATACCGCCTTCTTCATCAGGACAAGACAGTACAAGAAAAGAACAGCATGACATGTGCTGCTGCACGGCGTGAGATATAAAGCATTGAAAAAAATGAGTAACCACGTCATCAGGAATGACGACAGAGAACCAGTGACTCATTGCCACGTGGAGCTCTCAGAGAGGAAATGGAGAAAGAAAAAAAGAGAAAAAGAGAAAAAAAGAGGAGGGGGGAGAAAGAGAAAAAAAGTTTATGGTTGTGATTAGAGATAGGGTGTAACCAGTTGCACTTGCTGGAGTGCTGGATATATAAACCAGTTTGATATAATCAGAACGAAGAAAAAAACAGTGACACTGTAAGATTGATGTGAACAATCGTGAAAAAAATATATATATGTGTATATAAAAAAACTTTTTTTGCTGTGAATAAATATAAATGTAAATGAATATGCAAATAAAATGATATAAAAAGATATATATCTATTTGATTATATGTGTATGCATATACCTATATGAAAAATCTCTTTATTTACATATATATAACATGTGTATATATAAAAAGTGCAAATATAAAAAATATATAAAAAAATGGGGATAAAATGTGTATGGGTGTATAAAAATTGCTAAAGGATTAAAAAATTAAAGAATTCATATGGACTGGTATATGAAAAAAGTGTATATAGAAAAATTTTTTTTTTTTATAATATTCGTGTTCTCATCCAACAATTATAAAGAATAATGACCAATAAAAGGCCAAAGAGAAACATTTTTTTGTTTCATTGGAAGTGTAAGGCAAAGTGTATTTGGAGAAGCAGAGTCGCTGCGATAGAAGATATGTGAGACAGGGGTGAAGAGAGTTCAAGCCAGATCGTGAGAAAAAATGTACTGAGCATGCGTGAGCAGGCACCGCTCACTATTATCTGAACCCACTGTCAGAGGTGATGCAAGGACAAAGCGTGGGAAAAAATAAAATAAAATAAAAAGCGCATGCGTGAATGGAGGAGATAGTCGGAATGAGAATAAATCTGAAAGATCAGAAAAAACAATTTGAAACAACTATATATAACAGATAAATTAGTGTAAATGATTGTATGTTAGCGAAAAAAGAAGAAGCATGATGCAAGAAGGAAATAAGAGCAACTGTGGGCGCTCCCAAAAGAAAAAACAATAAAGAGAGAAAATATATATGTGTATATATATGCCTTATGGTCGCGATACTCAATTAGAATTATGCACAAACCAAACAGAGAAAAACACATGTACCGTATTTTTCGCTTTATAAGACGCACCTGATTATAAGACGCACCTAGGTTTTGGAGGAGGAAAATTAAAAAAAAAATAAATTGAGCCAAATAGTGTGCTAGAACATTTTAATAAAATTAAAATAACATTATTTTAACAATTTAGACTCAACAGGAGTCAATAGCAGCACTATTATGGGGGACATGTGGGTGACGCACTATTATGGGGGACCTGTGGATGACGCACTGCTATGGGGGACCTGTGGATGACTCACTGCTATGGGGGACCTGTGGATGACGCACTATTATGGGGGACATATGGATGACTCACTATTATGGGGGACATGTGGATGACGCACTGCTATGGGGGACCTGTGGATGACGCACTATTATGGGGGACATGTGGATGACTCACTATTATGGGGGACATGTGGATGACGCACTGCTATGGGGGACATGTGGATGACGCACTATTATGGGGGACCTGTGGATGACGCACTATTATGGGGGACATGTGGATGACTCACTATTATGGGGGACATGTGGATGACGCACTGCTATGGGGGACATGTGGATGACGCACTATTATGGGGGACCTGTGGATGACGCACTATTATGGGGGACCTGTGGATGATGCACTGTTATGTGGGATCCGTGGATGACACGGCTATGGGGGACCTGCATGATGCACTTTTATGGGGATCTGGGACTACCACCCCCCTCATCCTTAGGAATACACCCATGTACTGTATACCATACATGGCTGTATTCTGAAAGATGAGGGGGGTTGTAGTTACATTTACACTTTGGCCACTACATTAGTCCCTCCCTGGAGTGTTTACAATAAAGGACTACAGCCCCCATCATCCTTCAGAATACACCGATTGATACAGTATATTCTGAAGGCTGATGATGGGGGTTGTGTTCCCCTTCAGTGTTTTTTGCTCACCTATTAGGACTGATTGGTGGAGGCAGCTCTGCAGACGTTGTCTCCACCAATCAGCATCCAGCCCTAGCGAGGAGAGGGAGAATCGTTCTTCTCTCTCTCCTCTTTCTTATGATAGTCTCCGTCTGCTGCGGAGATCTAAAATGGAGCCCGCGCATGCGCAGATCGCGATCTCTATCTGCGCCTGCGTAGCCTCCGACACGATGGACTTCAGGAAAATGGCTACGGAAGGCAGCGCATGCGCAGGTGGAGATCTCGCTTCTCTGAGATCTACATCTGCGCCTGCGTCACCTCCGCCATTTTCCGGAAGTCGCGTTGGAGGCAGCGCAGGCGCAGATAAAGATTTCGGCTATGGCGGCCGCCACCGCAGCGATTGCCGGGGGATCCATGGCGGCCGCCACCGCCACCGCAGCCGATTGCCGGGGGATCCATGGCGGCCGCCACCGCAGCCGATTGCCGCGGGATCCATGGCGGCCGCCACCGCAGCGATTGCCGGGGGATCCATGGCGGCCGCCACCGCCACCGCCACCGCAGCCGATTGCCGGGGGATCCATGGCGGCCGCCACCGCAGCCGATTGCCGCGGGATCCATGGCGGCCGCCTCCGCTCCAGCGGCAGCACCAGCACCAGCCTCCTGTGACTCACTCCACCGCTGCATCACTGCCCGGTAAGTTACATTCACTTTGTAAGACGCACCCCTATTTTCCCCACAATTTTGGGGTAAAAAAAGTGCGTCTTATAAAGCGAAAAATACGGTACATTAAAAAGGGGGAGCAATTAGCGGATGAAAGGACATACCACCAAATCTATAAGCATATGTCCATGTACACACACATATTGAAAAAGAGTCTGTTTGGAACATAAGAATTAGGAGTTATAATCATGGTGCAGTTTATATGCAAGCTGATTAAAAGAAATATGAAACTGAAAGGATAAAACGTTATACTGATAAAAATATGAATATATATATATATATATATATATATATATAAAAGTGCTATAAAAATGAAATATTGACCTATAAAAATAAGCTGCATGCTGATATTTAAAAACAATGGTAATTATCAAAGGATTTAATTAACAATTAATAAAAATATATATATATTAAAAAGATATTAATAAAAAGAAATTTATAAAAATTAATAAAAATTAATAAAAAAGATCCATAAGTTCATTAAGGCCATGGGGTTTTAGAGTACCAAGCTTATGTATCCAGTACGTTTCCTTTTTGCTCAACAATTCCATTCTATTTAATGTATCTGATGGAATTTGTTCAATAGGGGTAATTTTAAAAGACATTGTTTTATCATGGAATAAGGCACAATGCCTTGACAAACCATGCAGCATGAAGCCTATTTTGACATTATGTCTGTGAGAATTTAACCTGCAATGTAGAGGCTGGCAAGTCCTCCCAACGTATTGCTTACCACAGATACAGTCTATCAAATAAATCACAAAATTAGACTGGCAAGTTAAATGGTCCTTAATGGGAAAATCCTCAGTTCCCCTGAATGAACAGAAAGATGTCCTGTTATGGTGGATGCTCTTACAACATAGGCAATTCCTAGTGTTGCATTTAAAGGACCCCAATGGAAAAGTATTGGTTTTGGTACTCTGTGCCTTTTTTAATCTACTAGGTGCTATGATGTTCTTGATGGTAGGGGCTCTCCTGAATGTGACCCCAGGACGGGCAGGTAAAACCTTTCCAAGGATAGGGTCATTCAACAATATATTCCAATGTCTGCAAAAAATTCTTTTGATATCAAAATTATCACTACTAAATGTGGTGATGAAATTGAAGGCTAGTGAGCTATCTGGTTGGACACAGTTATCTGGTGCTATGCCTGGTAAGAGGGATTTCTTCGAAACAAGAAGATCCTCCTGCTCAAGATAGATGGTTAGGTCCAAAAAATTGATCACATTCTCATGAAAGACAGGTGCAAACTCCAAGCCCCATAGGTTATTTTTCAAAGAGCCCAAAAAGGAGTTGATATCACTGAGCTCATTGTCCCATATAAGGAATAGGTCATCAATGAATCTTTTGTAGACCACTATGCCCTTGGTGTGATACCCGTTTTGTATATGGAGGTATTCAAAAAGCCCCATAAAGAGGTTTGCGTAGGAGCAAGCTGCCTTTGACCCCATCACTGTACCAATTCTCTGGTGGTATAGGTGTTCAGAGAAAATAAAATAATTATTTCTCAATATGAAACCCATGGCCTCAATGAGGAAATCTTTTTGCACATCTGGGATTCTGTCATCATTCTGTAAGAAATGCGCACAACTGAAAAGACCCAAATCATGATCAATATTGGAATATAAAGAAGCTACATCTATAGTGACAAAAAGATAAGAGCGTTTCCAAGGGATATCTTTGATAATGCTTACAAGATGTGAGGAGTCCCTGATATGACTGCTGAGCTTCAAGACTTGCGGTTGCAATAGTTGGTCGACATATGCCGCTAAATTGGCTGTTAATGAATTGATACCTGATATTATGGGTCGTCCTGGGGGATTGTCGGAATTTTTATGTAGTTTAGGCAAATGATAAAAAAATGCTATATTATGATGTTCAGTCTGCAGGAACTTTTTTTCAGATGTATTAAATAAATTATTATCAATGGCCTTCTGTATCAGGTTTTTATATGCTGATACAGCATGTTCATAATCAACCCATTCCACTATATGGTAATAGGTGCGATCAGATAATATTCTTAGTGCTTCCTTGACATAGTCGTCCCTATCTTGGACGACTATGCCACCACCCTTGTCGGCGGATCTAATGACAATATCCCTATTATGCTTCAAATTCTTGAGTGCTAATCTCTCTCTTTTACTAAGGTTGTGTTGTAACGTTTTATTAGTGCTCATGAATTTCTTGAGATCCGTTAAAATCAAATCGCTGAAAGTTTTGACATGATGCCCTTTGCTGCCAATAGGGTAAAACCTAGATCTAGGTCTTACATTGGCATGAAGAAAAGGTGGATCTATTTGTGTAGTGGAGGCAACAGTGTTGGGAACCGACGTGGTGTCACCGTTTAAAAGGAAATGTCTTTTCAATGTTAATTTTCTAATGTAATTTTGCACATCCAAAAAACGTCAAAGTCCTTCGATCTTTGAGAGGGACAAAAGGAAAGACCCTTATGCAGTACAGAGACTTCCCAAGCATCTAGACAATAACTAGAGAGATTGAAGATGTTACTGATAGTTTTTACAGGATTTGGTTTTAAATGAGCCTGATCTCTTTTTTGCTGGAGCCGGCGTCCTGCTCGGACTCCTCTAGTGCGTTTTTTCTTTTTTTCGTCATGGATTTTGGGATGAGAAAATCCGTTATTAGGCTCTCCTTGTTGGCTCTGGCAGGAGGTAAAAAAGGAACCAGCGGAGAGGCTTTAGAGGTTTTATCAATGGTCACAATATTACTAGTAGAGGGATTGTGCGACAAGGGGGTGATGACATTCTGTAAACTTGATGTTACTAGCACCTCAGGAGATGGTGGTAAATCATCATGGATAGAAAGATTTAGTAAATCAATAAAGTCATCACTATGTGTGTCAAAAGGGTTCACCCTTGATGTACTAGCACATTGCACATCAAAAAGGTCCCTTTCCTTCCTGATTTTTTCAATCTGTAATCTGATTCTCGCCAGATGTTCCCGTGTCTCATTTGGATCTTTCACAATAGAAATATCATGAGGAACGGTGGTATTACTGATCTTATTAGTACCAGATGAAGTGGTCACATCTGCAGGTTGCAAGATAGTGGTATGTGTAAAAACCTCATCTGCCAACTGATCTATCGCATCAGGATTTTTTTCATAAGATTTTTTATTTATAGTGACATTTGAGACATTGGGTAAAGGGGTCACTATGGTCTTAGGAGAACTAAGTGCTTTATTTGGTTGGGATTTGGAGGACTTACGGTATTTGCTGTTATAATAATTTTTACCATTAGTAGAACTATGTCTCCTATGAAAGGGATGTTTATTATCAACGTTCTCACGAAAATTTGAAGAAGCCCCTGTAATCACAGCGGTCTTTGCGGTGTAATCCTGCCGGTCTCTCTGGAGCTTTTTGGATTTCCTGTTTTCTGATTAAGTCCTGGCCGTCCCATTCTGTTCCTGTTCCTCAATTAATGTTTTGACCCTGCCTGACTACTATTCTCTGGAACTGCAGCCTTCCACAGGTATTAATCACCTTGGGCCCTGTGTAATTCCTAATCCCTGTATAGGGGTTAAAGGGTTTCAGGGTTCTAGGGGTCCTGCTTGGTGAGTGGCTTCCCTCTAGCCTATCATTTACAGCCATCTGAGTGTGTGGATCAAGGAAGGCGTTACACCATGCTCTCTGCAGAAGGCCATGTGGGCCAGGATAGTGCTTTAAAAATTGCTGGACAACCAGGTTCAACACGTGAACCACACAAGGCACGTGTGTCACATTGTCACAGCGAAGGGCCGCACCCAGGTTTGCATCATTGTCGCACCCGGCCTTCCCTGGCAGCTGGTTGAGTGGAGACAACCATTGATGAAACTCGGTCTCCAGAGCTAACTGTCCACAACTTCTCAGCGGTGTGACTCACATTTCCCATACATTTCAAAGTAAACCTTTGACCGCCTGATGGCATTGAGCTCTGCTGCCAGCATAGTAAGGAGGTGTGTGGTAGTCCTTGTGCGCAGTTACAAGGAAGGGTGGCCTGACCACACAGGGTTTGCGCCAAGGTGGAGGACCCACACGAGGTTGAAGAGGCAGAAGCAGTGTATTAACTTCTACATACAGAAGAAGGATTGAAACAACTCGTGGGGACGGCAAGACTTATACAGCAGCTCCTTCTCCATCTCTCCCCACAGTAACCCATTGCCCAGTCAGCGACATGTAACGCCCCTGTCCATGATTACTGGGCCAATTATCTGTGGTGAAATGCACCCTGTCACACAGAGTTTCTCAAGGAATCAGTGATGTTTAGTGCGACATGCTGGTGTAGCGCGTGCACGCCTTTGTTGGAGAAGGAGTGGCGCCTGGGCATCGGCTCTTGGGGCACTGCGATGGGCATAAGGTCTCGAAAATCCTCGGTTAAAAAGGTTGGAAAGGCAGCATTTTGGTAGCCAACAGTTTCCAGATGCTGAAAGTCAACCTCTAAGCCATGTCATGCCCTTCTAAAAGCATGTAAAACACAGTAAGGGGACTCCAACCACAGTCTCCCTCGTTTCCACTAACTGGGCCACACACACCCCACTTGACTGGTATCGGTTGAGCCCCCTTTTGAAAAAGAAAAAGATGCTTTGCATGAAGCACTCTCAAAAATACGCGTGCCTTTCCCGTCCCCTGGCTGACCCAGGGGAAGAAAAGTCCTCTGAGAGCCATGACTTGTTCATCTTGGTTCTTTTAGAAACACAGCGAGGGGACTCCAACCACAGTCTCCCTCGTTGCCACTAATTGGGCCACACACACCCCACTTGACTGGCATCAGTTGACCCCCCTTTTGAAAAAGAAAAAGATGCTTTGCATGAAGCACTCTCAAAAATACGCGTGCCTTTCCCGTCCCCTGGCTGACCCAGGGGAAGAAAAGTCCTCTGAGAGCCATGACTTGTTCATCTTGGTTCTTTTAGAAACACAGCGAGGGGACTCCAACCACAGTCTCCCTCGTTTCCACTAACTGGGCCACACACACCCCACTTGACTGGCATCGGTTGAGCCCCCTTTTGAAAAAGAAAAAGATGCTTTGCATGAAGCACTCTCAAAAATACGCGTGCCTTTCCCGTCCCCTGGATGACCCAGGGGAAGAAAAGTCCTCTGAAAGCCATGACTTGTTCATCTTGGTTGTTTTAGAAACACAGCGAGGGGACTCCAACCACAGTCTCCCTCGTTTCCACTAACTGGGCCACACACACCCCACTTGACTGGCATCGGTTGAGCCCCCTTTTGAAAAAGAAAAAGATGCTTTGCATGAAGCACTCTCAAAAATACGCGTGCCTTTCCCGTCCCCTGGATGACCCAGGGGAAGAAAAGTCCTCTGAAAGCCATGACTTGTTCATCTTGGTTCTTTTAGAAACACAGCGAGGGGACTCCAACCACAGTCTCCCTCGTTTCCACTAACTGGGCCACACACACCCCACTTGACTGGCATCGGTTGAGCCCCCTTTTGAAAAAGAAAAAGATGCTTTGCATGAAGCACTCTCAAAAATACGCGTGCCTTTCCCGTCCCCTGGATGACCTAGGGGAAGAAAAGTCCTCTGAAAGCCATGACTTGTTCATCTTGGTTCTTTTAGAAACACAGCGAGGGGACTCCAACCACAGTCTCCCTCGTTTCCACTAACTGGGCCACACACACCCCACTTGACTGGCATCAGTTGACCCAATTTTCAAGATGAAAAAGATACTTTACATGAAGCACTCTCAAAAATACGCGTGCCTTTCCCGTCCCCTGGCTGACCCAGGGGAAGAAAAGTCCTCTTAGAGCCATGACTTGTTCATCTTGGTTCTTTTAGAAACACAGCGAGGGGACTCCAACCACAGTCTCCCTCGTTTCCACTAACTGGGCCACACACACCCCACTTGACTGGCATCGGTTGAGCCCCCTTTTGAAAAAGAAAAAGATGCTTTGCATGAAGCACTCTCAAAAATACGCGTGCCTTTCCCGTCCCCTGGCTGACCCAGGGGAAGAAAAGTCCTCTGAGAGCCATGACTTGTTCATCTTGGTTCTTTTAGAAACACAGCGAGGGGACTCCAACCACAGTCTCCCTCGTTGCCACTAATTGGGCCACACACACCCCACTTGACTGGCATCAGTTGACCCCCCTTTTGAAAAAGAAAAAGATGCTTTGCATGAAGCACTCTCAAAAATACGCGTGCCTTTCCCGTCCCCTGGATGACCCAGGGGAAGAAAAGTCCTCTGAGAGCCATGACTTGTTCATCTTGGTTCTTTTAGAAACACAGCGAGGGGACTCCAACCACAGTCTCCCTCGTTTCCACTAACTGGGCCACACACACCCCACTTGACTGGCATCGGTTGAGCCCCCTTTTGAAAAAGAAAGAGATGCTTTGCATGAAGCACTCTCAAAAATACGCGTGCCTTTCGCCTCCCCTAGCTGAGCCAGGGGAAGAAAAGTCCTCTGAGAGCCATGTCCACATTGTCAGTGGACAGACACGTGTGCTTATCTGCCAGCAGACCCCCAGCAGCACTGAAGACAGGTTCCGAGAGAACGCTGGCTGCAGGACACGACAAGATCCCCAAGGCGTACGTGGCGAGCTCAGGCAATTTATCAAGATTGGAAGCCTAAAATGAGCAGGGATCAAGTTGCACAATAATGGAATCGATGTTTCCTTGCATATACTCATATATCTGTGTGTCCTCCTCTTTTTCCTTGTCCAGCTGTTTTGTTTTCGCATGAGTATATGTCCTTGTCACTTTCCCATGTGTTTGTGTTGTGTTGTGAGTTGTTTGTCACCTTTTGGACACCTTTGAGGGTGTTTTCTAGGTGTTTTTCTGTGTTTGTGATTGCCTGCCATTGTTTCCTATGCAGTTCGAGTTCGGTTCGTCGAACGTTCGACGAGCCGAACTCGAACGGGACCTCCGTTCAGCGAACCGACCTCGAGCCGAACCGGGACCGGTTCGCTCATCTCTGTTCAGTACCTTGTGAAATGGAAGGGTTAGGGGCAGGAGGATAACTCTTGGGTTGTGGCTTCTGACATTTATGCGGACAGGTTGGTTCACGCCTTCCATCATGCTCATCCCGAGCGACCCGGTGGCGTTGGTGAGGGTTCGGTGACCACTCCTCAAGGGGGGGGTACTGTTGTGAATATCAGTTATGCTTTGGCTGCTGGGAGGCTCCCTCTTGTGGCCAGGAATGGTTTGGACATAGACCAGGTGTGTTGAGCAATGGGCGTTTCCATTGCTAACTCTCTGCTTATTTAAATCCTGGTCTGATAGCAGGCTATGCCAGATGTCAGTTGTTCTTTGTTCACCAGCCTGCTTCATTCTGCTCCACACCACATCTACCCCAGATAAGTGCTTTGCTCTTTATTTGTTGTTTGGTTCTTTTACTCTTATCTGAGTTTGTCATTTGCTGTGTTTGTTTTCAGTTTATTTGCATGCAGGGATTTTCCCTCTCAGATGCTTAGCTGGGAAACTCCCTGCAGTTATGTTTGGAGTATAGCTCCTTTATGTCCATGTGTTTGTGGCTTTTTGAATTTGTAATGATTCTTATTTTCTATTCATTGGTATGACAAGAGCGCCTGGTATAGGACGGAGTTCAGATCGAGCGATCTGAGGGACTTTTTGTACTATCAGGAATTTGGAATTTTGCAGGGTTTTTCTCTGGCCACCATCAGCCCCTTTCCTGTCCTTTCCTATTTTAGTCAGTGGGGGACTCACCTTTTGCTAATCCTATCATCTATCTGTGTATTGTGTTTTCCTATATCACCGCAGTCTTTGAATGTGGGGGGCTTGCTATTCTTAATCTATTTTCTGAGGCAGAGAGTTATTCATCTTTCCTTCCTTTAGGATAGCTAGTTCTCCGGCTGGGTTCGCGGTGCACAGGATGTTAGTTCACCCCTCGGCTACTTCTAGTGTTGATGGTTAGTAAGGGGATGGCGGCCAGATTAGTTGCCAATGCTCTTGTCACCTTTTACCAATGATTTGTGGTGGTCTTCCATGGTTCCGGATCATAACAGGGGACATTACACCAAGATATGGATCAATATCGGACATTACTACAAGGTGAGGACCAGGATGGGGATGTCACCGGAGTGATGGGTAACTGAAGTAGGGGCACCTAGACTGGCCCTCAGACTAGGGACCCTGCGCTCTCTCTTATGCCAGTGATACGCTCTATGGTGGTGAGGTATGGACCACCAGCGTGCCCCTAACTCCTGTCTGAACCCTGGTTTAACACCCGTCTTCTCCACCCCTGGGGAGGGCTGGGACCAAAGTAACAAACTCAATAAATAATGCAGACAGGGGAGAATCCAAACACATACACCCTGCAATCAGACACAGGGGAGAGGCAACCCATGCACAGGAAGAAATAAGATACAGGGAGAAACTAAACTGACAACAGGGATATTTCTACACCACACAAAATAGCATACAACAGATCACCAGAAACTGGATCACATGCTAAAGACTGGAATTGCTGGAGCTATAATCGGTGATTGGGAACTGGATTCAGCACCTTAGGCCTAAGCCACACAGCGAGAAAATCAGTGCGAGTGGAGTGCGATAAAATATCGCATTCCCCTCGGACCAATTCTAGCCTGTGTGTCAGCACACATGAGCGATTATTTTCTCAGCCCTAATCGGACCGAGAAAACAATTGCAGCATGCTGCGATTGTAAGCTCAGACTCTTTCTCTTGCACCCATTCAAGTGAATGGGGCGAGAGAAAAATCGCACTGCACTCACGGTACACCAGTGTACTGCCAGTGCAGTGCGAGAATGGCAATAGCCGACTACGGAGGAGAGAGGGAGAGAAATCCCTCTCTCCCCTCCTCCGTGCCAGCCCGCCCTCCGCAGCTGAGGTCTGCTCACATGATCGGACCTCTCATGCAGGCACACTCGTATGACACTCGGCTCCTGCTGTGCTGCCAGCGCGAGCCGAGTCTCATGCGAGCATCGCAGTAGTGCCCCGTGTGGCCCCAGCCTTATAAAGGGTGGAGGCAACTGTGAGCGGTCATATGCAATCTGAGCTCCTACCAGCAGTTCCAAAGCCAGCAGGGATTAACTCCTGTAGGACTGATGTGCAATGAACAAGACACAGCCGATGCCTAACTATGGCTGAACAACTAAGAGACATCAGGATGCCTGTCAGATTTTGCAATGTAAACAAAGTCTGACACCACCATGGCACCCAGCGAGTGCAGAGCAGAACACCGCATGACAAGGGGACATTAATACAAGATGAGGACCAGGATGGGGATATTAATCCAAGATACAGGCCAGGATGGGACATTACTAGAAGATAAGGACAAGGATGAGGACATTAATACAAGATGTGAACCAGGATAGGGACATTGCTATAAGAAGGGGACTATGATTGGGCATTACTGCAAGATGAGGACCAGGATGTGACAGTACTACAAGACTGGAACCTGATTAGGGCATTACAAGATGAGGACTAGGATGGGGACATTGCTACAAGATGGGGACAGGATGGGGACATTACTATAAGAAGGTGACGAGAATGGGGACATTTCTTCATGAAGGGGACCAGGATAGAGCATTACTACAAGATGGGGACATTGCTAGAAGAAGGGGACCAGGAAGGGATATTGCTACAAGATGGATAACAGGATGGGTACATTAATATATGACCCAGGATGGGGCATTACTAAAGATGAGCACGAGCATAAGACAATAACTAAAAGATATGAACCAGGATTGGGCATAACTACAAGATTAATGCGGGCGTCACACGAGACGATGAATCGTGCGATTGCATAAGTGATCGCACCCGCCCCCGTCGTTTGTGCATCACAGGCAATCAGTTGCCCGTGGCGCACAGAGTCGTTAACCCCCATCACACGTACTTACCTCCCGGGCGACGTCGCTGTGGGTGGCAAACATCCTCTTCCTGAAGGGGGAGGGACGTTCGGCGTCACAGCGACGTCACACGGCAGCTGGCCAATAGAAGCGGAGGGGCGGAGATGAGCGGGACGTAAACATCCCGCCCACCTCCTTCCTTCCGCATCACTGGCGGGACGTAGGTAACCTGTGTTCGTCGCTCCCGGGGTGTCACACGGAGCGATGTGTGCTGCCACGGGAGTGACGAACAACCGGAGCACAGAAGGAGGAACGAGATTATGAAAATGAACGACGTGTCAACGATGAACAAGAAGGTGAGTATTTCTACTCGTTCATAGGTGTCACATGGTACGATATCTCTGACAATGCCGGATGTACGTCACTAACAACGTGACCCCGACGAAATATCGCCAGATATATCGTGCCGTGTGACGCCCGCATAAGACTAGACTGGGGCATTGCTACAAGTTGAGGACTAAGATAGGTGACATTAGTTCAATATGAGCACAATGTTGGAGACATTACTCCAAGATACAGACCAGCATGGGGTATTACTACAAGTTGGGGACCATGATGGGGACCAGGATGGGTATATTACTACTAGTAAGGGACCAGGATGTGGCATTACTACAAGATAGGGATGAGGATGAGAACATTACTACAATATGGCTGCCACTGTCCCTACCAGGACACATTCCCCACCCCATCTGAAGGACCAGGAACGAGACATGTCTGTATCTCATATGGCAGAAATTACCGATTCAGCCCATATTTGCCTCCCAGTAGCTCACACTGAAACAATCAATACATCTTCTCTTATGCAAACGATGCTCATGATTGGTGAAGTCAAGGACTTGAGAGCCCAAATGATGGAATTCAAAACTAAAGCTGACATGAAGGGGTACATCAGAAAAATAGTAGATTGAAAGGCACTCATGGTGTGGACCTGTAGAAGCGTTGAACAAAGACGCGAAACGGCTGTCATCCGACGTGCCCCGTGTACCCCCTCCATGCTTTCACTTGTAACCAGTTGATGGAATAAAAGGTGTTTTTGACACAATCATCCCAGTGAGTGCCTTTCATTCTACTATTTTTCTGTTCAGCAAGTGTTTTTTCTGTGAAATGAGCACCACAGATTTTTTTTCTTTTCTCTGCTGCCAGTACTTAACCTAATGGATGGACTTGTATATGTATATTGACGGGTTTACCATTCTAATGATTCATATGGTGTGCCAATAACCACTGAGTGTGGATAGTGCCCAGTATTTCCTTCTCTTATTCACCAATGAAGGTGTACATCACTTGCCTTGAGCACCTTTTTAAACTAAAATACAAAGCCTAAACGGCACAGTGACACAAGTCTTTGAAAAAGTTGCTCAGCTTGAATCTGCATCAGTCATATTTACAGTGGAGCAAGCAGCTTAGCCTGACATTCTGGATTTACATACAAGGCAGCTGGACTCTCTTTGCTGCGGTTGAAGTTCTGGAGAACCGCAACTGCTGCAATAATATCAGGATATGGGGTCTTCCAGAGGCTACCACAGCAACGGATCTATTACCCACTCTTAGGCTTGAAACACACATCCGTGAAACACGTGCGTGTTTGGTCCGTTTCCATGTATACTGGAGACACGGCCAAACGTGCACCAATGTTACTATATCTCTGCGGTTACAATTGCGTTTTTGGTTATGTCCGTGAGTCCGTCTCCGTGATGCGTTTTGTGGGCCGTGTCTCATGCCAGCATGTCCGTTTTATTCACGCAACACGCAGCACGGACCCAATGAAAGTCAATGGGTCTGTGCGCACGTCCGAGTGACACGGACGCATCTCTGTTTGTTCCCTGTATGTTTTGTGCTTTTTTCATGTGATGTCAGTCTTTTTTCTTTTTATGTTTCGTTCTCTCCCTCAGTCCGTCGGTCGGTCTCTATGTCTGTCTGTCCCTCTAGCTGTCTGGCGGTCAGTTCCCCCCTCTCTCATACTTACCATTCCCCGATCTCCGGCGCGGCGCTGCACGGCTGTTATAAAAACTCCGGCGGCTTTTCCTCTTTTGAAAAAGCCGGCCGCCCATTAATCAATCTCGTATTCCCTGCTTTACCCGCCCACCGGCGGCTGTGATTGGTTGCAGTGAGACACGCCCACCACGCTGAGTGACAGCTGTCTCACTGCACCCAATCACAGCAGCCGGTGGGCGTGTCTATACTGTGCATTGAAAAAAATAAATAAATAATTAAAAAAAACGGCGTGCGGTCCCCCCCCATTTTAATACCAGCCAGATAAAGCCATACGGCTGAAGGCTGGTATTCTCAGGATGGGGAGCTCCACGTTATGGGGAGCCCCCCACCCTAACAATATCAGTCAGCAGCCGTCCAGAATTGCCGCATACATTATATGCGACAGTTCTGGGGCTGTACCCGGCTCTTCCCGATTTACCCTGGTGCGTTGGCAAATCGGGGTAATAAGGAGTTATTGGCAGCCCATAGCTGCCAATAAGTCCTAGATTAATCATGTCAGGCGTCTATGAGACACCTTCCATGATTAATCTGTAAGTGACAGTAAAAAAACACACACACCCGAAAAAAATCCTTTATTAGAAATAAAAAACACAAACAAATTCCCTCATTACCAATTTATTAACCCCGACAAACCCTCCATGTCCGGCGTACTCCACGGTCCTCCAGCGTCGCATCCAGCTCTGCTGCATGGAGGTGACAGGAGCAGCAGAAGACACCGCCGCTCCGGTCACCTACACGCAGCTAATGAGATGAGTAGCGCGATCAGCTGCTGTCAGTCAGGTAACTCGCGGCCACCGCTGGATCCAGCGGTGGCCGCGGGTAACCTCAGTGACAGCAGCTGATCGCGCTACTCATCTCATTAGCTGCGTGGAGGTGACCGGAGCGGCGGTATCTTCTGCTGCTCCTGTCACCTCCATGCAGCAGAGCTTGATGCGACGCTGGAGGACCGTGGAGTACGCCGGACATGGAGGGTTTGTCGGGGTTAATAAATTGGTAATGAGGGAATTTGTTTGTGTTTTTTATTTCTAATAAAGGATTTTTTTCGTGTGTGTGTGTTTTTTTACTGTCACTTACAGATTAATCATGGAAGGTGTCTCATAGACGCCTGACATGATTAATCTAGGACTTATTGGCAGCTATGGGCTGCCAATAACTCCTTATTACCCCGATTTGCCAACGCACCAGGGTAAATCGGGAAGAGCCGGGTACAGCCCCAGAACTGTCGCATATAATGTATGCGGCAATTCTGGGCGGCTGCTGACTGATATTGTTAGGGTGGGGGGCTCCCCATAACGTGGAGCTCCCCATCCTGAGAATACCAGCCTTCAGCCGTATGGCTTTATCTGGCTGGTATTAAAATGGGGGGGGACCGCACGCCGTTTTTTTTAATTATTTATTTATTTTTTTCAATGCACAGTATAGACACGCCCACCGGCTGCTGTGATTGGGTGCAGTGAGACAGCTGTCACTCAGCGTGGTGGGCGTGTGTGACTGCAACCAATCACAGCCGCTGGTGGGCGGGTAAAGCAGGGAATACGAGATTGATTAATGAGCGGCCGGCTTTTTCAAATTAGAAAAAGCCGCCGAAGCAGTGTGAACGCCGTGCAGCGCCGGTGATCGGGGAACGGTGAGTATGAGAGAGGGGGGGACACTTCAGTCACTCGGGGGATTAGCGGTCACCGGTGAATCCTTCACAGGTGACCGCTAATCAGTACACGGCACACAGACAGAGCCGCGGCATGACAATGAAGTCGGGTGAAGTTCACCCGAGTTCATTCTCATCCCGCTACTCTGTCTTCCGACATGTAGTAACGACATTTTGCATCACACACGTACATTTCACACGGACAACACATACACATGTCAGTTATTTCACTCACGCACACACGGACATTCCACACGCACATACGGCTAGCATACGGGATACACACGCAGGCCACACATACCATAAAAACGGACCTAAAAAAAAGGAAAACGGACCCGAAAAACGGCCCGTTTTACACGGACGTGGTTTTCACGGATGTGTGGCGGAGCCCTTAAAGGAATATTCAACGTACTGCTAAACAGAGCGCCTACAGACGAGTTATTAATTGACAGAGTGCACTGAGCCCTGTGGCCACGTAACCAGGACACCGATAACCCCAGGGACATCATATGTTGAGTCCACTATTTCACCGTTAAGGAAGAAATAATAAAGCAAGATAGACTTAAAAGCCTATATAAATTTGATGGAACTCGTCTACAGTTCCTAGCCGACCTGTATAGAACCACATTAGTCGGTGTCTTTCCCAGCAACAACCACATCAAGAGGGCCGTGGTCCCCTGGTTTGCCATCCAATGTTGCATACAACCGAACCGTGACTCGACTTAGCCTACAACTAGGTGTATTGGTTTTTGATGCCTAATACCATATCTCTACTTGATAAAGGGGATAGGTCAAACGGCATATTAAAGCAGGGGGCCATCCGGGTCACCTTGGTTGCCCCCCTCTCTCCCCAGCCCCACCCCTCGGAGTAGGGGGAGATGTAGGTGGATACCTTTCTATCATCCCCATTATCATGTACAGATCATAATTACCCATATCCCTTTGACATTGGCCTTGAGCATGTAACTTTTGTTTAACAAAGTTGCTCAAGTATTTTTAGACACGGTCATTGGAAAGTATATCCATATGTGAAATTTCCCTTTTTCTCCTATGTTGTAGATTTTAATGTTTTTCATTTTTTTATTGTTGGACAGTTCATGTGGGTGATCTTTCCAGCCATTGAAAGACACTCCTCACTTAGAAAACCAAACAAGTCTCGGTACATCCTCGCTACCAAAGTAGAGGGGGATCCTCCGTACACTTCCTCCTTGACTTAGGGGCACTTTGCACACTACGACATCGCAGGTGCGATGTCGGTGGGATCAAGTCGAAAGTGACGCACTTCCTGAGTCGCTGTCGACATCGTAGTGTGTAAAGCCTAGATGATACGATTAACGAGCGCAAAAGCGTCGTAATCGTATCATCGGTGCAGCGTCGGCGAAAACCATAATTACGCCGACGCGATGGTCCGATGTTGTTCCTCGCTCCTGTGGCAGCACACATTGCTGTGTGTGAAGTCGCAGGAGCGAGGAACATCTCCTGCCGGCGTCACCGCGGCTCCCATTGGATATGCGGAAGGAAGGAGGTGGGCGGGATGTTTACATCCTGCTCATCTCCGCCCCTCCGCTCCTATTGGCCGCCTGCCGTGTGACGTCGCTATGACGCTGTACGGCCCGCCCCCTTAATAAGGAGGCAGGTCGCCGGCCAGAGCGACGTCCCAGGGCAAGGTGAGTGCATGTGAAGCTGGCGTAGCGATAATTTTCGCTATGCCAGCTATCACCACATATCGCTGCTGCGACAGGGGCGGGAACTATCGCACTCGGCATCGCAGCATCGGCTTGCGATGTCGTAGTGTGCAAAGTACCCCTTAGGAGCAAGGAGACTGCCAATTTCTTTGATCTACTACTTGTTATTGTTTATTTCTGTTCTTTTTTTGCTTTACTTCCCATTCCCTGCTTCCCCTACTCACCTTTACCTTTCCGCGCTTCTAACACTCCTGGATTTTGTCAATTAAAGTTGCCTCACTCAATGTTAATTGTTTCAATACCCCGTAGAAAAAGGCAGAGATCCTCTATGGTATGCACAAGATGGCAGTTTGGTTGCTGTTTCTCCAAGAGACACATTTTAAGTGTAATGATTTTCTAGAGGTCAAAAACAAATACTATACGCATTGGTATCACAGTTCCAACCCAGAATCTAGGTCCAAGGGGGTCAGTGTAGCTATCCACAATAGTTTGCAGCATATGGTACTGGAAACTGATCTAGATGAGCAGGGTCATTTTGTGTTTTTGAAGGTCTCACTAGAGAACCAGATCTACACGTTTGCTAATCTGTATCTCCCCAACAAAGAACAGGTGAAGTCATTTCAAAGGCACCTGTGGCAGTTGGAGGGCTTCATGGAGGGACTCTTAATCCTGGGAGGAGACTTCAATATGACAATGAATTAGACACTGGATTGTTCATCTGGTAAGTCCTCAATTCCCCCCTCACATTTATCCACATTAAAAAGTAATCTGGCTAAATTAAAAGCAGTGGACGTGTGGAAGGTCCATCATCCAAGAGATAAAAATTACACCTTTCATCCAGCCCTCCATAACACATATAGCAGAATTGATAATCTTTTCATCTCTCATCACCTTTTGAGTTGGGGCCCTACTGCTTTCATCGGCACCATGACCTAGTCCGACCATGCACACATCTTCCTCTCCTTTCAACTGCCTGAGATTGGCTCCAAGCCATGGCATTGGTGCCTTAATCCAAATCTCCTACAAGATCCTACAACAATCAGCGCCATTGAGCATATGATCGGGGAATTTCTTCTCACCTGTAAAAATGATGAAACTCCCCACCCTACAAAATGGGAAGCCCTGAAATGTGTGATTACAGAGGTATCCTAATAAGAGAGGGGGTGTCGAGACTGAAAAAGAAAAAATCAGCTCAAATTGCAGAACTGCTAGTGTGCCGCCCCATGCTCGGCTGCAACCCAGTCGCTCGGGGGTCTCCGGACCCGGGGGTCCTACGGTCACTCCGACCATAAAGGGGTTGGTGGTTTGGGGACGTAGGTGTACGGCTTGAGCCGTGTTTTAAGTTCGTGACGCCACCCACGGGATGTGGTGAAGGTGGACACCACCGCTGCAGTTACGGGGCACCCGGGGGAGATGGTATGCAGCAAGTTGTTAACCCCTCTGTGGGCAGTGATGGTGGCCCCGGGACCCGTTGGGGGTGCTTTGGCGGTGCAGGGAGATGGGCGGCCGGAGGGCACTGGTGTACTCACTATTAGAATGAAACACTCGAGTCTCTGGTAAACCAAGGTGATGGTGGTCGGTGCCCGCAGCCGGCTGCAGTCGGGTTCCCCAACCCGGTTGGTGGTCTCTGCCTTTCTCCTGCACCTGTTTGAGATGTTGGACTATCTGCGCTTGCAGCGTCAGGAGTCCGCTCCCCAGCTTGTGGATGTCGGAAGAGCCCGTTTGCCCGCAGACGCTGGCCCATGGGATCTCTGAGCCGTGGCAGTGGCTGCTTATCCCCCTCGTTGGGCTTGTGTCTTCTATGAGGGACTTTGGGTGGGAAAGGACCTCAAGTCCAGACCACAATCAGTTAATTAAAGGGGTGGTTCACCCATTTTTTTTATTTTCTGTAGGAGTTCTACTTACCTTTCTAGGCGTTTTCTCCTTTGGCTTCTGTTTCCAGTTCTGGCACTGAACGCCGCTGGCCGCTATCCTGCACGCTCAGTGCCGGTCACATGACCCCCTGGAGCTGCGGCCGCCAGCATCCTCTGACGTCCCGGCATTTCCGGGCTCTCAAACAAGACGGGTACGTCAGAGGAGGCTGGCACCACTCAGATTGAGTGACAGGGCTGTGGGCGGTGACTACCGCACATCACAGCCCAGCATCGAGGGGAGGAGCCGGAGGACGTCAGTGTGGAGCCGGCGTCCTGCAGATGGTGAGGCACGGGGCGCCAGTGTGCAGTACAGGGGGGGTGTTCTTCAGCTGAATCCCCCCCTGCACGTAAGTATGTGCTCACACTCTCCACCCGCCCGCTCTGCTGCGATGTAAGGAGAGCGGCCGGTGTCGGGCAGTGTGATCATCTGCTCCTCCCAGCAGCAAGACACTGACAGGCATGTCACCGCTGTGCTCTGCCATCTGTCCTGCTGCATGGGACCAACTGTCTGCACTCTGTCACCTGCACCACAAGTCACAGAGTGGAGACAGTTGGTGACAGAGCACCTCTGCCCCCCCCCGTTCTTTCCCCACTCTCTTCTCTCCCCCCACTCTTCTCCCCCTCCCCTCTTCCCCCTCTTCTCTGCCCTTCTTATCCCTCTCTCCTCTCCCTTCTCTTTTCCCTCGCTCTCTTCCCCCCCTCACTCTCTTCCCCCCCTTGCTCTCTTTTCCTCCCCCCCGCGCTCTCTTTTCCTCCCCCACCGTGCTCTCTTTTCCTCCCCCCTGCGCTCTCTTTTCCTCCCCCCTGCGCTCTCTTTTCCTCCCCCCGCGCTCTCTTTTCCTCCCCTGCGCTCTCTTTTCCTCCCCCCTCCCTCTTTTCCTCCCCCCCTCGCTCTCTTTTCCTCCTCCCCCTCGCTCTCTTTTCCTCCCCCCCTCGCTCTCTTTTCCTCCCCCCCCTCGCTCTCTTTTCCTTCCCCCCCTCGCTTTCTTTTCCTCCCCCCCTCGCTTTCTTTTCCTCCCCCCCTCGCTCTCTCTCTTTTCCCTCGCTCTGTCCTGGCATGGTCAGTACAGAAATCTCTCCATCGTGGAGGGGTGAGAGGGAGTAATAAACATGGAGTCCCTACTGTGTCTGTGTATTTATTTCTAATAAAGTATTTTTCTCTGTGTGGTCTTTTTTTTTTTTTTTTTAAACTCTTTATTGGAGATTCTTAATGGCCAGGTCAAACTTTGCCTGACATTAAGAATCTCGGGCTGTATACCAGCTGGTAAAACATAGCTAGTATTAACCCCTTATTACCCAGTGTGCCACCTGCCACCAGGGCCACTGGAAGAGTTGGATACAGAACAAGAAGATGGCGCTTCTACGAAAGCGCCATTTTCTGGGGCGGCTGTGGACTGCAATTCGCAGCGGGGGGCCCAGAAAGTTTGGGCACCCTTCACTGCGGATTCCAATCCCCAGCTGCCTAGTTGTACCTGGCTGGACTCAAAAATTCAGCGAAGCCCATGTCATTTTGTTTTTTAATTATTTCATGAAATTCATGAAATAAAAAAAAAAAAAAAGGGCTTCTCTATATTTTTGGTTTCCAGCCGGGTACAAATAGGTAGCTGGGGGTTGGGGGCGGCCTGTAGCTGCCTGCTGTACCTGGCTAGCATACAAAAATATGGCGAAGCCCACGTCATTTTTTTAAAAAAGTTTTCAGGCAAAAACCTTTATAAAAAAAAATGCTTCCCTGGATTTCTATTGCCAGTGAAAGTAACACCAAGCAGCGGGGTTTAGCAGCCAGTAGCTGCTTGGGTTACCCTTAGCAATAGAAAATGCAGCGGGAGCCCACAAACAATGTGATTTTTTGTTTGTTTGTTTTTTTTTAGTGAATTTTTTAAAAATAATCGACATGGGCTTCGCCCATCGAGCACCAGAGCATTTTACTGCTCAATTCATCCCAAGTAATCAGATGACTCCAGTGTCGGCCGATTACTTGTTCTGTGTCCCCCTGCATCCATTGCAGCGTGTACGGGCTGTGAGGTCAGCGGAGTTCAGTCCAGCACTGGAGTCAGCTGATCTGAACTCAGCTGAACTCCAGCCTACACACGCTGCGATGGATGCAGGGGGACATAGAACAAGTAAGGTCTAAGCCACACGGCGAGAAACACAGTGCGAGTGGAGTGCGATAAAACATCGCATTCCACTCGGACCAATATTAGCCTGTGTGTTAGCGCACATGAGTGATTATTTTCTCCGCCCTAATTGGACCGAGAAAACAATCGCAGCATGCTACAACTGTAATGCAAGACTCTCTCTTTTACCCATTCAAGTGTATGTGGTGAGAGAAAAATCGCACTGCACTTGCGGTACATCGGTGGACTACGGAGGAGAGAGGGAGAGAAATCCCTCCCACCCCTCCTCAGTGCTGGCCCACCCCTCGAGTGGCGGACCGCCCCCCGCATCTGAGGTCTGCTCGCACAGTCGGACCTCAATCGCAGGGACACACGCATGACACTCAGCTCTGCTGTACTGAGCGTAAGCCGAGTGTAATGCGAGGGGATCGCAGTAATCCCCGTGTTGCCCCAGCCTGATCGGCCGACACTTGAGTCAGCTGATCTGAACTCAGCTGAACTCCTGTACACACAGCCCGCACACACAGCCCGCACACGGTCACATGTGATCGGCAGCAGGCAGCGACTGCTGTTAAGGCTACATTCATATGACCGTTCCGTTTTTGCGGGCCACAAAAAACGGTCCTTTTGTTTCACGGATGCATCCTAGTGGCATCCGTGTGACATCTGCGTGCCTTCCGGGTTTTTTTGCGGACCACAAAAAACGGAAGCAGCAAGAAAGATAAATAGATGAGTAGATATAGAGATGGATAGATAGATATAGAGATAGAGGGATGAATGAATGAATGAATAGAGGGCTGGATAGATAGATAGATAGATAGATAGAAAGATAAGAAAGACATATATAATGTCCTACCCCCCTGCATATTCTAAGCTGGCACCCTTTTGTGACTGTCATGTGGCACTAAGGTGCTTAGTCTTGTATTTAGCCAAAAAATAAATAAATAAAAAAAAATGACATGCGGTCCCCCTATCTTTTGTAGCCAGCTAGGGTAAAGCAAATGGCTGCAGCCTGCAAACCATAGCTGGCAGCTTCACCTTGGCTGGTAATCCAAAACAGAGGCCCCCCACACTGTTATTTTAAATTAACTAAATAATCTAAAACAAAAAACACGGGGTCCCCCGAAATTGGATCACCAGCAAAGGTAAAGCGGACAGCTGTGGTCTGGTATTCTCAGACTAGGGAGGTTCACCGTTATTGGACACTCCCCAGCTTAAAAATAGCAGGCTGCAGCCGCCCCAGAAGTAGCGCATCCATTAGATGTGCCAGTCCTGGTGCTTCGCGCCAGCTCATCCCGTTGCCCTGGTGCGGTGGCAAACGGGGTAATATATGGGGTTAATACCAGATGTGTAATGTCACCTGGCATCAAGCCCTGGAGTTAGTGATGTCAGGCGTGTATCAGATACCCGACATCACCAACCCAGGCAGTAATAAAAAAAAAAAAAAAATAGACAACAAACACATTTTTATTTGAAAAAACACTCCCCAACACATTCCCTCTTTCACCAATTTATTAGAAAGAAAAACAAATCCAGGTCTGGTGTAATACAAGGGGGTCCCACGATGATCCATACCATAGTCAATGTCCCAGTCAATGAAGAACATAGCTGTAATGCCCCATTAGATGCCACCTTCTCCATCACCAGCGCCCGGCCATTAAAACGCTGCAAAAATTGATCCCACACCAACAGATCATCCTTAATCGCCTTCGTGATCCGCACAAAATGCGCCGGCGACCTCACACCTGCCGTCGCCGTTACCAAGCGCCTCGCAAATACTCTCCCCATCGGCATGATCCTGCAAGCGAAATTCAATTTCCCAAGCAAGGACTGCACCGCCTTAAGCTGCACCTTCTTTGCCGCTTTTACCCCCGCCACCGCGGCCCTCAAATCACGAACCTTCTTCTCCGGCAACCTGCATTTCATAGCAATGGAATCAATCTCAATCCCCAGAAAATGCATCACCGGCGCCGGGCCTTCCGTCTTGTTGGACGCCAAAGGAATTCTGAAGCTGCCCGCGACTTTTTGCAGCGCAAATAGCAACCCCGCACAAACGATCGAACCCGCCGGCCCGACACAAAGGAAATTGTCCAAATAATGAATAATGGACGTAAGCCCGGACACATCCCTAACCACTCACTCTACGAGTGAACTGAACGCCTCAAAATATGAACACGAAATTGAACAGCCCATTGGCAAACAACTGCCATCCCACTAGCAGCCTAACAAATGCTGACTATCTGGATGAACCGGTAACAACCGAAACGCCGCTTCTACATCCGCTTTGCCATCAATGCACCCCGACCTGCTGCTCTGACCAGGTCCAACGCCCTATCGAACGACACATAATATACCACCGATAGCTCTGGTGCAATGCCATCATTCACCGATAACCCTTCCGGGTAAGACAAATGATGAATAAGCCAAAATTTGTTCTGCTCTTTCTTCGGTACCACCCCCAGCGGCGAAACCACCAAATTTAAACACGGCCGGGTGTCTTAAGGACTGCCCATCCTGCCCAAAGCCACCTTCTTTTTCAGCTTCTCATCCACCACTTCCGGATGATCCCTAGCAGAACGCAAATTACGGTACGACGGGACCGATGAACTATCAACCGACGGGATACGAAAACCGTCAGAAAAACCAAACCACAACAACACCGCCGAATTACTGTCCGGATACCTATTTAAAAAGGGGGCCATCGCTTCTACCTTCACCAGCGTCGTTGCTCTTACCAAACCGTCACCCGCCTTTCCTTTCCCCTTTTTTAAAACATTTGGAGAGGCTATGTCCTCCCCCACATCCTGAGCATTCATGCTTAAAGCGGCAGACCGCTCCAAACCTGCACTGCCCTTCATTGTATTGCCAACAGAAACCTTTTTTCTGACTTGCCGGGGACCCGGCCCCCGGTCCCCCGGCACCCCCCGAAAGGGCTGAGTTGACGCCGACATCAGTCGCATCCATAAGGAGATATCCTTATGGTCCCATCGCATACCCGGCCGCAGCGCCTTCCGCTGCCTGAATTTCTCGTCGTAACACAGCCACGCCAGCCCGCCGTAAACCCGATAAGCCTCCCCTATCGCATCCATGTAACCGAACAAGGCCGAACAATGCTCTGGCTCCTTTTCCCCGACCATGCTCGCCAAAATCGCAAACGCTTGCAACCAGTTTGCAAAAGTCCGAGGAATAAGGCTATAACGGCGCTTTTCTTCCTCGTCCTTCTCCTTTTTGGAGTCGCTCGGCTTAACCCTATTCAGATTAAATTTCTCCAGGGGAAGAAGAGAAAAAATCTCCACATATTCCCCTTTCCAAATTTTTTCCCGCACCTCCTTCTTTAAATGAGCCCCCAGCGGGTCCTCAAAACAAACATAAACTTCGCTTTTAGCCCTATCATCCAAGCGCACCACTTCGTCCTCCTTTTCTTTCTCCTTTGCTCCCCGCCGCACTCCCCCCCTTGCCCCTCCCCCTCCGCCGCGGCCCGCTTCATCCCCCCCACTGACGCGGCCCCCCGACCTGCCGTCCCCACCCATGCCGGCGCCTGCCCCCCCTCCCCTGCTGCCCCGGTAACCGCCACCAGCCCCTGCAACAGCCCCAACAATTGGCTCAACACTGCTAATCTGCCGGGCACTGCTGTGTCCGCAGCCACCCCCCTCCCCCGAAACACCCCGCCAGCGCAGCCCCTGCCGACTCCGCGGCCATCTCCCCCGAGACCGCCGCTTCGCTGTCCTCTGTCTGCCGTCCATCCAAATCATCTGAAAGAACGACATCTTTTTCCTCACGGCTGGCCTCTTCTTCCATCCGTCATCTGGGGGGTGACGTCGCAGCACCCCCCCACCATGGCCACCAGACAGGGCCGCCGCGTGGGCAGAGCCGTCCCCGCTCCATCTCTTGCCCTGGGGCAACAACCCAGGAGACCGTCCTGTCCCCCGTGCCCCGGGCCTCGACCTCTTGCGCCCGCGCCCGCCCCCTCGCCGACGGCCAGGGGACTCCGGACGCGGACGGACAGATGCCCGGCTCTGGAACCCAGCCGTCGTCGCCTCTGGCCCTCCTGGGCTGCTGCAGGCCTCCTGCCGTCGGGACCTCCCTTTTCCTCAGGAGACCGCCACATCCGGGGGCTGCACAGCGGTCATGAGTGACCGGGCGGTCGCTGCAGGGCTCACTCCGTCACTCCTGCTCACTGCCGCATCAGGGTCAGGCACCACAGACCTCCCCCTGGCGCTAGACCTACCGCCGCCTGCAGCCCCGCGGTCCCCCCGCCGACTGCAGGTGAATCTGCTGGCCTCTCTCCCACGCCGAGCGCTCTCCCGACCTGGAGCTGCTGCCGTCTCAGTAAATCCAGCCCGGAGACCGGGGCCGGAAGTAGGCCCCGTGCTGGCCACTCCCACCTCCCAACCGCCGCGGCTGGAACGCAGATTCCTCCCGCTGTTGTGAGCAGCAGCCAGACTCTGCTGCTGCTCGTCCCGCTGCGGAGGGTCCCTGGAGGGGCTGTGGCATCTCCTCCTCGCCCCCCCGCACCCGGGGAATACCTGCAGGGGGGCCGCGACTGGCGCCCGCCGCTGCTGGGGGAGCGAGGGGAAAGTGCTGATGGGTTAACCCCGGCAGCCCTGATGTGGGTCTGCACTGCCAGGGGCCCGTGCGCTGCTACTGCTGCCTGGATCATGCGTTAAAGTTCCTGAAGGTCCGCCATGGAGTTCCCCATGGTGATCACTCGGCGTCCGGAAGCAGAAGAGGAGGTAACCCCTCACTCTCCCAGATTAACCCTTTCCTTACTCCTCCTCTTCCTTCTAGGCTGAACCACCCCTAATGCCATATTAGGCATACCTGCAAAATCGTCCCTATTAACACCATTACTCCCTAACCTCCCCCTTGGTCATGTCGCCCCTCCTCCCCAAGGGGGTCCATGGCTTTCTGATTTAGAAGTAAAGTAAAATTTAGTTTTGGACCACCTTTTTAATGATTCAGAGCCAATAAGTATAGGTCACTTATCAGGGGCCACTGCTTTGTGCTTGCCCCCCAGGCCAAAATTTGCCTGCCAGCCGCTGATTCCCAGCCTGGCTCAACTTGCTTGTGCCCCTGGCTGACGTACAGCCAGAGAGAGGAGCTTTGGAGGCAGGCGGGTGGGCGGCAACATTGGTGGTTGTACTGCTCACAGGCGGCTCAGCACGGCGTCTGCATTTGGCAGAGACTCGATGGACACAACGCACACAGTCACAAAACAGGAGCACAGCACTGCCTAGACTGGTGCTCTGCAGACGGATCCGCGCCCTGTAATAGTCTACTTACTGGACTGGTAGATGTAGAGCCTGGCTAGAATAAAGAATAATTCATAATGTGTATATACGCCCCTAGTAACTTGTATGCCGGCCCGCAGTAACTTATATGTCCCTCCAGTAACTTGTATGTCCCCCCAGACGTGCGCTGTTTATTATGTTAATATTTAATTGTATTTTTTTTATCGGGTGGGGGGCCCTATTCAGACTTTTGCTATGGGGCCCTTATGATTTATATGTACGCCCCTGGTTCCACTCCAAGTCTAGCCAAATTTCTTCCTGCATTTTATCAATCAATGCCAAAAATGCATTTGACCGAGTCAGTTGGTCATTCCTAAAGAGTGCCCTAAAACAAATCAATATTGGTCCTAATCTTCTCAGCAAAATAATGGCCCTGTACCATAATCCGTTAGCCAAGGTCAGATGTAACGGAATGCACTCGAACTCTATCTGGATCACAAACGGGACAAGACAAGGCTGCCCACTATCTCCATTACTCTATGCTATTGTGATGGAGCATCTAGCTGTGGCTCTAGGAGACAACTCTAACATCCCCTGTGGGCAAAAGCATTCATAAGCTGTCTCTGTACACTGATGATCTCTTACTATATATCACAAATTCGAGAACATCTTTGCTGGTGATCCTGAGGGAGTTCGATGAGTACAGTTTGTGAGAAACTTTAAGGTTAGTCTCATAAAGTCCGAAATTTTAAACATTACCATACCGCCATCAGAAAAATTGACATTGCAGGAACTATTCCCCTTTAAATGGTGCCCCTCTTCTATGCAATATTTAGGAATACAAATGACACCAGATGCATCTCAGCTTTTTCAACTTAACTATAAGCCCTTACTTACGCATATCACGTATGACCTTCGAAAGTATAGTGGAGCGAGATTGTCATGTTTTTGCAAGATCAATGTTATAAAAATGGACATCTTCCCCAAATTGCTCTATCTATTTCAAGCTGTGCCGATAGCACTGCCAAACAGTTTTTTAAAACAACTCGACTCTGCCTTTTCTGACCTAATGTGAAGTCATAAAATAACAATATTAGCACGCAGAAGGTCCAGAAACAAAGAGGGTACAAGTCTTCCGGATTTTAGGAACTATCATCGAGCTAATGTTAGTATTCGGGTTCTGGACTTGTTTCATGGGAACGATAGGAAGCAGTGGGTCCCTCTTGAGGGTTGTCTCTGCTCAATATCCCTGACCTCGCTGCCTTGGACTTCTAAAAATTCCCGCCAACAAATTAGATCAATGGCTTTTCTAACCCTAGACTTAATACAGATCTGAGGCAATCTGAGTCTGAAATATACACTTTCAACTATTTCTGGCCCAATGACATCAATATTTAACAATCTCAACTTCCCACCAGCTGTAGGAGTTGTGAGATAGTGGGTCCATTGATATGTGACGGACGGTACGTATCTCCCAGAATGCGTACAGAAACATATTAGAGCCCTACATAGTGGTCAGTCCTGTAACCTCCAGGCCGGGTTATGCAGGTGGCTCATGTCCACAGTTCTCATTTAAAAGCTCTTTGTAAAGGACTGGGTGTGGCAGAGTTGCTTTGTAAGCTGCAGAGCAAGAAGCTGAGAGAAGTTCAGACCCATGTGGTGTGATAACACAGGTCTGTGGGGGCTCCCTGAAAAGCAGTACGGGGTACAGTAAAACCGTCTTCTAAGGCAGCGAGTACCTGTGTGACGTGGTAAACTATGGACTGTATATAGCCTGGATGTATCCTGAAGGACGTATTTTCCTGTGCAACAGCGGTAAATAAACTTATGTTGATTGGACTTTCTGGGTCACTGCCTCTTTGTCGTCCTGGGGGACCCCCACCCGCTACAGAGTGGAGAGATTTATGGCGTGGACCTCAAGTCACAAAATTACACTCACACATGTTTTATCTGCCTCCTAGACCTTTCCATCTTTGTTTGAACTCATTCCTAGATCAACTTATATCTTGGCTCGCTTAACTGCAGCTCCAGTCCTTCGTATTAGCCCTCCGACCAGCCCAGGTGCCTAGCTCTGAACTGACCTCCTTCAAGTCACTGCTGCTACAAGATAAACCCCCACTACACTCCATCTCCCAGGTGTATTCGATCCTCATCCAATGTCCTGGAGAGACTAAACCTTGGTTCGAGGGGAGTGGGAAAAGGCGTTGGTGATGATATTTACGGAAGATCAGTGGGATAAGGCCTTTTTTTGCGCTCATAGACTCCCCTTGACGTGTAAAACTCAAGAACATAATTATAAGCTTATTACCAGGTGGTAAAGATGTCCGGTGGACTTACATAAAATGTATTCATTGGTCCATGAAACTTGCTGTAGGTGTGGATCTACTTCTGGCAGCATGCTCCATATCTGGTGGGATTGCCCATTGACTCAGCAGCTCTGGAGTAAGGTTTTTGACGTTTATGCACATGTTTCTGGAAAGGCAGTACCTAAAACCTCCATGATCCCAGGCTCTTTTAAATCTATCAAACAAGGTCTCTTAAAACATTGTCTTTCAGCTATACCCTCTGTTTATTCTTAGGAAATGGTGCTCTACTGGTGTTCCTTCCTTGAGAGACTGGATTACTGAGATGGACTATCTATGTAGAATAGAGAGGATAACTACCTATAATAAATCGCACCTTGACCATTTCTACTTAGTCTGGCAAAGCTGGATCATGTTCCGTGATTCACCGCAAATTACGCAATTCGCTTGAATCTGCTTGTGAAATCAAGTAGTGAACATCTTTGAGTGAGTTTGGTCACTCCACAATCCCTGTGCCCTCTTTCCCCTCCCCCTGACTCTCCCTTCCCCCTCACTCATCTTTTCTCTAGTTTTCTTTTCTTGTGTAATGTCTTATTTCCTTTCTCTTTTGCTTCCTTCTATTTCCATAAAGACTCTTCTGAGTAATGTGTTTGCTCTGTAGTTTGGGAAACTGAAATGTATATTGTTGAATAATTTATTAATCTTCTGTTCATATGCCTTGAAGAGAGATTTCACATTTGTTACAATTCACATGGAACTTTCAATAAAAATTGTTTATGAAAAAAGATTAAAAAAATGTTGTTTTCTATATAGGCTAAAATAAACAAAAAAAAGTGCATGTTTGTTATCACATCTGTAATTACTAGGGATGATCAAATACCCTATTATTTGCTTCGACGGATATCCGGCGAATACCTTGCCGCTATTCGAGTATTCGCGAATATTCGACCCCCAATGTAAAGCGGGCTTTACACGCTGCGACATCGCTAGCAATTGCTAGCGAAGTCGAGCGCGATAGCACCTGCCCCCGTCGTATGGCCGATATTATCGCTACGGCAGCGTCACACGCACATACCTGCTCTGCGACGTCACTGTGACTAGTGAACCGCCTCCTTTCTAAGGGGGCGGTTTGTTCAGCGTCACAGCGACGTCACAGCACCGTCACTGAACCGCCGCCCAATAGAAAAGGAGGGGAGGAGATGAGCAGCCGGAACATGCCGCCCACCTCCTTCCTTCCTCCTTTTCCGGTGGACGGAGGTAAGGTGATGGTTGTCGCTCCTGCGGTGTCACACACAGCGATGTGTGCTGCCGCAGAAGCGACGAACCACATCGCTACTGAGCAGAAAATTATATTTTGTTTTAGGACAACCTCTCCATGACCACCGATTCTTCCCTCTTTTGCGATCGTTTACGGTCGCTAAGAGGAGTCACACTCTGCGATCTCGCTAATGAGCTTTATTCCACTAGCTAACACAGAGGATTTAAAAAAATTCAGTTTCCCCAGGGGGGAATGGTTCAGACACTATGGAGCACTGCATCAGTAGGTACTCCCAACTGTTTTTTTTTTTTTTCAAAAAATTGGTAGGATTTGCAACAGGGCATAACATGCCAAGGAGTTTAAGCCCTTCACCCCCAGCCACTAAAACACCCTAATGACCGGGCCATTTTTTGCAATTCTGACCAGTGTCCCTTTGACAGGTTATAACTCTGGAACGCTTCAACGGATCCTGGCGATTCTGAGAATGTTTTTTCGTGACATATTGTACTTCATGTCAGTGGTAAATTTAGGCCGATATTTTTTGCGTTTATTTGTGAAAATTTAGGAAATTTTGCAAAAATTTCGCAATTTTCAAACTTTGAAAATTTATGCCCATAAATCTGAGAGATATGTCACACAAAATAGTTACTAAAATGAAAATTTTGCTTTTTAACACAAAAATGTTACTGTAGCCATAAAATTTTCATTTTCACAAGGGTGAAAAGAGAAAGTGCACCATATAATTTATTGTGCATTTTCTCCTGAGTACGCTGATACCCCATATGTGGTAAAAATCAATTGTTTGGGCGCACAGCAGAGCTCGAAGGCAAGGAGCGCCATTTGAATTTTTGAAAGCAAAATTAGCTGGACTCATTAGCGGACGCCATGTCGGGTTTGAAGACCCCTGAGGTGCCTAAACAATGGAGCTCCCCCACAAATTACCCCATTTTAGAAACTAGAGCCCTCAAATAATTTTTCTAGATGTTTGGTGAGCACTTTGAACCCCTGGGGGTTTCACAGAAGTTTATAATGTTGAGCTGGGAAAAGAAAAAAAAAAAATTACCACAAAACTGTTGCTTCAACTAGGTAGCTTTTTTTTCACAAGGGTATCTTGAAAAAATGCTCCATAAAATGTATTGTGCATTTTCTCCTGAGTACGCAGATACCTCACATGTGGTGGAAATCAAATGTTTGGGCATTCGGCAAAGCTCGGAAGGCAAGGAGCGCCATTTGAATTTTTGAGTGCAAAATTAGCTGCACTCATTAGCGGATGCCATGTCGGGTTTGAAGACCTCCTGAGGTACCTAAACAATGGAGCTCCCCCACAAGTGACCTCATTTTGGAAACTAGAGCCCTCAAATAATTTTTCTAGATGTTTAGTGAGCACTTTGAACACCTAGGGGCTTCACAGAAGTTTATAATGTTGAGCCGTGAAAAGAAAAATAAAAAATTTACCACAAAACTGTTGCTTCAACTAGGTAGGTTTTTAGGGTATCAGGAAAAAATGCACCATGAAATTTATAGTGCATTTTTTCCTGAGTACGACAATACCTCATATGTGGTGGAAAGTAATTGTTTGGGCGCATGGCGGGGCTCAGAAGAGAAGGAGCACCATTTGACAGCAAAATTGGTTGGAATCATTAGCGGACGCCATGTCACGTTTGGAGACCCCCTATGGTGCCTAAACAGTGGAGCTTCCCCACAAGTGACCCCATTTTGGAAACTAGACCCCTCAAGGAATTTATCTAGATGTTTAGCGAGCCCCAAGGGGCTCCACAGAAGTTCATAATGTTGAGCCATGAATACACTTTTTTTTTCACCATAAACCTGTTACTTGAACCATGTAGCTTTTTTTTTCACAAGGGTATCAGGACAAAAATGCACCATAAAACGTATTGTGCAATTTCTCCTGAGTACGCAGATACCTCACATGTGGTGGAAAGTAATTGTTTGGGCGCATGGTGGGGCTCAGAAGAGAAGGAGCACCATTTGACAGCAAAATTGGTTGGAATCAATAGCGGACGCCATGTCACGTTTGGAGACCCACTATGGTGCCTAAACAGTGGAGCTCCCCCACAAATAACCCCATTTTGGAACTAGACCCCTCAAGGAATTTATCTAGTTGTTTGGTGAGCCCCTTGTACCCCCAGGGGCTCCACAGAAGTTGATAAGGTTGAACCGTGAAAATTATTATTTTTTTTACCACAAAATTTTTGCATCAATTAGGTAGCTTTTTCTTTTTACAACGGTATCAGGAAAAAATGCACCATAAAACGTATTGTGCAATTTTTCTTGAGTACGCAGATACCTCATATGTGGTGGAAATCAATTGTTTGGGTGCATGGTGGGGCTCAGAAGAGAAGGAACGCCATTTGACTTTTCAAACGCACAGACGCAGTGCACTGATCGGCCACTGCAGGACGCACGTTCGGATGAGATATAAAAAGTGTCGGGGAGACAGAAAAAAAAAGTCACGCCAAAAGTTGACCATGGATGCAGATACGTTATGTGCATCCCTGATCAGCGCTTGGCGGGACGCACGGGGGGATGCGATACAAAAAGCGTCGGGGATACGGAAAAAAAAGTCACGCCAAAAATTGAGCAGGGATGCCGATCTGTTATGTGCATCCCTGATTAGCGCTCGGCGGGATGCATGGATGAGGTGTAAAAATGGACATGGGATACAGAAAGAAAAAAAAAAAGTTATACTCACAGTACCCAGAGGATTAGCAGGAGGATCACTGACCAGAAGAACTGCAGGAGGAACAGAAGGCAAGCGAGATAGACAGCTGTACAGGAGCAGCAGGACTTTGACCAGCTCTGCAGAATACCCAGGAAGGACCCAGCGATGGAGGCAGATGTGATCGGGCCAGTGAAGACCTCGGACGACCCGGTGAAGACAGGTAATAGGACGTCGGGGGGAGAGCAGAGGGGTAGAGGGAGAGCAGAGGGGGAGTGGGATACCGGAGAAGGGGCTGCAGAAGTAGAATAGAGATCATGGGGAAGGCAGGCAGATCGCGGGGGGAACAGATCGGGATGTCGGGGGGCAGATCGGGGCGTGGGGGGCAGATCGCAGTGGGGCACGGGCAGGGGCCATCACGGGAGTGCGCAGGGGGCATCACAGTAGCACGCAGGGGGCGTCACGGGAGCGCGCACGGGCTGCAAAGTGAGCACAGTACTCACAGCACTCACGTGGAGCAGGAGCAGTGACATCAGCGGCGGCAGCAGCAGCGGTGGCGTGGTACCATAAGTACCAGCCAGTCCACGCTACAGGCATGGTGGGGGAGGGCTTCCCAGACTAGCACAGGCCTGGGGAGGGCGGCCACCTGCAGATCAGACCGCCCCACTGCACACTGATTGGAGCGATTGCGCGTCATAGCACGATCGCTCCAATCAGTGCTGCAGGGGCTGGGGGCGACATGTTTGAGGTCCACCTATGATCTGCTGTAGCTATTACAGCATCTCATAGCTGGGTCTCACGGTATCGCACTAATTCAGGCATTATTTTTGCTGAAATTAGTGCAAACGATGTGGTTGGCGGTTCAGATTTGAACAGCCAATAACATCGATCGTCGATGGGGGGTGGTGATGCCACCCCCCCTGGGGTCAAGCAAAGGTCCCCTGCTGTAAGAAACAGCAGGGGACATCATTTGAAAGCCGTTGCTATGGCCACGGCAATCAAATGAACTTTAGGCAGTAAAGTTACGTCCCTGGTCGTTAAGTCACGTTAAAATAGGACGTAATTTTACTGCCCGCGGTCGTGAAGGGGTTAATACATTCAGTTCCCCTAGGGTGTAGGGGTTCAGACACCATGTAGCTAAGCATCACAAGGTACTCCCAACAGCTCCTGACAGCTTATTTTTTAAAAAAAATTGGTAGAATAAGCAACAGGGCATAACATGCCAAGAAGCTAAAAAAAATTCTGGTCTTGCAGGGGGCCATGTGTAACACACCGGGGAGTACAGCATCAATAAAGAACACAAATAGACAGCCTGACCAATTTTTCTAGACAGTGTAGCCTCCACAGTGCTTGTGCCAGTGCATAATGTACAAAGGCTTGAAAAATATTGCTTTGGGTGATTGGGCCAAACAATTACATGGCAGCAGCATAACAAGTTACATTAGTCATGCGGTGTCATTAATAATAGAAGACAAAATAGTCTTGAATGAGAAACAATGGAACTTATTTGAATTTAAGAAATCCAAATTTTGGGGCTACACTTATTATTGGGTATTGTTAACAGGCGGCCGGAGATACTCTGGGGGCAATCCATCTATGGTTCATTTTGATCATGGTCAAACTGTCTGTACTTTCCGTGAATCGTCGTGTGCGACTATCTGTTATTATTGACCCCGCTGAACTGAAAACATGCTCAGACAACACACTTGCAGCAGGGCAAGCTAGCACTTCCAAAGCATATAACGTGAGGTCTGGCCAAGTGTTGAGCTTGGAAACCCAATAGTTAAAGGGAACAGTAGACTCAGAAAGCACGTTGATACTGTCACCTACATAGTCCCTCACCATCTTACTTAACTGTTCCCTCCTTGTCATTGTTCCCCCAACCGGTATCTGATTTGCAGTTGACAATTTGTGGAAAATGGACCAGTTTTGGCACATTAGCCCCCCGCCTCTGTTGCTCCTACTATGCGTAGCCCTCTCTTGTAATCCTGTTGCATGAGATGACACGCTACCTCTGATGCCAGCATGATCTGAGGGTAATCGTTTCATCAACTGCTCCACTACAGCCCTCTTGAATGTTTCCGTAGTACAATCCTTATTTGCCTCCACAAGTAGCGAAGCAAATTTGTCTTTGTAGCGTCGGTCAAGGAATGTACATAACCAGTATTTGTTGTCTGCCAAAATGTGGACTAGCCAACAGTCATGAGAAAAGCAGTCTGACATGAACTGTGCCATGTGTCCCAGACTCCGAACTGGAAATCTTTGTGTGTCACTGCTAAGAATACATTCTGTCTCCCTAAACCTCCTCTCCTCCTCAGTCTGTCTCTCCTCCTCCTGCTCCTCCTCAGGCCCTCCATGCTGGACAGCCCTGAAGCTTGGGTTGTTAATCCCTTGGTTACCAACTTCAAAGCAATCCTGTTCTTCATCATCCTCCTCTTCCTCATCCCCATGATGCTGAGCAAAGGTGGCCTGAGGTTGTTGGCCGAGGTTGTCTGGATTACTAGCAACCATTGTGAAGTCTGGATCCACAGACAACTCGGGTGCATGAACACTTTGGTCAGTCAGACCATCCAGAGAGCGTTTCAATAAACAAATCAGTGGAATGGTAATGCTGATAACAGCATCCTCACTGCTCACAATGTTGGTACAGTAATCAAAATTCTCCAAGACCTGACAAATGTCTGCAATCCACACGCACTTGGCAGTACTTATGTCTGGTAGCTGCGTCTGACGGGCATGTTCCAGCTGGAATTGGGATACTGCCCTCTGCTGCTCATGGATCCTGGCCAACATATGATAGGTTGAATTCCATCTCGTAGGGAGGTCACATATTAGTCTGTGACGAAGCAACTGTAAGCGCTGCTGCAGCACTGCCAGGCCAGCAAAAGAGGGAGAAGACTTGCGGAAATGTGCGCTAATACGTTGTACCTTGGTAAGTAGGTCTGGTATCCCAGGCTATTTCTTCAGAAAGTGCTGAACTACTAAATTTACAACGTGGGCATACAAGGAACGTGTACAAGCTTTCCAAGCTTTAAAGCCACCACCAGATTATGACTATTATCGCACACTACCATCCCTGGACGGAGATCCAAAGGCTCAAGCCATTCATCTGTCTGCTCAGTTATTGCTTTCAAAAGCTCAGGTGCCATGTGAGATTTTTCCCCGATACAGATGAGCTTCAGTAGAGCGTATTGATGCTTAGCCGAGGCAGTGCTGCAGAGATCCCAGCTGGGGATTGATGTCGATGGTTGGACACCGGCGGATGTTGAGGAGTATGCACAGGAGCCAGATGAAGAGTAGGAGGAGGAAGGAGTTGTTGCTGTATAGGAGGCTACTGAAACTGTGATTGAAGTGGGCCCCACTATTCTGGGTGTGGGAATTATATGGGATGTTGCCGGCTCAGACTCTGTACCAGCCACCACCAGGTTCACCCAGTGTGCCGTTAGTGAGATGTAGAATCCCTGTCCACGTGTCTGTTGTTAAGTGGACCTTCCCTGTTATGGCGTTGGTGAGAGCCTGTTTGATGTTTACGGACACGTGATTGTGGAGCGCGGGGATGGCACAACGAGAAAAATAGTGGCGGCTAGGCACAGAAAACCTATGTGCTAACACCGCCAAAAGGTCGCGGAAAGCCTCTGTTCCCACAATCCGATACGGCAACATCTCATTGGCTATCAATCGTGCAATGTGTGCAGTTATGGTTTCTGTCCTGGGGTGTGTAACGGGGTATTTTCGCTTTATCATCTTTAATGCACATTATATACTATATCTCCGGGTATTTGGAGCGCAGGTGCGTGTCCACGATCTATGCGGCACGCCGTATTTCCGGGGGTTTGGAACGCAGATGCGTTCCACAGTAAACGTGGTCCATGATACATGCAACACATGGCAATTCTGGCCAGGAGGGAGGTGGAGCGCATGTGCGCTCCATGTGGGTCACCGCTCAGAAATGATGATCTATCTAAAGGGCTGACATACTTTTGGCATACTTTGTTCCCGGATGGGCGGGGACTTGGGCACAGATGCACTCCACGGAGGTCGCTCCTGGTTATGACCTCACAATAACACTGCCCATTTTTGCGGACGAGGGGTGGAGTGCAGATGCGTTCCATGGAGGTCGCAGTTGACCTCATAATCGAATCACCTATGAATGTATGCGAGGGGTGGAGCGCGGATGCGTTCCACAACAAACACCGCCCAGAACATGGGGCGGGAGGTTTGAATGCGGAAGCACACAGGGAAGGCCCTTTATCCCTGGGGGAGGGGGTTTTCAACCCCTTAAATATACCACATGAACACGTTCACCTGACTAATATGCAGTCGGTGCAACAGTGACACGCTGCCACCGCAGGCACTCACTGTCGACAGGAGCTCCTGCACTACGTACTGATTATTTTGGGAAGAGGATTTCCCATACAGCCAGCACGCGACAGGGTGATCCAGGATACCAGCTGGACCCCCATTTAGAAACACAGTATTATCCAGTTGCCTGTGGGGCATATGAAAGAATGATGAGGTATGTGCAATTCAATTGGGTCATGTGATGACGGAAATTTACATATTTATAAAAGGATAATATCTCTTTATTGTAGATTGATGGCCTAACTAAACAGACACACTTTGCAATCTATATATCCCCTGATGAACCCCGACACATCGGGGGGAAATGCGTCGGAATCAACACCAGTCCTGGCAGATAAGTACTGGGACTTTCAGGCCTATCAATATATGTAGGTTGGGACCCTAACTCCATGTACCCTCCCCCCCCATTTATCATAGCCAGATAGTGATCTGTGTAATTGAGATTGTTAATCCGTACATGGGATCTGGGTCTAACCCCGAATTTGTTCTATGAGGACCCCAGCTTCATGTACACACCCCCCCCCCATTTATTATAGCCAGATGGTGATCTGTGCAATTGGGGATAGCTAATCCTCACATGGGATCAGAGTCAAACTCTGAATTATGTTCTGACACATGACTGTATAATCACTCCAGCACACTGCACTTGGTGGTGGTATAGGTCAAGTGATAGTGACAGGGGCAATGTTACGGGGGGCTGTCTGATAAGAACCGAAAGGAGTATCAGACAGTCAGGGTCCACTGTGCAAAGACTTTGCTGCAGACTATGGCAGAGTGCAATACCTCTGTTAACTCACAGAAGGATATAATAAGTAAGTAAAGCAATTCCTCCCTTACTTGGAGGGTGTGTGGAATGATCTCTGTTAATAATCACAGAGACAAAGGCAATGTGTGCGAAATGGCACCTACCTAGGTCCGCTCTTCTAGTGGTGCAAAAGAGACGAACAGCAGCGTAAGCCGCACAAAGCTCCTACCTGCGTTCGCTCCACTAGTGTGCGAGGACACGAACCACTAGATATGGCACCTGCCTAGGTCCGCTCTTCTAGTGGTACAAAAGAGACGAACAGCAGCGTAAGCCGCACAAAGCTCCTACCTCTGTTCGCTCCCCTAGTGTGCGAGGATACGAACAACTGCCAGACGCAGTATAAGGAACGTTACCCTAGCGGCAACGTCCACCTACGAGTAGAATCACAAGGCCCAGCCAGACCATGTGCCTCAGGCACCTGCCTATGTCCGCTCCCCTAAGAGGTAAGGATACGGACAGCAGCCGAAGCTGTAAGGTATAAGAACGCTACCCTGCCGGTAGCGCTCACCTAGCATAGACAGAGGAATGCCTAGAGGAACGCGCACAGAGCGTCTACTCATATGCATGAACCAAGAGGACTGAGCACCATGCGGCGTGTGTCAGGGTCTTATATAGACTCTGTGCCTCATCCAAGATGGAGGACACCAGAGCCAATCCGCTGCCAGAACGACAGGAGTGACGTCATGCTGGCCTATCACCGAGCAAGACGTCACAAGCACATGACCAGCGACCAATCGGCATAGAAGGTGTCAGAGACATGTGACCTCGTGTCAGCGATGATGTCACCCGCACATGTGCAATGGCTCCAAGATTGGACTTAGTCTCCGGCGCTCGCACATGTGCAGTAGCAAGAAATCTGGACTTAGTCTCCAGCGCTCGCACATGTGCAGTAGCAAGAAATCTGGACATAGTCTCCAGTGCTCGCAGCAACCGTAACAGTACCTCCCCCTCAAGGGCCCCCCTCCCGGCGACGCAGGTAATCGGCAACTAAGTCGGGAGCATGGACAGCCTCCTCAGGCTCCCAAGAGCGATGTTCCGGGCCATAGCCCTCCCAATCTATCAAGAAGAACCTGCGCCCTCTAACCATCTTAGAACCAACTATGGCTCGTACCTCATAGCTAGAGCGAGAGGAATCAGAGGCAGGAGAGTGCACTTCACGAGCGTGAGGTAAAATAGCCGGCTTTAGCAGTGAGACATGGAATTTGTCATGAATCCTAAGATGGACAGGTAACTTCAATTGATAGACTACAGGATTTACCTGTCGAAGAACCTCATAAGGACCCAGGAAGCGAGGAGCAAATTTGACAGAGCTCACTCTAAGTCTCACGTGTTTTGCAGAGAGCCACACAAAGTCCCCTGGAGAAAAGACAGGAGCCGGGCGACGAAACCGATCGGACACCGTCTTCATACGGTCCTTAGCTGCTTGGATCGACTCTTGAGTCCGATCCCAAACCTCTCTGGCATTAGTTGCCAAGTCGGCCACAAGAGGAGGAGGTGCAGCAGCGGGAAACGGTACCGGTACCCTAGGGTGTTGCCCATTATTGAGTACGAACGGTGTCTGCCCAGTGGCCTCAGCCAGCGAATTGTTAAGGGCAAATTCTGCCCAGGGTAGGAGGGAGGACCAGTTATCGTGGTTCTCAGCAACAAAGTGTCGAAGGTATATAATCATAGATTGATTGGTACGTTCAACCAAACCATTAGTCTCCGGATGGTATGCCGAAGAGAGATTCAACTCAATTTGCAGAAGGCTACAAAGATCTCGCCAGAAACGGGAAGTAAATTGCGGTCCTCTATCACAAATGATACGATCTGGCATCCCGTGAAGCCTAAAGACATGCTTGAGGAATAGTTTGGCTAGTACCCTGGAAGATGGGATTCTCGATAACGGTACGAGATGAACCATCCGGGAGAAATGGTCCGTAATGACCCACACAAATCTATGTCCCTGTGAACATGGAAGATCACCCACAAAGTCCATGCCTACCACCTCCCATGGTCTATCTGGCACTGGTAAAGGATGCAAGAGCCCAGCCGGTCTCTGCCGTAATGGACGGTTGCGAGCACACGAGTAGCAGGAACCGACATATCTCTTGACGTGGCTGGCTAAGTGTGGCCACCAATACCACCTCTCCAGTAACTCTCGTGTCCGCCTAATACCAAAATGCCCACCCACCTTTGAGGTGTGGGCCCATGACAGTATATCATTCTGTCGATCAGGCGGAACAAAGGTCTTGCCCGGTGGGATTTGGTCTAACGACACAGGGGAGAGCGTATGAAAAACCCTGGAGGGAAGGATAGGACGAGGTTCGTCAATCTCTTCCTGGGTAGAAAGCATAGAGCGAGACAGGGCGTCTGCCTTGTTATTCTTACTCCCAGACAAATAGTTGATGGAGAAGTGAAAGCGGGAGAAAAACAAGGACCAGCGGGCTTGGCGAGGATTCAGACGCTGAGCGGTTTGTAAGTACGTCAGATTCTTATGGTCTGTATAGACCTGGAAAGGATGTTTCGCTCCTTCCAGCAAGTGACGCCACTCCTCCAAGGCTAATCTCAAGGCGAGCAGTTCCCTATCCCCAATGGTATAGTTTCTCTCTGCCGGTGAAAAGGTTTTAGCAAAGAAGAAACACGGCCTTTTTCTACCAGCACCGTTCTTTTGATACAAGACCGCACCAGCACCCACTGAAGAGGCATCAACCTCTAAGAGGAAGGGCTTACTCTCATCAGGTCTTTGAAGAACGGGAGCAGTTGAAAAGTGTCTTTTTACTGCCTCAAAAGCCTGAGATGTCTCAGTAGACCAGGCTTTGGGATTAGCACCTTTCTTAGTCAAGGCCACCAAAGGGGCCACCAAAGTAGAAAAATGGGGTATGAACTGCCTGTAATAATTTATGAATCCTAAGAAGCGTTGCACCGCCTTCAAGGAATGAGGTTCGGACCATTGCAGGACAGCAGAGAGCTTCGCAGGATCCATAGCCAGACCCTCTTGTGAGATAATGTAACCCAAAAAAGGCAATGAGGACTGCTCGAATACACATTTCTCGAGTTTAGCAAACAATGAGTGCTCCCTTAAACGGGAAAGGACACGAACGACATCCTGACGATGAGTCTCCAGATCAGGAGAAAAAATCAGGATGTCGTCCAGATACACCACTACTGAGGATAACAGTAAATCCCTGAACACATCGTTTACGAAGTCCTGAAATACTGCGGGTGCATTACATAACCCAAAAGGCATGACGAGGTATTCATAGTGACCGTCTCGGGTGTTAAAAGCGGTCTTCCATTCGTCACCCTTTCGAATTCGTACCAAGTTATACGCACCCCGCAGATCCAACTTCGTAAAAACTTGAGCTCCTCTCAGTCTGTCAAAGAGCTCCGAAATTAAAGGTAATGGGTATTTGTTCTTTATTGTGATTGCGTTGAGACCCCTGTAATCTATGCAGGGACGCAAATCACCCTCTTTCTTCCGAACAAAGAAAAACCCAGCTCCCGCGGGAGAGACAGACTTACGAATGAACCCCTTCTTTAAGCTCTCTCTTATATAGGTCGACATGGCCTCCGACTCAGGTATCGACAGGGGGTAAACCCTGGCTTTAGGTGGAACCGAACCTGGGATAAGGTCTATGGCACAGTCATACGGCCTATGGGGTGGAAGAACCTCAGCACCCTGTTTGGAGAACACGTCAGCGAAATCCAAATAGGGTGTAGGTATGGGAGAGAGATCAGTTGATGCAACCGCAACGACCTTAGGTGGTAAGGGAAGACATCGGGACTGACATTTCGAACCCCAACTAATAATGCTGTCAGACTCCCAGTCAATGTGAGGAGCATGAGTCCGAAGCCATGGAAGACCCAGAAGGATGTCGTCTATACCCTCAGGCAAAACAAGAAAAGAAATCTCCTCTATGTGACCCTGAGACAGGGAAAGGCGCAAGGGAACTGTCCTCAATGTAATGGAGTCAGACAACATAGTTCCATTAACAACACGGACAGGAATAGGCGCCTCTAACATGATAGAGGGAATATTGTGTCCCTTTACAAATCCTGAGGACACAAAAATCCCGTCAGCTCCGGAATCCACAAAAGCCATAATAGGCCATGTATTCTCAGATAACGAGAGCTGACCTGGGATACAACACTTGGAGGGTGCAGAAGACGTCTCTAGTAACCCCCCTATTATGGTTACTAGGCCAGGGAGTTTCCCTGACGACTAGGACACTTGTTGGCATAGTGCCCAGCCTGACGACATACGTAACATATAGGAGGACCAGACTTGCGTAGTCTGGAGAACGTATGACCTAACTCCATAGGAGTGGGAGATGTTTCAGATGCTGAGGAAGATGGTAGTGGACCCTCAACAACTGGAATAGCCCGATGCTTAGGGCGTGAGGAAGAGACCTCGAGTCTACGTTCCTTATGGCGTACATCGATCCTCGTTGCTACTGTGATCAAGTCCTCCAGAGAAGCAGGGACCTCACGAGTAGCAAGGGCATCCTTGACATAGCCTGCCAACCCTCTCCAGAAGATAGGAATCAACACCTTCTCTGGCCAATCTAGTTCTGCCACCAGAGTTCTAAAAGCAATGGCATAAGAACTAGTGGATAACGAACCCTGAGATAGATCTAACAGTCTCAGGGCCGCATCATGGGTAACCTGCGGACCCATGAATACCGCCTTAAGAGCATCAAGAAAGTCTTGATGTCTCAGAGTAACCACATCAGAGCGCTCCCATAGGGGAGTCGCCCATTCTAAGGCTTTGTCCTGAAGTAAGGAGATGATAAAGCCTACTCTGGACCTCTCCGTAGAGAAGCGAGAAGAGTTAACCTCTAGGTGTATCTGACACTGACTAATGAAACCACGACATGATCTGGCATCGCCAGAATATCTGTTTGGTAGAGCAAGTCGAGGATCATGTGCAGATGTCACCATGGTCTGAGGTTTATCCTCTATACTCTTGAGCCGTGACTCAAGTACTTGTATGTAACGGTGTAACTGCTGATATTCTGCCATAACTGCCAGACCCTTGGCTCAGTCCTAATGTTACGGGGGGCTGTCTGATAAGAACCGAAAGGAGTATCAGACAGTCAGGGTCCACTGTGCAAAGACTTTGCTGCAGACTATGGCAGAGTGCAATACCTCTGTTAACTCACAGAAGGATATAATAAGTAAGTAAAGCAATTCCTCCCTTACTTCGAGGGTGTGTGGAATGATCTCTGTTAATAATCACAGAGACAAAGGCAATGTGTGCGAAATGGCACCTACCTAGGTCCGCTCTTCTAGTGGTGCAAAAGAGACGAACAGCAGCGTAAGCCGCACAAAGCTCCTACCTGCGTTCGCTCCACTAGTGTGCGAGGACACGAACCACTAGATATGGCACCTGCCTAGGTCCGCTCTTCTAGTGGTGCAAAAGAGACGAACAGCAGCGTAAGCCGCACAAAGCTCCTACCTCTGTTCGCTCCCCTAGTGTGCGAGGATACGAACAACTGCCAGACGCAGTATAAGGAACGTTACCCTAGCGGCAACGTCCACCTACGAGTAGAATCACAAGGCCCAGCCAGACCATGTGCCTCAGGCACCTGCCTATGTCCGCTCCCCTAAGAGGTAAGGATACGGACAGCAGCCGAAGCTGTAAGGTATAAGAACGCTACCCTTCCGGTAGCGCTCACCTAGCATAGACAGAGGAATGCCTAGAGGAACGCGCACAGAGCGTCTACTCATATGCATGAACTAAGAGGACTGAGCACCATGCGGCGTGTGTCAGGGTCTTATATAGACTCTGTGCCTCATCCAAGATGGAGGACACCAGAGCCAATCCGCTGCCAGAACGACAGGAGTGACGTCATGCTGGCCTATCACCGAGCAAGACGTCACAAGCACATGACCAGCGACCAATCGGCATAGAAGGTGTCAGAGACATGTGACCTCGTGTCAGCGATGATGTCACCCGCACATGTGCAATGGCTCCAAGATTGGACTTAGTCTCCGGCGCTCGCACATGTGCAGTAGCAAGAAATCTGGACTTAGTCTCCAGCGCTCGCACATGTGCAGTAGCAAGAAATCTGGACATAGTCTCCAGTGCTCGCAGCAACCGTAACAGGCAACTAGGGCTAGCCGCCGAGGAACGGCGGCACCCAAAACATTAAGGTGAATCTAACCTCTGTTGCTAGGAAGGGATAAATATCAGGGAATATCAGGTCCCCTATCCCGAGTACTGCGACATCTTGCAATTAAAAGACAATGGTTAAATAGAAGAGACACAATCACACGCCCGTTTTGCCCACTGCCCTATTCAGGACTTCACCGGCTATACGCACTTCACGACATTGGTCAGTGACTTTACAATTGGGTACGGCCCCAGTGTTTTTAATTGGGATAAACTATTTTAATGGGCATAATAAACGTGATGTTTTAGAGGTTTTTCTTTGGTCTAATACAGTTTGATCCTCTTTACTGCACACTATTAGAGTTGAGCGGACTGTCAATAATCCGGGTCCGGCGGATCTGCGGCGGGTTGACAAAGAAGTCCGGATCCGATCCAATCCGGAGAGAGAGAGAAAGAGAGAGAGAAAAAAACAAAAACAAAAAAAAAAAATTTGGATCGTGCACCCGGAATCCCGCGTCCGGGTCGGACTCGGATCTGACGCTCAAACCGCGCGGATCCAGATTTTGCCGGTCCGGGTCCGCTCAACACTACACACTATATGATTTATGGTTCTTTATGACATTGTTTAGCATGCAGCAATACCTTGAGAACTAACTCTTTCTCCTCCTCCGATTGTACCAGGACTTTTTCTATCAATCATTACATTACTTGTGGGACTACCCATGTTGTCTACTATGCGACCTGTGCGTGTTCCCTTATCTATGTGGGCCTCACCTCACGTGAGCTCCGCATACGGGTCAGGGAACACGTCAGAGACATTATGGGGGCCAAGTTGGTGGAGGATATTAGTTTACTTAAAACTTTACCCCGCCACTTCAGACTTTACCATCAGAGCGATCCCAGGTCTCTCCAGGTCAGAGGCATTGATGTAGTCCAGGGTGCAACTCGGGGTGGAAATGTGTGCAAGACTCTTGCTCAACGAGAGTCTAAATGGATTGTACTCTTAAACACCCTAGTTCCTAGTGGCCTGAATTAGGTCATTAGTTATGCCCCTTTTTTGTAAATTTCTTCAGCCCTCTTAGTGTATAGGCTCAGCCTCAATTTTTGCTTCATTCCCCTTATTAAGTCCTGGGGATTACCTGCTGTAGACCCCTATCTAGCCCTCCTGTGGTTCCGTCTTGTCAAATATTAATCAATGACAAATATATATGGTAGGTTTTGGATAATATACATACTAAATACCCTTATATAGTTTGTTATAAATATTTTGGAGTACTAAGTGTATCTGTATTCCCATATGTATGTCATTTTGACAGGGAATCCTTTACAAGGATGATTTGTGCTCATAAACTCTTTGTGATACATGGTGCTTATGTTTTAATATTAATTTGTTTTCTCCTCTATTGTTTATTTGTCTTCTATATACGTTTCTCTCTTCATTACATCCATTCCATACTGAGGATCCTTCCATCGGATTCAATTTTCTTCTTAATACTTTTCTGATGTCATATGTGATATTATTGTGATACACGTAATTGCACTGATTAAGTTTATATGCATCTCAACATTTTGGGAGGATTTGTTTTGGTCACATTTACTTACCATCCGTTACAACTTCTATTCATTCTATTATACTCGGCCTTCCACTGGTTAGGTCTGAGGAGATCCTGTGATTGCAGCAGTGCGCATGCGCTGGCCTGCCGACGGCCAAGTGGTGGGGGTTTCCTGCGCCGCCTAGTGCGCACACTCGGGAGCCATGGTGACGCGTCCCTGTCTCCTGGGCGTAAGCCTGAATGACGGCGCGTGGTTTCCCCCACCTCTCGCCCCTCTGCGGTCCGCGCGTGCGCCATACTCAGCTGCAATCACTTCCGGATCTTGTACACCTGTGCTAACACCATATAAACGGCACACTTCTTAACATTCTCCACGCTGTCCCTGGAAAAAGCGCCTTAGCGAAACGATCATTGGGTCCCCCCCCTCCTACCCACCGTGACCACACATCCATACAGGTAATTGTTGCGAATTTACTAACATTTCCCTTTAGCTGATGTACAACTTTCACCTTTTTTATTCTTTCCCCTGTCTCACTGACCTTACATGTCTGACCCTTTTGGTCCCTATACATTATATGAGTCAGTTTACCTCTTTTTGTTAAATACTTTAATATTCAAATTACTAATAACCTATACTGGCCATTAGATTCCGCTCTTCTATATGTTTTCCTTGTGGATGGGACATCCAGCCATGTCACAGGCACGCACACAGCCTTTTATTATTGCTGCATCTCCATTTCACTTATATGTTTAACCATATATTTGGTAATAGAAGAAGCTGTGGAAAAATAAAGCGCAATAGGGTCTTACCCTTGTATGTAGGGGTATAGGATGGGGGAGCAATACTACTCACCAAATGTGGTTGTGAGAGTCACAACCACTGTAATCGCACGTAAAATTTGACCACGGCAGCAGCAACCCAAAGCGGCAGATAACAGAGAGAGGTAGAAACCGGGTTCTTCAAAGCATAAATCAAATCTCATTTGATGTATGCTTGTTTCTGATGGTCCTGAGGAAGGGAGCAGGGCTCCTGAAACGCGTAGACCGATGCAACAATAAAGCTTCATTGATCTGATCCTTTGGCTGGTGATCATTGGCGCGGCTTTGAAGAACCCGGTTTCTACCTCTCTCTGTTATTAACCATATATTTGAGCAGGTGTAATAATCCCTGCTTTTTGCCAGGTTCCCCTGTTTTTTGACCCATACACCTGATTTTAAACTGAGGCAGTTCTTCTTTATGTCAACTACAGGAGTCTTATACTCCCTTAGGCCCCTTTCACACATCAGTGATTCTGGTACGTTTGTGCTTTTTTTTAAACGTACCAGAATCACTGACATACGCAGACCCATTATAATGAATGGGTCTGCTCACACATTAGTGATTTTTCACTGCACGTGTCTCCGTGCGGCGTACCCGCGTGTCCGTGATTGCCGCACGGAGACATGTCCATTTTTTTCTGGCATCACTGATGTCCCACGGACCACGCAGTGGTGTGGTCTGTGAAACACGTGCCAGAAAAAAACGTGCTTTTAAAATAAAAATCATTTTTACTCACCCGGCTCCAGCGATGTCCTCTGCAGCCCATGCAGCCTGCTACTTCTGAGCCGGCTCATTACTGTCGCGCATATTCATAATGCATGACACAGCCGACCCAGAAGCAGCTGCTGCGGGGGTCAGCGCCGGCTGGATGCTGCACCGCGGGAGCGATCAGCACCATGGAGAGCGGGAGCGCGCACAGGTGAGTTAACCCCTTCAGCCCCGGGGCACTTTCCGTTTTTGCGTTTTTGTTTCTTGCTCCCCTTCTTCCGAGAGCCGTAACTTTTTTATTTTTCTGTCAATCTTGCCATATGAGGGCTTGTTTTTTGCGGGACAAGTTGTACTTTTAAATGAAACCATAAGTTTTACCATATGGTGTACTGGAAAGCAGCAAAAAAATTCCAAGTGTGGAAAAATTGCAAAAAAAGTGTGATGGCACAATAGTTTATGGGATGTTTTATTCACGGTGTTCACTATATGGTAAAACTGATGTGTGGGTATGATGCCTGAGGTCAGTGCGAGTTTGTAGACAGCAAACATGTATAGATTTACTTGTATCTAAGGGGTTAAAAAAATTCACAAGTTTGTCCAATAAAAGTGGCGCACGTTTTGTGCCATTTTCCGAAACACGTAGCGTTCTTATTTTTTGGGATCTATGGCTCAGTGACAGCTTATTTTTTGCGTCTCAAGCTGATGTTTCTAATGGTAGCATTTTTGCGCAGATGCTACGTTTTGATCGCCTGTTATTGCATTTTGCGTAAAACTTGCGGTGACCAAAAAACGTAATTTTGGCGTTTGGAATTTTTTTGCCACTACGCAGTTTACTAATCAGATTAATTGATTTTAGATTTTGATAGATCGGGCATTTCTGAACGCAGTGATACCAAATATGTGTATATTTATTTATTTTTAACCCTTTAATTTTCAATGGGGGGAAAGGGGGTGATTTGAACTTTTAGGTTTTTTGTTTTTTTTTATTTTTTAAAACTTTTTTTTTACTTTTTTTATTTTATTTTACTAGTCCCCCTAGGGGGCTATAGCGATCAGCAATCCGATTGCTGATCGCTATCTGCTGATCACAGCTATACCGCTGTAAACAGCAGAAATAGTCACTTTCTTTTTTCCTCTGCTCCGTGCCGAGGAAGAATGAAAGTGAAACTTCATAGCAGCAAGCGTCATCACATGACCCTGTGCTACGATGGCAACCACCGAATGTCACATGATCACTCACGTGACGTCCGGAGGGGGCGGCGGTAAGTAGAAAACATGGCCGCGCGCATATAGATCTCGCTGCCAGACTTTGGCAGCGAGATCTAAGGGGTTAATGTTCCGGGTGGAATGCGATTCCACTCGGAACATGTAGGCACAAATGTCAGCTGTTGAAAACAGCTGATATGTGTGCCGATCCACGCCGCCTGCCCGCGGCAGGGGGCGGGGCTTACCGGGAAACGATCCATGACGGAAAGATCCGTCCATGGTCGTGAAGGGGTTAATCTCTAAGTGCAATCACGGGCCACGGAGAACGGAGCCCGGATGGCACTTAGACAACCTACATGTACCGTAATTCACGGCACACGGAGGGACATGTGCGTGTTTTACACGCCAGTGAAAAACGTCAGTGTTTTTCACTGACGAGTGAAACGGGCCTTATGTGTATACCTCTGCCTGTTTCTCCTGTTAATTTGACCCCATACTGAGGTATTTCCTTTCATCAACCACAGGAGTCTCTTAAGGGGGCTTTACACGCTGCGACATTGCTAATGCGGAGTCGTTGGGGTCACGGAATTTGTGACGCACATCCGGCAGCATTACCGATGTTGCTGCGTGTGACACCGATGAGCGATTTTGCATCGTTGCAAAAACGTGCAAAATTGCTCATCGGTGACATGGGGGTCCATTCTCGATTATCGTTACTGCAGCAGTAACGATGTAGTTCGTCGCTCCTGCGGCAGCACACATCGCTATGTGTGACGCCGCAGGAACGAGGAACCTCTCCTTACTTGTGTCCCGGCCGCTATGAGGAAGGAAGGAGGTGGGCGGGATGTTCCGGCCACTCATCTCCGCCCCTCCGCTTCTATTGGGCGGCCACTCAGTGACGTCGCTGTGACGCAATTTACAATTTGCTATTGGCAACTAAATCCCTAAACTAAAGACTGATCAATTTAAAATTTAACTTTTATTCCATTGTTTAAGATATGAGGACATACAAATTAAAACCACTGAACATTGGGGTCTATCTCTGATTGATATAGATAATCGTTCCTTATGGAAAGGTTTCTAATCCAGACCGAAGTCTGTGAGTAATCTCTATATCATACCTGTCATGAATGACCACTAATGTTCGCTATTTAAAAGACATAATGCAGTAGCCTCCCCAACACGTTTCACCACACTGGAGTCATCAGGGGGCTGAGGCTAATACTGACTTACTCTGTATTGGAGGACTTTTTATAGTCTAAACTAAATACTGACAGCAGTATTGGCCAATAGTAGTCAATATCATTCAGTGTGAGGAGAAAGAAAAGCCTGTCATACTGAGAGAGGTGTATCTCCCTTCAAATGCCATAAGATGATTCGTTAGTTCAGATGTCTGTTAGAACACTGCTTGTGTATTGGTCAAATCAATCTGACACTATATTCCCAATAAAATGCCGAATATTATAATCTAATCGCCATACTAGGACTTTGTCCAGTGAATAAACTCTTGTCATAGCGTCAGAAATCAATCCTGATCTTCCACTGCTAATGTAATCATATTTGCGTGGAATCAGCTCAATCGCGCATGCGTCCGCACTTAGAGTCTAAAGAGAGAAGTTTTGCTAACCGCGCATGCGTCCCCTCTTAGAGTCAGAGGGGAAAGTTTTGTCTTATGCGCGTGCGCCCGCACTTGAAAGCAGGAAAGACAGTTTCTCTTAACTGCGCCTGCGTCTGTACTTGGAAACCAGGAAAAGTAATTGTACATAGTACGCGTGTGTCTGCACTTAGAGGCACGGGACATAATTTCCTCGATCGCGCCTGCGTCTATACTTAAAATATGAAGCATATGCATCCACACTTAGACTCCAAAGGGGTTATTTTATGCTACGTATGTATCCCTATTAGAACAGCAGGAAAGCATATTATATACTACCGTATATGTACATCATATTCAAAGCTGTTTTATCATATATATATCCATGCTTGAACTGGGACAGGATTATATATCAGAACGCAGGCTTTTCCAAGATATATTCAGATTTCAATCCTCAAAAAACACTGATAATTAAGTCAGCAAAAAAATATATATCTTTATTATTTGTCTAATAAGGTCCTATATAATAGATGTCCACAAACTTTCTATATCTATATATGGTACAAGATAATTATTTATTTTGTATGGAGGTAAAAGCTGTCACACAGAATAATCTTTCAGATCATTAGATAAAGGCTGTATATGTGAAGCCTTCGTTCAAGCCATTTGGGCTCATACAGTTTAATCTAAAAATCCACCTCGCCTCCTCTTTTAGCAAAAGTCTATCCAGATTTCCTTTCCTTACTCCCAGTTTAACTTGTCTAATACCCCAAAACTTCAAATCTAGGGGATTTTCACTGTGATAGTATCTCATGTGTCTAGAGAGGGGTGTATCCACTTTGGTGTTAATTGTACTTATATGTTTCGAAATCCTCCTCCGGAACTCTTGGATCGTTTTTCCCACATATAACTTTTTACATGGGCACATTGCTCCATATACCACTCCCTTCGATTTACAGTTGATTTTATCTTTTATGATATATGTATCTAGTATCTAACGGGTTGGTAAACTCTCTCTGTTTACATAGCTGCAAAAAGAGCAGCTTCCACATGGATGAGATCCCTCCTGTAGTCTTGTTAACCAATCTCTTTCCGGATTCACCTTAGACTGAGTAAAATGACTATGAGTCAAGGATTCTCTCAAATTTTTCCCCCTACGGTATGTAATATTGGGGGTAACTCCAATTACCGATTTTAAGTCTGGATCGGCTCTAAGAATAGGCCAATATTTTTTTAAGGTGTTATAGACCTCTCTAGAGCATTTTTCATATGTACCTATGACCTTTACCGGTGAACTTTCGTTTTTCTTCTTGTTCTTTGTCAAAAGGTCATCACGGTTCATTCCTTTTGCCCTATTAAAGGCTTTATATAAGACTTTTTTTGGGTAACCTTTTGCAGTAAAGAATTTGAATAATCTGCCACACTCTAGTCCAAAACTCTTGTCATCAGAGCAGTTTCTACGGGCTCTCATATATTGTCCCACTGCAATCCCCGCTTTCAGTGGGATAGGGTGCCAGCTGTCCCAATTAGAGTTGAGCGCGGTTCGCGGTTCGAGGTTCTCCAGTTCTAGGCTCGAGTGATTTTGGGGCCTGTTCTAGATCGAACTAGAACTCGAGCTTTTTGCAAAAGCTCGATAGTTCTAGAAACGTTCGAGAACGGTTCTAGCAGCAAAAAAACAGCTAATTCCTAGCTTGGTTTCCGCTGTAATAGTGTAAGTCACTCTGTGAATCACACTATTATGACATTTCAGTGTATAGTGTGCGGGAACAGCGCCTTCAGATCACTGCTGTTTGTATAATGGCGATCGCCATTTTTTTTTTTTTTCCTTGTCTTCCTTCCCTAAGCGCGCGCGTCTTGTGGGGCGGGCCAGCATGTCAGCCAATCCCAGACACACACACAGCTAAGTGGACTTTGAGCCAGAGAAGCAACGGCATGTGTGATAGGATGTCCATGTCACATGTCCCTGCATTATAAAACCGGACATTTTCCTCCAGGACGCCATTATCTCTTCTGCGTCTTTGGTGTCAGACATCACTGTCGCAGCTCCGTCCTTTGTCCTATCGCCGATACAGCTGTATGCGCTCCATACAGAGCGCTGGACAGCATAGGGATAGCACTTTCTATCAGTCCTTTTAAGGGCTCAAACCGGTAGGGTCAGAGCCATAGGTGACAGGTCCTGAAAACAGCGACAGCGTCTGTGTAGCAAAGGTCAGGGATTTCCTCCCTGCATTTCCCTATTAGGAGGGAATAGAAAGGCAGGCTTCCTTTCCTCTACCCAGAGCCCCACAATCCTGGCACTGTACCCTCCTGTCCTCTGCACACTCCAACTCATTATAACTAAGCCATTATACTAGCAAACACTCAGTGTACCTAGTGGCATCCTAAACGTGGCTATTGGACTTTGCTATAGTCCCACTAGTGCAAAAACATTTGCAGCACCTCTGCCTGCATTGCACACTCCAACTCATTATAACTAAGCCATTATACTAGCAAACACTCAGTGTACCTAGTGGCATCCTAAACGTGGCTATTGGACTTTGCTATAGTCCCACTAGTGCAAAGACATTTGCAGCACCTCTGCCTGCATTGCACACTCCAACTCATTATAACTAAGCCATTATACTAGCAAACACTCAGTGTACCTAGTGGCATCCTAAACGTGGCTATTGGACTTTGCTATAGTCCCACTAGTGCAAAGACATTTGCAGCACCTCTGCCTGCATTGCACACTCCAACTCATTATAACTAAGCCCTTATACTAGCAAACACTCAGTGTACCTAGTGGCATCCTAAACGTGGCTATTGGACTTTGCTATAGTCCCACTAGTGCAAAGACATTTGCAGCACCTCTGCCTGCATTGCACACTCCAATTCATTATAACTAAGCCATTATACTAGCAAACACTCAGTGTACCTAGTGGCATCCTAAACGTGGCTATTGGACTTTGCTATAGTCCCACTAGTGCAAAGACATTTGCAGCACCTCTGCCTGCATTGCACACTCCAATTCATTATAACTAAGCCATTATACTAGCAAACACTCAGTGTACCTAGTGGCATCCTAAACGTGGCTATTGGACTTTGCTATAGTCCCACTAGTGCAAAGACATTTGCAGCACCTCTGCCTGCATTGCTCACTCCAATTCATTATAACTAAGCCATTATACTAGCAAACACTCAGTGTACCTAGTGGCATCCTAAACGTGGCTATTGGACTTTGCTATAGTCCCACTAGTGCAAAGACATTTGCAGCACCTCTGCCTGCATTGCACACTCCAACTCATTATAACTAAGCCATTATACTAGCAAACACTCAGTGTACCTAGTGGCATCCTAAACGTGGCTATTGGACTTTGCTATAGTCCCACTAGTGCAAAGACATTTGCAGCACCTCTGCCTGCATTGCACACTCCAACTCATTATAACTAAGCCATTATACTAGCAAACACTCAGTGTACCTAGTGGCATCCTAAACGTGGCTATTGGACTTTGCTATAGTCCCACTAGTGCAAAGACATTTGCAGCACCTCTGCCTGCATTGCACACTCCAATTCATTATAACTAAGCCATTATACTAGCAAACACTCAGTGTACCTAGTGGCATCCTAAACGTGGCTATTGGACTTTGCTATAGTCCCACTAGTGCAAAGACATTTGCAGCACCTCTGCCTGCATTGCACACTCCAACTCATTATAACTAAGCCATTATACTAGCAATTTTTGCTGCCAGTTTAAGGGCCGTAGTTGCATTGTCAGGGATATTTATTCTTTATTATTCTGCTGTTAATAAAGCTAGACCACCACTGCAATCTACACCACCTCTCAATTTTTACTACCACATTTTCAGTCCACAATCTTGTCGCAATCAACATGAGTGGCAAAATGACAGATGCTGGTGGAAAGAGGAAGAGGCGTGGTGGAAAAGGCAAAAAAGGTTTTGTCCTTGGGGAAGGTGGCAAAGCTACATTATCATCTGGTGAAGATAGACCATCTACCAGCAAAAGTAAGATGTCTACTACTTACCGTGGACAATCCGATGTGCTCCCTTTTTTACGGACACGAACAACAGGAACAAAGGTAGATGATGGCCAAAAAAGGAAAATGCTTGAATGGATCTCAAGTGGTCCAACAAGTGCCCTCTCAGCCACTTCAAGTACCGCATCCAAAAAACACCAGTCCTCTGAGTTGTCATCCCAATCAAACTTGATTTCTCCCAGCTCTGAAGTCTCCATCAGCCCTGCACAGTATGGTGGAACTGAGATGGCTGAGTCTGCAGAGCTGTTCAGTCACACTATAGCCTGGGAATCAGAGGTCTGCTCCCAAGCTACAGTGAGTACAGAACAGGAAATGGTCTGCAGTGATGCCCAGAACCTTTGTGACTCTGATTCAGGCCGTGAGGACCAAGTTTCGGAGCATAATGTTGACCCTTTGTCACAAACTGTAACACCTGTGGTTATAGACAATGAGGAACATACTGATGAAGATGAGACTCAGATACCCGATTGGGATGACAACTTAAATATTCGGTCAGGGCAAGAAGAGGCTCGGTCTGAGGGGGAGGGGAGTGCAAACACAACAATTGATGATGAAGTTCTAGATCCCACCTACTGTCAACCCACAGTCAGGCACTCAAGGAGGTCAACAGAGGTGGTGGAGGAGGATGCAACTGATGACGAAGTTACCTTGCGCCTTCCTGGACAGAGTCGGAGTACTGGTAGCACATCTACAACTGCATCCTCATCCACCACTCTGCCTCTGAGCATTATTCGGGGTGGATCAACAGGTCGCATGGCCTCTAAGCCTTGCCTAGCCTGGTCCTTTTTTGACATAGAAAAAGATCGCCCAAATTATGTGATCTGTAAAATTTGTCATGGTTCTCTTAGTAGAGGTCAAAACCTCAGCAGTTTGACAACTTCTTCCATGAATCGTCACATGAATAAATATCATATGGCCCGGTGGGAAGCTCACCGTGCTGCAATGCGGCCTAGCGGAGCGAACCATCCACCGCCTGCCCCTTCCAGTGCATCCGCGCGCTCGTCATCTTCTAGGACTGTGGGGACAGCTGTCACACCTGTTTTTCCACCCACAACTTCCACCACTGTAACCGCAACAGGCAGTTTGCTTGGTAGGTCGTCAGTTGTTTTGGAAGGGGAAATAAGTGAGTGTGTACAGCTCTCTCAGACATCGATAGCACCAACTTTGGATGAAGGCAACATCATGTCTCCGCCTGCACTTTCCTCACAAACCTGCATTTTTCCAGGGACACCCTACTCAACACCGACACACACAGCAGCCAGATCTCTGTCCCTCAGATGTGGACAAATAAAAGGCCATTTCCTGCGACCCATGACAAAGCTAAGAGGTTGACTCTATCCCTCTGTAAGCTGTTGGCTTCAGAAATGCTGCCTTTCCGCCTAGTGGACACACAGGATTTTAGAGACCTTATGTCTGTCGCTGTGTCCCAGTACCAGATGCCTAGTCGCCACTACTTCTCTAAGAAAGGTGTGCCCGCGCTACACCAGCATGTCGCACACATCACCGCTTCCTTGAGAAACTCTGTGTGTGAACGGGTGCATTTCACCACCGATACTTGGACCAGTAAGCATGGACAGGGACGTTACATGTCGCTCACTGGGCACTGGGTAACTATGGTGATAGATGGTGAAGGGTCTGCTGCACAAGTCTTGCCGTCCCCACGACTTGTGTGTCAATCCTCTGTCTGTCCAAGTTCTGCCACTGCTTCTGCATCCTCCACCTCATCTGGGTCCTCCACCTCCGCCCCAAGCCTGCCTGGTCAGGCCACCAGCGTTCTCACTGCGCAGAAGGAATCACGCACCCCTCATTACTATGCTGGCAGCAGAGCGCAACGGCATCAGGCGGTCTTTAGCTTGACATGTCTTGGGAATAAGAGTCACACAGCTGAGGAGTTGTGGTCAGCTCTGCGGTCCGAGTTTAATAAATGGTTGTCTCCACTCAACCTGCAGCCTGGTAAGGCCGTGTGCGACAATGCTGCAAACCTGGGTGCGGCCCTTCGCCTGGGCAAGGTGACACACGTACCTTGTATGGCTCACGTGTTGAACCTTGTCGTGCAGCAATTTTTAACAAACTATCCCGGCCTAGATGGCCTTCTGAACAGGGCACGAAAACTGTCTGCTCACTTCCGCCGTTCAAGCGCCGCAGCTGAGCGACTTGCATCGCTACAGAAGTCTTTCGGCCTGCCGGTTCATCGCCTGAAATGCGATGTGGCGACACGCTGGAATTCAACTCTCCACATGTTACAGCGACTGTGGCAGCACAGCCGTGCCCTGGTGCAATACGTCATGACGTATAGCCTGGGCCAACGAGATGCAGAGGTGGGGCAGATCACCCTGATGGAGTGGTCTCAGATCAAGGACCTATGCACCCTTCTGCACAGTTTCGACATGGCGACGAATATGTTTAGCGCTGACAATGCCATTATCAGCATGACAATTCCAGTCATTTACATGCTGGAGCACACGCTAAACACTATTCGGAGTCAGGGGGTGGGACAACAGGAAGGGGATGAACTACAGGAGGATTCATATGCGCAAGACACAACAACATCACCAAGGTCCAGACGTTCATCATCACCAAGGCGCCAGGCATGGGAGCATGGGGGACAGGAATCAACAAGGGCGCATGGTAGCAGGCGAGATATTGAGGAAGGTGCAGGAGGACATGAAGAAATGGAGGACGAACTGTCCATGGACATGGAAGACTCAGCAGATGAGGGAGACCTTGGTCAAATTTCAGTTGAAAGAGGTTGGGGGGAGATGTCAGAGGAAGAAAGAACGGTTAGCACCTCTATGCCACAAACACAGCGTGGACTTGGTCCGCATGGCTGCGCAAGACACATGAGTGCCTTCTTGTTGCACTACCTCCAACATGACCCACGTATTGTCAAAATTAGAAGTGATGATGACTACTGGCTTGCCACACTATTAGATCCCCGGTACAAGTCCAAATTTTGTGACATAATTCCAGCCATACGTATGCAGGAGTATCAGCAGAAGCTGTTACTCGATCTTAGATCCGCTTTTCCACCAAACAACCGTGCAGGTGCAGGGAGTGAATCTCCCAGTTGTAACTTGACAAACATGGGACGGTCTCGTCATCTTCAACAGTCTACACGTACCAGTAGGACCGTATCTAGTGCTGGTAACAGCAATTTTATGGAATCTTTTCAGAATTTTTTTAGACCCTCCTTTGCAAGTCCACCAGAGACAAGAAGTCTGACACATAGTCAACGTCTGGAGAGGATGATACAGGAGTATCTCCAAATGAACATCGATGCCATGACTTTGCAAATGGAGCCTTGCTCCTTTTGGTCTTCAAATCTAGAAAAATGGCCAGAGCTCTCCAGTTACGCCTTGGAGATTTTGTCGTGTCCAGCTGCCAGCGTTGTCTTTGAACGTGTCTTCAGTGCTGCTGGGTGTATGCTGACAGATTAGCGCACGCGTCTGTCCAGTGACAATGTGGACAGACTGACGTTCATCAAAATGAACAAGTCATGGATCCAGAAGGAATTTACTACCCCTGTGTCATCCTGGGGAGAGTAAATGCTTGTGGATTTGGAATGTGCTTGATGCAAATCAAAACATCCTGTTTGCAACTAGTGCACAAGTGCTGCCACTGAAGGGGTGGGTGTGTGTGGGGCACAATTTTTGGAAAAAAGGGAGACTACGCTTGGAGTAACCCTTGCTTGCTGTGTTTTTAAAAGAAGCCAAGATGAACAGAGCTGGGATCAGGAAAGACTTTGCTACCTACCCCGGTGTCATCCTGGGTACGGTTAAGAATAGCGTATTTTTGAATGTGCTTGATGCAAATCTAGCTGTGAAGTGTACAACTAGGGCACAAGTGCTGCCACTGAAGGGGTGGGTGTGTGTGGGGCACAATTTTTGGAAAAAAGGGAGACTACGCTTGGAGTAACCCTTGCTTGCTGTGTTTTTAAAAGAAGCCAAGATGAACAGAGCTGGGATCAGGAAAGACTTTGCTACCTACCCCGGTGTCAACCTGGGTACGGTTAAGAATAGCGTATTTTTGAATGTGCTTGATGCAAATCTAGCTGTGAAGTGTACAACTAGGGCACAAGTGCTGCCACTGAAGGGGTGGGTGTGTGTGGGGCACAATTTTTGGAAAAAAGGGAGACTACGCTTGGAGTAACCCTTGCTTGCTGTGTTTTTAAAAGAAGCCAAGATGAACAGAGCTGGGATCAGGAAAGACTTTGCTACCTACCCCGGTGTCATTCTGGGTACGGTTAAGAATAGCGTATTTTTGAATGTGCTTGATGCAAATCTAGCTGTGAAGTGTACAACTAGGGCACAAGTGCTGCCACATAAGGGGTGGGTGTGTGTAAGGCACAATTTTTGGAAAAAAGGGAGACTTCGCTTGTAGTAACCCTTGCTTACATTGTTTTTAAAAGAAGCCAAGATGAACAAGTCATGGTTCAGCAAAGACTTTGCTACCTACCCCGGTGTCATCCTGGGGACGGATAAGAATGGCGTATTTTTGAATGTGCTTGATGCAAATCTAGCTGTGAAGTGTACAACTAGGGCACAAGTGCTGCCACTGAAGGGGTGGGTGTGTATGGGGCACAATTTTTGGAAAAAAGGGAGACTACGCTTGGAGTAACCCTTGCTTGCTGTGTTTTTAAAAGAAGCCAAGATGAACAGAGCTGGGATCAGGAAAGACTTTGCTACCTACCCCGGTGTCATCCTGGGTACGGTTAAGAATAGCGTATTTTTGAATGTGCTTGATGCAAATCTAGCTGTGAAGTGTACAACCAGGGCACAAGTGCTGCCACTGAAGGGGTGGGTGTGTGTGGGGCACAATTTTTGGAAAAAAGGGAGACTTCGCTTGTAGTAACCCTTGCTTACATTGTTTTTAAAAGAAGCCAAGATGAACAAGTCATGGTTCAGCAAAGACTTTGCTACCTACCCCGGTGTCATCCTGGGGACGGATAAGAATGGCGTATTTTTGGATGTGCTTGATGCAAATCTAGCTGTGAAGTGTACAACTAGGGCACAAGTGCTGCCACTGAAGGGGTGGGTGTGTGTGGGGCACAATTTTTGGAAAAAAGGGAGACTACGCTTGGAGTAACCCTTGCTTGCTGTGTTTTTAAAAGAAGCCAAGATGAACAGAGCTGGGATCAGGAAAGACTTTGCTACCTACCCCGGTGTCATCCTGGGTACGGTTAAGAATAGCGTATTTTTGAATGTGCTTGATGCAAATCTAGCTGTGAAGTGTACAACTAGGGCACAAGTGCTGCCACTGAAGGGGTGGGTGTGTGTGGGGCACAATTTTTGAAAAAAAGGGAGACTACGCTTGGAGTAACCCTTGCTTGCTGTGTTTTTAAAAGAAGCCAAGATGAACAGAGCTGGGATCAGGAAAGACTTTGCTACCTACCCCGGTGTCATCCTGGGTACGGTTAAGAATAGCGTATTTTTGAATGTGCTTGATGCAAATCTAGCTGTGAAGTGTACAACTAGGGCACAAGTGCTGCCACTGAAGGGGTGGGTGTGTGTGGGGCACAATTTTTGGAAAAAAGGGAGACTACGCTTGGAGTAACCCTTGCTTGCTGTGTTTTTAAAAGAAGCCAAGATGAACAGAGCTGGGATCAGGAAAGACTTTGCTACCTACCCCGGTGTCATCCTGGGTACGGTTAAGAATAGCGTATTGTTGAATGTGCTTGATGCAAATCTAGCTGTGAAGTGTACAACTAGGGCACAAGTGCTGCCACATAAGGGGTGGGTGTGTGTGGGGCACAATTTTTGGAAAAAAGGGAGACTTCGCTTGTAGTAACCCTTGCTTACATTGTTTTTAAAAGAAGCCAAGATGAACAAGTCATGGTTCAGCAAAGACTTTGCTACCTACCCCGGTGTCATCCTGGGGACAGATAAGAATGGCGTATTTTTGAATGTGCTTGATGCAAATCTAGCTGTGAAGTGTACAACTAGGGCACAAGTGCTGCCACTGAAGGGGTGGGTGTGTGTGGGGCACAATTTTTGGAAAAAAGGGAGACTACGCTTGGAGTAACCCTTGCTTGCTGTGTTTTTAAAAGAAGCCAAGATGAACAGAGCTGGGATCAGGAAAGACTTTGCTACCTACCCCGGTGTCATCCTGGGTACGGTTAAGAATAGCGTATTTTTGAATGTGCTTGATGCAAATCTAGCTGTGAAGTGTATAACTAGGGCACAAGTGCTAACACTGAAGGGGTGGGTGTGTGTGGGGCACAATTTTTGGAAAAAAGGGATTCTTCGCTTGTAGTAACCCTTGCTTACATTGTTTTTAAAAGAAGCCAAGATGAACAAGTCATGGTTCAGCAAAGACTTTGCTACCTACCCCGGTGTCATCCTGGGGACGGATAAGAATGGCGTATTTTTGAATGTGCTTGATGCAAATCTAGCTGTGAAGTGTACAACTAGGGCACAAGTGCTGCCACTGAAGGGGTGGGTGTGTGTGGGGCACAATTTTTGGAAAAAAGGGAGACTACGCTTGGAGTAACCCTTGCTTGCTGTGTTTTTAAAAGAAGCCAAGATGAACAGAGCTGGGATCAGGAAAGACTTTGCTACCTACCCCGGTGTCATCCTGGGTACGGTTAAGAATAGCGTATTTTTAAATGTGCTTGATGCAAATCTAGCTGTGAAGTGTACAACTAGGGCACAAGTGCTGCCACTGAAGGGGTGGGTGTGTGTGGGGCACAATTTTTGGAAAAAAGGGAGACTACGCTTGGAGTAACCCTTGCTTACTGTGTTTTTAAAAGAAGCCAAGATGAACAGAGCTGGGATCAGGAAAGACTTTGCTACCTACCCCGGTGTCATCCTGGGTACGGTTAAGAATAGCATATTTTTGAATGTGCTTGATGCAAATCTAGCTGTGAAGTGTACAACTAGGGCACAAGTGCTGCCACTGAAGGGGTGGGTGTGTGTGGGGCACAATTTTTGGAAAAAAGGGAGACTACGCTTGGAGTAACCCTTGCTTGCTGTGTTTTTAAAAGAAGCCAAGATGAACAGAGCTGGGATCAGGAAAGACTTTGCTACCTACCCCGGTGTCATCCTGGGTACGGTTAAGAATAGAGTATTTTTAAATGTGCTTGATGCAAATCTAGCTGTGAAGTGTACAACTAGGGCACAAGTGCTGCCACTGAAGGGGTGGGTGTGTGTGGGGCACAATTTTTGGAAAAAAGGGAGACTACGCTTGGAGTAACCCTTGCTTACTGTGTTTTTAAAAGAAGCCAAGATGAACAGAGCTGGGATCAGGAAAGACTTTGCTACCTACCCCGGTGTCATCCTGGGTACGGTTAAGAATAGCGTATTTTTGAATGTGCTTGATGCAAATCTAGCTGTGAAGTGTACAACTAGGGCACAAGTGCTGCCACTGAAGGGGTGGGTGTGTGTGGGGCACAATTTTTGGAAAAAAGGGAGACTACGCTTGGAGTAACCCTTGCTTGCTGTGTTTTTAAAAGAAGCCAAGATGAACAGAGCTGGGATCAGGAAAGACTTTGCTACCTACCCCGGTGTCATCCTGGGTACGGTTAAGAATAGCGTATTTTTGAATGTACTTGATGCAAATCTAGCTGTGAAGTGTACAACTAGGGCACAAGTGCTGCCACTGAAGGGGTGGGTGTGTGTGGGGCACAATTTTTGGAAAAAAGGGAGACTTCGCTTGTAGTAACCCTTGCTTACATTGTTTTTAAAAGAAGCCAAGATGAACAAGTTATGGTTCAGCAAAGACTTTGCTACCTACCCCGGTGTCATCCTGGGGACGGATAAGAATGGCGTATTTTTGAATGTGCTTGATGCAAATCTAGCTGTGAAGTGTACAACTAGGGCACAAGTGCTGCCACTGAAGGGGTGGGTGTGTGTGGGGCACAATTTTTGGAAAAAAGGGAGACTACGCTTGGAGTAACCCTTGCTTGCTGTGTTTTTAAAAGAAGCCAAGATGAACAGAGCTGGGATCAGGAAAGACTTTGCTACCTACCCCGGTGTCATCCTGGGTACGGTTAAGAATAGCTTATTTTTGAATGTGCTTGATGCAAATCTAGCTGTGAAGTGTACAACTAGTGCACAAGTGCTGCCACTGAAGGGGTGGGTGTGTGTGGGGCACAATTTTTGGAAAAAAGGGAGACTACGCTTGGAGTAACCCTTGCTTGCTGTGTTTTTAAAAGAAGCCAAGATGAACAGAGCTGGGATCAGGAAAGACTTTGCTACCTACCCCGGTGTCATCCTGGGTACGGTTAAGAATAGCGTATTTTTGAATGTGCTTGATGCAAATCTAGCTGTGAAGTGTACAACTAGGGCACAAGTGCTGCCACTGAAGGGGTGGGTGTGTGTGGGGCACAATTTTTGGAAAAAAGGGAGACTACGCTTGGAGTCACCTTGTGGTGTTTTACATGATTTTAGAAGGGCGTGCCATGCCTATATCTGTGTGTCCTCCTTTTTTTCCTTGTCCAGCTGTTTTTTTTCGCATGAGTGTATGTCCTTGTCACTTTCCCATGTGTTTGATTGTTTGTCACCTTTTGGACACCTTTGAGGGTGTTTTCTAGGTGTTTTTCTGTGTTTGTGATTGCCTGCCATTGTTTCCTATGCAGTTCGAGTTTGGTTCGTCGAACGTTCGACGAGCCGAACTCGAACGGGACCTCCGTTCGGCGAACCGACCTCGAGCCGAACCGGGACCGGTTCGCTCATCTCTAGTCCCAATGCAACAGATTGTTTGTTGCAGTCGGTTTTCTATAAGTGTTTGTTTGTATGTTGCCATCCCCATCAATGGTGATTGTCAAATCCAGGAAATTGATGGTTTTATTTCCAATTTCATGGGTGTAATACATACCGATCTTTTTATTATTCAAAATTGTGACAAAATCCTGGAAAATATCTATTTCACCCTCCCACAGGATAAGTACATCGTCAATGTACCTACCCCAAAACAAAATGTGACTGGTATAAAAACTCAAATCCTTAGAAAACACAAAAACATCCTCCCACCACCCTAGAAATAAATTTGCGAAAGTAGGCGCACAAGTCGTACCCATGGCAGTACCCGTGATCTGATGATATAGGGTACCGCCAAAAGGTAAAAAAAATTGTGCGTCAGAACAAAACACAAAAGTGATAACAAAAATTCATTGTGAGGTGTGAATTGTTTTCCCTTTGCTGCTAAGAAGTGGGCAACTGCTCCTATTCCCAATTCATGATCGATGTTACTATATAGCCCTTCTACATCCAAGCTGGTCAGAATGGTTGTCTTTGAAACATTGAGGCCACGCAGCTTTAGGACAAGGTCTTTTGTGTCCCTGATGAAGGATGGCAACACTTGTACAAATGGGGATAATAGTTCATCTATATACCTGCTGGTCCCCTCTGTAAGGGAATCATTACCCGAAACAATCGGTCTACCGGGTATTGGGACCACGTTCTTATGCACTTTGGTAAGTGCATAGAACGTGGCCAAAGTGGGATGAGGATTATACATCTCTTTATATTCATCCTCAGAGATCAATGATGCTGATAGCGCAACTCTCAATAAGGTCTGTAGATCTGAAAGATATTTATCAGTAGGATCCGCACTCAGAATCTTGTAGGTTTTCTTATCATCCAGTAGTTTTCTTGCCATTTTCACATAATCATTTGTGTCCATCAGGACAATATTACCCCCTTTATCTGAACCCTTTATAGTAACCTCCTCTAGATCTTCAAGGTCATTCAGAGCTCTTTGTTCAGATGTACTTAGATTTTTTAGGGGATAATGTATACTCCGGTTGATTTTTTTGAAATCCTCTCCTACCATATTTACAAACGTGTCAATATTGTGATATTGGGAGAAAGGAGGGGTATTCTTAGTTTTTGGTTTTAATGATGAGAATGGGGGTGCAGGCTCCCATCATTACCCTCCTCTAGACTTTCCAAGATTCTGACTGCTTCATCCTCTTTCTCTTTCATCATCACAGGATCCCTATTTTTTATAGTGTGATACTTATGTAGTGCCAACCTTCTTGCAAGAAGATTTAAATCCTTTGTCCAAATAAATGGATCATATTTAGGAACTGGTGTAAAAGATAAACCTTTTTTCAATAACCGCGTATGTGTCTCTTCCAGTTCAATTGATGATAGGTTAAAAATTCGCAAGTCTCTTTCTGGTGGCATCACTGTATCTGTTGCGCTATCAGCTATCTCCCCAAAAAAGACTGATTTGTCAACATCATTTTGCTCATGCTCGTTTGTGGGGTTGCTATTGAATTTGCCATACTCTGTTGGGATATACTCGGGGGGAGCACAGCCTGTTGTAACTGACCTGTAGTTAGTTGTATATTTCCCACCCTCGTGGTCGTATTTAATTGTGTTACATCTCCTGTTTGGAGAGTATTCTGGACCAGACCATTTTGCACCGGCATTTGACCGTGGGGTATATTTTGTAACAAGCTCGTCACAACTGGAACAGTGGATGTATTTCCAAAAAAAAACGGGGTCTGTATTGGACCAGCTAGATTTTGCTTCTGATTTAGTGTTCCATGCTGTGACGGGATAGTCACATTTGGAATAGGTGTCATATTCCCAGGGGCGGAGACAGTCTGTATGTTTTGTGTCTCCCCTCTCAGGGTTTGTGAGACAGATGATAAGAAGGAAAAGGAATTGCTGTTTGACAGATCGCGATTTTTTCCAATTCGTTCTGCTGTCCATGATCTAGAGAACGAACTTTTCCTCTCCTTGTTGATTCTATTTGGACCCCCCTTCCGTTTGGAGGGATTCCTATTGGAATTATCACCTGTAGAGCTATCTGATTCCGAAAAATCAGTCTCGGAAAGATCTGTCGTGATTTATTCTGTTTTGTGAACCTTCTCCCAAACCTATATACTTCACCCCTCTCAAAGTCAGTCAAATCCCTTATAAATTTTTGATGTTTACGTTCTTTGATTTCTTTTTTGACTGTCTCGATATTTTTTTGTAAATTAAGTTCTAATCTAGCAAAATCAGGCTGTGATGAGAATTGTTGAATATTTATGATCTCTTTTTCGAGCTGCTCATTGATTTATTTAGGTTTTTCTTTTCAAATTCCAGGAGATAATTCATCATTCTAAGGGAGTTATCTGTTAATAAATCCTCCCATCCCTTCATAAATTCAACGTTCTCCCTCATGTGTATTGGGGGCTATCTGTATCCTTAGTCCCCTATAGACAATTCTCTTTGTCAAATACGTCTCCAGACTAGCTATCTCCCACCATGCTCTTGTCTGCTGTTTAAAGGTTTTAAATAAATTGCTAAATTGCGAATTGATATCTTTTGGAACAAAGGTGATCTCTGATTTCGAAAAAACTTGTGTGGCCTCTAATAGCAAATTATCAATATTTTGTTTTTGTGACAAAAAACCTGCCATACTATATATTGAACACTAGATGGAGTTAACCATTGACTCCACTTGAAATTTAATGGCTACTGAAAATTCGTTCTATCAGTCAGCGTAGGGGTAAACAGCAATCAATTTACAATTTGCCATTGGCAACTAAATCCCTAAACTAAAGACTGATCAATTTAAAATATAACTTTTATTCCATTGTTTAAGATATGAGGACATACAAATTAAAACCACTAAACATTGTGGTCTATCTCTGACCGAAGTCTGTGAGTAATCTCTATATCATTCCTGTCATGAATGACCACTAATGCTCGCTATTTAAAAGACATAATGCAGTAGCCTTCCCAACATGTTTCACCACACTGGCGTCATCAGGGGGCTGAGGCTAATACTGACTTACTCTGTATTGGAGGACCTTTTATAGTCTAAACTAAATACTGACAGCAGTATTGGCCAATAGTAGTCAATATCATTTAGTGTGAGGAGAAAGAAAAGCCTGTCATACTGAGAGAGGTGTATCTCCCTTCAATGCCATAAGATGATTCGTTAGTTCAGATGTCTGTTAGAACACTGCTTGTGTATTGGTCAAATCTATCTGACACTATATTCCCAATAAAATGTCGATTATTATAATCTAATCGCCATACTAGGACTTTGTCCAGTGAATAAATTCTTGTCATAGCGTCAGAAATCAATCCCGATCTTCCACTGCTAATGTAATCATATTTGCGTGGAATCAGCTCAATCGCGCATGCATCCGCACTTAGAGTCTAAAGAGAGAAGTTTTCCTAACCGCGCATGCGTCCCCTCTTAGAGTCAGAGGGGAAAGTTTTGCCTTATGCGCGTGCGCCCGCACTTGAAAGCAGGAAAGACAGTTTCTCTTAACTGCGCCTGCGTCTGTACTTGGAAACCAGGAAAAGTAATTGTACATAGTACGCATGCGTATGCACTTAGAGGCACGGGACATAATTTCCTCGATCGCGCCTGCGTCTATACTAGAGATGAGCGAACCGGTCGCGGTTCGGCTCGAGGTTGGTTCGCCGAACGGACCTCCCGTTCGAGTTCGGTTCGTCGAACGTTCGACGAACCGAACTCGAACTGCATAGGAAACAATGGCAGGCAATCACAAACACAGAAAAACACCTAGAAAACACCCTCAAAGGTGTCCTAAAGGTGACAAACAACTCAAACACATTGGAAAGTGACAAGGACATATACTCATGCGAAAACAAAACAGCTGGACAAGGAAAAAGAGGAGGACACACAGATATAGGCATGGCACGCCCTTCTAAAATCATGTAAAACACCGCAAGGTGACTCCAAGCGAAGTCTCCATTTTTTCCAAAAATTGGGCCACACACACACCCACCCCTTCAGTGGCAGCAGTTGTGCCCCAGTTGTACACTTCACAGCTACATTTGCATCAAGCACATTCAAAAATACGCCATTCTTATCCATCCCCAGGATGACACCGGGGTAGGTAGCAAAGTCTTTGCTGACCCATGACTTGTTCATCTTGGCTTCTTTTAAAAACAATGTAAGCAAGGGTTACTCCAAGCGGAGTCTCCCTTTTTTCCAAAAATTGGGCCACACAGACACCCACCCCATCAGTGGCAGCACTTGGGCCCTAGTTGCAAACAGGATGTTTTGATTTGCATCAAGCACATTCAAAAATACGCCATTCTTATCCGTCCCCAGGATGACACCGGGGTAGGTAGCAAAGTCTTTCCTGATCCCAGCTCTGTTCATCTTGGCTTCTTTTAAAAACACATCAAGCAAGGGTTACTCCAAGCGGAGTCTCCCTTTTTTTCCAAAAATTGGGCCACACAGACACCCACCCCATCAGTGGCAGCACTTGGGCCCTAGTTGCAAACAGGATGTTTTGATTTGCATCAAGCACATTCAAAAATACGCCATTCTTATCCGTCCCCAGGATGACACCGGGGTAGGTAGCAAAGTCTTTCCTGATCCCAGCTCTGTTCATCTTGGCTTCTTTTAAAAACACATCAAGCAAGGGTTACTCCAAGCGGAGTCTCCCTTTTTTTCCAAAAATTGGGCCACACAGACACCCACCCCATCAGTGGCAGCACTTGGGCCCTAGTTGCAAACAGGATGTTTTGATTTGCATCAAGCACATTCAAAAATACGCCATTCTTATCCGTCCCCAGGATGACACCGGGGTAGGTAGCAAAGTCTTTGCTGATCCCAGCTCTGTTCATCTTGGCTTCTTTTAAAAACACATCAAGCAAGGGTTACTCCAAGCGGAGTCTCCCTTTTTTTCCAAAAATTGGGCCACACAGACACCCACCCCATCAGTGGCAGCACTTGGGCCCTAGTTGCAAACAGGATGTTTTGATTTGCATCAAGCACATTCAAAAATACGCCATTCTTATCCGTCCCCAGGATGACACCGGGGTAGGTAGCAAAGTCTTTCCTGATCCCAGCTCTGTTCATCTTGGCTTCTTTTAAAAACACATCAAGCAAGGGTTACTCCAAGCGGAGTCTCCCTTTTTTTCCAAAAATTGGGCCACACAGACACCCACCCCATCAGTGGCAGCACTTGGGCCCTAGTTGCAAACAGGATGTTTTGATTTGCATCAAGCACATTCAAAAATACGCCATTCTTATCCGTCCCCAGGATGACACCGGGGTAGGTAGCAAAGTCTTTGCTGATCCCAGCTCTGTTCATCTTGGCTTCTTTTAAAAACACATCAAGCAAGGGTTATTCCAAGCGGAGTCTCCCTTTTTTTCCAAAAATTGGGCCACACAGACACCCACCCCATCAGTGGCAGCACTTGGGCCCTAGTTGCAAACAGGATGTTTTGATTTGCATCAAGCACATTCAAAAATACGCCATTCTTATCCGTCCCCAGGATGACACCGGGGTAGGTAGCAAAGTCTTTCCTGATCCCAGCTCTGTTCATCTTGGCTTCTTTTAAAAACACATCAAGCAAGGGTTACTCCAAGCGGAGTCTCCCTTTTTTTCCAAAAATTGGGCCACACAGACACCCACCCCATCAGTGGCAGCACTTGGGCCCTAGTTGCAAACAGGATGTTTTGATTTGCATCAAGCACATTCAAAAATACGCCATTCTTATCCGTCCCCAGGATGACACCGGGGTAGGTAGCAAAGTCTTTCCTGATCCCAGCTCTGTTCATCTTGGCTTCTTTTAAAAACACATCAAGCAAGGGTTACTCCAAGCGGAGTCTCCCTTTTTTTCCAAAAATTGGGCCACACAGACACCCACCCCATCAGTGGCAGCACTTGGGCCCTAGTTGCAAACAGGATGTTTTGATTTGCATCAAGCACATTCAAAAATACGCCATTCTTATCCGTCCCCAGGATGACACCGGGGTAGGTAGCAAAGTCTTTGCTGATCCCAGCTCTGTTCATCTTGGCTTCTTTTAAAAACACATCAAGCAAGGGTTACTCCAAGCGGAGTCTCCCTTTTTTTCCAAAAATTGGGCCACACAGACACCCACCCCATCAGTGGCAGCACTTGGGCCCTAGTTGCAAACAGGATGTTTTGATTTGCATCAAGCACATTCAAAAATACGCCATTCTTATCCGTCCCCAGGATGACACCGGGGTAGGTAGCAAAGTCTTTCCTGATCCCAGCTCTGTTCATCTTGGCTTCTTTTAAAAACACATCAAGCAAGGGTTACTCCAAGCGGAGTCTCCCTTTTTTTCCAAAAATTGGGCCACACAGACACCCACCCCATCAGTGGCAGCACTTGGGCCCTAGTTGCAAACAGGATGTTTTGATTTGCATCAAGCACATTCAAAAATACGCCATTCTTATCCGTCCCCAGGATGACACCGGGGTAGGTAGCAAAGTCTTTGCTGATCCCAGCTCTGTTCATCTTGGCTTCTTTTAAAAACACATCAAGCAAGGGTTACTCCAAGCGGAGTCTCCCTTTTTTTCCAAAAATTGGGCCACACAGACACCCACCCCATCAGTGGCAGCACTTGGGCCCTAGTTGCAAACAGGATGTTTTGATTTGCATCAATCACATTCAAAAATACCCCATAATTAACCGTCCCCAGGATGACACCGGGGTAGGTAGCAAAGTCTTTCCTGATCCCAGCTCTGTTCATCTTGGCTTCTTTTAAAAACACATCAAGCAAGGGTTACTCCAAGCGGAGTCTCCCTTTTTTTCCAAAAATTGGGCCACACAGACACCCACCCCATCAGTGGCAGCACTTGGGCCCTAGTTGCAAACAGGATGTTTTGATTTGCATCAATCACATTCAAAAATACCCCATAATTAACCGTCCCCAGGATGACACCGGGGTAGGTAGCAAAGTCTTTGCTGACCCATGACTTGTTCATCTTGGCTTCTTTTAAAAACAATGTAAGCAAGGGTTACTCCAAGCGGAGTCTCCCTTTTTTCCAAAAATTGGGCCACACAGACACCCACCCCATCAGTGGCAGCACTTGGGCCCTAGTTGCAAACAGGATGTTTTGATTTGCATCAAGCACATTCAAAAATACGCCATTCTTATCCGTCCCCAGGATGACACCGGGGTAGGTAGCAAAGTCTTTGCTGATCCCAGCTCTGTTCATCTTGGCTTCTTTTAAAAACACATCAAGCAAGGGTTACTCCAAGCGGAGTCTCCCTTTTTTTCCAAAAATTGGGCCACACAGACACCCACCCCATCAGTGGCAGCACTTGGGCCCTAGTTGCAAACAGGATGTTTTGATTTGCATCAAGCACATTCAAAAATACGCCATTCTTATCCGTCCCCAGGATGACACCGGGGTAGGTAGCAAAGTCTTTGCTGATCCCAGCTCTGTTCATCTTGGCTTCTTTTAAAAACACATCAAGCAAGGGTTACTCCAAGCGGAGTCTCCCTTTTTTTCCAAAACTTGGGCCACACAGACACCCACCCCATCAGTGGCAGCACTTGGGCCCTAGTTGCAAACAGGATGTTTTGATTTGCATCAAGCACATTCAAAAATACGCCATTCTTATCCGTCCCCAGGATGACACCGGGGTAGGTAGCAAAGTCTTTCCTGATCCCAGCTCTGTTCATCTTGGCTTCTTTTAAAAACACATCAAGCAAGGGTTACTCCAAGCGGAGTCTCCCTTTTTTTCCAAAAATTGGGCCACACAGACACCCACCCCATCAGTGGCAGCACTTGGGCCCTAGTTGCAAACAGGATGTTTTGATTTGCATCAATCACATTCAAAAATACCCCATAATTAACCGTCTTCAGGATGACACCGGGGTAGGTAGCAAAGTCTTTGCTGACCCATGACTTGTTCATCTTGGCTTCTTTTAAAAACAATGTAAGCAAGGGTTACTCCAAGCGGAGTCTCCCTTTTTTCCAAAAATTGGGCCACACAGACACCCACCCCATCAGTGGCAGCACTTGGGCCCTAGTTGCAAACAGGATGTTTTGATTTGCATCAAGCACATTCAAAAATACGCCATTCTTATCCGTCCCCAGGATGACACCGGGGTAGGTAGCAAAGTCTTTGCTGATCCCAGCTCTGTTCATCTTGGCTTCTTTTAAAAACACATCAAGCAAGGGTTACTCCAAGCGGAGTCTCCCTTTTTTTCCAAAAATTGGGCCACACAGACACCCACCCCATCAGTGGCAGCACTTGGGCCCTAGTTGCAAACAGGATGTTTTGATTTGCATCAAGCACATTCAAAAATACGCCATTCTTATCCGTCCCCAGGATGACACCGGGGTAGGTAGCAAAGTCTTTCCTGATCCCAGCTCTGTTCATCTTGGCTTCTTTTAAAAACACATCAAGCAAGGGTTACTCCAAGCGGAGTCTCCCTTTTTTTCCAAAAATTGGGCCACACAGACACCCACCCCATCAGTGGCAGCACTTGGGCCCTAGTTGCAAACAGGATGTTTTGATTTGCATCAATCACATTCAAAAATACCCCATAATTAACCGTCCCCAGGATGACACCGGGGTAGGTAGCAAAGTCTTTGCTGACCCATGACTTGTTCATCTTGGCTTCTTTTAAAAACAATGTAAGCAAGGGTTACTCCAAGCGGAGTCTCCCTTTTTTCCAAAAATTGGGCCACACAGACACCCACCCCATCAGTGGCAGCACTTGGGCCCTAGTTGCAAACAGGATGTTTTGATTTGCATCAAGCACATTCCAAATCCACAAGCATTTACTCTCCCCAGGATGACACAGGGGTAGTAAATTCCTTCTGGATCCATGACTTGTTCATTTTGATGAACGTCAGTCTGTCCACATTGTCACTGGACAGACGCGTGCGCTTATCTGTCAGCACACACCCAGCAGCACTGAAGACACGTTCAGAGACAACGCTGGTAGCTGGACACGACAAAATCTCCAAGGCGTAACTGGAGAGCTCTGGCCATTTTTCTATGTTTGAAGCCCAAAAGGAGCAAGGCTCCAGTTGCACAGTCATGGCATCGATGTTCATTTGGAGATACTCCTGTATCATCCTCTCCAGCCGTTGAGTATGTGTCAGACTTGTTGTCTCTGGTGGCCTTGCAAAAGAGGGTCTAAAAAAATTATGAAAAGATTCCATAAAATTGCTGTTACCGGCACCAGATACGGTCCTACTGGTACGGGTAGACTGGTGAAGATGACGAGACCGTCCCATGTTTGTCAAGTTACAACTGGGAGATTCCCTCCCTGCACCTGCACGGTTGTTTGGTGGAAAAGCCGAGCTAAGATCGAGTAACAGCTTCTGCTGATACTCCTGCATACGTGCGTCCCTTTCTATGGCGGGAATTATGTCACAAAATTTGGACTTGTACCGGGGATCTAATAGTGTGGCAATCCAGTAGTCATCATCACTTCTAATTTTGACAATACGACTGTCATGTTGGAGGTAGTGCAACAAAAAGGCACTCATGTGTCTTGCGCAGCCATGCGGACCAAGTCCACGCTGTGTTTGTGGCATAGAGGTGCTACCCGTTCTTTCTTCCTCTGACATCTCCCCCCAACCTCTTTCAACTGAAATTTGACCAAGGTCTCCCTCATCCGCTGAGTCTTCCATGTCCATGGACAGTTCGTCCTCCATTTCTTCATGTTCTCCTGCACCTTGCTCAACATTTCGCCTGCTACTATGCGCCCTTGTCGATCCCTGTTCCCCATGGTCCCATGCCTGCTGCGTTGGTGATGATGAACGTCTGGACCTTGGTGATGTTGTTGTCCCTTGCACATATGAATCCTCCTGTAGTTCCTCCCCTTCATGTTGTCCCACCCCCTGACTCCGAATAGTGTTTAGCGTGTGCTCCAGCATGTAAATGACTGGAATCGTCATGCTGATAATGGCATTGTCAGAGCTAAACATATTCGTCGCCATGTCGAAACTGTGCAGAAGGGTGCATAGGTCCTTGATCTGAGACCACTCCATCAGGGTGATCTGCCCCACCTCTGCATCTCGTTGGCCCAGGCTATACGTCATGACGTATTGCACCAGGGCTCTGCGGTGCTGCCACAGTCGCTGTAACATGTGGAGAGTTGAATTCCAGCGTGTCGCCACATCGCATTTCAGGCGATGAACCGGCAGGCCGAAAGACTTCTGTAGCGATGCAAGTCGCTCAGCTGCGGCGCTTGAACGCCGGAAGTGAGCAGACAGTTTTCGTGCCCTGTTCAGAAGGCCATCTAGGCCGGGATAGTGTGTTAAAAATTGCTGCACGACAAGGTTCAACACGTGAGCCATACAAGGTACGTGTGTCACCTTGCCCAGGCGAAGGGCCGCACCCAGGTTTGCAGCATTGTCGCACACGGCCTTACCAGGCTGCAGGTTGAGTGGAGACAACCATTTATTAAACTCGGACCGCAGAGCTGACCACAACTCCTCAGCTGTGTGACTCTTATTACCAAGACATGTCAAGCTAAAGACCGCCTGATGCCGTTGCGCTCGGCTGCCAGCATAGTAATGAGGCGTGCGTGATTCCTTCTGCGCAGTGAGAACGCTGGTGGCCTGACCAGGCAGGCTTGGGGCGGAGGTGGAGGACCCAGATGAGGTGGAGGATGCAGAAGCTGTGGCAGAACTTGGACAGACAGAGGATTGACACACAAGTCGTGGGGACGGCAAGACTTGTGCAGCAGACCCTTCACCATCTATCACCATAGTTACCCAGTGCCCAGTCAGCGACATGTAACGTCCCTGTCCATGCTTACTGGTCCAAGTATCGGTGGTGAAATGCACCCGTTCACACACAGAGTTTCTCAAGGAAGCGGTGATGTTGTGTGCGACATGCTGGTGTAGCGCGGGCACACCTTTCTTAGAGAAGTAGTGGCGACTAGGCATCTGGTACTGGGGCACAGCGACAGACATAAGGTCTCTAAAATCCTGTGTGTCCACTAGGCGGAAAGGCAGCATTTCGGTAGCCAACAGCTTACAGAGGGATAGAGTCAACCTCTTAGCTTTGTCATGGGTCGGAGGAAGTGGCCTTTTATTTGACCACATCTGAGGGACAGAGATCTGTCTGCTGTGTGTAGACGGTGTTGAGTAGGGTGTCCCTGGAAAAATGCAGGTTTGTGAGGAAAGTGCAGGCGGAGACATGATGTTGCCTTCATCCAACGTTGGTGCTATCGATGTCTGAGAGAGCTGTACACACTCACTTGTTTCCCCTTCCAAACCAACTGACGACCTTACAAGCAAACTGCCTGTTGCGGTTACAGTGGTGGAAGTTTTGCGTGGAAAAACAGGTGTGACAGCTGTCCCCACAGTCCTAGAAGATGAAGAGCGCGCGGATGCACTGGAAGGGGCGGGCGGTGGATGGTTCGCTCCGCTAGCCGGCATTGCAGCACGGTGAGCTTCCCACCGGGACTTATGATATTTATTCATGTGACGATTCATGGAAGAAGTTGTCAAACTGCTGAGGTTTTGACCTCTACTAACAGAATCATGACAAATGTTACATATCACATGAGTTGGGCGATCTTTTTCGATGTGAAAAAAGGCCCAGGCTAGGCAAGGCTTAGAGGCCATGCGACCTGTTGATCCACCCCGAATAATGCTCATAGGCAGAGTGGTGGCTGAGGATGCAGTTGTAGACGTGCTACCAGTGCTCCGACTCTGTCCAGGAAGGTGCAAGGTAACTTCGTCGTCGGTTGCATCCTCCTCCACCGCCTCTGTTGACCTCCTCGAGTGCCTGACTGGGGGTTGACAGTAGGTGGGATCTAGAACGTCATCATCAATTGTTGTATTCGCACTCCCCTCCCCCTCAGACCGAGCCTCTTCTTGCCCTGACCGAATATTTAAGTTGTCATCCCAATCGGGTATCTGCGTCTCATCTTCATCAGTATGTTCCTCATTGTCTATAACCACAGGTGTTACAGTTTGTGACAAAGGGTCAACATTATGCTCAGAAACTTGGTCCTCACGGCCTGAATCTGAGTCACAAAGGTTCTGGGCATCACTGCAGACCATTTCCTGTTCTGTACTCACTGTAGCTTGGGAGCAGACCTCTGATTCCCAGGCTATAGTGTGACTGAACAGCTCTGCAGACTCAGCCATCTCAGTTCCACCATACTGTGCAGGGCTGATGGAGACTTCAGAGCTGGGAGAAATCAAGTGTGATTGGGATGACAACTCAGAGGAATGGTGTTTTTTGGATGCGGTACTTGAAGTGGCTGAGAGGGCACTTGTTGGACCACTTGAGATCCATTCAAGCATTTTCCTTTTTTGCCCATCATCTACCTTTGTTCCTCTTGTTCGTGTCCGTAAAAAAGGGAGCACATCGGATTGTCCACAATAAGTAGTAGACATCTTACTTTTGCTAGTAGATGGTCTATCTTCAGCAGATGATAATGGAGCTTTGGCACCTTCCCCACTGACAAAACCTTTTTTGCCTTTTCCACCACGCCTCTTCCCCTTTCCACCAGCATCTGTCATTTTGCCACTCATGTTGATTGCGACAAGATTGTGGACTGAAAATGTGGTAGTAAAAATTGAGAGGTGGTGAAGATTGCAGTGGTGGTCTAGCTTTATTAACAGCAGAATAATAAAGAATAAATATCCCTGACAATGTAACTTAGTTATAATTCGTTGGAGTGTGCAACGCAGGCAGACGTGCTGCAAATGTCTTGGCACTAGTGGGACTATAGCAAAGTCCAATAGCCACGTATAGGATGCCACTAGGTACACTGAGTGTGTGCTAGTATAATGGCTTAGTTATAATTAGTTGGAGTGTGCAACGCAGGCAGATGCGCTCTGCAAATGTCTTGGCACTAGTAGGACTATAGCAAAGTCCAATAGCCACGTATAGGATGCCACTAGGTACACTGAGTGTGTGCTAGTATAATGGCTTAGTTATAATTAGTTGGAGTGTGCAACGCAGGCAGACGTGCTGCAAATGTCTTGGCACTAGTGGGACTATAGCAAAGTCCAATAGCCACGTATAGGATGCCACTAGGTACACTGAGTGTGTGCTAGTATAATGGCTTAGTTATAATTAGTTGGAGTGTGCAACGCAGGCAGACGTGCTGCAAATGTCTTGGCACTAGTGGGACTATAGCAAAGTCCAATAGCCACGTATAGGATGCCACTAGGTACACTGAGTGTGTGCTAGTATAATGGCTTAGTTATAATTAGTTGGAGTGTGCAACGCAGGCAGACGTGCTGCAAATGTCTTGGCACTAGTGGGACTATAGCAAAGTCCAATAGCCACGTATAGGATGCCACTAGGTACACTGAGTGTGTGCTAGTATAATGGCTTAGTTATAATTAGTTGGAGTGTGCAACGCAGGCAGACGTGCTGCAAATGTCTTGGCACTAGTGGGACTATAGCAAAGTCCAATATCCACGTATAGGATGCCACTAGGTTCACTGAGTGTGTGCTAGTATAATGGCTTAGTTATAATTAGTTGGAGTGTGCAACGCAGGCAGATGCGCTCTGCAAATGTCTTGGCACTAGTAGGACTATAGCAAAGTCCAATAGCCACGTATAGGATGCCACTAGGTACACTGAGTGTGTGCTAGTATAATGGCTTAGTTATAATTAGTTGGAGTGTGCAACGCAGGCAGACGTGCTGCAAATGTCTTGGCACTAGTGGGACTATAGCAAAGTCCAATAGCCACGTATAGGATGCCACTAGGTACACTGAGTGTGTGCTAGTATAATGGCTTAGTTATAATTAGTTGGAGTGTGCAACGCAGGCAGACGTGCTGCAAATGTCTTGGCACTAGTGGGACTATAGCAAAGTCCAATAGCCACGTATAGGATGCCACTAGGTACACTGAGTGTGTGCTAGTATAATGGCTTAGTTATAATTAGTTGGAGTGTGCAACGCAGGCAGACGTGCTGCAAATGTCTTGGCACTAGTGGGACTATAGCAAAGTCCAATAGCCACGTATAGGATGCCACTAGGTACACTGAGTGTGTGCTAGTATAATGGCTTAGTTATAATTAGTTGGAGTGTGCAACGCAGGCAGACGTGCTGCAAATGTCTTGGCACTAGTGGGACTATAGCAAAGTCCAATAGCCACGTATAGGATGCCACTAGGTACACTGAGTGTGTGCTAGTATAATGGCTTAGTTATAATTAGTTGGAGTGTGCAACGCAGGCAGACATGCTGCAAATGTCTTGGCACTAGTGGGACTATAGCAAAGTCCAATATCCACGTATAGGATGCCACTAGGTTCACTGAGTGTGTGCTAGTATAATGGCTTAGTTATAATTAGTTGGAGTGTGCAACGCAGGCAGATGCGCTCTGCAAATGTCTTGGCACTAGTAGGACTATAGCAAAGTCCAATAGCCACGTATAGGATGCCACTAGGTACACTGAGTGTGTGCTAGTATAATGGCTTAGTTATAATTAGTTGGAGTGTGCAACGCAGGCAGACGTGCTGCAAATGTCTTGGCACTAGTGGGACTATAGCAAAGTCCAATAGCCACGTATAGGATGCCACTAGGTACACTGAGTGTGTGCTAGTATAATGGCTTAGTTATAATTAGTTGGAGTGTGCAACGCAGGCAGACGTGCTGCAAATGTCTTGGCACTAGTGGGACTATAGCAAAGTCCAATAGCCACGTATAGGATGCCACTAGGTACACTGAGTGTGTGCTAGTATAATGGCTTAGTTATAATTAGTTGGAGTGTGCAACGCAGGCAGACGTGCTGCAAATGTCTTGGCACTAGTGGGACTATAGCAAAGTCCAATAGCCACGTATAGGATGCCACTAGGTACACTGAGTGTGTGCTAGTATAATGGCTTAGTTATAATTAGTTGGAGTGTGCAACGCAGGCAGACGTGCTGCAAATGTCTTGGCACTAGTGGGACTATAGCAAAGTCCAATAGCCACGTATAGGATGCCACTAGGTACACTGAGTGTGTGCTAGTATAATGGCTTAGTTATAATTAGTTGGAGTGTGCAACGCAGGCAGACGTGCTGCAAATGTCTTGGCACTAGTGGGACTATAGCAAAGTCCAATAGCCACGTATAGGATGCCACTAGGTACACTGAGTGTGTGCTAGTATAATGGCTTAGTTATAATTAGTTGGAGTGTGCAACGCAGGCAGACGTGCTGCAAATGTCTTGGCACTAGTGGGACTATAGCAAAGTCCAATAGCCACGTATAGGATGCCACTAGGTTCACTGAGTGTGTGCTAGTATAATGGCTTAGTTATAATTAGTTGGAGTGTGCAACGCAGGCAGACGTGCTGCAAATGTCTTGGCACTAGTGGGACTATAGCAAAGTCCAATAGCCACGTATAGGATGCCACTAGGTTCACTGAGTGTGTGCTAGTATAATGGCTTAGTTATAATTAGTTGGAGTGTGCAACGCAGGCAGATGCGCTCTGCAAATGTCTTGGCACTAGTAGGACTATAGCAAAGTCCAATAGCCACGTATAGGATGCCAGTAAAAAACACTTAGTGTGTGCAAGTATAATGGCTTAGTTATAATTAGTTGGAGTGTGCAACGCAGGCAGATGCGCTCTGCAAATGTCTTGGCACTAGTGGGACTATAGCAAAGTCCAATAGCCACGTATAGGATGCCACTAGGTACACTGAGTGTTTGCTAGTAAAATTGCTTAGTTTAAAAAAGTTGTAGTGTGCAATGCAGGCAGACGTGCTCTGCAAATGTCTTTGCACTAGTGGGACTATAGCAAAGTCCAATAGCCACGTATACTATGCCACTAGGTACACTGAGTGTTTGCTAGTAAAATTGCTTAGTTTAAAAAACTTGGAGTGTGCAATGCAGGCAGATGTGCTCTGCTAATGTCTTTGCACTAGTGGGACTATAGCAAAGTCCAATAGCCACGTATAGGATGCCACTAGGTACACTGAGTGTGTGCTAGTATAATGGCTTAGTTATAATTCGTTGGAGTGTGCAACGCAGGCAGATGCGCTCTGCAAATGTCTTGGCACTAGTGGGACTATAGCAAAGTCCAATAGCCACGTATAGGATGCCACTAGGTACACTGAGTGTTTGCTAGTATAATGGCTTACTTAGAATGAGTTGGAGTGTGCAGAGGACAAGAGGGTAAAGTGGCAGGATTGTGGTGCTCTGGGTAGAGGAATGGAAGCCTGCCTTTCTATTCCCTCCTAATGGTGAAATGCAGGGAGGAAATCCCTGACCTGGGCTACACAGACGCTGTTGCTGTTTGCAGGACCTGTCACTTATGGCTCTCTGACCCTGCCGCTTTGAGCCCTTAAAAGGACTGCTAGAATGTGCTCTCCCTAAGCTCTCTAACGCTGTGTATGCAGCGCATACAGCTGTATCGGCTATAGGACTCAGGAGGACGGAGCTGCGACACTGATGTCTGACACCAAAGACGCAGAAGGCAGATAATGGCGTTCGTGAAGAAAATGTCCGGTTTTATAATGCAGGGACATGTGACATGCAGATCCTATCACACATGCCGTTGCTTCTCTGGCTCAAAGTCCACTTAGGTGTGTGTGTGTCTGTGATTGGCTGACATACTGGCCCGCCCCACAAGACGCGCGCGCTTAGGGAAGGAAGACAAGAAAAAAAAAAAAAAAAATGGCGATCGCCATTATAGAAACAGCAGTGATCTGAAGGCGCTGTTCACGCACACTATACACTGAAATGTGATAATAGTTTGATTCACAGAGTGACTTACACTATTACAGCAGAAACCAAGCTAGGATTTAGCTGTTTTTTGGCTGCTAGAACCGTTCTCGAACGTTTCTAGAACTATCGAGCTTTTGCAAAAAGCTCGAGTTCTAGTTCGATCTAGAACATGCCCCAAAATCACTCGAGCCGCGAACTGGAGAACCACGAACCACGAACCGCGCTCAACTCTAGTCTATACTTAAAATATGAAGCATATGCATCCACACTTAGACTCCAAAGGGGTTATTTTATGCTACGTATGTATCCCTATTAGAACAGCAGGAAAGCATATTATATACTATATGTACATCATATTCAAAGCTGTTTTACCATATATACAGTGCCTACAAGTAGTATTCAACCCCCTGCAGATTTAGCAGGTTTACACATTCGGAATTAACTTGGCATTGTGACATTTGGACTGTAGATCAGCCTGGAAGTGTGAAATACACTGCAGCAAAAAAGAATATTATTTCTTTTTTTTTTTTTTTTTTTTTTTTAAATTGTGAAAAGTTTATTCAGAGGGTCATTTATTACCCCTCAAACCACCAGAATTCTTTTTGGTTCCCCTAAAGTATTAAGAAGTATTTCAGGCACAAAGAACAATGAACTTCACATGTTTGGATTAATTATCGCTTTTTCTAGCCTTTTCTGACTAATTAAGACCCTCCCCAAACTTGTGAACAGCACTCATACTTGGTCAACAAGGGAAAGACAAAGGAGCATTTCAAGGCCATCAGAGACAAGATCGTGGAGTGTCACAAGGCTGGCAAGGGGTACAAAACCCTTTCCAAGGAGTTGGGCCTACCTGTCTCCACTGTTGGGAGCATCATCCGGAAGTGGAAGGCTTATGGAACTACTGTTAGCCTTCCACGGCCTGGACAGCCTTTGAAAGTTTCCACCCGTGCCGAGGCCAGGCTTAATCGAAGAGTCAAGGCTAACTCAAGGACAACAAGGAAGGAGCTCCGGGAAGATCTCATGGCAGTGGGGACATTGGTTTCAGTCAATACCATAAGTAACGTACTCCACCGCAATGGTCTCCGTTCCAGACGAGCCCGTAAGGTACCTTTACTTTCAAAGCGTCATGTCAAGGCTCGTCTACAGTTTGCTCATGATCACTTGGAGGACTCTGAGACAGACTGGTTCAAGGTTCTCTGGTCTGATGAGACCAAGATCGAGATCTTTGGTGCCAACCACACACATGACGTTTGGAGACTGGATGGCACTGCATACGACCCCAAGAATACCATCCCTACAGTCAAGCATGGTGGTGGCAGCATCATGCTGTGGGGCTGTTTCTCAGCCAAGGGGCCTGGCCATCTGGTCCGCATCCATGGGAAGATGGATAGCTCAGCCTACCTGGAGATTTTGGCCAAGAACCTCCGTTCCTCCATCAAGGATCTTAAGATGGGTCGTCATTTCATCTTCCAACAAGACAGCGACCCAAAGCACACAGCCAAGAAAACCAAGGCCTGGTTCAAGAGGGAAAAAATCAAGGTGTTGCAGTGGCCTTGTCAGTCTCCTGACCTTAACCCAATTGGAAACTTGTGGAAGGAGCTCAAGATTAAAGTCCACATGAGACACCCAAAGAACCTAGATAACTTGGAGAAGATCTGCATGGAGGAGTGGGCCAAGATAACTCCAGAGACCTGTGCCGGCCTGATCAGGTCTTATAAAAGACGATTATTAGCTGTAATTGCAAACAAGGGTTATTCCACAAAATATTAAACCTAGGGGTTGAATAATAATTGACCCACACTTTTATGTTGAAAGTTTATTAAAATTTAACTGAGCAACATAACTTGTTGGTTTGTAAGATTTATGCATCTGTTAATAAATCCTGCTCTTGTTTGAAGTTTGCAGGCTCTAACTTTTTTGCATCTTATCAAACCTGCTAAATCTGCAGGGGGTTGAATACTACTTGTAGGCACTGTATATCCATGCTTGAACTGGGACAGGATTATATATCAGAACACAGGCTTTTCCATAATACAGTGCCTGCAAGTAGTATTCAACCCCCTGCAGATTTAGCAGGTTTGATAAGATGCAAATGAATTAGAGCCGGCAAACTTCAAACAAGAGCAGGATTTATTAACAGATGCATAAATCTTACAAACCAACAAGTTATGTTGCTCAGTTAAATTTTAATAAATTTTCAACATAAAAGTGTGGGTCAATTATTATTCAACCCCTAGGTTTAATATTTTGTGGAATAACCCTTGTTTGCAATTACAGCTAATAATCGTCTTTTATAAGACCTGATCAGGCCGGCACAGGTCTCTGGAGTTATCTTGGCCCACTTCTCCATGCAGATCTTCTCCAAGTTATCTAGGTTCTTTGGGTGTCTCATATGGACTTTAATCTTGAGCTCCTTCCACAAGTTTTCAATTGGGTTAAGGTCAGGAGACTGACTAGGCCACTGCAACACCTTGATTTTTTCCCTCTTGAACCAGGCCTTGGTTTTCTTGGCTGTGTGCTTTGGGTCGTTGTCTTGTTGGAAGATGAAATGATGACCCATCTTAAGATCCTTGATGGAGGAGCGGAGGTTCTTGGCCAAAATCTCCAGGTAGGCCGTGCTATCCATCTTCCCATGGATGCGGGCCAGATTGCTAGGCCCCTTGGCTGAGAAACAGCCCCACAGCATGATGCTGCCACCACCATGCTTGACTGTAGGGATGGTATTCTTGGGGTCGTATACAGTGCCATCCAGTCTCCAAACGTCACGTGTGTGGTTGGCACCAAAGATCTCGATCTTGGTCTCATCAGACCAGAGAACCTTGAACCAGTCTGTCTCAGAGTCCTCCAAGTGATCATGAGCAAACTGTAGACGAGCCTTGATATGACGCTTTGAAAGTAAAGGTACCTTACGGGCTCGTCTGAAACGGAGACCATTGCGGTGGAGTACGTTACTTATGGTATTGACTGAAACCAATGTCCCCACTGCCATGAGATCTTCCCGGAGCTCCTTCCTTATTGTCCTTGGGTTAGCCTTGACTCTTCGGACAAGCCTGGCCTCGGCACGGGTGGAAATTTTCAAAGGCTGTCCAGGCCGTGGAAGGCTAACAGTAGTTCCATAAGCCTTCCACTTCCGGATGATGCTCCCAACAGTGGAGACAGGTAGGCCCAACTCCTTGGAAAGGGTTTTGCACCCCTTTACAGCCTTGTGACCCTCCACGATCTTGTCTCTGATGGCCTTGGAATGCTCCTTTGTCTTTCCCATGTTGACCAAGTATGAGTGCTGTTCACAAGTTTGGGGAGGGTCTTAATTAGTCAGAAAAGGCTGGAAAAAGAGATAATTAATCCAAACACGTGAAGCTCATTGTTCTTTGTGCCTGAAATACTTTTTAATACTTTAGGGGAACCAAACAGAATTCTGGTGGATTGAGGGGTTGAATAATAAATGACCCTCTGAATAAACTTTTCACAATTTAAAAAAAAAATAAAAAAAGAAATAACATTCTTTTTTGCTGCAGTGCATTTCACACTTCCAGGCTGATCTACAGTCCAAATGTCACAATGCCAAGTTAATTCCGAATGTGTAAACCTGCTAAATCTGCGGGGGGTTGAATACTACTTGTAGGCACTGTATATTCAGATTTCAATCCTCAAAAAACACTGATAATTAAGTCAGCAAAAAAATATATATCTTTATTATTTGTCTAATAAGGTCCTATATAATAGATGTCCACAAACTTTCTATATCTATATATGGTACAAGATAGTTATTTATTTTGTATGGAGGTAAAAGCTGTCACACAGAATAATCTTTCAGATCATTAGATAAAGGCTGTATATGTGAAGCCTTCGTTCAAGCCATTTGGGCTCATACAGTTTAATCTAAAAATCTACCTCGCCTCCTCTTTTAGCAAAAATCTATCCAGATTTCCTTTCCTTACTCCAGTTTAACTTGTCTAATACCCCAGAAACTTCAAATCTAGGGGATTTTCACTGTGATAGTATCTCATATGTCTAGAGAGGGGTGTATCCACTTTGGTGTTAATTGTACTTATATGTTTCGAAATCCTCCTCCGGAACTCTTGGATCGTTTTTCCCACATTTAACTTTTTACATGGGCACATTGCTCCATATACCACTCCCTTCGATTTACAGTTGATTTTATCTTTTATGACATATGTCCGAGTATCTAACGGGTTGGTAAACTCTCTCTGTTTACATAGCTGCAAAAAGAGCAGCTTCTACATGGATGAGATCCCTCCTGTAGTCTTGTTAACCAATCTCTTTCCGGATTCACCTTAGACTGAGTAAAATGACTATGAGTCAAGGATTCTCTCAAATTCTTCCCCCTACGGTATGTAATATTGGGGGTAACTCCAATTACCGATTTTAAGTCCGGATCGGCTCTAAGAATAGGCCAATATTTTTTTAAGGTGTTATAGACCTCTCTAGAGCATTCTTCATATGTACCTATGACCTTTACCAGTGAACTTTCGTTTTTCTTCTTGTTCTTTGTCAAAAGGTCATCACGGTTCATTCCTTTTGCCCTATTAAAGGCTTTATATAAGACTTTTTTTGGGTAACCTCTTGCAGTAAAGAATTTGAATAATCTGCCACACTCTAGTCCAAAACTCTTGTCATCAGAGCAGTTTCTACGGGCTCTCATATATTTTCCCACTGCAATCCCCGCTTTCAGTGGGATAGGGTGCTAGCTGTCCCAATGCAACAGATTGTTTGTTGCAGTCGGTTTTCTGTGTTTGTTTGTATGTTGCCATCCCCATCAATGGTGATTGTCAAATCCAGGAAATTGATGGTTTTATTTCCAATTTCATGGGTGTAATACATACCGATCTTGTTATTATTCAAAATTGTGACAAAATCCTGGAAAATATCTATTTCACCCTCCCACAGGATAAGTACATCGTCAATGTACCTACCCCAAAACAAAATGTGACTGGTATAAAAAATCAAATTCTCAGAAAACACAAAAAACACAAAAACAGTAGCCATTAAATTTCAAGTGGAGTCAATGGTTAACTCCATCTAGTGTTCAATATATAGTATGGCAGGTTTTTTGTCACAAAAACAAAATATTGATAATTTGCTATTAGAGGCCACACAAGTTTTTTCAAAATCAGAGATCACCTTTGTTCCAAAAGATATCAATTCGCAATTTAGCAATTTATTTAAAACCTTTAAACAGCAGACCAGAGCATGGTGGGAGATAGTTAGTCTGGAGACGTATTTGAGAAAGAGAATTGTCTATAGGGGACTAAGGATACATATAGCCCCCAATACACATAGGGAGAACGTTGAATTTATGAAGGGATGGGAGGATTTATTAACAGATAACTCCCTTAGAATGATGAATTATCTCCTGGAATTTGAAAAGAAAAACCTAAATAAAATCAATGAGCAGCTCGAAAAAGAGATCATAAATATTCAACAATTCTCATCACAGCCTGATTTTGCTAGATTAGAACTTAATTTACAAAAAAATATCGAGACAGTCAAAAAAGAAATCAAAGAACGTAAACATCAAAAATTTATAAGGGATTTGACTGACTTTGAGAGGGGTGAAGTATATAGGTTTGGGAGAAGGTTCACAAAACAGAAAAAATCACGACAGATCTTTCCGAGACTGATTTTTCGGAATCAGATAGCTCTACAGGTGATAATTCCAATAGGAATCCCTCCAAACGGAAGGGGGGTCCAAATAGAATCAACAAGGAGAGGAAAAGTTCGTTCTCTAGATCATGGAAAGCAGAACGAATCGGAAAAAATCGCGATCTGTCAAACAGCAATTCCTTTTCCTTCTTATCATCTGTCTCACAAACCCTGAGAGGGGAGACACAAAACATACAGACTGTCTCCGCCCCTGGGAATATGACACCTATTCCAAATGTGACTATCCTGTCACAGCATGGAACACTAAATCAGATGCAAAATCTAGCTGGTCCAATACAGACCCCGGTCGTTTTTGGAAATACATCCACTGTTCCAGTTGTGACGAGCTTGTTACAAAATATACCCCACTGTCAAATGCTGGTGCAAAATTGTCTGGTCCAGAATACTCTCCAAACAGGAGATGTAACACAATTAAATACGACCACGAGGGTGGGAAATATACAACTAACTACGGATCAGTTACAACAGGCTATGCTCCCCCCGAGTATATCCCAACAGAGTATGGCAAATTCAATAGCAACCCCACAAACGAGCACGAGCGAAATGATGTTGACAAATCAGTCTTTTTTGGGGAGATAGCTGATAGCGCAACAGATACAGTGATGCCACCAGAAAGAGACTTGCGAATTTTTAACCTATCATCAATTGAACTGGAAGAGACACATACGCGGTTATTGAAAAAAGGTTTATCTTTTACACCAGTTCCTAAATATGATCCATTTATTTGGACAAAGGATTTAAATCTTTTTGCAAGAAGGTTGGCACTACATAAGTATCACACTATAAAAAATAGGGATCCTGTGATGATGAAAGAGAAAGAGGATGAAGCAGTCAGAATCTTGGAAAGTCTAAAGGAGGGTAATGATGGGAGTGTGAATGAGCCTGCACCCCCATTTTCATCATTAAAACCAAAAAGTAAGAATACCCCTCCTTTCTCCCAATATCACAATATTGACACGTTTGTAAATATGGTAGGAGAGGATTTCAAAAAAATCAACCGGAGTATACATTATCCCCTACAAAATCTAAGTACATCTGAACAAAGAGCTCTGAATGACCTTGGAGATCTAGAGGAGGTTACTATAAAGGGTTCAGATAAAGGGGGTAATATTGTCCTGATGGACACAAATGATTATGTGAAAATGGCAAAAAAACTACTGGATGTTAAGAAAACCTACAAGATTCTGAGTGCAGATCCTACTGATAAATATCTTTCAGATCTGCAGACCTTATTGAAAGTTGCGCTATCAGCATCATTGATCTCTGAGGATGAATATAAAGAGATGTATAATCCTCATCCCACTTTGGCCACGTTCTATGCACTTCCCAAAGTGCATAAGAACGTGGTCCCAATACCCGGTAGACCGATTGTGTCGGGTAATGATTCCCTTACAGAGGGGGCCAGCAGGTATATAGATGAACTATTATCCCCATTTGTACAAGTGTTGCCATCCTTCATCAGGGCCACAAAAGACTTTGTCCTAAAGCTGCGTGGCCTCAATGTTTCAAAGACAACCATTCTGACCAGCTTGGATGTAGAAGGGCTATATAGTAACATCGATCATGAATTGGGAATAGGAGCAGTTGCCCACTTCTTAGCAGCAAAGGGAAAACAATTCATACCTCACAATGAATTTTTGTTATCACTTTTGTGTTTTGTTCTGACGCACAATTTTTTTTACCTTTTGGCGGTACCCTATATCATCAGATCAGGGGTACCGCCATGGGCACGACTTGTGTGCCTACTTTCGCAAATTTATTTCTAGGGTGGTGGGAGGATGTTTTTGTGTTTTCTGAAAATTTGAGTTTTTATACCAGTCACATTTTGTTTTGGGGTAGGTACATTGACGATGTATTTATCCTGTGGGAGGGTGAAATAGATATTTTCCAGGATTTTGTCACAATTTTGAATAATAACAAGATCGGTATGTATTACACCCATGAAATTGGAAATAAAACCATCAAGTTCCTGGATTTGACAATCACCATTGATGGGGATGGCAACATACAAACAAACACTTATAGAAAACCGACTGCAACAAACAATCTGTTGCATTGGGACAGCTGGCACCCTATCCCACTGAAAGCGGGGATTGCAGTGGGACAATATATGAGAGCCCGTAGAAACTGCTCTGATGACAAGAGTTTTGGACTAGAGTGTGGCAGATTATTCAAATTCTTTACTGCAAGAGGTTACCCAAAAAAGTCTTATATAAAGCCTTTAATAGGGCAAAAGGAATGAACCGTGATGACCTTTTGACAAAGAACAAGAAGAAAAACGAAAGTTCACCGGTAAAGGTCATAGGTACATATGACGAATGCTCTAGAGAGGTCTATAACACCTTAAAAAAATATTGGCCTATTCTTAGAGTCGATCCGGACTTAAAATCGGTAATTGGAGTTACCCCCAATATTACATACCGTAGGGGGAAGAATTTGAGAGAATCCTTGACTCATAGTCATTTTACTCAGTCTAAGGTGAATCCGGAAAGAGATTGGTTAACAAGACTACAGGAGGGATCTCATCCATGTGGAAGCTGCTCTTTTTTCAGCCATCTATGTAAACAGAGAGAGTTTACCAACCCATTAGATACTCGGACATATGTCATAAAAGATAAAATCAACTGTAAATCGAAGGGAGTGGTATATGGAGCAATGTGCCCATGTAAAAAGTTAAATGTGGGAAAAACGATCCAAGAGTTCCGGAGGAGGATTTCGAAACATATAAGTACAATTAACACCAAAGTGGATACACCCCTCTCTAGACATATGAGATACTATCACAGTGAAAATCCCCTAGATTTGAAGTTTTGGGGTTTTAGACAAGTTAAACTGGAGTAAGGAAAGGAAATCTGGATAGTCTTTTGCTAAAAGAGGAGGCGAGGTGGATTTTTAGATTAAACTGTATGAGCCCAAATGGCATGAACGAAGGCTTCACATATACAGCCTTTATCTAATGATCTGAAAGATTATTCTGTGTGACAGCTTTTACCTCCATACAAAATAAATAATTATCTTGTACCATATATAGATATACAAAGTTTGTGGACATCTATTATATAGGACCTTATTAGACAAATAATAAAGATATATATTTTTTTGCTGACTTAATTATCAGTGTTTTTTGAGGATTGAAATCTGAATATATCTTGGAAAAGCCTGCGTTCTGATATATAATCCTGTCCCAGTTCAAGCATGGATATATATATGATAAAACAGCTTTGAATATGATGTACATATAGTATATAATATGCTTTCCTGCTGTTCTAATAGGGATACATACGTAGCATAAAATAACCCCTTTGGAGTCATATTTTAAGTATAGACGCAGGCGCGATCGAGGAAATTATGTCCCGTGCCTCTAAGTGCAGACGCACGCGTACTATGTACAATTACTTTTCCTGGTTTCCAAGTACAGACGCAGGCGCAGTTAAGAGAAACTGTCTTTCCTGCTTTCAAGTGCGGGCGCACGCGCATAAGACAAAACTTTCCTTTCTGACTCTAAGAGGGGACGCATGCGCGGTTAGCAAAACTTCTCTCTTTAGACTCTAAGTGCGGACGCATGCGCGATTGAGCTGATTCCACGCAAATATGATTACATTAGCAGTGGAAGATCGGGATTGATTTCTGACGCTATGACAAGGATTTATTCACTGGACAAAGTCCTAGTATGGCGATTAGATTATAATATTCGGCATTTTATTGGGAATATAGTGTCAGATAGATTTGACCAATACACAAGCAGTGTTCTAACAGACATCTGAACTAACGAATCATCTTATGGCATTTGAAGGGAGATACACCTCTCTCAGTATGACAGGCTTTTCTTTCTCCTCACACTGAATGATATTGACTACTATTGGCCAATACTGCTGTCAGTATTTAGTTTAGACTATAAAAGGTCCTCCAATACAGAGTAAGTCAGTATTAGCCTCAGCCCCCTGATGACGCCAGTGTGGTGAAACATGTTGGGGAGGCTACTGCATTATGTCTTTTAAATAGCGAACATTAGTGGTCATTCATGACAGGAATGATATAGAGATTACTCACAGACTTCGGTCTGGATTAGAAACTTTTCCATAAGGAACGATTATCTATATCAATCAGAGATAGACCCCAATGTTCAGTGGTTTTAATTTGTATGTCCTCATATCTTAAACAATGGAATAAAAGTTAAATTTTAAATTGATCAGTCTTTAGTTTAGGGATTTAGTTGCCAATTGCAAATTGTAAATTGATTGCTGTTTACCCCTACGCTGACTGATAGAACGGATTTTCAGTAGTCGCCGTGACGCCGCACGGACCGCCCCCTTAGAAAGGAGGTGGTTCGCCGGTCACAGCGACGTCGCCGGGCAGGTAAGTATGTGTGACGGGTCTGAGCGATGTTGTGCGGCACGGGCAGCGATTTTCCCGTGTCGCACAACAGATGGGGGCGGGTACCCACGCTAGCGATATCGGGACCGATATCGCAGCGTGTAAAGTAGCCTTTATACTCCCTCATGTGAATGCCTCTGTGATTTTTACCTGTTATTTGACTCTATGTACTTGACCCACACTGAAGTATTCTTTCCATCTACTACAGGAGTTTCTCTAGTCCCTTTTGTGAATACCTCTGCCAGTTTCCCCTGTTACTTTGTACAAAAATTGTGTGTGGTCACACTACCTGGGAGGGGGGCTCTAACCTTTTTTCCTGTCTAAATACGTGCAGGCTACTATGCAACTCGACTCTCATTGTCTTTGCACCTGAATTTTAAGTGTTTTGTAATTTTTCACTTCTTCATATTTAAATAAAATAAATATTAAATATTAATTCAATTTAAATTTTGGTTTCGTTCTTCTGCTTTTCCTGTTTATTATTATGAGACTGTGTGTTAGTTGCAGCAAGCCATTATGTAGGTGCTATAAGATATGAAGCCCCCAAAACCATACAAGGTTGTTGCTAGGAAGGTACTGGCCTTGAAGCAAAAGTTGTGACCCTGACAAGAAGTATAATTAAAAATTGGGTAATACTGAGACTGTGTGTTAGTTGCAGCAAGCCACTATGTAGGTGCTATAAGATATGAAGCCCCCAAAACTATACAAGGTTGTTGCTAGGAAGGTACTGGCCTTGAGGCAGAAGTTGTGACCCTGACAAGTATTAATAAAAAGTGGGTAACACTAAGGGTACTTTGCACACTACGACATCGCAGGTGCGATGTCGGTGGGGTCAAGTCGAAAGTGATGCACATCCGGCGTCGCTGTCAAAATCGGAGTATGTGAATCGTTTTTACTACGATTAACGAGCGCAAAAGCATCGAAATTGTATGATCGGTGTAGCGTCGGTCATTTCCATAATTTCAGAAGGACCGATGTTACAATGTTGTTACTCGTTCCTGTGGCAGCACACATCGCTGTGTGTGAAGCCGCAGGAGCGAGGAACATCGCCTTACCTGCGTCCCGGCTGCAATGAGGAAGGAAGGAGGTTGGCGGGATGTTTACGTCCCGCCCATCTCCGCCCCCCTGCTTCTATTGGCCGCCTGCCGTGTGACGTCGCTGTGACGCCGCACGACCCGCCCCCTTAGGAAGGAGGCGGTTCACCAGCCAGAGCAATGTCGCAGAGCAGGTAAGTGCATTTGCAGCTGCCGTAGCGATAATTTTCGCTACGGCAGCTATCACAAGATATCGCAGCTGCGACAGGGGGCGGGGACTATCGCGCTCGGCATCGCTACTATCGGCTTGCAATGTCGTAGTGTGCAAAGTACCCCTAAGGGGTACTTTTCACACTACGACATCGCAGGTGCGATGTCGGTGGGGTCAAATTGAAAGTGACGCACATCCGGCATCACAGGCGACATCGTAGTGTGTAAAGCCTAGATGATACGATTAACGAGCGCAAAAGCGTCGTAATCGTATCATCGGTGTAGCGTCGGCGTAATCCATAATTACGCTGACGCGATGGTCCGATGTTGTTCCTCGCTCCAGCAGCAGCACACATCGCTGTGTGTGAAGCCGCAGGAGCGAGGAACATCTCCTACCGGCGTCACCGCGGCTCCCATAGGATATGCGGAAGGGAGAAGGTGGGGATGTTTACATCCTGCTCATCTCCGCCCCTCTGCTCCTATTGGCCGCCTGCCGTGTGACATCGCAGTGATGCCATACGACCCACCCCCTTAATAAGGAGGCGGGTCGCCGGCCAGAGCGACGTCCCAGGACAGGTGAGTCCATGTGAAGCTCCCGTAGCAATAATGTTTGCTACGGCAGCTATCACAAGGATATCGCAGCTGCGACGGGGGCGGGGACTATCGCGCTCGGCATCACAGCATTAGCTTGCGATGTTGCAGCGTGCAAAGTACCCCTAAGACTGTGAATTGAGATGGTGGCTGACAGGCACTACACTACAACTGAACCCCTTGTTTTTACAATTTTGGGACCATTTTTGCTAGTTGTAATACCTATTGCTAGTATAACAGACACAAGGGATGTAGCAGTGCTGAGATTGTTGATTATTAGTAGCAGATGTCAGGACAGCTTTAAATCTCTCCCTGCCTATGAGTAAGCTGTCCCTAGCTGTCCCTATATCACACACTGCAGGAACAGACCGTATGCAGCACTAAGAAGAGGATTTTTTTGCAGCAGTTCTATGATTTACACAGCTGCTAGCACAGTGGGCACTGTCTTCAGCCCTTAAAAGGACTATTTTGGATTCTGCAGCAGTAACACTATCTCATAGAACAAACTGCACTGCCCCTATACCTGTTTCTATGATTTACACAGTCCCTAACAGCTAATGCTAAATATCTTCAGCACTATAAGGACTATTTTGGATTCTGCAGCAGGAACACTATCTCATAGAACGAACTGCACTGTCCCTATAACTCTTTCTATGATTTACACAGTCGCTAACAGGTATTGCTAAATAGATTCAGCCCTTAGAAGGACTAGTATTAGTTGGCTGGAAAAACGCTGTCCCGCACACAATGTAGTTTCAGTACACCGGCAGCTCAGGAATGAATGCGAGCACACATAATGGCGGCTGCCTTATATAGCTCCTATGGCGCTGTGCGGCCAAGCCAATCACAGTAACTCCATAACAAAGATGGCTGCGGCGTTACTGGGAAGGCAAGCAACGTCAGATGTGTTCATTGGCTGGAAAATGGCGCCAGGAAGTCTACAAACGAAAATGAAAGTACCGGAGCGAATACCATATTAGCCGACGGATAGCGAATACCTCGGATACCCTATTATCCGTCGGATACCGAATAGTGGCGAATACATTCGCTCATCCCTAGTAATGAGCCAAGCTATAAAATTGTACCATAACCCATACGATGAATGCCATTTAAAACAATAAAACAATTTTTTAAAAAAATGATCAAATGTGTATAGAAAAATATGGTATTACTAAAAATGTCACTTTGTCCTGCAAAGAATACAGAGCCCCAAATTAAAAAGAAATATATATGTGCAGTCCATATGCCCAGTGTACACAGAAATTTGCTAATCACTGGTAGAGTAGAAAGTTGCCAATCAGTAGTGTCTGCGGAGTTAAACTGAGCTCAACATTCAAATGACTGGTAAATCTGCAGGAGATAAAACAATTTTATCAAAACTGCAACAAGCAGCCCGGTAAGTGATATATCACTGGAATCAAGATCTTTGCCCTGCATTATCCTAGTCTCAGAAGGAGTGGCAAAAGACTGGTGACAGATACCCTTTAAGTGAAATTCATCTCTAGCAGTTATGATTCAATAATTTTTATTAGGTTTTCAAAGTTTATACATAAAACAGTTCTAACAAAAACAATAAAACAGAATGTGCTGTACAGCATTACTTCATGCTATATCAAACAAATCATATAGACCTATAAAAAGGAGAAACAAAACAAAACAAATAACATTAGTAAAAACTATGACATACAGTCGGATTAAGTATTTACAAAGTATGATTTTCAAATAATATGTCAGGAGATAGATGTAGACAAACAATTTTCTTATTAAACTAATTGAATAAGTATCATGTATTACGTTTATACCAGAATTAGAACTAGATTAGGTTTAAAATTTTATGTATTGTTGTTAATAAAGTCAGTCCATGGGTCCCATTTTTTATAAAATCTGTTCCAAAAGTTATTAATCAGAGCATGCTTCTCTTCATAGAACTTATGAAGGGATATTTTTTCTATTAGATCGTAAATATTTGGAATTTTATTGGATTTCCAACGTGCCGCCAATTCGACTTTGGTAACTAGAAAGATATGAATTACGATGGCCTGTATTTTATGTTTATTGTATCCGAAGCTATCGATAAGAGAGCTAATTGTGGGGTTAGACTTATTTTTGAGTGTATTATCAGATTTATTATTTTAGACACTTTCTGCCATAAGCTTCTGATTCTAGGACAGCTCCAAAAAATATGAACAATGTCACCTTTTGTATCGCAACCTCTCCAGCATGTTGGATTTTGGCTTGGGAATATTTTAGCTACTTTGTCCGGAGTGAAATACCATCTGGTACAAATCTTATAATAAGCTTCATGTAATGTAGCGCAGATATTGGAACGGTATGTGTTTTTAAGAGCTTTATCCCATTGGACTTGGGTGAATTCTACTTTCAAGTCCTTTTCCCAACTGGATATGTGTATCATTTTTCTTGTGGTGAGTTCAGAATTGTAGGCATGATAGATGTTCTTATGACTCCATATTAGTTTGTTATTTGGGTTGTTTATCAATTTAAGTATGAATTTGTTTATTTTACATTTGGGTTCTATCAGTTTCCTGATGGTTTTCCTTATTTCTCGGAAGAAATACAGATCTTTATCTGGTATATTATTTTGCAGTTTAAGTTGTAAGAATGAGGTGAAATTTGCACCATCGTATATATTTTTTATGTATTTTATCCCTGACTGGATCCATCTATCTACTGTCTCCGTATTGTTTGACAAATCTATATTTTTTATCTCTGTATTTTTAAAGACTTCAAAAGTAATTTTGTCTTTGGAGACTCTTGAAATCTTTTCCCAGGAAGTAAATGCAGCATTAATAGTGCTGCTATCATAGGTATTTGATTTTCTTCCTCCAGAGTTTAGTAATTGTTCCAGCAAAGGAGAGCAGAAAGAATTATTTCCTGATAATATTAGTTCCAAGTTAACCCAAGTTGGAGTATTTTCATTTTTTAATAACCAATTGTTGGTTTGTTTTAACAAATTTGAGTAATAATATGCTTGTATATTAGGAAGGCCGTATCCTCCATTAATTTTTGGCCACTCTTGCTTTGCTATTATTCCAGACATATTTGTTGATCGATTTTTGCAATTTGACTAGGAATTCGTCTGGGATGATGATAGGTAGACATCTAATTGTATATAAAATTTTGGGTAGAATAAACATCTTAGCTACCAATATTCTACCAAGCCATGTTGTTTCGATTTTGTTGTATGTTGCAAAATCTTTTTCAATCTGAGTTGTGAGTTTATTCATGTTGAGGATTAAGGTGCTTTTAATATCTTTTGTAAAAGTAATACCTAAGTATTCAATAGCGTCTGTAACCCATTCATAATTAATCATCTCTAGAAGTTAAAGGGAATCTGTCAGCAGCTTTTTGCTACCTAATCTTAGAGCAGCTTGATGTAAGCAAGGAGATTCTAAATCCAATTATCTATCACTTAGATTACTTGGTGCTTTAGCTTTAAGCCAGTTTCAGACGTCCGTGTTTAATCAGGTACAAGTCACACGCATGGTTATGTTTGTCATACGTGTGTCATATGTATGTCACACATGTGACATCTGTGTTTGCATACGTGTCACACGTACCGGAGAAAACATGGGTCTTTTAGATAAAAAGATTTTTTATATTCACCTGTATCCCTGGATCCAGCGCTGTTTTCTTTGGCTCTGCTGCCTCCCGCTTCTGACCCCTGCTTATTATATTCATGGAATATTCACCACAGTGAGGAGCTGGTAGCCGAAGCATTGCGGGATCAGTGCTGGGTACAGCACCGCCGAGGACAGCATCGCGGGGACAGGTGAGTATTCACAAAGCAAGCAGAGGTTGCAGTGATGTCCAGGAGGTCATCAGAGTTCCCAATGAACTCTAATGACATCCTGATGACACCCCTGCGACACCCGCGCTACAGCGAGTGTCACCACAGTGACTTCACGGGTTCATCAGACTTCATTTGGAACTCTGATGAGTCCCCGATGCTGTCCCCGTGATGCTCCGGCTTCCAGGTCCTCACTCCACACACACGCACATAGCACACGCATATATACACTGAGCACATACAATATACACACACATGCATATAGCACACACATATATACACTGAGAACATATACACATATATGTATACACACATAGGTACACTGAGCACATACACACACATAGTGCACATGCATGTATACACTGAACACAAACACACAGACATACACACACACACTGCTGGATACTCACCTGTCCCCAGCGATGTGGTTCCCGGCACTGAAGTCCCCCGCGATGCTCCTGCTTCCATCTTCTCAGTGAAGTAAATATTCAGTGAGTATAATGAGTTGGGGTCAGAAGGGGAGGCAGCAGAGCCAAAGAAAACAGCGCTGGATACAGGTGAATATAGAATTTTTTTTTATTTAAATGACCCCTGTTTTCTCACACTGTCTGTGTGACATTGTCACACTGCTGTCACATGAATCACATCAATGTGCGATCCGTGTGACACCTGTGCTGCCAGAGAAAAAACTGACATGTCTGCCTGTGTGTGTGTGGGGCCACGAGGGGTCACCCGGTCTGTGTGATAACACGACCGTGTGAGTACAGCATAAAATAATATGGGTACGTTTGACATCTGTGTTAAAAACAGATGTCACACGTACCTGAAACACGGACATGTGAAACCGGTCTTAGTCATATAGCAGAGTCAGCAGAGCTATCCCCACCCACACCAGGCTCTCTATAGACGCTGTACATTGACTGTGAGGTGTCACTCAGTACAGGGGGCATCTGAGACAACAGGAGCCAGGTAGCCACAGCAATGATAAAGGTCCAGTTGCTAAAATAAACAGCAAATAAACCAAAGGTCGGACTGTGACAACACAGGCATGCCTGAACTTTCTGTCTTAACCCTTACAGCATGCTGGCTTCAGTTTATATAGCAAAAATCTGGTGACAGATTCCTTTTAAGATGGATTTCATGAAGTAGAAGTTTTGATATATCTCTTTTTTGCATTAAAAGTAGTATGAAAATACAGATAATTATGTTTTATATTTTTTATTTTTTTGCAGCCAATTCTCAGTACGATGTTGCTTGTTATGGCATTGACTGTGGGTTTCCTTGCACACTACATAATTCCACAACTACGAAAACATCATCCTTGGCTTTGGATTGCACAACCACTGCTTCAAAACAAAGAACATACACAGAGAGAAATCATTGGTTAGTAGTTGTCATATTCTCACTGCAGTGTGTAATGAAATATAGACCATCATAGGGTGAGAACTGGTAAATTAGAGAGGTAAGCATTGTCTGTCTTCAGATCTTATCTATGAGGTTGTGATAATTTCCCACAACTCACAAGACTTGCGCAATAGATTTCTTTTGCATTCTTTGAGCCACTGTATGCTGGACTTCATAAATAGATAAGGCCTGATTCACACTGTGTCTGGCAGCCTTATGTATGGGTATGAGGCTCTTGGGTTTGGGTCAGGGAAAACCAAGGCCAATAGGTGAATCAAGGAGTGAGATACATAGAAGTATGAATATGGCCCAGGTGTCCGTAATCTCAGTAAGTGGAGACTCTCTGAAAAGCATTGATCTTCACAGTTTACTGGAACTTTCAGCAGAATAAAAGAAAAAGTTATGACTCTCTATTGGAAAATGGAAAGTGTGAAAGTAGTGAATTACAAACAAAAAATCTGTAAATGATAAGGGAAAATGGCCCACAGAAGAAAGTTAACGGCTAAAATATGACATAAAGTAACTACCAGAAAGAAACAAAATACTAATCAGAAGACCATTACGTAGGAAACAAAGAAAAGGCAAGTTAACTGCAAACTTGCTTATTTTAACAACCGTCTTCCTGTCTATCACTGTCTTATAATATGGAAATAACCCTTTAAGTTAACATGTCAATTAACAATTACCTAATGATGAACATTGCAAAAAAGAAAAAGAAAGATACAAGAGGATGATTATGCTGTGCAGTTAATAGTTCAAAATACAAAAGTAAAAACATAGCAGAATATATAATAAAGAGAATACAAACAAAAAATGTGCCTAATATGATGAGATCATGACATTGTCCACATGGTCTCACTATATATATATATATATATATATATATATATATATATATATATATATTTATATTATATACTGTATGTGTGTGTGTTATTTTACATATTATGAATAGAGATGAATATTCATATAATTTAGTTTTTATGATTTTATACATTGAGTACTGTGCAAACGTCTTAGGCAGGTGGGGTAAAAAATGCTACAAAGTAAAAATGCTTTAAAAAAATAGTGGTCAATTAGAACTTTTGTTTCAGAAGTTACAGCAGCCTGTCTATATCTGCCTCTAGCTCATCTCTCCTCCTCACCTTCTCTCTATAAAACTATATGTATTAATCTTAGAAAAACAGAGACCAAGTACAGCGAACCTCATAATAATGGTAGTGTACATGAACCCCATAGAATACATACAACAACTTGTGAACGAGGGGGGGTATTTACCATGTTTTTTTGGAGTAAGAACTACTGCACCACAATTGTGAAAAAAGTATACAGTTTTTATTATTACAAAAAATACAAAATACTGGAAATCACATGTGATTGCAGTTAGTGGTTAGACATACATAGTGAAAATCCAATTAAATGAGACAGAGAAAAGAAGGTCACAGGGAGGGAGACAGGCTACTCCTTAATTTCTGTACGGGGAACAGGATAGTTTGATTATATCCCAGATGGCCATATAAATAACCAGAGAAACATAGGTATATCTGCTAAGATAGTAGAGTAATGGAGTGCTTATACATGAAAAGTAACCAACAGGATAAGGTCCAAATCAAAGACGGGTCCACATGTGAAGCTGACAGACTCCCCTCCTTGGGTGCTATACATACCACAAGTAGGTCCTTCAGGTGCCAATCTCCACCATTGTATTTTTTATTTTTTTTTTCTTTATTTGAAATTATGCTATGTACTCGCAGGTGGTGTTACATACTATTGTGTTCAGGCCCTGATTTGGACCTTATCCTGTTGGTTTCTTTTCATTTATAAGCACTCCATTACTCTACTATCTTAGGGAATATACCTACAGTCATATGAAAAAGTTTGGGCACCCCTATTAATGTTAACCTTTTTTCTTTAACAATTTGAGTTTTTGCAACACCTATTTCTGTTTCATTTATCTAATAACTGATGGACTGAGTAATATTTCTGGATTGAAATGAGGTTTATTGTACTAACAGAAAATGTGCAATCCGCATTTAAACAAAATTTGACCGGTGCAAAAGTATGGGCACCCTTATCAATTTCTTGATTTGAACACTCTTAACTACTTTTTACTGACTTACTAAAGCACTAAATTGGTTTTGTAACCTCATTGAGGTTTGAACTTCATAGGCAGGTGTATCCAATCATGAGAAAAGGTATTTAAGGTGGCCACTTGCAAGTTGTTCGATTCCTATTTGAATCTCCTATGAAGAGTGGCAACATGGGCTCCTCAAAACAACTCTCAAGTGATCTGATAACAAAGATTATTCAACATAGTTGTTCAGGGGAAGGATACAAAAAGTTGTCTCAGAGATTTAAACTGTCAGTTTCCACTGTGAGGAACATAGTAAGGAAATGGAAGAACACAGGTACAGTTCTTGTTAAGCCCAGAATTGGCAGGCCAAGAAAAATATCAGAAAGGCAGAGAAGAAGAATGGTGAGAACAGTCAAGGACAATCAACAGAATACCTCCAAAGACCGGCAGCTTTATCTTGCTGCAGATGGTGTCAATGTGCATCAGTCAACAATACAACGCACGTTGCACAAGGAGAAGCTGTATGTGAGAGTGATGCGAAAGAAGCCGTTTCTGCAAGCACGCCACAAACAGAGTCGCCTGAGGTATGCAAAAGCACATTTGGACAAGCCAGTTACATTTTGGAAGAAGGTCCTGTGGACTGACGAAACAAAGATTAAGTTGTTTGGTCATACAAAAAGGCGTTATACATGGAGGCAAAAAAACACGGCATTCCAAGAAAAGCCCTTGCTACCCACAGTAAAATTTGGTGGAGGTTCCATCATGCTTTGGGGCTGTGTGACCATTGCCGGCACCGGGAATCTTGTTAAAGTTGAGGGTCGCATGGATTCAACTCAGTATCAGCAGATTCTTTGCAATAATGTGCAAGAATCGGTGACGAAGTTGAAGTTATGCAGGAGATGGATATTTAAGCAAGACAATGATCCAATCTACTTAGGCATTTATGCAGAGGAACAATTACAATGTTCTGGAATGGCCATCCCAGTCCCCAGACCTGAATATCATTGAAAATCTGTGGGATGATTTGAAGCAGGCTGTCCATGCTCGGCGACCATCAAACTTAACTGAACTGGAATTGTTTTGTAAACAGGAATGGTCAAATATACCTTCATCCAGGATCCAGGAACTCATTAAAAGCTACAGGAAACGACTAGAGGCTGTTATTTTTGCAAAAGGAGGATCTACAAAATATTAATGTCACTTTATGTAGAGGTGCCCATACTTTTGCACCGGTCAAATTTTGTTTAAATGCGGATTGCACATTATTAGTACAATAAACCTCATTTTAATCCAGAAATATTACTGAGTCCATCAGTTATTAGATATATGAAACTGAAATAGCTGTTGCAAAAACCCAAATTGTTATAAAGAAAAAGGTTAACATTAATAAGGGTGCCCAAACTTTTTCATATCACTGTATGTTTCTCTGGTTATTTATATGGCCATCTGGGATATAATCAAACTATCCTGTTCCCCGTACAGAAATTAAGGAGTAGCCTGTCTCCCTCCCTGTGACCTTCTTTTCTCTGTCTCATTTAATTGGATTTTAACTATGTATGTCTAACCACTAACTGCAATCACATGTGATTTCCAGTATTTTGTATTTTTTGTAATAATAAAAACTGTATACTTTTTTAACAATTGTGGTGTAGTAGTTCTTACTCCAAAAACACATGGTAAATACCCCCCCTCGTTCACAAGTTTTTGTATATATGTATTAATCTGTATTCATTGAAGACAGATTTTACCTGTGAAAATATTTTATTGAAAGTAAAATTTCAGTCCAGGAAAAGAAAGACGCAAACATTGTGTGCACCATTATTAGGCATTATTATTGTATTTTTGATGATTGATTTTATTATTGAACTACCGTTTTGGTGTCACTAAATCAAAAGGTCAAAAAGTCAAAGCAAAACCATGCTGACAGATTCTCTTTACTTGCTGGCCAACTACTGAAGACTTCCATGCCTGCGATGGAGCACTGTCCTCCAGAGAAATCATAGTTATCTTGAAAGATACAGACTTTTTCCTGTCCCACTGCTTGAAGGAAGTGTCTTCTAAATCTGGCGAAGGTTTGGAAGTTAATTTTGAGTCGATTTTTGAAAAACTCCTACTATCTAATTTTTAATAATACCTGCTCATAGCAGCACCTTAACGTCTGTGTCCTGTTCAGTGGTGGTCAGGATTCAGCCTTCCTTACCTTGGCCATGTCTCTGAGCACTGACCACCTTGTACTTCTGGGCTTCTAGGAAGGTTACAGTTCTGGAATATGACATGATGGGGGATATTGGGTTCTTGGTCGCTTCACGTTTGAGTATTCTCAAATCTTTGGCAGTAAATATGTAGTTTTTTTTCTGAACATGTTTTTGCAAACCTGTTGACTATTTGTAAAACTTTTGATGGTTCTGTAATTACACCCCAATATCTACACATTTTCAAGAGTGTTGCATCCTTCTGCAAGACTTTCAAAAGTCAAAAATTGTTGAGTCAGTTAAATCTCTTTTTGGCCCATTTTGTCTGACATAAATAAGCTGCCTAATAATTCTGCACACCTTGATAATGGGTGTTGTATTCTTAGGCCCATCCCTTTCTCATTATACAAACACATCACCTGATCTGCTTCATCCAATGAGCATTCAAGGTAATACAGCTTGGAGTTGGAAAATCTGCATAAAAATGATGATATGGTCAAAATACTCACTTGTCTACTAATTGCACACAGTGTATTACGGTGATAAAATATATTATAAATTTATAATATTTTAGTGTGATAAAATTTACTACAAAGTTTCTTATTTTAACGTTTTCAAAAATTTAATTTAAAAAATAAAAGTTATTTTTTAATTGTTTATTTTTAATTATTTAATCAAGTGAACAAACAAAAGAGGAGTTTAAATTCAATAAATTCTTGCTGTGACCATTTTTTTGCATTTAAAACAGCAACAAAGCATCAATTCTTCTACACACACTTTCTAGGTAGATTGTTACAAACATCTTAAAGACCTAACCACAAATCTTTCTGTCTCCATGTAATCCCAAACACTGTAGATGATGATGAGATCAGGGGTCTTTGGGAAACATCAGGGCTCTTTGGGGACCATTTCATCGCACCCAGGACTCCATGTTCTTCTTTACGTTGAACCTAATTTTTAACGCCATTGCCTGTATGTTTGGGATTGATGTCCTGCTGTAGAATAAATTTTAAACCAATCAGATGCCTCTTTGATGGTATTGCAGGATGGAAAAGTGTCTATATTTCTCAGTATTTGAGTACCTCATTAATCCTGTGGAAATTTTAATTTGCTGGAATATTACTTCTTTTATCTTTTACTGCTAGTGTGTATATTTTATTCCAGACAATTGGCATATATATTTTCAGGGGTTTTTTTTTTGTTTTTTTTTAGGTGCCGCCCAGTTAATGTGGTTTGAAAAGCTTTACGTTTGGCTGGTTTGTTTTGAAAAATATGTCTTGTATCCATCAATCATACTAAATGCAGTTACTACGGAAGCCTTTTCAATAAGTGGTAGCAAAAGGTTTGGACAACAGTAAGTTATTTTCTATTACAGAAATGTCTTAAAAATATCCTGAGTTTTCTGACTAATGCTTTTAACAGATTTAAAATCCTGTTTACTATATGTCCATTACTGGATCACACTGATAAGGAAGACTCTTCGGAGTAAGCTGATGGGAAAAAAGTATCTTTTAGTGACATGACTAGAGTTGAGCGCGGTTCGCGGTTCGAGGTTCTCCAGTTCGAGGCTCGAGTGATTTTGGGGGCTGTTCTAGATCGAACTAGAACTCGAGCTTTTTGCAAAAGGTCGATAGTTCTAGATACGTTCGAGAACAGTTCTAGTAGCAAAAAACAGGGCTTTTTACAGCTACAGTGTGCAGGAGCCATCGCTGGCAGCCTGCCACAAGCTGGTAACCAAGATAAACATCGGGTATCCAACCAAAGCGCTTTGGTTAGTAACCCTAGTTACGTGCAGGAAGCCCACACTTCCCCGCTTAGCTCGCTCCGCCCCCTCCTGCCCGCAGCATGTACACACGTACACACACACACACACACTCTGCACACATGGTCCCGCTCGGCTTACCTGCGGTGATGAAGTCCCGACCTCAGCGCTGTCACTGTCCTCCATGGCTGCCGCTTGTCACATCACCTTCTCTCGCTTCCGACCCGAGACTGACTAGCGGTGACGTCACGGGCCTCTCGCGATACTTGGCTGTGAAGGCGGCGGTCATTGAACTCAGTGACAGGTGCTGTCGGCAGTGCTGGAGATCAGCGCAGGTAATGTACCTCGCTGACAGCAGCACTTGTCATCCCCTGCAGTGACCTGGGCTGACCTATTGATGTTAGCTCAGGTCACTGCATTTCTCTCCCAGCCAATGGGGAACATTCTGCTCTTCATTGACTGGGACAGTGTGGATCGTCATGGCAACCCCTTGGATTACACCAGACCTGGATTTGTTTTTCTTTCTAATAAATTGGTTAAAGAGGGAATGTTTTGGGGAGAGATTTTTCAAATAAAAATGTGTTTGTCGTCTATTTTTTTTTATTACTGACTGGGTTGGTGATGTCGGGTATCTGATAGACGCCTGACCTCACCAACCCCAGGGCTTGATGCCAGGTGACATTACACATCTGGTATTAACCCCATATATTACCCCGTTTGCCACCGCACCAGGGCGCGGGATGAGCTGGGGCGAAGCACCAGGATTGGCGCATCTAATGGATGCGCCACTTCTGGGGCGGCTGCGGCCTGCTATTTTTAGGCTGGGGAGAGTCCAATAACCATGGACCTCCCTAGTCTGAGAATATCAGACCCCAGCTGTCTGCTTTACCTTGGCTGGTGATCCAATTTTGGGGGGACCCCTACGTGTTTTTTTTTTAAATTATTTATTTAATTTAAAATAACAGCGTGGGGTGCCCTCAGTTTTGGATTACCAGCCAAGGTGAGGTTGCCAGCTGTGGTCTGCAGGCTGCAGCCGTCTGCTTTACCCTAGCTGGCTACAAAACTAGGGGGAACCCTACGTCATTTTTTTTTTTTCATTTTTTTAGCTAAATACAAAGCTAAGCACCCCTTAGTGCCACATGAAAGGCACCAAAGGGTGCAAAATTACAAAATGCAGGAGAGTGGGACATTATGTGTCTTTCTGCCATTATAATGACAGAAAAGACTGATATGAAGTGCACAAGCACAAGAAAATCACCAGAGCGCTCTACGCTGTGAAAAACAGTAGAAAATGGCACTGGAGTGAACATGTGACCGCCTCATGTAGGATGAAGCTATGGATCCTGGGTAAATTTATGCATTTACCCTCCTTCAGTTTTTTTGCAGTACACAAAAAAAACTGAAGGCACACGGATGACAAACAGATGACATATGGACCGTCTACAGAATGGAAACGGATGCCACACGGATGCACCCGTGAAAAAAAACGGACTGTTTTTTGCAGACCGCAAAAATGGATCGGTCGTGTTAATGTAGCCTTATTCTGATCTGCCGTTTATAAACAGCAGGCAGAAATAAGTGAATAACGCCCCCCGGCGTCAGAAAATCTCCCGGGTTTCAGGGCTAGCTGAGACCCTGGAGATCATGATTCAGGATGGTTTTTCCGGTCCCCGCTCACGTGATCACAGGTATACACCGTACACCGATGATCACGTTACAGTAAGAGACAGCGCCGGTAAAAAATTATTTATCTCCCATCTGGCATGAACAAACACTTCTTCTCCACTTCTTCTCCACTTCTTCTCCACTTCTCCACTTCTTCTCCACTTTTTCTCCACTTTTTCTGAATTTTTTCTCCACTTTTTCTCCACTTTTTCTCCATTTTTTCTCCATTTTTTCTCCACTTTTTCTCCATTTGTTCTCCACTTTATCTCCACTTTTTCTCCACCTTTTCTCCACTTTTTCTCCACTTTTTCTACATTTTTTCTCCACTTTTTCTCCACTTTTTCTCCACTTCTTCTCCACTTTTTCTCCTTTTCTCCACTTTTTCTCCATTTTTTCTTCACTTTTTCTACATTTTTTCTCCACCTTTTCTCCACTTTTTCTCCACTTTTTCTCCACTTTTTCTACATTTTTTCTCCACTTTTTCTCTATTTTTTCTCCACTTTTTCTCCACTTTTTCTCCACTTCTTCTCCACTTTTTCTCCACCTTTTCTCCACTTTTTCTCCACTTTTTCTACATCTTTTCTCCACTTTTTCTCCACTTTTTCACCATTTTTTCTCCACTTTTTCTCCACTTTTTCTCCATTTTTTCTGTTCTTTTTCTATGGTCGGTCTACCCATTAGCTCTGCCATGCATAGTGTAGCTCTACACCTACTGCACATGTTACTTTATGATTGACATCTCTTTCGTACCAGAGCTGTCTAAGCCTACTCTGACCCCATATTTGTCATTACTATATTGTCCTTGTACTGTATTATGACATTTGTATCATGTGTTTCATTTCTTGCTGTGTTGCAATTTTTTTGCTGCATCCCAATTGTACCTCTACATTGTTCGAGTTTATGTTATTGTTCTCTCACTCCTATGTCATACTGATTATTGTCATTTTTCATGATTACATGCAGATAAGTCCAATCTGACGAAGGCTCAGGCCGAAACGTCATTTGTAACTTGTTTTGGACAAAAATATATATGCTTATGAAAATTTTTTTTTTCTTAATACGGACCAATAAAGAGTGATTTTGCATTACTATCCGTTGTGACTTAGTCTGGGAGATTTAGAGTGCCGAGGTTACTCACTAATTTTATCTATTATTACCTCTGAGCACCTATATACCAGTGAGCAGAGCTTCCTCTACAGTAGTTCTCCTGATTAGGCATGCCCTAACCTCATGAGCAGGGCATTGCAGCTTTGGTAGCAACCATTACAACATGGACTCTGCTGCTGTGGACCCGGGGAGAGTGAGTGCAGATTCATTGCACCCACACTCCTCACATAAAGGGTCCGCACTCCTAGAAAATGGGGGATACGTTCCCTGAGTGTCTCCCCCCCATATTCTAGACGGTCCAGAGTCGTCGTGGGACCCCTTTATTTTTTTTCTTACAATAAATTGGTGAAAGAGGAAATGTTTTGGGGACTGTTTTTTCAAATAAATTTCTTTTGTCGATTATTTTTTGTTAGTACTGACAGTTTATGATGTTGGGTATCTAATAGACGCCATGACATCACAAACTGCTGGGCTTGATCTCAGGTGACTTTACAGCTAGTATCAACCCGATTTATTACCCCGTTTGCCACTGCACCAGGTCACGGAATGAGCTGGGGTGAAGCGCCAGGATTGGCGCATCTAGTGGATGCGCCACGTCTGGGGTGCCTGCGGCCTGCTATTTTTAGGCTATGAAGGCCCAATAACTATGGACCTTCCCACCCTGAGAATACCAGACCACAGCTGTCCGCTTTACCTTGGCTGGTGATCCAATTTGGGGGGGACCCTACTTTTATTGTGTAATTATTAATATTTATAAAATAATTATAAAAAAGAGCCTGAGGGGACCTCCACATTGGATCCCCAACCACGGTAAAGCTGCCAGCTGTGGTTTTTAGGCTACAGCCGTCTGCTTTACCCTAGCTGGCTATCAAAAATGGGGGGACCCAACGTCATTTTTTTTTTAACTATTTTTTAAATAGAAAAAATTAATGGGCTTCCCTGTATTTTGATTGCCAACCAAGGTAATGGCAGGCAGATGGGGGTGGCAACCCATAGCTGTCTGCTTTATCTGCGCTGAGAATCAAAAATACCGCGGAGCGCTACATCATTTTTTTAAAGATTTATTTTTACAGCACTGTGATGTCCAGCAATCAAAATACAGGGAAGCCCATTTTGTTTTTAGTTATTTAAATAAATAATTAAAAAAAATATATATGGGCTCCCGCTGCATTTTTTGTATTGCTAGCTAAGGGTAATCCAAGCAGCTACTGGCTGCTAACCCCCACTGCTTGGTGTTACCTTCACTGGCAATGGAAAATCCAGGGAAGCATTTTTTTATTTTTTTTGCCAAAAAACTACAAAAAAAGGACGTGAGCTTCGCCGTATTTTTGTATGCTAGCCAGGTATAGCAGGCAGGTGCTGGAAGAGTTGGATACAGCGCCAGAAGATGGTGCTTCTATAAAAGTGCCATTTTCTGAGGCGGCTGCAGACTGCAATTCGCAGCAGTGGGGCACAGAAAGCTCAGGCCAACCTGTGCTGCGGATTCCAATCCCCAGCTGCCTAGTTGTACCTGGCTGGACACAAAAATGGGGCGAAGCCTACGTCATTTGTTTTCTAATTATTTCATTAAATTCATGAAATAATAAAAAAAGGGCTTCCCTTTATTTTTGGTTCCCAGCCGGGTACAAATAGGCAACTGGGGGTTGGGGGCAGCCGTACCTGCCTGCTGTACCTGGCTAGCATACAGAAATATGGCGAAGCCCACATAATTTTTTCAGGGGGCAAAAAACTTCTGCATACAGTCCTGGATGGAGTATGCTGAGCCTTGTAGTTCTGCAGCTGCTGTCTGTCTGTATGGAGAAGAGCAGACAGCAGCTGCAGAACTACAAGGCTCATCATACTCCATCCAGGACTGTATGCAGAAGTTTTTTGCCCACCAAAAAAATGACGTGGGCTTCGCCATATTTTTGTATGCTAGCCAGGTACAGCAGGCAGCCACGGGCTGCCTCCAACCCCCAGTTGCCTATTTGTACCAGGCTGGGAACCAAAAATATAGGGAAGCCCGTTTTTTTTAATTATTTCACTTATTTCATGACATAATTAAAAAACAAATGACGTGGGCTTCGCCCCATTTTTGTGTCCAGCCAGGTACAACTAGGCAGCTGGGGATTGGAATCCGCGGCACAGGTTAGCCCGAGGTTTCTGGGCGCCTCTGCTGCGAATTTCAGTCCGCAGCCATCCCAGAAAATGGCGCTCTCATAGAAGCGCCATCATCTGGCACTGTATCCAACTCTTCCAACAGCCCTGGAGCCGGGTGGCTTGTTGGGTAATTATGAGTTAATACTGGCTTTGTTTTACTAGCCAGTATTAAGCCAGAGATTCTTAATGTCAGGAACGTTTGACTCGGCCATTAAGAATCTCCAATAAAGGGTTAAAAAAAAGACACCACACAGAGAAAAAATACTTTAATAGAAATAAATTCACAGATACATTAGAGACTCCATCTTTATTACCCCCTGTCAGCCCAATAAATCCCCAATAAACCAGCGCTGATAAGAGGTTTTTTAATTAATATTTTATACTTTTTATTGCTATCCTTGTTTTAGACACAAATTTATTCAAAACAATTCACACAATAGAACAAGGAAAAAGAAAGAAGAATAAACCACATATGGTAGAAATAAAAATAAAAGTAAAAATAAAGAATAAGTAATTGATAGTGCAGCAAACAGATACCAGGTGTCTGGTTGCAGTACCCCGGCTGGTAGTAGAGCAATTATTAAATCTAGTATAGTATATTAAGTGATGCTTCAAGGCATATGATATTTAATGCCAATTGAAACTATCACTGCAATATGATTTTTCAGATACCTGGAGAGTTTTTTTCAATCCATAAGCAAAAAGGTTTTTAATAGAGGCTTACATTATAAGCAGCAATTTCAGCGTTCCAAGTGCCTTTAAATGAATTTGAAGAAACTGCACTTCAGGATTGTAGTGAGGATTGTAGTGAGGATGAGGTGCCCCAGCTCATGACTTGATGAGCTAGGGCACCTCATCCTCACTACAATCCTCACTAGTGTAGTAGTAGTGACGATTGTAGTGAGGATGAGGTGCCCCAGCTCATCACTTGATAAACTGGGGCACCTCATCCTCACTACAATCCTCACTACAATCGGGAAGCAGCGTGCAGCCTTCACTCCGTGAGAGATCAGTGCTGCTGGCTGTCAGCGGTAACAGCAGTAATGCTGACAGACGCGTTACCATAGCAACGGTGCTCTCGGCGCCGCGGTTAGCGGTGACGTCACCGCTAACTGCGTTGCTATGGCAACGGTGATCTCCGTTAATGACCGGCTGTGTCAGCCGGTCCCTAACGGAATGGGGAGTCGACCGTGTGCTAGAGCATGTCGCCGATACACGGCGATACACAAATGTGCACCGTGTACCGGAGAGATGCACTCTCAGGTCCTACATGACGCGTCATAGTCATGTGACCAGTCTGTAGCCAATGAGATAATAGCCACGTGACTGGCCACGTGACGTGATGTCACGATAGGTCCTGCATCTCTGCTGGCAGTGCCGGTCACCGGGAGGATTCAGCGATCATCGGATGGAATAGCGGCAGGAGACAGAGTGCAGGAGGGATCGCGGGGACCGGTAAGTGTTATGGCAATGTTTATTAACTGTTTGTGTACATTTATCATGCATTTTTATGTGTTTGTGATTGCCTCCCATTATAGCCTATTGGTTCGAGTTCGGTTCGTCGAACGTTCGACGAACCGAACTCGAACGGGAGCTCCGTTCGGCGAACCGACCTCGAGCCGAACCGGGACCGGTTCGCTCATCTCTAGACATGACCTAAAATCTCACCTACTGACACGTGTTTGTAGTCTGTTGGGGTAACACAGTTTGATACACCAACTGTTTTTAATGTTATACATTTCTCAGACATCACTTTTAACTGTTTTTATGCTTTAATATCAGTCAAGTTCTGGGATAAGGACTAGTCATTTACCAGAGTTAATGGATTTATGCTGCCAAAACCACGAGTAGCATGAATCGTAGCCCAGCTTCACGATTGCAGCCTGTTACGGGGCTGCCTGGTATTATAACTAATTATGAGTAACAGGCAGTCAGGGCCCACCGTGCAACTGCTGCTAGTGACAGCAGAAAAGAATGTCTGTACCACAGAAGTAGTACTTGTTCCTGTTACTTCACAGCAACACTAGGACTAGTACGACACACCCTGTTTAACTCACAGCGAGTACCGTATTAGCATAAACTAATATGTGGTAGCAAATAAATAAGTTAGGGCGACTACCCCATACAAATAGGAAATTCCTCTTTTACTTCACAGAAGTAAGCTAGAAAATTAACAAAGCATAAACACTGCTCCTAGGTAAGGAGAAAATCCACAGGTCTCCTGTTAATGGTCACAGGCAAACCTAAGAACTAACCTCTATTATGCTCATAGAGGAAGTGTAATATGACAACTAATAACAGAGAGCAATAGCTTTCTCTGAAATGGCTCAAGTGCAAGTCCCTGCCCAAGCCCCGTATGCTAACCGCACTATAAGGAGCCAGGGAACTCTCTATGCTATCCGAAGAGAGTAAACAGGAGCGAAGGGGGAGAGGTTCCTACCTAGCCCGACTCCCCTAAAGCATGGGAAGCGGGTATGTTATGCAGACTCGCATGGAGCGTCTACTCCTACACAAGCAAATGTAACGACTGAGCACCGAGAGGCGCGTTCCAGGGCCCTTTATAAACTTGGCTCCGCCCACAAGATGGAGGGTAATTAACAGGAACGACCCTGGGCTAATAGTAACGAGCAACGACAGAAGTGACGTCACCATCGGCCAATCATGTAATGCCACGTCACATGCCGAGGACCATGTGATCCCCGCATCATCTGTGACATCACCCACGGCCAATCATGTAATGCCACATTGCAGACATGCTCAGAACAGAGTAAACACTTAAGCGGGCTTTACATGCTACGATTTCGCTACAGCGATCTTGTTGGGGTCACGGATTTTGTGACGCACATCCGGCTGCTGTAGCGATGTCGTAGCGTGTAACTCCTAGGAGCGATTTTGGATCATTGCAAAAACGTCCAAAATCGCTCCTCGTTGACATGGGGGTCCACTCCCAATTATCGCTGCTGTCGCAGGGGCGATGTTGTTTCTCGTTCCTGCGGCAGTGCACATCGCTGTGTGTGACGCCGCAGGAACGAGGATCATCTCCTTACCTGCCTCCAGCCACAATGTGGAAGGAAGGAGGTGGGCGGGATGTTACGTCCCGCTCATCTCCGCCCCTCCGCTTTCATTGGGCGGTTTCTTAGTGATGTCGCTGTGACGCCGGACGGACTGCCCCCTTCGAAAGGAGGCGGTACGCCGGTCACAGCGACGTCGCTATGCAGGTAAGTATGTGTGTCAGGGGTGCCGGATTTTGTGCATGGGGGGCAGCGATATGCCCGTTTCGCACAAACGATGGGGGTGGGTCGCATGCTAGCGATATCGGGCCGGATATCGCAGCATGTAAAGCCACCCTTAGCCTCAGAAATGACTAAGTTCGTGAGCATGCTCAGTAGCTCAAAATTGGGACTTAGACTCAGGAAGCTAAGAAGTTCCCAAATGACTGGAATGACGCAAACGAGAAGCAGAAGGGGAAGAAGGAAACGTGGAGCAACAGACCCAGAGGCCGTAACACAGCCAGATACTTTTTACTGTAAAACCTTGTGTCATATCAGAGAAAATACCAGAAATAAGACTAGCCTGGCTGCATGTGTAGCGCCCCATGGGGCAGTCGGTTAACCTACTCGTTGCCGGGCCATTTCGGGTTGGGTCAGGCATTGTCACAGGTGGCCTTTTCTGGTTACGTTGCCCCAAGGTGTACAGTTGGTGGGGGAAGCGGGGTATTGGGAAGAGTTTGTCGTGACGTTACCTGTGGTATTCGGCCAGGAGTAGCCGCCACTGCAGAATTCCTCGCCGGGGCAGGTGTTAAGGCAGCCGGAATGGTGTTGCTCCCCACAGGTGGAGCAGGCCCCGGGTGGATGAAGAGGGGCTTTAAAGGCCATTGTCACCTAAGCGCTTGGAGGCAGCGCCGGTAAGGACGAGTCAACACAGTCTCTTCGGGTTCAGGGTGTAGTTTACTCACAACTTCAGCTGCCAGCCCAGTCACACTGGTCACTGCCGTGATGGGCTCAGGTCGATCCCGAATCCGTGGGAGGTAAGAACCTGTCTGGTAGTCTGTGGGCCCTTGCTCACTGCGCTTTGTAGTGCAGGTCCCTGTGGCTTGATGCACATAGAGTCCCTTCCTACTGTTCCCTATTCCAGTAGCGGGGATCCCCTTGAGTCAGACTATGATCTAGGCCCCGGGAGTCCTATATACCACTTGACTCTGGAAACTTGGATGGTCAAAAAAGCATGGAACTTCTCAGTCCGGGAGAATCTGGTGATGTAACATGGAATTACACCACCCTAGGGTGCTGCACCCTAAACAGCGCTGGTCCCGGGGAACTCCCGAGAAAGATGTCTGCTCACTGTCACTCCTGCAGGAGAACTCCTTGAAATTGTTGTAAACTTTATGTGTGACTCCTAACTCCCCCTGGTGGCTGCTTCTTCCCCTACCCAGGTCCTAAGCTAGTGGATTGGGGCCCCTGTTGTGATAGCATCCTGTAAATGCCACACACTGTTGGAAACCCCTTTTATACCCGACTCCAGCCCAGTCCCCAGTGGGGAAGGGGCAACCCATGTGTGTATGTGGTTGTGTATGATGAAACCAGTACCGAGCTCCTTTTGGTTCCATGATCAGCACAGCACCCTGAGTGGGGTGCAGTAGCCTGTTGCGACCTGAGCCTCAGGAGTGCCACACATGCCCGCTTGGCTTCTTCCAGTGCTGCTGTCCGGGTATGATACCAAACTAGTCTCAACTCTGACAATGTTCCCCAGGTGAATCTTTAAAGATTCAGAGAGGAATATACCTAGCTGCAAACATGCAGACATTATCTGATTCATGCAATGCTGGTTTAAGCAATGTGCATCAGCTGGTAAGTTCTCTTTAAAATTTGAGTGTGGTCTTGTTTAAAGTTTTCTTAAGCTACAAATCTTTTACCAATTTTTTTTTGCCTTAGTCTAAATACACACGTGGTTAAAATTGTTGGTACTCCTCATTTAATGAAATAAAAACCCACAATGGTCACAGAAATAACTTGAATCTGACAAAAGTAATAATAAATAAAAAAAATTATGAAAATGAACAAATGAAAGTCAGACATTGCTTTTTAACCATGCTTCAACAGAATTTTTTGAAAAATAAAACTCATGAAATAGGCCTGGACAGAAATAATGGTACCCCTGAAAATAATGTGACAAAAGGGACATGTTAAATCAAGGTGTGTCTACTAATTAGCATCACAAGTGTTACAATCTTGTAATCAGTCAGTGGGCCTGTATATAGGGCCACAGATACTCACTATGCTGTTTGGTGACATGGTCTGTACCACACTCAATATGCACCAGAGGAAGTGAAGGAAAGAGTTGTCTCAGGAGATTAGAAATAAAGTTATAGACAAACATGTTAAAGGTAAAGGTTATAAGACCATCTCCAAGCAGCTTGATGTTCCTGTGACTACAGTTGCACTTGTAATTCCGAAATTGAAAATCCATGGGACTGTAGCCAACGCCCCTAGAAGTGGCCGCAGGAGTAAAATTGATGACAAATCAAAGAGATGGATAATACGAATAGTAATAAAAGAGCCCAGACAAATTTTTAAAGAGATTAAAGGTGAACCTCAATGTCAAGGAACATCGGTGTCAGATCACACCATCCGTCATTGTTTGAGCTAAAGTGGACTTCATGGGAAATGACCAAGGAGAACACCATTGTTGAAAAAAAAATCCTAAAAAAGCCAGACTAGAATTTGCCAAATTACATGTTGACAAGCCACAAAGCTTCTGGGAGAATATCCTATGGACAGATGAGACAAAAATGGAACTTTTGGCAAGGCACATCAGCTTTATGTTCACTGACGGAAAAATGAAGCATATCAAGAAAAGAACACTGCCCCTACTGTGAAACATGGAGGAGGCTCTGTTATGTTCTGGGGCTGTTTTGCTGCATCTGTGCAGAGTACAATGAAATCTCAAGACTATCAAGGGATTCTAAAGAGAAATGTGCTGCCCAGTGTCAGAAAGCTTGGTCTCAGTCGCAGGTCATGGGTCTTGCAACAGGATAATGACCCAAAACACACAGCTAAAAACATCCAAGAATGGCTAAGAGCCATTTCACACTCCATGCTATGCAACTCTACAGACCTGTCCCCGCCGGGGTTTCTCTTGCATTGGGAGTCAGACCTGGGCCTCACCCTCTCGACCTCGCAAAGAAATAAAGTGCTGTTACTCATCCACAAAACATCAGTTAGCTCCAAACTCCAAGAGGCCAACTATAAATGTATCTCTCGATGGTATAGGGTCCCGACGAAACTCCACAGGATGTTCCCAGGTGTAGACTCCAGTTGTTGGAGATGTGGGACTGGGGAAGGTGACTTCCTGCACATATTCTGGGCATGCCCGGAGTTGCAGCGGTTTTGGGAGGGGGTGCGGGGGGTGATCAGGCATGTGGTTGGACACGCGCAGACCCTGGGCCCGGAGCTCTTCTTGCTTCAACTGCCCGACTCCTCTGTCCGTGCTTATAAGGGGTCTCTATTAAGCCGCCAGGACGTGCATCCCCCTGAGATGGAGATCCCCCACTCCGCCGACACTATCAATGTGGGCGAACAGGGTGAATGAATTGCTGCATATGGAGGACCTGATGGCGTCTCTCCACGACAGACAGGAGGCTTTTCACAGGACTTGGTTTCCCTGGATCGAGTTTAAATTCTCCAAGGAATACGGTACCTGGATCCCCCCTGACTGAGGGGGTCTTCTTCTGCCGTTAGACAGTGGTGTTCTGAGATGATGGATCTCTGCCTAGTGGCTGTTTGTTCCCTTATGTTCTGCTCTTTACCCCCCCTTCCTCCCCCCCCCTTTTTATGTGCTCCCTCCTATTCGTCTATGGTCTACTTTCTTCTGCTCTCTTGTTTCTTTCTCTTTCTCGCCTTAATTCTCTACAGAATCTCTATACTTGAAAATTCCTGGGTAAACATGGAGGAGTCAAAGTGTGGTAGTTATCAGTTGTTACAGTTAGCCTGATGGGTGACAATGTACAATGGTCGTAAATTGTTATGCTACTGTTCTGGATTGATGTATTCCCATGTCTTTCGGTTAAATAAAGAATTATAAAAAAAAAAAAAGAATGGCTAAGAGAAAAACATTGGATTGTTATGAAATGAGCCCTGACCTAAATCCTATTGAGCATCTTTGAAAAGAGCTGAAACATGCTGTCTGCAAAAGGCAACCTTCAATCACGAGACAACTTGAGCAGTTTACTCCTGTGGAGTGGGCCAAAATACCTGTCAAGAGGTGCAGAAGTCTCATTGACAGTTACAGGAATCTTTGATTGCAGTAATTGCCTCAAAATGTTGTGCAACAAAATATTAAGTTAAGGAAGGAAAGGTGCCATCATTTCTGTCCAGGCCAATTTCATGAGTTTTATTTATTTTTTTTAAAATTCTGTGGAAGCAGAAAAGCAATTAAAACTTTCATTTGTTCATTTTCAAATATTTTTTATTTATTATTAGGGATGAGCGAATGCATTCACCACTATTCGGTATGCGACAGATAACAGGCTATTCGCACCATCCACTATCCGAGAAATAAAACCGCATCCGCTCTGATATTTTAATTTCTGACTTCCTGGTGCCTGTCTTCCAGCCAATGAAAACATCTGATGTTGCTTGCCATCACAGTAACGCCGCAGCAATCTTTGTTGTGGTGTTACTGTGATTGGCTTGGCCACACAGCGTTATAGGGGCTATATAAGCCAGCGGCCATTTTGTGAACACGCAGTCATTGGGGAGCTGACGGTGTATGTGGAGACACGGGGCTCAGTGGGTGCTCTCGTCCACTAAAACCCGCCGCCTTTAGAAAGACAGCGTGGCTCAGGGCTCATCCCAACCTGAACGCCGGCCTCCTTAACCGTGGGCGTTACACTACTCAGACAACACAGGGTGAGGGAACCACAATAATTAGACTTTATTGGATCCCCAAACAATTAACGGCACATAACACATAACCAGCAAAACACACAAATGTAACAGGCAACAGAGTCTCACCCTTCCGCTGGCTCACCAGGGATTTAGAATGTCCATGCCTCAGAGCTTCCAGGGCCGCTTACTCCAGTCCAGCAGCACCCCGCTTTTGGCGGGCACCCACCGAGAAAGGAATAATGCCAGATTCATGAAGCTGTGTGAGGTCTGCAAAGTCTGTAACAGGTGACTGAACTGTCCCAACCTGAGTGTCCTCCTTAGGTAGTCCTGGTTTGATGTTACAATCCTGGCAGCCGGAGTCGAAATCCCTAGGCTGTGGATATGGTCTCCAACCGGAACCGGGGTCCCTAGATTGAAGACATAAGATATCCTGATCCTCTAGTCAGCTCCAAAGAGCTTAGACTGGATCCATCAGCATCCATCAACCTTCATCCACCCTGGTGGCTTAAAGAAGTCCCTTTTATAGCGATAACCTTCCCTTAGGATACACTGCGTCCTCATCGATTGGTTGGACAAGATTGCTTCTCCCATTGGATGAATTTCAAGCTGCATGGATAATGTTCATTTAAATGATGTGCATAGAAAGACTCAGTATATCTACATGGAGTCGGCAAGTCACCGACTAGACAATGGCTACTAAGGTAATCACATTAGCAATACACAACTACAATAAAATGATTACTGGAAGAGACTGGAGATACAATAGCTAAGCAAACATGACTTAGCACACATAAGAACAATAGTCTGGCTGAATGTTAAGAAACTTTAACCCATGAGAGTCCATGTCGTCACAGTGTAGATAGACTGTATTGTGTGCGGGAGAGCGTTCGTAGATCCAACTAATAAATAGTCCTTCTAGTGTCCAGTAGCTGCTATCAGATGTATAAATCACCAGACTGCAAGTCTATGAATGCGGACCCAGCTATAGGGCCAGTGACAGTGCAGTGGATTGTTGCGCTTGCACTGCATTTTTGTTGCGTTCTGCATGATTTTTTGACAAACGTTCTGTTCTGCATTCTGCAGGTCTTTTGGTCTCTCTTTCTGTCTGTCTGTGTCTTCTCCTCCTCTCTCATACTGACCAATCACTGACCGATAACCGGCGCGACGCTGCACGGCTGTCACACTGCTCCGGCGGCGTCTCCTGTTATTGAAAATGCCGGCCACTCATTATTCCATATCATATTCACTGCTTCCCCCGCCCACTGGCGCCTATCATTGGTTGCAGTCAGATATGCTCCCATACTGAGTGACAGCTGTCTCACTGCAACCAATCACAGCCGCCGGTGGGCGGGTCTTTGTAGTGCAGTAAAATAAATAAATAAATAATTAAAAAAAAAACGGCGTGCGGTCCCCCCCAATTTTGATACCAGAAAGTTAAAACCACATGGCTGAAGGCTGGTATTCTCAGGATGGTGAGCCCCACAATATGGGGAGCCACTCAGCCTAAAAATAGCAGCCACCAGGAATTGCCAAAATCCATTAGATACGACAGTCCCGGGACTCTACCCAGCTCATCCCGAATTGCCCTGGTGCAGTGGCAATTGGGATAATAAGGAGCTAATGGCATCCCAGAGCTGCCACTAAGTCCTAGGTTAATCATGGCAGTCATCTATGAGACTCCCCCCATGATTAACCTGTAAGTGAAAGTAAATAAACACATACACCCAAGAAATCCTTTATTTGGAATAAAAAACAAAAAAACCCACCCTCTTTCACCACTTTATTAAAATCCTCAAATACCCCTTCAGGTCCGGCGTAATCCACATGAGGTCCCACGACGTATCCAGCTCTGCTACATTGGAAGCTGACAGAGAGCAGCCACAGACCACGACCGCTCTCTGTGAGCTCCACGCAGCAACTGAAGTGAGTCGCGCTATCAGCGATGATGTCACTCAGGTGGATGACTCCAACTGTGGCCGCGGGTAACCTGAGTGACGGCACCGCTGATCACGTGACTCACTTCAGTCAATCAAGGGATTTGCGGTCACTGATGAGTCCTTCACCTGTGATCACAAATCAGGCCGCGGCACACAGACAGAGCAGCGCGATGACAATGAAGTCGGGTGAAGTTCATCCGAGTTCATTCTTATTGCGCGTCTCTTTCTCACAGCCAACCATGCTCAATGGGGATATAGAAGAGCCTAGTGGGACCGCACTGTCAAAAATGCATCTATTCTGCATTCAAAATGCATTCAAAACGCAGCGTTTTGGATGCATTTTGAAATGCACATGCAGTGACAAAATGCTGCATTTTATTTGCAACGCCAGAACGCAACGTGCGCACATACCCTTAAAGTGCTGTCAAATATGTCCCAAAAAAGGAGGTGCGAAACAGACACCAATATAATGTATAAGTTAGAGCCCTTTCTAATTGAAAAAGGGAGAAAAATGTGAAAAACAAAACGTGTGAACATATGCTAAAGTTTTTTTTAAGGCGGGGCTTGATTTTACGTTTTATTAACCCCTTAGTGACGGAGCTAATTTTCACCTTAATGACCAGACCAAATGTTGCAATTTTGACCAGTGGCACTTTATGAGGTTATAACCCTGAACGCTTGAACGGATCCCGGTGATTCTGAGGGTGGAAACACATCTATGCGAGTAAAATCGGTCCGACTGGGCTGAAAAAAACTCGGCTGATTTTAGTTCACGTTAGGTGCGAGTGCAGTGCAAGTGCGATGCTATTTCTGAGATTTTACTAGCGTGTGTAATGCGTGTGTAATGCGTGTGTAATGCGTGTGTAATGCGTATTTTTTACTATGTAATCTGCCATTCAACGCTGCTACATGGCCGCTGACAGCAGACACAGACAGCCATGTAGCAGAGCTGAATGGCAGATGACAGCAGACACAGACAGAGCCGCACTGTCATAATGAACTCGGGTGAACTTAACCCGATTTCATTGTCATGCTGCGGCTCTGTCTGTGCCGCGTCCTGATTAGCGGTCACCAGTGAAGGACTCACCGGTGACCGCTAATCCCCTGAGTGACTGAAGTTAGCAGCAGTGGATCCAGTGACAGCGGGTAACCTCAGTGACACCTCAGCTGATCGCGCTACTCACCTCAGTTGCTGCTTGGAGGTGACCGGAGCGGCGGTGTCTTCTGCAGCTCCTGTCACCTTCATGCTGGAAGCGACGCTGGAGGTCCATGGAGTACGCCGGATATGGAGGGCTTTTTGGGGCTTATTAAATTGGTAATGAGGGAATGTGTTTGTGTTTTTTATTTCTAATAAAGGATTTTTTCGTGTGTGTGTGTTTATTTACTGTAACTTACAGATTAATCATGGAGGGTGTCTCATAGACGCCTGACATGATTAATCTAGGACTTATTGGCAGCTATGGGCTGCCAATAACTCCTTATTACCCCGATTTGCCAATGCACCAGGGTAAATCGGGAAGAGCCGGGTACAGTCCCAGAACTGTCGCATATAATGTATGCGGCAATTCTGGGCGGCTGTTGGCTGATATTGTTAGGGTGGGGGGCTCCCCATAACGTGGAGCTCCCCATCCTGAGAATACCAGCCTTCAGCCGTATGGCTTTATCTGGCTGGTATTAAAATTGGGGGGGACCGCACGCCATTTTTTTTAATTATTTATTTATTTATTTCAATGCACAGTATAGACACGCCCACCGGCTGCTGTGATTGGGTGCAGTGTGACACCTGTCACTCAGCGTGGGGGCGTGTCTCACTGCAACCAATCATAGGCGCCTGTGGGTGGGGAAAGCAGGGAATACGAGATTGTTTAATAAGCGGCCGGCTTTTTCAAAATAGTAAAAGCCGCCGGAACAGTGAGAAAGCCGTGCAGCGCCGGGGATCGGGGAACGGTGAGTATGAGAGAGGGGGGGAAACTGACCGACAGACTGTGAGAGAGGGACAGAGATAGTGACGGACCGACAGAGAGAGAATAGAGACCGAGAGGGAGAGACCGACTGACAGGGAATAGTGATTGACAGACATTGGGAGACATCGCTCGTTTCCAGTGTTTTAGGAAACATGCGAGAAATGTATTTAGAAAATCGGATGTCACTAAGATGGTGTGAATGCCGTCCCGTGACATCCGATTTTTTACACGCTCCCATAGACTTGCATTGGAGAAACTCGCAGTAGAAACTCGCAAAAAAGCAGCATGCTGCGATTTTTTTCTCGGTCCGATTTGGACTGAGAAAAAAAATCGCAGATGAGAGCTGAATCATTCACTAACATGTGTCCGATTCCAATGCGAGTTTTTCTCGCATTGCTCTACTGCGAGAAACTCGCAAGTGAGAAGCAGCCCTGAGACAGTTTTTTCGTTACATATTGGACTTCATGTTAGTACTAAATTTTGGACAATATTTTTTGCATTTATTTATGAAAAAAACTGAATTTTGGCGAAAATGTTGAACATTTACGAATTTTCAACTTTTGAATTTTTATACCGTTAAACCAGAGAGTTCTGGGACACAAAATAGTTATATTTCCCACGTGTCTACTTTACATCAGTCCAAGTTTTGAAACAAAACTTTTTTGGGGTTAGGAATGGAGATGAGTGAACCGGTCGCGGTTCGGCTCGAGTTCGGTTCGCCGAACGGGCGTCTCGTTCGAGTTTGGCGAACGTTCGACGAACCAAACTCGAACCGCATAGGAAACAATGGGAGGCAATCACAAACACATAAAAACACCTAGAAAACACCCTCAAAGGTGTCCAAAAGGTGACAAACAACTCACAACACAACACAAACACATGGGAAAGTGACAAGGACATATACTCATGCGAAAACAAAAGAGCTGGACAAGGAAAAAGAGGAGGAGACACAGATATAGGCATGGCACGCCCTTCTAAAATCATGTAAAACACCGCAAGGTGACTCCAAGTGGAGTCTCCCTTTTTTCCAAAAATTGGGCCACACACACACCCCATCAGTGGCAGCACTTGTGCCCCAGTTGTACACTTCACAGCTAGATTTGCATCAAGCACATTCAAAAATACGCCATACTTAACCGTCCCCAGGATGACACCGGGGTAGATAGCAAAGTCTTTGCTGAACCATGACTTGTTCATCTTGGCTCCATTTAAAAAACACAGCAAGCAAGGGTTACTCCAAGCGGAGTTTACCCTTTTTTCCAAAAATTGGGCCCCACACACACCCACCCCTTCAGTGGCAGCACTTGTGCCCCAGTTGTACACTTCACAGCTAGATTTGTATCAAGCACATTCAAAAATATGCCATACTTAACCGTCACCAGGATGACACCGGGGTAGGTAGCAAAGTCTTTCCTGATCCCAGCCCTGTGCATCTTGGATCATTTTTAAAAACAATGTAAGCAAGGGTTACTCCAAGCGGAGTCTCCCTTTTTTCCAAAAATTGGGCCACACAGACACCCCATCAGTGGCAGCACTTGTGCCCCAGTTGTACGCTTCACAGCTAGATTTGCATCAAGCACATTCAAAACTACGCCATACTTAACCGTCCCCAGGATGACACCGGGGTAGGTAGCAAAGTCTTTCCTGATCCCAGCTCTGTGCATCTTGGATCATTTTTAAAAACAATGTAAGCAAGGGTTACTCCAAGCGGAGTCTCCCTTTTTTTTCCAAAAATTGGGCCCCACACACACCCAACCCTTCAGTGGCTGCACTTGTGCCCCAGTTGTACACTTCACAGCTAGATTTGCATCAAGCACATTCAAAAATATGCCATACTTAACCGTCCCCAGGATGACACCGGGGTAGGTAGCAAAGTCTTTCCTGATCCCAGCCCTGTGCATCTTGGATCATTTTTAAAAACAATGTAAGCAAGGGTTACTCCAAGCGGAGTCTCCCTTTTTTCCAAAAATTGGGCCACACAGACACCCCATCAGTGGCAGCACTTGTGCCCTAGTTGTACACTTCACAGCTAGATTTGCATCAAGCACATTCAAAATACACAAGCATTTACTCTCCCCAGCATGACACAGGGGTAGTAAATTCCTTGTGGATCCATGACTTGTTCATTTTGATGAACGTTAGTCTGTCCACATTGTCACTGGACAGACGCGTGCGCTTATCTGTCAGCACACACCCAGCAGCACTGAAGACACGTTCAGAGACAACACTGGCAGCTGGACATGACAAAATCTCCAAGGCGTAAGTGGAGAGCTCTGGCCATTTTTCAAGATTTGAAGCCCAAAATGAGCAAGGCTCCATTTGCAAAGTCATGGCATCGATGTTCATTTGGAGATACTCCTGCATCATCCTCTCCAGCCGTTGACTATGTGTCAGACTTGTTGTCTCTGGTGGCCTAGCAAAGGAGGGTCTAAAAAAATTATGAAAAGATTCAATAAAATTGCTGTTACCAGCACCAGATATGGTGCTACTGGTACGGGTAGACTGTTGAAGATGACGAGACCGTCCCATGTTTGTCAAGTTACAACTGGGAGATTCACTCCCTGCACCTGCACGGTTGTTTGGTGGAAAAGCCGAGCTAAGATCGAGTAACAGCTTCTGCTGATACTCTTGCATACGTGCGTCCCTTTCTATGCCTGGAATTATGTCACAAAATTTGGACTTGTACCGGGGATCTAATAGTGTGGCAAGCCAGTAGTCATCATCACTTATAATTTTGACAATACGAGAGTCATGTTGGAGGTAGTGCAGCAAGAAGGCGCTCATGTGTCTTGCGCAGCCATGCGGACCAAGTCCACACTGTGTTTGTGGCATAGAGGTGCTAACCGTTCTTTCTTCCTCTGACATCTCCCCCCAACCTCTTTCAACTGAAATTTGACCAAGGTCTCCCTCATCCACTGAGACTTCCATGTCCATGGACAGTTCGTCCTCCATTTCTTCATGTTCTCCTGCACCTTCCTCAACATTTCGCCTGCTACCATGCGCCCTTGTTGATCCCTGTCCCCCATGGTCCCATGCCTGCCGCATTGGTAATGATGAACGTCTGGACCTTGGTGATGTTGTTGTGTCTTGCGCATATAAATCCTCCTGCAGTTCCTTCCCTTCCTGTTGTCCCACCCCCTGACTCCGAATAGTGTTGAGCATGTGCTCCAGCATGTAAATGACTGGAATTGTCATGCTGATAATGGCATTGTCAGCGTTAAACATATTCGTCGCCATGTCGAAACTGTGCAGAAGGGTGCATAGGTCCTGAGACCACTCCATCAGGGTGATCTGCCCCACCTCTGCATCTCGTTGGCCCAGGCTATACGTCGTGACATATTGCACTAGGGCTCAGCGGTGCTGCCACAGTCGCTGTAACATGTGGAGAGTCGAATTCCAGCGTGTCGCCACATCGCATTTCAGGCGATGAACCGGCAGGCCGAAAGAGTTCTGGAGTGATGCAAGTCGCTCAGCTGCAGCGGTTGAACGACGGAAGTGAGCAGACAGTTTTCGTGCACTGGTCAGAAGGCCATCTAGGCTGGGATAGTGTGTTAAAAATTGCTGGACAACAAGGTTCAACACGTGAGCCATACAAGGCACGTGTGTCACCTTGCCCAGGCGAAGGGCCCCACCCAGGTTTGCAGCATTGTCGCACACGGCCTTACCAGGCTGCAGGTTGAGTGGAGACAACCATTTATTAAACTCCGTCTCCAGAGCTGCCCACAACTCAGCCGCTGTGTGACTCCTATTACCAAGACATATCAAGCTAAAGACTGCCTGATGCCGTTGCGCTCTGCTGCCAGCATAGTAATGAGGGGTGCGTGATTCCTTCTGCGCAGTGAGAACGCTGGTGGCCTGACCAGGCAGGCTTGGGGCGGAGGTGGAGGACCCAGATGAGGTGGAGGAGGCAGAAGCAGTGGCGGAACTTGGACAGACAGAGGATTGACAAACAAGTTGTGGAGACGGCATGACTTGTGCAGCAGACCCTTCACCATCTATCACCATAGTTACCCAGTGCCCAGTCAGCGACATGTAACGTCCCTGTCCATGCTTACTGGTCCAAGTATCAGTGGTGAAATGCACCCGTTCACACTCAGAGTTTCTCAAGGAAGCGGTGATGTTGTGTGCGACATGCTGGTGTAGCGCGGGCACACCTTTCTTAGAGAAGTAGTGGCGACTGGGCATCTGGTACTGGGGCACAGCGACAGATATAAGGTCTCTAAAATCCTGTGTGTCCACCAGGCGGAAAGGCAGCATTTCGGTAGCCAAGAGCTTACAGAGGAATAAAGTCAACCTCTTAGCTTTGTCATGGGTTGCAGGAAATGGCATTTTATTTGTCCACATCTGAGGGACAGAGATCTGGCTGCTGTGTGTAGACGGTGTTGAGTAGGGTGTCCCTGGAAAAATGCAGGTTTGTGAGGAAAGTGCAGGCATAGACATGATGTTGCCTTCATCCAACGTTGGTGCTATCGATGTCTGAGAGAGCTGTACACACGCACTTGTTTCCCCTTCCAAACCAACTGACGACCTACCAAGCAAACTGCCTGTTGCGGTTACAGTGGTGGAAGTTGTGCGTGGAAAACCAGGTGTGACAGCTGTCCCCACAGTCCTAGAAGATGAAGAGCGTGCGGATGCACTGGAAGGGGCAGGCGGTGGATGGTTCGCTCCGCTAGGCCGCATTGCAGCACGGTGAGCTTCCCACTGGGGCATATGATATTTATTCATGTGACGATTCATGGAAGAAGTTGTCAAACTGCTGAGGTTTTGCCCTCTACTAACAGAATCACGACAAATTTTACAGATCATATAATTTGGGCGATCTTTTGCTATGTCAAAAAAGGACCAGGCTAGGCAAGGCTTAGAGGGCATGTGACCTGCTGATCCACCCCGACTAGTGCTCAGAGGCACAGTGGTGGCTGAGGATGCAGTTGTAGACGTGCTACCAGTACTCCGACTCTGTCCAGGAAGGCGCAAGGTAACTTCGTCGTCAGTTGCATCCTCCTCCACCGTTTCTATTGACCTCCTCGAGGGCCTGACTGTGGGTTGACAGTAAATGGGATCTAGAACTTCCTCATCAATTGTTGTGTTTGCACTCCCCTCACCCTCAGACCGAGCCTCTTCTTGCCCTGACCGACTATTTAAGTTGTCATCTCAATCTGGTATCTGCGTTTCATCGTCATCAGTATGTTCCTCATTGTCTATAACAACAGGTGTTACAGTTTGTGAAAAAGGGTCAACATTATGCTCAGAAACTTGGTCCTCACGGCCTGAATCAGAGTCACAAAGGTTCTGGGCATCACTGCAGACCATTTCCTGGTCTGTACTCACTGTAGCTTGGGAGCAGACCTCTGATTCCCAGGCTATAGTGTGACTGAACAGCTCTGCAGACTCAGCCATCTCAGTTCCACCATACTGTGCAGGGCGGATTGAGACTTCAGAGCAGGGAGAAAGCAAGTGTGATTAGGATGACAACTCAGAGGACTGGTGTTTTTTGGATGCGGTAGTTGAGGTGGCGGAGAGGGCACTTGTTGGACCACTTGAGATCCATTCAAGCATTTTCCTTTTTTGGCCATCATTTACCTTTGTTCCAGTTGTTCGTGTCCGTAAATAAGGGAGCACATCGGATTGTCCATGGTAAGTAGTAGACATCTTACTTATGCTGGAAGATGGTCTATCTTCAGCAGATGTTAATAGAGCTTTGCCACCTTCCCCACGGACAAACCCTTTTTTTCCTTTTCCAACACGCCTCTTCCCCTTTCCACCAGCATCTGTGATTTTGCCACTCATTTTGATTGCGACAAGATTGTGCACTTAAAATGTGGTAGTAAAAATTGAGAGGTGGTGTAGATTGCAGCGGTGGTCTATCTTTATTAATAGCAGAATAAACAACAATAATTATCCCTGACAATGCAACTACGGCCCTTAAACTGGCAGCATAGTTTGCTAGTATAATGGCTTAGTAACAATGAGTTTGAGAGTGCAATGCAGAGGTGATGCACATAGATTTGCACCAGTGGGACACTAATGGAAGTCCAACAGCCACTTTTAGGATGCCGCTAAGTTTACTCAGTGTTTGCTAGTATAATGGCTTAGTAACAATGAGTTTGAGTGTGCAATGCAGAGGTGATGCACATAGATTTTCACCAGTGGGACACTAATGGAAGTCCAACAGCCATTTTTAGGATGCCACTAAGTTTACTCAGTGTTTGCTAGTATAATGGCTTAGTAACAATGAGTTTCAGTGTGCAATGCAGAGGTGATGCACATAGATTTGCACCAGTGGGACACTAATGGAAGTCCAACAGCCACTTTTAGGATGCCACTAAGTTTACTCAGTGTTTGCTAGTATAATGGCTTAGTAACAATGAGTTTGAGTATGCAATGCAGAGGTGATGCACATAGATTTGCACCAGTGGGACACTAATGGAAGTCCAACAGCCACTTTTAGGATGCCACTAAGTTTCCTCAGTGTTTGCTAGTATAATGGCTTAGTAACAATGAGTTTGAGTGTGCAATGCAGAGGTGCTGCACATAGATGTGCACCAGTGGGACACTAATGGAAGTCCAACAGCCACTTTTAGGATGCCACTAAGTTTACTCAGTGTTTGCTAGTATAATGGCTTAGTAACAATGAGTTTGAGTATGCAATGCAGAGGTGATGCACATAGATTTGCACCAGTGGGACACTAATGGAAGTCCAACAGACACTTTTAGGATGCCACTAAGTTTACTCAGTGTTTGCTAGTATAATGGCTTAGTAACAATGAGTTTGAGTGTGCAATGCAGAGGTGATGCACATAGATTTTCACCAGTGGGACACTAATGGAAGTCCAACAGCCATTTTTAGGATGCCACTAAGTTTACTCAGTGTTTGCTAGTATAATGGCTTAGTAACAATGAGTTTCAGTGTGCAATGCAGAGGTGATGCACATAGATTTGCACCAGTGGGACACTAATGGAAGTCCAACAGCCACTTTTAGGATGCCACTAAGTTTACTCAGTGTTTGCTAGTATAATGGCTTAGTAACAATGAGTTTGAGTATGCAATGCAGAGGTGATGCACATAGATTTGCACCAGTGGGACACTAATGGAAGTCCAACAGCCACTTTTAGGATGCCACTAAGTTTCCTCAGTGTTTGCTAGTATAATGGCTTAGTAACAATGAGTTTGAGTATGCAATGCAGAGGTGATGCACATAGATTTGCACCAGTGGGACACTAATCGAAGTCCAACAGCCACTTTTAGGATGCCACTAAGTTTACTCAGTGTTTGCTAGTATAATGGCTTAGTAACAATGAGTTTGAGTGTGCAATGCAGAGGTGATGCACATAGATTTGCACCAGTGGGACACTAATGGAAGTCCAACAGCCACTTTTAGGATGCCACTAAGTTTACTCAGTGTTTGCTAGTATAATGGCTTAGTAACAATGAGTTTGAGTGTGCAATGCAGAGGTGCTACACATAGATTTGCACCAGTGGGACACTAATGTAAGTCCAACAGCCACTTTTAGGATGCCACTAAGTTTACTCAGTGTTTGCTAGTATAATGGCTTAGTAACAATGAGTTTGAGTGTGCAATGCAGAGGTGCTGCACATAGATTTGCACCAGTGGGACACTAATGTAAGTCCAACAGCCTCTTTTAGGATGCCACTAAGTTTACTCAGTGTTTGCTAGTATAATGGCTTAGTAACAATGAGTTTGAGTGTGCAATGCAGAGGTGATGCACATAGATTTTCACCAGTGGGACACTAATGGAAGTCCAACAGCCATTTTTAGGATGCCACTAAGTTTACTCAGTGTTTGCTAGTATAATGGCTTAGTAACAATGAGTTTCAGTGTGCAATGCAGAGGTGATGCACATAGATTTGCACCAGTGGGACACTAATGGAAGTCCAACAGCCACTTTTAGGATGCCACTAAGTTTACTCAGTGTTTGCTAGTATAATGGCTTAGTAACAATGAGTTTGAGTGTGCAATGCAGAGGTGCTACACATAGATTTGCACCAGTGGGACACTAATGTAAGTCCAACAGCCACTTTTAGGATGCCACTAAGTTTACTCAGTGTTTGCTAGTATAATGGCTTAGTAACAATGAGTTTGAGTGTGCAATGCAGAGGTGCTGCACATAGATTTGCACCAGTGGGACACTAATGTAAGTCCAACAGCCTCTTTTAGGATGCCACTAAGTTTACTCAGTGTTTGCTAGTATAATGGCTTAGTAACAATGAGTTTGAGTGTGCAATGCAGAGGTGATGCACATAGATTTTCACCAGTGGGACACTAATGGAAGTCCAGCAGCCATTTTTAGGATGCCACTAAGTTTACTCAGTGTTTGCTAGTATAATGGCTTAGTAACAATGAGTTTCAGTGTGCAATGCAGAGGTGATGCACATAGATTTGCACCAGTGGGACACTAATGGAAGTCCAACAGCCACTTTTAGGATGCCACTAAGTTTACTCAGTGTTTGCTAGTATAATGGCTTAGTAACAATGAGTTTGAGTATGCAATGCAGAGGTGATGCACATAGATTTGCACCAGTGGGACACTAATGGAAGTCCAACAGCCACTTTTAGGATGCCACTAAGTTTCCTCAGTGTTTGCTAGTATAATGGCTTAGTAACAATGAGTTTGAGTGTGCAATGCAGAGGTGCTGCACATAGATTTGCACCAGTGGGACACTAATGGAAGTCCAACAGCCACTTTTAGGATGCCACTAAGGTTACTCAGTGTTTGCTAGTATAATGGCTTAGTAACAATGAGTTTGAGTATGCAATGCAGAGGTGATGCACATAGATTTGCACCAGTGGGACACTAATCGAAGTCCAACAGCCACTTTTAGGATGCCACTAAGTTTACTCAGTGTTTGCTAGTATAATGGCTTAGTAACAATGAGTTTGAGTGTGCAATGCAGAGGTGATGCACATAGATTTGCACCAGTGGGACACTAATGGAAGTCCAACAGCCACTTTTAGGATGCCACTAAGTTTACTCAGTGTTTGCTAGTATAATGGCTTAGTAACAATGAGTTTGAGTGTGCAATGCAGAGGTGCTACACATAGATTTGCACCAGTGGGACACTAATGTAAGTCCAACAGCCACTTTTAGGATGCCACTAAGTTTACTCAGTGTTTGCTAGTATAATGGCTTAGTAACAATGAGTTTGAGTGTGCAATGCAGAGGTGCTGCACATAGATTTGCACCAGTGGGACACTAATGTAAGTCAAACAGCCTCTTTTAGGATGCCACTAAGTTTACTCAGTGTTTGCTAGTATAATGGCTTAGTAACAATGAGTTTGAGTGTGCAATGCAGAGGTGCTGCACATAGATTTGCACCAGTGGGACACTAATGTAAGTCCAACAGCCACTTTTAGGATGCGTCTAAGTTTACTCAGTGTTTGCTAGTATAATGGCTTAGTAACAATGAGTTTGAGTGTGCAATGCAGAGGTGATGCACATAGATTTGCACCAGTGGGACACTAATGGAAATCCAACAGCCACTTTTAGGATGCCACTAAGTTTACTCAGTGTTTGCTAGTATAATGGCTTAGTAACAATGAGTTTGAGTGTGCAATGCAGAGGTGCTACACATAGATTTTCACCAGTGGGACACTAATGGAAGTCCAACAGCCATTTTTAGGATGCCACTAAGTTTACTCAGTGTTTGCTAGTATAATGGCTTAGTAACAATGAGTTTCAGTGTGCAATGCAGAGGTGATGCACATAGATTTGCACCAGTGGGACACTAATGGAAGTCCAACAGCCACTTTTAGGATGCCACTAAGTTTACTCAGTGTTTGCTAGTATAATGGCTTAGTAACAATGAGTTTGAGTATGCAATGCAGAGGTGATGCACATAGATTTGCACCAGTGGGACACTAATGGAAGTCCAACAGCCACTTTTAGGATGCCACTAAGTTTCCTCAGTGTTTGCTAGTATAATGGCTTAGTAACAATGAGTTTGAGTGTGCAATGCAGAGGTGCTGCACATAGATGTGCACCAGTGGGACACTAATGGAAGTCCAACAGCCACTTTTAGGATGCCACTAAGTTTACTCAGTGTTTGCTAGTATAATGGCTTAGTAACAATGAGTTTGAGTATGCAATGCAGAGGTGATGCACATAGATTTGCACCAGTGGGACACTAATGGAAGTCCAACAGACACTTTTAGGATGCCACTAAGTTTACTCAGTGTTTGCTAGTATAATGGCTTAGTAACAATGAGTTTGAGTGTGCAATGCAGAGGTGATGCACATAGATTTTCACCAGTGGGACACTAATGGAAGTCCAACAGCCATTTTTAGGATGCCACTAAGTTTACTCAGTGTTTGCTAGTATAATGGCTTAGTAACAATGAGTTTCAGTGTGCAATGCAGAGGTGATGCACATAGATTTGCACCAGTGGGACACTAATGGAAGTCCAACAGCCACTTTTAGGATGCCACTAAGTTTACTCAGTGTTTGCTAGTATAATGGCTTAGTAACAATGAGTTTGAGTATGCAATGCAGAGGTGATGCACATAGATTTGCACCAGTGGGACACTAATGGAAGTCCAACAGCCACTTTTAGGATGCCACTAAGTTTCCTCAGTGTTTGCTAGTATAATGGCTTAGTAACAATGAGTTTGAGTATGCAATGCAGAGGTGATGCACATAGATTTGCACCAGTGGGACACTAATCGAAGTCCAACAGCCACTTTTAGGATGCCACTAAGTTTACTCAGTGTTTGCTAGTATAATGGCTTAGTAACAATGAGTTTGAGTGTGCAATGCAGAGGTGATGCACATAGATTTGCACCAGTGGGACACTAATGGAAGTCCAACAGCCACTTTTAGGATGCCACTAAGTTTACTCAGTGTTTGCTAGTATAATGGCTTAGTAACAATGAGTTTGAGTGTGCAATGCAGAGGTGCTACACATAGATTTGCACCAGTGGGACACTAATGTAAGTCCAACAGCCACTTTTAGGATGCCACTAAGTTTACTCAGTGTTTGCTAGTATAATGGCTTAGTAACAATGAGTTTGAGTGTGCAATGCAGAGGTGCTGCACATAGATTTGCACCAGTGGGACACTAATGTAAGTCCAACAGCCACTTTTAGGATGCCACTAAGTTTACTCAGTGTTTGCTAGTATAATGGCTTAGTAACAATGAGTTTGAGTGTGCAATGCAGAGGTGCTGCACATAGATTTGCACCAGTGGGACACTAATGTAAGTCCAACAGCCTCTTTTAGGATGCCACTAAGTTTACTCAGTGTTTGCTAGTATAATGGCTTAGTAACAATGAGTTTGAGTGTGCAATGCAGAGGTGATGCACATAGATTTTCACCAGTGGGACACTAATGGAAGTCCAACAGCCATTTTTAGGATGCCACTAAGTTTACTCAGTGTTTGCTAGTATAATGGCTTAGTAACAATGAGTTTCAGTGTGCAATGCAGAGGTGATGCACATAGATTTGCACCAGTGGGACACTAATGGAAGTCCAACAGCCACTTTTAGGATGCCACTAAGTTTACTCAGTGTTTGCTAGTATAATGGCTTAGTAACAATGAGTTTGAGTGTGCAATGCAGAGGTGCTACACATAGATTTGCACCAGTGGGACACTAATGTAAGTCCAACAGCCACTTTTAGGATGCCACTAAGTTTACTCAGTGTTTGCTAGTATAATGGCTTAGTAACAATTAGTTTGAGTGTGCAATGCAGAGGTGCTGCACATAGATTTGCACCAGTGGGACACTAATGTAAGTCCAACAGCCTCTTTTAGGATGCGTCTAAGTTTACTCAGTGTTTGCTAGTATAATGGCTTAGTAACAATGAGTTTGAGTGTGCAATGCAGAGGTGATGCACATAGATTTGCACCAGTGGGACACTAATGGAAATCCAACAGCCACTTTTAGGATGCCACTAAGTTTACTCAGTGTTTGCTAGTATAATGGCTTAGTAACAATGAGTTTGAGTGTGCAATGCAGAGGTGCTACACATAGATTTGCACCAGTGGGACACTAATGGAAGTCCAACAGCCACTTTTAGGATGCCACTAAGTTTACTCAGTGTTTGCTAGTATAATGGCTTAGTAACAATGAGTTTGAGTGTGCAATGCAGAGGTGCTGCACATAGATTTGCACCAGTGGGACACTAATGTAAGTCCAACAGCCACTTTTAGGATGCCACTAAGTTTACTCAGTGTTTGCTAGTATAATGGCTTAGTAACAATGAGTTTGAGTATGCAATGCAGAGGTGATGCACATAGATTTGCACCAGTGGGACACTAATCGAAGTCCAACAGCCACTTTTAGGATGCCACTAAGTTTACTCAGTGTTTGCTAGTATAATGGCTTAGTAACAATGAGTTTGAGTGTGCAATGCAGAGGTGATGCACATAGATTTGCACCAGTGGGACACTAATGGAAGTCCAACAGCCACTTTTAGGATGCCACTAAGTTTACTCAGTGTTTGCTAGTATAATGGCTTAGTAACAATGAGTTTGAGTGTGCAATGCAGAGGTGCTACACATAGATTTGCACCAGTGGGACACTAATGTAAGTCCAACAGCCACTTTTAGGATGCCACTAAGTTTACTCAGTGTTTGCTAGTATAATGGCTTAGTAACAATGAGTTTGAGTGTGCAATGCAGAGGTGCTGCACATAGATTTGCACCAGTGGGACACTAATGTAAGTCCAACAGCCTCTTTTAGGATGCCACTAAGTTTACTCAGTGTTTGCTAGTATAATGGCTTAGTAACAATGAGTTTGAGTGTGCAATGCAGAGGTGCTGCACATAGATTTGCACCAGTGGGACACTAATGTAAGTCCAACAGCCACTTTTAGGATGCCGCTAAGTTTACTCAGTGTTTGCTAGTATAATGGCTTAGTAACAATGAGTTTGAGTGTGCAATGCAGAGGTGATGCACATAGATTTGCACCAGTGGGACACTAATGGAAGTCCAACAGCCACTTTTAGGATGCCACTAAGTTTACTCAGTGTTTGCTAGTATAATGGCTTAGTAACAATGAGTTTGAGTGTGCAATGCAGAGGTGATGCACATAGATTTGCACCAGTGGGACACTAATGGAAGTCCAACAGCCACTTTTAGGATGCCACTAAGTTTACTCAGTGTTTGCTAGTATAATGGCTTAGTAACAATGAGTTTGAGTGTGCAATGCAGAGGTGATGCACATAGATTTGCACCAGTGGGACACTAATGGAAGTCCAACAGCCACTTTTAGGATGCCACTAAGTTTCCTCAGTGTTTGCTAGTATAATGGCTTAGTAACAATGAGTTTGAGTGTGCAATGCAGAGGTGCTGCACATAGATGTGCACCAGTGGGACACTAATGGAAGTCCAACAGCCACTTTTAGGATGCCACTAAGTTTACTCAGTGTTTGCTAGTATAATGGCTTAGTAACAATGAGTTTGAGTGTGCAATGCAGAGGTGATGCACATGGATTTGCACCAGTGGGACACTAATGGAAGTCCAACAGCCACTTTTAGGATGCCACTAAGTTTACTCAGTGTTTGCTAGTATAATGGCTTAGTAACAATGAGTTTGAGTGTGCAATGCAGAGGTGATGCACATAGATTTGCACCAGTGGGACACTAATGGAAGTCCAACAGCCACTTTTAGGATGCCACTAAGTTTCCTCAGTGTTTGCTAGTATAATGGCTTAGTAACAATGAGTTTGAGTGTGCAATGCAGAGGTGCTGCACATAGATTTGCACCAGTGGGACACTAATGGAAGTCCAACAGCCACTTTTAGGATGCCACTAAGTTTCCTCAGTGTTTGCTAGTATAATGGCTTAGTAACAATGAGTTTGAGTGTGCAATGCAGAGGTGCTGCACATAGATTTGCACCAGTGGGACACTAATGGAAGTCCAACAGCCACTTTTAGGATGCCACTAAGTTTACTCAGTGTTTGCTAGTATAATGGCTTAGTAACAATGAGTTTGAGTGTGCAATGCAGAGGTGATGCACAGTTAGGTCCAGAAATATTTGGACAGTGACACAATTTTCGCAAGTTGGGCTCTGCATGCCACCACATTGGATTTGAAATTAAATCTCGACAACAGAATTCAAGTGCAGATTGTAACGTTTAATTTGAAGGTTTGAACAAAAATATCTGATAGAAATTGTAGGAATTGTACACATTTCTTTACAAACACTCCACATTTTAGGAGGTCAAAAGTAATTGGACAAATAAACCAAACCCAAACAAAATATTTTTATTTTCAATATTTTGTTGCGAATCCTTTGGAGGCAATCACTGCCTTAAGTCTGGAACCCATGGACATCACCAAACACTGGGTTTCCTCCTTCTTAATGCTTTGCCAGGCCTTTACAGCCGCAGCCTTCAGGTCTTGCTTGTTTGTGGGTCTTTCCGTCTTAAGTCTGGATTTGAGCAAGTGAAATGCATGCTCAATTGGATTAAGATCTGGTGATTGACTTGGCCATTGCAGAATGTTCCACTTTTTTGCACTCATGAACTCCTGGGTAGCTTTGGCTGTATGCTTGGTGTCATTGTCCATCTGTACTATGAAGCGCCGTCCGATCAACTTTGCGGCATTTGGCTGAATCTGGGCTGAAAGTATATCCCGGTACAGTTCAGAATTCATCCGGCTACTCTTGTCTGCAGTTATGTCATCAATAAACACAAGTGACCCAGTGCCATTGAAAGCCATGCATGCCCATGCCATCACGTTGCCTCCACCATGTTTTACAGAGGATGTGATGTGCCTTGGATCATGTGCCGTTCCCTTTCTTCTCCAAACTTTTTTCTTCCCATCATTCTGGTACAGGTTGATCTTTGTCTCATCTGTCCATAGAATACTTTTCCAGAACTGAGCTGGCTTCATGAGGTGTTTTTCAGCTAATTTAACTCTGGCCTGTCTATTTTTGGAATTGATGAATGGTTTGCATCTAGATGTGAACCCTTTGTATTTACTTTCATGGAGTCTTCTCTTTACTGTTGACTTAGAGACAGATAAGATACACCTACTTCACTGAGAGTGTTCTGGACTTCAGTTGATGTTGTGAACGGGTTCTTCTTCACCAAAGAAAGTATGCAGCGATCATCCACCACTGTTGTCATCCGTGGACGCCCAGGCCTTTTGAGTTCCCAAGCTCACCAGTCAATTCCTTTTTTCTCAGAATGTACCCGACTGTTGATTTTGCTACTCCAAGCATGTCTGCTATCTCATTGATGGATTTTTTCTTTTTCTTCAGCCTCAGGATGTTCTGCTTCACCTCAATTGAGAGTTCCTTAGACCGCATGTTGTCTGGTCACAGCAACAACTTTCAAATGCAAAACCACACACCTGTAATCAACCCCAGACCTTTTAACTACTTCATTGATTACAGGTTAACGAGGGAGACGCCTTCAGAGTTAATTGCAGCCCTTAGAGTCCCTTGTCCAATTACTTTTGGTCCCTTGAAAAAGAGGAGGCTATGCATTACAGAGCTATGATTCCTAAGCCCTTTCTCCGATTTGGATGTGAAAACTCTCATATTGCAGCTGGGAGTGTGCACTTTCAGCCCATATTATATATATAATTGTATTTCTAAACATGTTTTTGTAAACAGCTAAAATAACAAAACTTGTGTCACTGTCCAAATATTTCTGGACCTAACTGTAGATTTGCACCAGTGGGACACTAATGGAAGTCCAACAGCCACTTTTAGGATGCCACTAAGTTTACTCAGTGTTTGCTAGTATAATGGCTTAGTAACAATGAGTTTGAGTGTGCAATGCAGAGGTGATGCACATAGATTTGCACCAGTGGGACACTAATGGAAGTCCAACAGCCACTTTTAGGATGCCACTAAGTTTACTCAGTGATTGCTAGTATAATGGCTTAGTAACAATGAGTTTGAGTGTGCAATGCAGAGGTGCTGCACATAGATTTGCACCAGTGGGACACTAATGGAAGTCCAACAGCCACTTTTAGGATGCCACTAAGTTTACTCAGTGTTTGCTAGTATAATGGCTTAGTAACAATGAGTTTGAGTATGCAATGCAGAGGTGATGCACATAGATTTGCACCAGTGGGACACTAATCGAAGTCCAACAGCCACTTTTAGGATGCCACTAAGTTTACTCAGTGTTTGCTAGTATAATGGCTTAGTAACAATGAGTTTGAGTGTGCAATGCAGAGGTGATGCACATAGATTTGCACCAGTGGGACACTAATGGAAGTCCAACAGCCACTTTTAGGATGCCACTAAGTTTACTCAGTGTTTGCTAGTATAATGGCTTAGTAACAATGAGTTTGAGTGTGCAATGCAGAGGTGCTACACATAGATTTGCACCAGTGGGACACTAATGTAAGTCCAACAGCCACTTTTAGGATGCCACTAAGTTTACTCAGTGTTTGCTAGTATAATGGCTTAGTAACAATGAGTTTGAGTGTGCAATGCAGAGGTGCTGCACATAGATTTGCACCAGTGGGACACTAATGTAAGTCCAACAGCCTCTTTTAGGATGCCACTAAGTTTACTCAGTGTTTGCTAGTATAATGGCTTAGTAACAATGAGTTTGAGTGTGCAATGCAGAGGTGCTGCACATAGATTTGCACCAGTGGGACACTAATGTAAGTCCATCAGCCACTTTTAGGATGCCTCTAAGTTTACTCAGTGTTTGCTAGTATAATGGCTTAGTAACAATGAGTTTGAGTGTGCAATGCAGAGGTGATGCACATAGATTTGCACCAGTGGGACACTAATGGAAATCCAACAGCCACTTTTAGGATGCCACTAAGTTTACTCAGTGTTTCCTAGTATAATGGCTTAGTAACAATGAGTTTGAGTCTGCAATGCAGAGGTGCTGCACATAGATGTGCACCAGTGGGACACTAATGTAAGTCCAACAGCCACTTTTAGGATGCCGCTAAGTTTACTCAGTGTTTGCTAGTATAATGGCTTAGTAACAATGAGTTTGAGTGTGCAATGCAGAGGTGATGCACATAGATTTGCACCAGTGGGACACTAATGGAAGTCCAACAGCCACTTTTAGGATGCCACTAAGTTTACTCAGTGTTTGCTAGTATAATGGCTTAGTAACAATGAGTTTGAGTGTGCAATGCAGAGGTGATGCACATAGATTTGCACCAGTGGGACACTAATGGAAGTCCAACAGCCACTTTTAGGATGCCACTAAGTTTACTCAGTGTTTGCTAGTATAATGGCTTAGTAACAATGAGTTTGAGTGTGCAATGCAGAGGTGATGCACATAGATTTGCACCAGTGGGACACTAATGGAAGTCCAACAGCCACTTTTAGGATGCCACTAAGTTTCCTCAGTGTTTGCTAGTATAATGGCTTAGTAACAATGAGTTTGAGTGTGCAATGCAGAGGTGCTGCACATAGATGTGCACCAGTGGGACACTAATGGAAGTCCAACAGCCACTTTTAGGATGCCACTAAGTTTACTCAGTGTTTGCTAGTATAATGGCTTAGTAACAATGAGTTTGAGTGTGCAATGCAGAGGTGATGCACATGGATTTGCACCAGTGGGACACTAATGGAAGTCCAACAGCCACTTTTAGGATGCCACTAAGTTTACTCAGTGTTTGCTAGTATAATGGCTTAGTAACAATGAGTTTGAGTGTGCAATGCAGAGGTGATGCACATAGATTTGCACCAGTGGGACACTAATGGAAGTCCAACAGCCACTTTTAGGATGCCACTAAGTTTCCTCAGTGTTTGCTAGTATAATGGCTTAGTAACAATGAGTTTGAGTGTGCAATGCAGAGGTGCTGCACATAGATTTGCACCAGTGGGACACTAATGGAAGTCCAACAGCCACTTTTAGGATGCCACTAAGTTTCCTCAGTGTTTGCTAGTATAATGGCTTAGTAACAATGAGTTTGAGTGTGCAATGCAGAGGTGCTGCACATAGATTTGCACCAGTGGGACACTAATGGAAGTCCAACAGCCACTTTTAGGATGCCACTAAGTTTACTCAGTGTTTGCTAGTATAATGGCTTAGTAACAATGAGTTTGAGTGTGCAATGCAGAGGTGATGCACAGTTAGGTCCAGAAATATTTGGACAGTGACACAATTTTCGCAAGTTGGGCTCTGCATGCCACCACATTGGATTTGAAATTAAATCTCGACAACAGAATTCAAGTGCAGATTGTAACGTTTAATTTGAAGGTTTGAACAAAAATATCTGATAGAAATTGTAGGAATTGTACACATTTCTTTACAAACACTCCACATTTTAGGAGGTCAAAAGTAATTGGACAAATAAACCAAACCCAAACAAAATATTTTTATTTTCAATATTTTGTTGCGAATCCTTTGGAGGCAATCACTGCCTTAAGTCTGGAACCCATGGACATCACCAAACACTGGGTTTCCTCCTTCTTAATGCTTTGCCAGGCCTTTACAGCCGCAGCCTTCAGGTCTTGCTTGTTTGTGGGTCTTTCCGTCTTAAGTCTGGATTTGAGCAAGTGAAATGCATGCTCAATTGGATTAAGATCTGGTGATTGACTTGGCCATTGCAGAATGTTCCACTTTTTTGCACTCATGAACTCCTGGGTAGCTTTGGCTGTATGCTTGGTGTCATTGTCCATCTGTACTATGAAGCGCCGTCCGATCAACTTTGCGGCATTTGGCTGAATCTGGGCTGAAAGTATATCCCGGTACAGTTCAGAATTCATCCGGCTACTCTTGTCTGCAGTTATGTCATCAATAAACACAAGTGACCCAGTGCCATTGAAAGCCATGCATGCCCATGCCATCACGTTGCCTCCACCATGTTTTACAGAGGATGTGATGTGCCTTGGATCATGTGCCGTTCCCTTTCTTCTCCAAACTTTTTTCTTCCCATCATTCTGGTACAGGTTGATCTTTGTCTCATCTGTCCATAGAATACTTTTCCAGAACTGAGCTGGCTTCATGAGGTGTTTTTCAGCTAATTTAACTCTGGCCTGTCTATTTTTGGAATTGATGAATGGTTTGCATCTAGATGTGAACCCTTTGTATTTACTTTCATGGAGTCTTCTCTTTACTGTTGACTTAGAGACAGATAAGATACACCTACTTCACTGAGAGTGTTCTGGACTTCAGTTGATGTTGTGAACGGGTTCTTCTTCACCAAAGAAAGTATGCAGCGATCATCCACCACTGTTGTCATCCGTGGACGCCCAGGCCTTTTGAGTTCCCAAGCTCACCAGTCAATTCCTTTTTTCTCAGAATGTACCCGACTGTTGATTTTGCTACTCCAAGCATGTCTGCTATCTCATTGATGGATTTTTTCTTTTTCTTCAGCCTCAGGATGTTCTGCTTCACCTCAATTGAGAGTTCCTTAGACCGCATGTTGTCTGGTCACAGCAACAACTTTCAAATGCAAAACCACACACCTGTAATCAACCCCAGACCTTTTAACTACTTCATTGATTACAGGTTAACGAGGGAGACACCTTCAGAGTTAATTGCAGCCCTTAGAGTCCCTTGTCCAATTACTTTTGGTCCCTTGAAAAAGAGGAGGCTATGCATTACAGAGCTATGATTCCTAAGCCCTTTCTCCGATTTGGATGTGAAAACTCTCATATTGCAGCTGGGAGTGTGCACTTTCAGCCCATATTATATATATAATTGTATTTCTAAACATGTTTTTGTAAACAGCTAAAATAACAAAACTTGTGTCACTGTCCAAATATTTCTGGACCTAACTGTAGATTTGCACCAGTGGGACACTAATGGAAGTCCAACAGCCACTTTTAGGATGCCACTAAGTTTACTCAGTGTTTGCTAGTATAATGGCTTAGTAACAATGAGTTTGAGTGTGCAATGCAGAGGTGATGCACATAGATTTGCACCAGTGGGACACTAATGGAAGTCCAACAGCCACTTTTAGGATGCCACTAAGTTTACTCAGTGTTTGCTAGTATAATGGCTTAGTAACAATGAGTTTGAGTGTGCAATGCAGAGGTGCTGCACATAGATTTGCACCAGTGGGACACTAATGTAAGTCCAACAGCCACTTTTAGGATGCCTCTAAGTTTACTCAGTGTTTGCTAGTATAATGGCTTAGTAACAATGAGTTTGAGTGTGCAATGCAGAGGTGCTGCACATAGATTTGCACCAGTGGGACACTAATGGAAGTCCAACAGCCACTTTTAGGATGCCACTAAGTTTACTCAGTGTTTGCTAGTATAATGGCTTAGTAACAATGAGTTTGAGTGTGCAATGCAGAGGTGATGCACATAGGTTTGCACCAGTGGGACACTAATGGAAGTCCAACAGCCACTTTTAGGATGCCACTAAGTTTACTCAGTGTTTGCTAGTATAATGGCTTAGTAACAATGAGTTTGAGTGTGCAATGCAGAGGTGCTGCACATAGATTTGCACAAGTGGGACACTAATGGAAGTCCAACAGCCACTTTTAGGATGCCACTAAGTTTACTCAGTGTTTGCTAGTATAATGGCTTAGTAACAATGAGCTTGAGTGTGCAATGGGCAGGAGGGTACAGTGGCAGGGTTGTCGGTCTGGGTAGAGGAAAGGAAGCCTGCCTTTCTATCCCTCCTAATGGGGAAATGCAGCGAGGAAGTCCCTGACCTTAGCTACACAGACGCTGTTATCTTGTGTAGCTGTTAAAATCTGTTTTCACGGACCTGACTGTCACCTATGGCTCTGACCCTGCCGGTATTAGCCCTTAAAAGGACTAATAGAAACTTCTATCCCTATTCTGTATAGCGCTGTGTATAGAGCGTACACAGCAGTATCGGAGACAGGAGCTACGCCAGCGGTGACTGACACCAAGACGCAGAAGGCAGATAATGGCGTGCTGGAGGAAAATGTCCGTTTTTATAATGCAGGGACATGTGACATGGACATCCTATCACACATGCCGTTGCTTCTCTGGCTAAAAGTCCACTTAGCTGTGTGTGTGTCTGGGATTGGCTGACATGCTGGCCCGCCCCACTACACGCGCGCCTAGGGAAGAAAGACAAGGAAAAAAAAAAAAAGCAGTGATCTGAATGCGCTATTCCCGCACACTATACACTGAAATTTCATAATAGTGTGAGTCACAGAGTGACTTACACTATTACAGCGGAAAGCCAGCTAGTAATTAGCTTGTCTTTTTTCTGCTAGAACCGTTCTCAAGCGCATCTAGAACTATCGAGCTTTAGCAAAAAGCTCGAGTTCTAGTTCGATCTAGAACAGCTCCCAAAATCACTCGAGCCGCGAACTGGAGAACCTCGAACCGCGCTCAACTCTAGGTAGGAAGTTATAAGGATTCAAAATTCATCAGCAATTTCCCATTTTTTTAACAAAATTTACAAAATCTTTTTTTAGTTACCACATCACATGTGAAGTGACTTTGAGAGGCCTATTTGACAGAACATACTTATAAGTGACACCATTCTAAAAACTGCACCCCCCAAAATACTCAAAAATCACATCCAAGAAGTTTATTAACCCTTCAGATGCTTCACAGGAACTAAAGCAATGTGGAATGAAAAAAAAAATTGTATATATATATTACCTAACAATGTTGCTCTACCACCAATTTATTTACTTTTAGAAGAAGGAACACAACAAAATAGAACCCAAAATGTGTTCCCCAGTTTCTTCTGAGCGCGCTGATACCCCACATGTGGTCACAAACCTCTGTTTGGACAAATGGGAACGCTCTGAACAGAAGGAGCAATAGTTGACTTTTGGAAAGCAAATTTGGCTGAAATAGATTGTTTGTACCATGTTCCATTTGCAGGGCCCCTAAGGTACCTAAACAGCAGAAAACCCCCCACAAGTGACCTCGATTTTGAAACTAGACCCCTCAAGGATTTTATTCAGGGATATAGTGAACATTTTGAACCCCCAGGGGCATCACAAAAATGTTGCTCTATCAGCAAAATTCTCACTTTTAGGTTATGTGCCCATGATCCGGCGACACTGAGTTTGTGGTGATGTGAGTGTTGTCCACGGGAGAATGCAGCTGCCCGTGACCATGATCCAGGTTAGTATTGCTGCTGACTTTAGCTCTAGTCTCTCCGCAGAGAACATTCGTCTTCGCAGCATAAATTGACATGCTGCAGCGCCACATGTCAGTTTATGCTGTGGAGAAAATAAGCACAGTGGGCAGGAGATTTCTAAAAATCCTTCCACTGCGCTTCTACTGTACAACGCAGCGGTTTAGACGCAGCAAAAACACAGCATCTAAAACGCTTGAATCCCTAATCGCGGGCATGCACCATAAAAAGCTAAGAAGGATGGATGGATTGATACATACATAGACAGGCCGACCGATGTCAACCACATATATAATGTTCCACCCCCCTGCATATTCTAAGCTGGCACCCTTTAGTGTCTTTCATGTGGCACTAAAGAGTGCCTAGCCTTGTATTTAGACAAAAAAATAAATAATTAAAAAAAAAAGTGACATGGGGTCCCCCCATTTTTGATAGCCAGCTAGGGTAAAGCAGACAGCTGTTGCCTGCAGGCCACAGCTGGCAGCTTTACCTTAGTTGGGGATACAATTTGGAGGGCACCCCAGGCCTTTTTTTATAATTATTTCTAAATAAATAATTAAAAAAAAGTGGGGTTCCCCCCAAATTGGTTCAACAGCCAAGGTAAAGCGGACAGCTGTAGTCTGGTATTCTCAGGGTGGGAAGGTCCATAGTTATTGGCCTTTCCTAGCCTAAAAATAGCAGGCTGCAGCCGCCCCAGAAGTGGCACGTCCATTAGATGCGCCAATCCTGGTGCTTCTCCCCGGCTCATCCCGTTGCCCTGGTGTGGTGGCAAACGGGGTAATAAATGGGGTTGATACCAGATGTGTAATGTCACCTGACATCAAGCCCAACAGTTGGTGATGTCATGGCGTCTATCAGATACCCGACATCACCAACTGTCAGTAATAAAAATAAAAAAAAAAAAATTCACCAATTTCTAGTAAAGAAAAAAAAAATTGGGTCCCCTGTAATCCATTTTGGAAGTCCCACAACGACACTGGACCTTCTAGAATATGGGGGCATGCTCAGGGAACGTATCCCCATTTTCTAGTAGTGCAGATCCTCTATGTGAGGAGTGTGGGTGCAAAGAATCTGCACTTACTCTCCCCGGGTCCACAACAGCAGTGTGCGTGCATCCAGCACAGCCGTTCTCAAACCAGGAAGCTGAGCTGACAGCCGCTCTGTGCGCATGCAGCCAGCGTTTATTGTGAAGGAAGAGGGATCGCAGGGGATCAACGCTGCGCCAGGTACAGAGACACCAGGGAACACCGAGGGGGATGGATGACTTAGCTGGACCCGGGGAGGAGTTTTCTGTTGCATGAGTCATGACACGTTCGACAGAAATCAGAGGAAGAGGGTGAATACGGACGGCTTGGTGGTGTTTGCGATGCCATCTCGGATGATCGAGAGGGGGTTGGGGGTCGGGGGGGGCAATTCGGCGACACCGGGGGACCGGAGGGGACTGGTCTAGGAGATTTATCTCCCATATGACATGTTTGATCATGCCAGTTAAGAGATAAATCATTTTTTACCTGCGCTGTCATTTACTGTAACGTGATCATCGCACCTTCTACAGGCTGTGCCCATACTGTTTCTGCCTTTTCCCATCCATTTCAACCTTTTCCTCAGTCACCACAGCTCGCCGTTAGGTCCAACGTGAAATTATTTGAGTTTCCCATAGACTTACATTGTGCATCGAATATTCGCAAATATTCGAATAGTGCCGATCCATTCGTCGGATATTCGCGAAGTCGAATATTTTGGTATTCGATCATCCCTATTTATTATTACTTTTGCCAGATTCAAGTTATTTTCATGACCATTGTGGGGTTTTCTTTATTAAACGAGGAGTATCAACAATTTTGACCACGCCTGTATGAAATATATATTGAAAACGTCACCAAGTTTCTAAGTAAATATATTTCTAATGGTGCTATTGATACACATTTCTCACCAGATCTCAGTAACAAGCCATCCAATCCACACAGGCAAGAAAAACAAACTATAGATGTCCATAAATTAGGTTATGTGAAATATTAAGAAATGACATAGGGAAAAAAAATTGAATGCGGTTTCATAGTTTCATAGTTTCATAGTTTTTAAGGTTGAAGGGAGACTCTAAGTCCATCTAGTTCAACCCGTAGCCTAACATGTTGATCCAGAGGAAGGCAAAAAAAACCCAATGTGTCAAATAAGCTCCAATGGGGAAAAAAATTCCTTCCTGACTCCACATACGGCAATCAGACTAGTTCCCTGGATCAACACCCTGTCATAAAATCCAATATACATAACTGGTAATATTATATTTTTCAATTAATGCGATCAGGCTCTGCTTAAATTTTACTTGTGAATCCCTCAATACAACATCATACGGCAGAGAGCTCCATAGTCTCACTGCTCGTACAGTAAAGAGTCCTCATCTGTGATTATGATTAAACATTCTTTCCTCAAGACGTAGCGGATGCCCCCGTGTTCCAGTCGCAGGCCTAGGTGTAAAGAGATCTTTGGAAAGGTCTCTGTACTGTCCCCTCATATATTTATACATTGTGATTAGATCCCCCTAAGCCTTTGTTTTTCCTAACTAACTAACCCCAAGTTTAATAACCTGTCTTGGTATTGCAGCCCACCCATTCCTCTAATAATCTTGGTCGCTCTTCTATCTACCTGTAAGATTATGCTATTTATAACCTTCTATACTTTTGCTAACAAGAAATGCATCCATTCCTCTCTTAAATTCATTCAGTGAGTTGGCCATCACCACTTCCTCAGGAAGAGAGTTCCAGAGCCTCACTGCTCTTACCGCGAAGAACCCTCTTCTATGCTGATGTAGGAATTTTCTTTCCTCCAATCGAAAAGAATGCCCCCTTGTTCTTGTCATAGTCCTTGGTACAAACAGATCATGGGAGAGATCTCTATATGGCCCTCTGATATATTTGTACATATTTATTAGGTCTCCCCTAAGTCTTCTCTTTTCTAGAGTAAATAGACCTAATTTTGATAACCTTTCCGTGTATTGTAATGCACCCATTCCATTTATTATTTTAGTAGCCCGCCTCTGAACCCTTTCAAGTTCAGTAATGTCTTTCTTCAGCACCGGCGCCCAAAATTGCACACAATACTCCAAGTGTGGTCTGACTAGTGATTTGTACAGAGGGAGAATGATGTTTTCATCTCGTGCCCCCAGACCTCTTCTAATGCATCCCATCACCCTATTTGCTTTGGTGGCTGCTGCCTGACACTGGGCACTCCAATTTAGATTCTTATTCACTAAGATGCCTAAGTCTTTTTCCATGTCTGATTTCACCAGCAGTTTCCCATTTAGTAAGTAATCGTAGCATCTGTTTCTCCTTCCCATGTGCATAACCTTACACTTATCTGTGTTAAACCTCATTTGCCATTTTTCAGCCCAATTCTCTAATTTACTCAAGTCCATCTGTAGTTGCAAACTATCCTCCTTTGTGTTAACTACCTTACATAGTTTTGTATCATCTGCAAATACTGATATTTTACTCTGTAAACCATCCACCAGATCATTAATAAATATATTAAATAGTAGGGGGCCCAATACAGACCCCTGTGGCACCCCACTAGTAACCCTGGCCCAATCTGAGTATGCACCATTAATAACCACTCTTTGTTTTCTACCACTAAGTCAGCTACCTACCCATCTACACACATTTTCCCCGAGCCCAAGCTTTCTCATTTTACTTAGCAGTCTTTTATGTGGGACAGTGTCAAATGCTTTACCGAAGTCAAGATAAATGACATCCAATGATTCTCCTCGGTCCATGTGAGAGCTTACATCCTCATAGAAGCTGATCAGGTTAGTTTGACAGGAGCGATCCTTCATAAATCCATGTTGATATGGAGTTAAACAGTTATTAACATTGAGACATTCCATAATAGTATCCCTTAAAAACCCTTCAAACATTTTACCCACAACAGATGTTAAGCTTACCGGCCTATAGTTTCCAGGTTCCCTTTTGCACCCTTTTTTGAATATTGGTACCACATTTGCTGAAATTTTTTTTAACACTTCATAGAAAAGCCTTTGTTGGTGATAACAGCTTCAAGACTCCTCCTGCATGGAGAAACTAGTTGCATTGCTCAGATGTGATTTCGGACCATTCTTCCACACAAACACTCTTCAAATTTCGTTGCTTCTATAAATTTTTATTGAATTCAGGTCTGGGGATTGGTCTATGCCTGTATAGCTCACCAAGGAATGTACTAACTAAATATTAACTTTTATTTAATATGCTTTAAAGCCTGTATTAGGTGAAAAAAATATATTAATAAAGGGAACATGGAAAAATTCCCAAACAATTAAAATAGGCTATCAAAGCAGTAATATACAGTATTTGATGGCTAAATTGGTACTGTATATGTATGTTCACTATGATTTACTATTACAGTCCATAAATGTTGACATCCATTGGGCTGGACAAAGTTATTAGCATCTTTCCAATATTGGGGGTAAACAACCCTATTTCAAGCATGTGATGCTCATTAAAACTCACCTGTGGCATTTAACAAGTGTGAGTAATATACTGTAAAAATCACATCTGAAACCAAATAAAAAGGGGAAGTGGAATCAGTCTTTGCATTTTGTGTCTGTGTGTACTACACTAAGCATGAAGGACAGAAAGAGCAGGAGAGAACTGCCTGACAACTTAAGAATCAAAATTGTTGAAAAATATCAACAATCTCAAGAGATCTTGATGTTCCTTTGCTCACAGTACACAACATTATCAAGACATTTACAACCCATGGCACTGTAGCTGATCTCCCTGGAAGTTGAGGACAGTGAAAAATTGATGAAAGGTCGAAACGTGGGATAGTCTGGATGGTGGATAAGCAGACCCAACAAGTTCCAAAGAAATTCATGCTGCCCTGCAAGCTCAGGATATATCAGTGAAAAACAAAACAAAAAAAAACACAAAAAAGTTAGCCAGAGTATGAGTTGGTGTACATGTAACTTGCAAGCTCATGTTCACACTGGCCATAAAACAAAGAAAACCCAAGATAAAAATAATATGGACATATACCCTGCTGTGACTAAATAAAACCATAATGCATATGGATTAACATGGGGTACTTAGTAAACACTGTTTTGATCAAAAAACAATAAAGCCATCCCACCGCAACGAGGTTGAGGACAGTGAAAAATTGATGAAAGGTCGAAACGTGGGATAGTCTGGATATTGGATAGGCAGACCCAATCAAGTTGCAAAGAAATTCAATCTGTCCTGGAAGCTCAGGGTGCGTCAGTGTCAGTGCAAACTAGCAGTTGACATTTGGATTAACTGAAACGCTATAGCAGGAGACCCAGGAGGACCCCACTGCTTAGACAGAGACGTAAAAAAGCTAGACTTCACTTTGCCAATATGCACATGAGTAAGCCAAAATTCTTCTGGGAAAGCATCTTGTGGAGATATAAGTCCAAGATAGAGCTTTTTCTACTGTTAACCAAAAACAGAATGAGGCCTACAAAGAATGGAACACAGAGAGGTGTAAGAAGTGTGTTGATGGTTAAAGAAAGCAATTTATTCCTGTTAATTACTCCAAAGGGTATGCAAGCCAATATTTAGATGAGGATGCCAACAGTTTGTCCAGCTCATGTTTGTAGTTTTGTGGGAAATTATGTCCAATGTGCCTTTTTCTCTGGGTTTTTTTTCTTCGTTCTAATGCACTCAAATGAAATAGACTTGTATAAAAAAAATGTGTAACTGTAATTCCGCATTTTTCAGACTATAAGACGCACCGGACCATAAGACGCACCCTGGTTTTAGAGGAGGAAAATAGGAAGATAACATTTTAAGCAAAAAATGTGATCATGACACAGTGTTATGGGGCGAGGATCTGCTGCTGACACTGTTATGGGGGTTATGTCCTCAAATTCTTTACGAAGGTACCCCATCCTGGTAATGATCCTCCTGCCTTGTATATACAGTATATGTCCCTCATCCTGGTATAGCCCCCATCTTGCTATATACTGTCATCCTGGCATATGGCCGCTTCCTGCTATATACTGGCATATGGCCGCATCTTGCTATATACCCCATCCTGCTATATACCCCAATCCTGCTATATACCCCCATCCTGCTATATACCCCCATCCTGCTCATATACCCACATCCTGCTCATATACCCCAATCCTGCTCATATACCCCCATCCTGCTCATATACCCCCATCCTGCTATATACCTCCATCCTGCTATATACCTCCATCCTGGTATACTGCCCGCATCCTGTGGCACATAAAAAAATAAACGTTCATACTCACCTTACCTCACCCCCTGCGGCATCGCTCCTCCTCCCGTCTGTGTCAGCAGCAGCGCCGCTGAGTGGAGCCGGCCATGATCCCTACAGCATCCCGATGTCCTCCTGTCTGTGTCGGCGGCGGCTGCGTGTGGGCACCGCTAGTCTCCACACAGCCGCCGGCACAGACAGGAGGACATCGCAGTGCTACAGGGATCGTGGCCGGTGAGTGTACTGATTCACTGCACCCCACACTGATGATGTGCTGGGGGCAGTGAATACAGCCGCACATGATCACTCCAGGCTGTAGTTGCCAGGGGTGATCATGCGGGCCGGCTTTTTATCCCTCGCCCACCTGTCAGCGCCGGCTTAAGCGCTGAGAGATGATGGGCGGGATGATGGGCGTGCATATTAAATGAGCGGGTCCACGTGGTCAGGGCAGGCATTGCTACAGCCTGCTCGTGCCGCCGATGACCCACTCCACCGCAGCACCCTCATTCCCCACAGCCCTACATTCAGACTATAAGACGCACCCCCCACTTTCTTCCAACATTTTGGGGGAAAAAAAGTGTGTCTTATAGTCCGAAAAATACAGTAATTTTCTGGGAGAAATACTTGATTTTCTGGAACAATTTCAATGCAGGCAACACTTTCGGCCATGGCTTACCTAGTATGCACTACCTTGCTGTGGAGATTGGCACCCTAAATAGCATAACTGACGCCCTCGCTCAATGGTGGCTGACCCTGGTGCACCCTAGCTATAATGATTAAGTCCACTTACACCCCATTTAGCACATATTACATATATGGTATGATTAGAGCATGTTGGAAAAAAATTGTATTTCCCTGCTGTGGAAAAAAGACTTAATTTCAACAGTTCCTCTCTTGTATTCTAAAATGAACAAAGTGATGTTAATATACAAACTCACTTCTACTGTCAACAATTCCTATGATTGTCTTTACAAAGCCTAGTTTTGTTGGTGGGAATTTAGATTCTCTGCTGAATACCAGGCCCTCCTTCAGGAAAACTGAATCTATAAACAAAATACCTCATGTCTGCCTGTTCTGGCACCCTCAACCTGTGCTTTGGAAGACGAGTTGACAGACAGCTTAACTCTTTCCCATCAATGCATTGACTCGGACGCTGGGGGTCCTTTACAACTTTTATTAATGAGATCATTGTAAAACTACAAGAAATAAATGAAAATACTAAGTACAACATAAAACATATCTGAGTTACATAGCATTCCATTTGATACAGGACATGCAAGTTAAATGCACTACATGGCGAATACATATTAGCTATATGTCAGGATAATACTTGCAGAACAGAGCAACTACATTATAATTTGATGAGCCCTAGCCAGGGAATCATAACTCACCGACTGTGCTATGGAGAGGCAAACAAAAGGAGCAGAGACCTGGAGAGATGATCAGCATGCAAATGTCTGTGTCCATGTAACTAAAATGGCTGCTGAAGAAGAAGAAGGGGCAGAGCCCATGCAAGGTCTGATGGGTAACTACATAAGCCTTGGTAGGACAATTTTCATTGCAGAGTAACCAGTGAAACATTAGATAAACAAGCTGCAGTAATAAAACATTGTCAACAGATGGCGCTGTTGGTTATCAGTTCACTGGACAGTATTAATGTCAATACTAAATGTTATCTTATTACATGGCATAATAAAATAATTATATTCATTTCTGTGAAGGCATGACACTCCCTGTCTGGCATCCACGGGAATGCCACATAAACTTAAACTAGAGCAATAGAATAAGTTCAGAAATAGGTCTAAGAAACAGCTTTGAACTTTGCTTGGGAATCTTGACTTCCACTTTCCTGACCTGTCCATCTTGACTTGGGAAGACCTTAGTTACCAATCCTAGAGGCCACTCGTTCCTTTTAGACTGAGTGTTCTTCACTAGGACGACATTTCCAGGTTCCATGTTGGGTCTACTAGCGCTTGCCATTTGTCTCTTGTCTGTAATGTACAGAGATATTGTTTTCTCCACTTGGTCCAGAAAAGGTCTGCTAACATTTCTACTCTTTTCCATTGAGATTTGTACAAGTCTTTTGTAGTAAACTCTCCGGAAGTCGGCATACTCACATTAAACTTCTGGGTGAGGAGAGTTGAAGGGGTGAGCAGAGATAGGTCATCAGGGTCATTGGATATGGGAACCAGTGGTCTGGCGTTCATTATGGCTATTACCTCGGCCATGAAGGTTGTTAGAGTCTCATGAGTGAGCTTCGAAGGACCAAGTTGCAGAAAGATAGAATCGAGGATTCTGCAAGTGATGCCGATCATGCGCTCCGACACGCCTCCCATATGAGATGAGTGCGGTGGGTTAAAGGTCCACGTACAACCTAGTTCTGAAAGACGTCTTTCTACTTTGTTAATGTCCAGATTTGAGGGAATCTTTAGTTCACCACATGCTCCTACAAAGTTAGATCCTCTGTCAGAGCGTATATGCTTTACATGTCCTCTGAGAGAAATGAATCGTCTGAAGGCATTTATGAAGCTGGATGTGTCCATTGTCTCAATGACTTCTATGTGTACGGCTCTAATACTCAAACATGTGAACAAGACAGCCCAGTGCTTGCTGTTTGCATGTCCTCCCCTAGTCTGACATGTGATAACTGACCAGGGACCAAACACGTCGAGGCCCACGTTGGTAAAAGGAGGTTCGGTACTCAAACGGTCTGCTGGTAGGTTTGCCATTTTTTGGGATTGACATGAACCACGGAGTTTCCTGCAGAAGATACATTTGAAGATGACGCTACTAACAAGTCGCTTAACTCCTGTTATCTAGAATCCCGCTTTCCGTAGGGCTCCTTCAGTTATCAAGCGTCCTTGATGTCTAACCTGTACGTGATAATGCTCAACCAGCAGGGAAGCAACATGGCCATGAGGAACAATGATTGGAGTACACTCGTTATTTTCAAGCTTTGCATTTGAAATTCATCCCCCGACTCTCAGCAATCCTTGAGTATCTACAAACGGGTCCAGTTTTTTAAGGGGACTATCTTTTGGGACACCTCTGTTGTTCCGGAGGGACTCTAGAGTCTAGGTATAAGCTTCGTGCTGTACACAACAGATGATTGTGTGTTTGGCTTGCGTGAGCTGTTCCACTGAGTAAGCTTTATGACAACGATGCCAGCCTTTGCATGGAGCTGGTCTCGATTGTCTGTTTTTAAAATATCTAATGACATGGATCAGGCAAGTCAAGGCTCTGTAGGCCGATCTCCAGGTAGAGAATCCGAGGAAGCAGCTGGAATCAAGGTGCCTGTTGGTGATCGTTGTGCTAAGTGTGGAAACTTGAGGCCGTATCTCTACATGTGATTCGGGTTCGAAGAGTTCATGTGTATGTGTCTCATGAACAGTGGTTTCTGGTTGATACAGAAGTGCAGGCCCGACTAGCCAGTTAGTGTCTTTGAGGCGTGATGCCGGTACCACTCTGGTCGTATGGTCTGCAGGATTTTGGTCGGTTGCTTCGTATCTCCACTGAGAAGGCTGTGAAGACTTCCTAATTCTAAGTACTCGGTTATTTATGTATACATAGAATCTCCTAGTCTCATTATGAATGTAGCATAACACTACTTTGCTATCGGTGAAGAATTCTGCATCTTCAAGCTGTAGATCGAGTTCTGATGTGATAAGTTCCGCCAGTTCTGTGGCAAGAACAGCAGCGCAGAGTTCTAGTCTGTGTATTGTGGATTCTGAACATGGAGTCAACTTGGCCTTTCCCATGACGAACCCTATGTGGACATTACTCGTGACATCTATCGTTTTCAAATAGACGACTGCGGCTATGGCTTTAACTGAGGCGTCGCTGAATATGCACAGCTTCCTAGAGAGAACTTTCTCTGAGGGAATAAACGTGTATGGCCTGTGTATATGCAGGTCAGATAATGTCTTTAGAGAGTCCCTCCAGGTTACCCATGCAATTTCTCTTTCCCAGGAGAACGTGGGGTGTCCCAATCAACAGAGCCTACCATTAATTCTCGTAGCAAGGTCTTACCTTGGATGATCACCGGTGTAGCGAATCCGAGGGGGTCATATAGACTGTTGATTGTGGACAAGACTCCTCGTTGTGTAAAGGGTTTTTGCTCTAGGTCGACCTGAAATGTGAAGGTATAAGACTTTAAGTCCCACTTGAGCCCTAGACTGCGTTGTACATTAAGAGAGTCTGTGGATAAGTCTAGGTCATTCAGATCGGTGGCATAGTCTTCAGAAGAAAAGGCTTCCATCACTGTTTTGCTATTAGAAGCTATCTTATGCAATCTGATATTAGAACAAGCAAGTGCATTCTGAGTTCTCTTGAGTAGGCTGATTGCAGCCTGAGGCGATGGAAGAGACTTTAGGCCGTCATCTACGTAGAAGTCTCTTTCAATGAACTGTTTAACATCTTCATCATAGTCTTTTTCGCTTCCTCGCACAGATCGTTTAAGACCATAGATTGCTTATGCAGGGGATGGGCTATTGCCAAAAACATGCACCTTCCTACGATACTCTACAATGTCTTTAGTAGGTTCGTTATCTCTGAACCAAAGGAACCGTACGAAGTCTCTATGTTCCTCATCGACTAAAAAGCAATGAAACATTTGTTGTATATCTGCAGTGATGGCAACTGCTTCTTTCCGAAATCTGATGAGCACACCAATGAGCGAATTGTTGAGGTTGGGACCTGTCAAAAGGACATCATTCAAGGAGAGTCCTTGGTATCTTGAGCTGGAGTCGAACACTATGCGTATCTGTCCAGGCTTTTTGGGGTGATATACACCAAACATCGGGAGATACCAGCATTCATTGTTCTCCTTCAGAGGTTGAGCTACCTCTGCGTGACCATTTTTGAATATTTTGTCCATGAAAGGAAAGAAATGTACCTCCATTTCTGGCTTCTTTGAGAAACTTCGCTATAAGTAGGTAAGGCGCTTTAATGCCAGCTCTTTGTTGTTAGGAAGATGGGGTCTTTGTGGCTTGAATGGCAGTGAAGCCACCCAGCTGTCGTTTTCATCCTTGTGAAATTCTTGATCCATTATCTCCAGGAAGGTCTCATCTTCAATGGAATGGGCTAGTTTATAATCTTCTTTGGTCTTTTGAAAGACAGCGCACCCTAGATGATCTTTGTCTCCGTCGCACAATTCATCTATGGCGTATCTGTCTTCCCCACCATTTAAGTGTGCTGAATTGGTGAGATTCTCCTTTACTAGGAATTTGTTGGGGCAGGGTAGGAAAAAGGATGGGCGGCCACTCTCCAATGTGTTCATGTAGAGAGTGTGGACGTTGTTCGGCTTGTGAGCATTTCCGAGGCAGACGTCCCCTATAACTGCCCATCCTAGATCTAGCTTCTGAGCGTAGGGCGAGTTATGAGGACCGTTTATCTGTTTCCTCACCTTGTGAACTCTGCTGATGTCTCTCCCGAGCAAAAGAACCAACTTGGCTTGAGAATTAAGTGCAGGAATGAGATGCGCTATGTTTCTCAAATGGGGATGGTGTAGTGCCGCTTCTGAAGTGGGTATTTCTTCTCTATTGTTCAGGATGGAATTGCACTCGATTACTGTAGGAAAGGTAAGGATATCTTCCCATCTAGGGATTCGATTTGATAACCTGTTGCCCTCCTGCCAGATTCTTCACTCACTCCTGTACATGTTTTCAGTGAGTAGAAGCAGCTAAGTCCCTTGATTCCAAAGATGTCGAAGAAAGCTGAGCTGGCGAGTGATCTATTACTCTGATCGTCGAGTATAGCATAGAGTTTAACCGCTTTTTCTCTGTAGCCTATAGGATAAACTGTAACCAGACAGATCTTTGAGCAGGATTTGTTAGCGAGACCTTCTCCACAAACTTGAGTGCACTGGGGTGACACTTCAGGAGGTGTACTGTCTGTCTCCTCCCCGCCGTGCTCTGTAAGTCGGTCTACGTGCGTGGGGTTCTGTGGGGGTGGCTCCGGGTGTAGAGCTGTGCTGTGCTCTTGACTGTTACACTCCGAGCAAGTGATACTGGCTTTGCAGTCTCTAGCTAAGTGAGATGTGGATGTACAACATCTGTAACATATGTTGTTTTCTCTGAGGAAGATTCTACGGTCTTTAAGAGATTTTCCTCTAAAACTCCTGCACTGTTGCAGTGGGTGATGCCTTTTGTGTAGGGGGCACTCTTTGTCTGGGTCAATTGTTAGTGACCCTTTAGGTTCTGTTGTACTGTGGGTCTTGCGTGATGAATCTGTCGTAGACACATAAGTTTTGTGTACAGTGATAGGTGAGCCTCGAGGGTTGCGGACTGGAGCAGGCTTACCTGTTCGTGGGTTGACGGGATCTGCGGTGGAAAGGTCAAAGCTGGGATCATTCCTCATCTTGGCTTGCTGGCGCACAAAATCTACGAAGACATGGAATGGAGGAAATGGCACGTTGTGACATTGTTTGTAATCTGAACCCCGGTTAAACCATTTCTCTTGCAGACTGTAAGGCAGCTTATTCACTATGGGTTTAATACCTAGGGACGCGAGGCCTGGCAGGTCTCCTTCAAACTTGGCAACTTGGAGTTCTACCAAGAGGTCGCTCAATTCTCTTAGCATGTGAAAGCTCTTATTAGAGATCTTGGGAAAATCCTCCAACCTTTTGAAGAGGGATTCTTCTATCATCTCTGAAGAGCCATAGCACTCATCAAGTCTCTCCCATAACAGGCACAAACCTTTGCTCGGGTGGTTGATGCTGATATCCCTGATGCGTTTTGCATGTTCTACTGATTCGTTTCCTAGCCACTTGACCAAGAGATCGATCTCTTCATTGGCAGATATGTTCAGGTCGGGGTCCTCCATTTTGTGACAGTTCGCTGTGTAGTAGGAATCTACAAACTTGGGTGCAGGTGACCCTGATGGTGGATGGAATTACCTTCATGCTTAACGTGGGATGTTTGTTGAATGAAGGTTGATAGCTGAACGGCAGTATTAAGTCTCTCTCTTGGAGCTGAATGTAGACGTTCGTCTGATGCGGTATGCTGTAGCACGTAGTCCGAAGTGCGTTGTGAGATATCCCGATGACTAAGTTCAGGTCCGAGCCTTAACCTGAAACTTTTACTGTCGCTGCGTGCTGCTTCTTCTAAAGCCTGTACTTCAGCTTCTGCTGCTGCTGCTTCTGTGTCTACAGCAAGTTTTGCAAGGTCGGCTTCTAGACGTGCTTTTTCTGTCTTTAATTTCAACTCTTGTTCAGTGAAGGCAGCTTCTAGACGTGCTTTTTCTGTCTTTAATTTCAACTCTTGTTCAGCGAAGGCAGCTCTCACTTTGGCGGCTTCTGCCTTCGCCCTGGCGGTGGCAATTGCAGCGCTGCTCACAGACTTCCTTGAAGCTGACGAGCTTACATGGGAGCATGTTACATAAACTTCAGATCCTCTATCTGACATAGTGTCTGTATGCAGCTTGACTGCTCTCTGATAGAAGTCAGCGTCTATGCTTCAACCCTGTTTATAGTAGTCGTTTTACTGTTCTAGCACCCTCAGTCTGTGCTTTGGAAGACGAGTTGACAGACAACTTAAGGCGGGCTTTGCACGTTGCGACATCGGAAGCCGATGCTGCCATGTCGCACGCGATAGTCCCCACCCCCGTCGCAGGTACGATATCTTGTGATAGCTGGAGTAGCGAAAATTATCGCTACGCCAGCTTCACATGCACTCACCTGCCCTAAGGGGGTGGGTCGTGCGGCGTCATAGCGACGTCACACGTCAGGCGGCCAATAGCGGCGGAGGTGCGGAGATGAGCAGGATGTAAACATCCCGCCCACCTCCTTCCTTCCGTAGAGCCGCCGGCGGCAGGTAAGGTGAAGTTCCTAACTCCTGCGGCGTAACACACAGCGATGTGTGCTGCCGCAGGAACGAGGAACAGCATCGTACCTGTCGCGGCAGCATAATTATGGAAAAGTCAGAGCCTGCAACGATAATACGATAACGACGCTTTTGCGCTCGTTAATCGTATCATCTAGAATTTACACACAACGATGTCGAAAGTGACGCCGGATGTGCGTCACTTTTGATTTGACTCCACCGACATCGCACGTGCGATGTTGCAACGTGCAAAGCCGCCCTTACTCTTTCCCATCAATGCATTGACTCGGACGCTGGGGGTCCTTTACAACTTTTATTAATGAGATCAGTGTAAAACTACAAGAAATAAATGAAAATACTAAGTACAACATAAAACATATCTGAGTTACATAGCATTCCATTTGATACAGGACATGCAAGTTAAATGCACTACATGGCGAATACATATTAGCTATAATGTCAGGAAAATACTTGCAGAACAGAGCAACTACATTATAATTTGATGAGCCCTAGCCAGGGAATCATAACTCACCGACTGTGCTATGTAGAGGCAAACAAAAGGAGCAGAGACCTGGAGAGATGATCAGCATGCAAATGTCTGTGTCCATGTAACTAAAATGGCTGCTGAAGAAGAAAAAGGGGCAGAGCCCATGCAAGGTCTGATGGGTAACTACATAAGCCTTGGTAGGACAATTTTCATTGCAGAGTAACCAGTGAAACATTAGATAAACAAGCTGCAGTAAGAAAATATTGTCAACAGATGGCGCTGTTGGTTATCAGTTCACTGGACACTATTAGTGTCAATACTAAATGTTATCTTATTACATGGCATAATAAAATAATTATATGCATTTCTATGAAGGCATGACACTGCCCACCTCTTCCTTCGCTCTCCTTCCTCCATCCTTCTCGCCTTTTCTTTTCCCAGCTGTTTTCATTTATTTTCTTGTTATTCTTTTTATTGCTATGATCACTTACTCAATTTGTGTTGTCATGGAAGTTTAAATCTTGTTTCTTTAATGCGGGTTTTGCAATTTTGCTAAGGATTACATTGGTGGTGTCACTGGTAAGACATTACTTTCTATTCTATATGATAGTTTTTATTGATACTACAAATTGTATTTTATTTTTCTGTTGTTGATTTTTTTCTATCTCAGCACATTAACAGCCCTGCAATTGTATTATTTTTTTTTTCCAAAATTCAATAAATAAAGATGTCTTAAAGAAAAACAGATGTACATAAATTATGTGTAACAATGAGAAATGACACAGGGAAAAGTACAGATCACATGAAGATTTCAAACAGAGGAGTTAAAAGAATTATCAGTAGAGTGGTCCAAGAGGCAAGAACCACCTGTGAAAAGCTACAGAGAGACCTAGAATGAGCAGGTGCAATTGTTTCAAAGAAAACAATAAGTAATGCACTTAACTTTCATGGCTTGTATATACGCTCACCACGCAAGACACCATTGCTGAAGAAAAGGCATGTTCAAGTGCATTTATAGTTTGCTCAAGAACATTTAGACAAGCATGTGAAATACTGGGACGATTTAGTCTGGTCAGATAGGACCAAAATTGAACTCTTTGGATGACAGAATACACACGATGTATGGAGGCCAAAAGACACTGCATATGACCCCACAAAAACACTGTACCAACAGTAAAGTTTGATGGTGGGAACGTCATGGTGTGAGGTGGTTTTTCAGCATACAGCACTGACAAACTTCATATGCTTGAAGGAAGGATGAATGGAAAAATGAACGGAGACATTCTTGATAAAAATCTGCTGCCACCTACCAAATTGCTGAAGGTAAAACAAGGATGGACATTTTAGCAAGACAATGATACCAACACACAGCCAAGGAAACTCCTAATTGACATAAGATAACAAAAAAATAACCACTAGTATGGCCGAGCCAATAGAAAATTTATGGAAGGAACTAAAACTCAAAGTTCATAGAAGGCGTCCAAGGAATCTTCAAGATTTGAACAGTGTTTGTGTGGCAGAATGAACCAAAATCATATCTCAGCAATGCATGTGATTTTATTTTCCTGTATAATTTCAAATTATTATACATTACTACACTTCTTTACATCAATAGTTTTATTTCTCTATTTCTTTGCTGGGTGGCTGGGTTGGGTTGTTACTGACATCTGTTGAGAAATTAATGTCAATATCACCTATAGAAATATATTTAATTAGAAGATTGGTGTCATATTGAATAATTATTTTACTCATTGTATATATGGGTTATATATATATATATATATATATATATATATATACAGTTAGGTCCAGAAATATTTGGACAGTGACCCAATTTTCGCGAGTTGGGCTCTGCATGCCACCACATTGGATTTGAAATGAAATCTCTACAACAGAATTCAAGTGCAGATTGTAACGTTTAATTTGAAGGTTTGAACAAAAATATCTGATAGAAATTGTAGGAATTGTACACATTTCTTTACAAACACTCCGCATTTTAGGAGGTCAAAAGTAATTGGACAAATAAACCAAACCCAAACAAAATATTTTTATTTTCAATATTTTGTTGCGAATCCTTTGGAGGCAATCACTGCCTTAAGTCTGGAACCCATGGACATCACCAAACGCTGGGTTTCCTTCTTCTTAATGCTTTGCCAGGCCTTTACAGCCGCAGCCTTCAGGTCTTGCTTGTTTGTGGGTCTTTCCGTCTTAAGTCTGGATTTGAGCAAGTGAAATGCATGCTCAATTGGGTTAAGATCTGGTGATTGACTTGGCCATTGCAGAATGTTCCACTTTTTTGCACTCATGAACTCCTGGGTAGCTTTGGCTGTATGCTTGGGGTCATTGTCCATCTGTACTATGAAGCGCCGTCCGATCAACTTTGCGGCATTTGGCTGAATCTGGGCTAAAAGTATATCCCGGTACACTTCAGAATTCATCCGGCTACTCTTGTCTGCTGTTATGTCATCAGTAAACACAAGTGACCCAGTGCCATTGAAAGCCATGCATGCCCATGCCATCACGTTGCCTCCACCATGTTTTAAAGAGGATGTGGCGTGCCTTGGATCTTGTGCCGTTCCCTTTCTTCTCCAAACTTTTTTCTTCCCATCATTCTGGTACAGGTTGATCTTTGTCTCATCTGTCCATAGAATACTTTTCCAGAACTGAGCTGGCTTCATGAGGTGTTTTTCAGCAAATTTAACTCTGGCCTGTCTATTTTTGGAATTGATGAATGGTTTGCATCTAGATGTGAACCCTTTGTATTTACTTTCATGGAGTCTTCTCTTTACTGTTGACTTATAGACAGATACACCTACTTCACTGAGAGTGTTCTGGACTTCAGTTGATGTTGTGAACGGGTTCTTCTTCACCAAAGAAAGTATGCGGCGATCATCCACCACTGTTGTCATCCGTGGACGCCCAGGCCTTTTTGAGTTCCCAAGCTCACCAGTCAATTCCTTTTTTCTCAGTATGTACCTGACTGTTGATTTTGCTACTCCAAGCATGTCTGCTATCTCTCTGATGGATTTTTTCTTTTTTTTGCAGCCTCAGGATGTTCTGCTTCACCTCAATTGAGAGTTCCTTAGACCGCATGTTGTCTGGTCACAGCAACAGCTTCCAAATGCAAAACCACACACCTGTAATCAACCCCAGACCTTTTAACTACTTCATTGATTACAGGTTAACGAGGGAGATGCCTTTAGAGTTAATTGCAGCCCTTAGAGTCCCTTGTCCAATTACTTTTGGTCCCTTGAAAAAGAGGAGGCTATGCATTACAGAGCTATGATTCCTAAACCCTTTCTCCGATTTGGATGTGAAAACTCTCATATTGCAGCTGGGAGTGTGCACTTTCAGCCCATATTATATATATAATTGTATTTCTGAACATGTTTTTGTAAACAGCTAAAATAACAAAACTTGTGTCACTATCCAAATATTTCTGGCCCTGACTGTATATACTGCATAATTGATAAGGAAGTATTCCACAGTTTTGGGAAATCTCCTTTTTCCAGGGAGTGTCTGCTAAATCTCAAATCGAAAGTTACTGAGTGCTAACAAAGGAATTCAGACCACACAGCCATAGCTGACTCTTGTCAGTAAAAGCAGGTGCACACCCCTTGTGCTTTATTTGTTATATACAAGCCTTTTTTTATAGAGCAATAGTGGGTTAATATCTTAGCAAAATTACTAGCAGCATGCCATTGGTTATTTAGAAGCACATGCAAAAAGCATATGATAATATTTATGTCCATATTTGGAATTTACTCTTCAGCCATAACTCGCAAGGTCCTTATCATGCAGCCCACCATGGACAGATCCGAACTTGCGCAGATGCAGGCAATCATCATTATCAACATTTTCATTCTATTCCCTTGAATTAGACATCATCGGTAGACTTCAGTGTACACATGATTGCTTTCCTGATGTACAGCAATAATCAGGAGACAGACTCTATCTTGTTCCTCATGTACAAAAGAAAGCTTAGTTATAGAAAAGCAGATAGAAAAATATATATACTGTACATTGTACTCTCAAAGTAGAAAAGCATGTAGAAAAATATATTGTATTTTCACAGTAGAAAAATATGTTGTATCCTCATATAAATGCACTGTATATGTGCGTGTGTGTGTGTATATATATATATATATATATATATATATATATATATATATAACATTAAAAGTTGCATGTAGTCAGTCAAACCAAGGACAAATTAAGTTGGATTACAAAAACAGAAAAGATCAGGATTGAGTGGATCAAACACAGGAATGAGCAATAGCTACACCGCCAGAGTTGTACAGAAAAGCCAAACATAGCAACCCGAACTTTAGGAGTTGAAAAAGAACCTGCTACCAGTTGAAACAAATGGTCAGTTTTTGCTTTTATTTTCTTCTTACTGTTCCGCTCAGAATTGTGTTTCTGTTTTTTCTTAAAGTGCTAATTACTGTGCATGCGCATGCGATAGTTCCCCTCCCTCCATATACTCACCCTGTATCTATGACGATCGGAGACGCTGACGTTGTGAGGGGTATGCGGGCGCATGCGCGCGATACGAGGTCTCTCACAGGAGCCGGGACTTGATTGTATGTAACAGATACCTGCGCGGCGTCGGCCATGGGCTGGAGTTACCATGGCCGGCGATCTGCACACGTGGGGCACTATTTGCTCCGAAATGGTCCGGACCAGAGCACACAGGTGACATTTGGCCATATGTAATTGTAATTATAATTGTACACTATATAAGAGGATTGGGGTTTGAATTGCTACCACTGTCTGTCCCTGAGGAAGCCTAGCGGCGATACGCGTGGGGCGTATCCCGGGGTCTCCATGAAGTGAGGTCACCTATCCAGCTGGGTTCACCATCGGTCTGTAACAAACTCTTTAGGGCTGTTTACCAGCCGGTTCCATGATGGAAAACATGCCTCTTCTTTACTTGAGTGTTTATATGATGGTTTATATGATGGTTTGACACATCGGATATTTTGGTGAACCTGACCTCACTAACAATACTGAGTATTGGTCTGCTATGATTCACACTATTGGTGAAATATTCAGCTGGGTTCACTATTTGTTTGCAACAAACTGACCAGGGCTGTGTATTAGCCTATTCCCATAATGGAAAATATATCTTGACTCTCTATTTTAGGGACTACATGATGGTCTGATATATTAGATACTTTAGTGACCCCTTTTTTCATTTATCATACTGAGTATTGGTGTGCTATGACTTACACTGTATTGTATTTGTGATTTATTGCAAGTTGTATTTCACACAGATAATTGTGGCTTATGGAGATACCCAGGTGTGGGCTATATGTTTTTAATTGTTTTTAATTCCCTTTTTGTGATTCAATAAAATCCTACTTATTTAACAATGATTAGGTGTGCTTCCCGTGTTAAGCAGTTCTTTTCTTCTCCTTTATGAATTATATTTAAACTGCTTGTGGCAGCACCCTGTTATTTTGCTAATGTCAATATTGCTGTGCACCTTCTTTTTTAATATAATTGATGGTGTTCCTTGGTGGTTGCCAAGACCTTCTTAGGTAGCACGCAAACCTATTTTGGAGTTGACACTTGTATATATACATATATTGTTTACCATTGGCCTTGTGCTTTCACCTGTGTGATATTTTGTGCTAGTGGAACCCATGGATTGGGATGCTAGAGAAGCCGCCTGGCAGGCGCAAACTGGCACACTGTTCTTTCAGAAAAATACGGTGTTAGAAACATCAGATGAGTTATCATTGCTCATGTCTGACCTTACAACGGCCTATAAAACCGGTATCCGCCTATGGTGGAATATACGCAGCCTCGAGGAGTACCTTAAGGCAGGTATTGCTCCTCGAGGGCTGCGTGTTTCCATTTTTCCTGCATGGGAACCTTCCCTAGACTTTCAAGAAACATGGGAACAAGGGCTCCTAAAATGCTCGGGCATATTAATCAACATGCTCCTTGAGCATGATAGAACACTTTTGGCTACTACAAGAACGAATATTAAAGATCTTGAGGCCAAATTGGCAAGAAATGGGGACACTATACAGGTTACCTCCTTTCAGCAAAAGCTCAAGGAGTCTATGGACAAATATGAGCAGGAAATAATTGAAAAAAAGCGAAAAAAGTTTAAAAGAGATCAGGTGGATTTTGAGAACAGGACTGCCTTTAGATGGAAACACAAGGGAAACACCCGCAGGACCTATAACTTTAAATATCGTGCAGACAATTATGATAGACAAAATATAGAGAGATCAAGTTCAAGTGATTTTTTATCAACTACCGGCAGCGAGGCAGATGTCGGACCCGCAGAGGCGGGCGCCATAAGGCATAACAAATTGAAGAATGACCAGACCAAGAAAACAGGCGGGGCCATACAAGACCGGCGCCCGAGCCAGACGATAGATCAGTCCACGGAGAATATCCAACTGAGCCATGTCCAGCAGGTGAGAGATGATGCCTTACAAATCATTAATTTGTCTACCCATATACTTTCTGAACAAGAGACCAAGATACTCCAAAGGGGATTAACTTTTTCTCCTACAAAGGGACTAGACAAATTTGTGTTGATTAAAGACTTATATCTCTTCTGCCGTAATCTTGTATTTCAGGTGATGTATCATAAACCAGAAATGTTAAATGACCTCTCTATTGATGACCAACAAGTCTTTCGTGACCTCTTGGCTCTATTGGAAGAAAATGAAGACACTCCAGGTAGAAAAAGATTTCCCTTTAAAAATAAGTCCACAGTGCTACCATGCTTCTCCCTAGTTCCATCGGTTCGAATTTTTTTTGAACTGGCCAAAAAAGATATACTCCAACTAAAAAATGTACCCTTAACATCTAATTTAACGAATCATGAAAAAGCTGCCATTAAAAGCCTCAAACAGAATAACACCTTTGTTATAAAAGAGGCTGATAAAGGGGGTAATATTGTGGCCCATAGAGATGTATTTGGAGGAGGCCAGGCGTCAGCTTGGCAACCCCAGGTTTTATACCCGGTTGCCTTCTGACCCGACTTCGGTGTTTACAACCAAACTTCACAGGATCTTGGACACTGCTTTTCAGCATGGGATCATCAACAACACTGAGAAAAAATATATGTGGGTGGAACATCCTGTGATACCCACCTTTTATATGCTCCCTAAAGTGCACAAGTCTGTGGAAAACCCTCCGGGGAGACCTATTATTGCCAATATTGGTAGCCTGTGCGAGAGGGCAAGTAATTATGTGGATTTTTTTCTACAGCCCATGGTCACAGCCACTCCCTCTTATATTCGTGATACATCCAATTTTATAAAGATCTGTCAAGATGTACAACTCACATCGCAGTCACTCTTGGTGACTTGCGATGTTGAGTCTCTTTACACAAATATTGGACATAATCACGGGATGTGTGCAGTTACGTATTTTTTGGACAAACAAACACATTCAGATCGGATGCATGATTCTTTTTTGTTGGATCTTTTAGATTTTGTGTTACAACATAATTATTTTCTGTTTGATCACAATTTCTATAAACAAATTTCTGGAGTGGCCATGGGAGTGAAGTGTGCACCTGCGTTTGCAAACCTGTTTTTAGGATGGTGGGGGGCACTGTGGGTTTACAGATTGGACCAGTTTAAAACCCGAATAACACATTGGTCCAGATATATAGACAATGTCTTTTTCATCTGGAACGGGACAGAGGAAGAGTGTCAGGATTTTATAAAACAATTGAATGACAACGATTTGAATATATTCCTTACCTGCACTATATCATCTTCCAAGGTCAACTTTCTGGATTTGGAGATAACAAGAAACAACGATAAAATCATAACCAACTTATACCAGAAGACAACAGCGACGAACAGCCTGCTTGAATTCAACAGCTTTCATCCCATGCATATAAAGACTGGTGTACCAACAGGTCAGTTTCTTAGAGTTAGACGGAACTGTACTAATGATGAAGAATTCCGTTCACAAGCTCAAAATTTAACCCACAGATTCCGGGCACGCGGTTACCCCAAGAATGTGATCTCGAGGGCATTTCAGAGGGCAAATCAAGAGTCTCAAGCGTCATTGATTGTAACGAAATCGAAGAAGCAAGAACGGCATGTGAGACTCATCACCACATATAATAATCAGTGGGATAATATTAGAAACATCTTACAAGATCACTGGCCCATCCTAACCACGGATCTTCAGACATGCAATGTGGTTAGTGCACGCCCCCTCTTAACTGCACGGAGGGCACCGAACCTGCGTGATACCTTGATGAGCAGTCATTTTGTGAAACCACAGATCAAACTCAACAGAGGGTACAATCCCATTGGCTCTTATCCCTGTGGGGATTGTAACATTTGCCAATTTATGCAGATCACCCGAAACAAATTTTGTAACCCCCGGGACAATAAGGAACATATATTAACATCTTATATTAATTGTAAGTCGAAAAATGTTATCTATGCTATAATTTGTCCCTGTAACCTGACATATGTGGGTCAAACGTCACAAGAGTTGAGGAAAAGAATTCAAAAACATGTTTCCACTATCAACTTAGCACAGCCTCGGACCAAAGGAAGGGTAAGTTGCTTACCCCTATAGCTACCCACTTTTTTCAACACCATAGGTCCAACCCTAGAGGGATACGTATTTTTGGGCTACAAAAGTTTAAGGGCAATGGCAGAGGGGGATCTTGTCACAAATGGCTGCTACAGACGGAATCTAGATGGATTTTTGAACTAAATTCTATCACACCGTGTGGACTAAACGAAGAACTTCTTTTCACAGGATTTTTGGGTTGAAACAACACAAATGCTAATCTGGACAATGGACATCACCGAGATATATCTGGACATGAAAATTGGATATGACGGATGGGATACACATCTTATATGAAAGAACTGGGAAAGAAAAACATTCTTCGGCCTTCTCTGATGGACTATACTTACCTCTTTACTTGACTTTGGACGTAAACAGAGAAAGAAGATAATAGAAGATATCCATATAACTTGAAATTTGAAGGAGAAATGGGCATTATAGGACTCCAAATGCATAATTGGTCACATGTTGGACAATATAACCTTATCTTATCATTTTGGGAGTAGCACGGTTATGGTATTCCGTTTAGTGTATCCAACGGGGCAAGCATGGAACAATGATGTGGATCACTGTCTGTATCATTTGATAAAATATATATAATGATGGTCGGATACCGCACATATATATGTATTGTGTGTCTTTACTATGTCCCTTTATGTAGCAGGTGGCTATAACCTATGGATACATGGGGACGATATATTATATGTGCTAGTTCCATGGTTTTGTTCCCCACTTGGATATATGAAACATGTGGATGAGAGGTTTATTTACAATGCGATGTCAGACATTTCTTATATGTCCCTCCCCTTCAGGTTGGTTATAGTGTTATGAGACCTCTCTTTGGAAAAAATTCTCTATGTTATGATTTCGGCGACACTGCGCATGCGCATGCGATAGTTCCCCTCCCTCCGTATACTCACCCTGTATCTATGACGATCGGAGACGCTGACGTTGTGAGGGGTATGCGGGCGCATGCGCGCGATACGAGCTCTCTCACAGGAGCCGGGACTTGATTGTATGTAACAGATACCTGCGCGGCGTCGGCCATGGGCTGGAGTTACCATGGCCGGCGATCTGCACACGTGGGGCACTATTTGCTCCGAAATGGTCCGGACCAGAGCACACAGGTGACATTTGGCCATATGTAATTGTAATTATAATTGTACACTATATAAGAGGATTGGGGTTTGAATTGCTACCACTGTCTGTCCCTGAGGAAGCCTAGCGGCGATACGCGTGGGGCGTATCCCGGGGTCTCCATGAAGTGAGGTCACCTATCCAGCTGGGTTCACCATCGGTCTGTAACAAACTCTTTAGGGCTGTTTACCAGCCGGTTCCATGATGGAAAACATGCCTCTTCTTTACTTGAGTGTTTATATGATGGTTTATATGATGGTTTGACACATCGGATATTTTGGTGAACCTAACCTCACTAACAATACTGAGTATTGGTCTGCTATGATTCACACTATTGGTGAAATATTCAGCTGGGTTCATTATTTGTTTGCAACAAAATGACCAGGGCTGTGTATTAGCCTATTCCCATAATGGAAAATATATCTTGACTCTCTATTTTAGGGACTACATGATGGTCTGATATATTAGATACTTTAGTGACCCCTTTTTTCATTTATCATACTGAGTATTGGTGTGCTATGACTTACACTGTATTGTATTTGTGATTTATTGCAAGTTGTATTTCACACAGATAATTGTGGCTTATGGAGATACCCAGGTGTGGGCTATATGTTTTTAATTGTTTTTAATTCCCTTTTTGTGATTCAATAAAATCCTACTTATTTAATAATGATTAGGTGTGCTTCCCGTGTTAAGCAGTTCTTTTCTTCTCCTTTATGAATTATATTTAAACTGCTTGTGGCAGCACCCTGTTATTTTGCTAATGTCAATACTGCTGTGCACCTTCTTTTTTAATATAACACACAGCCATAGCTGACTCTTGTCAGTAAAAGCAGGTGCACACCCCTTGTGCTTTATTTATTATATACAAGCCTTTTTTTTTATAGAGCAATAGTGGGTTAATATCTTAGCAAAATTACTAGCAGCATGCCATTGGTTAATTAGAAGCACATGCAAAAAGCATATGATAATATTTATGTCCATATTTGGAATTTACTCTTCAGCCATAACTCGCAAGGTCCTTATCATGCAGCCCACCATGGACAGATCCGAACTTGCGCAGATGCAGGCAATCATCATTATCAACATTTTCATTCTATTCCCTTGAATTAGACATCATCGGTAGACTTCAGTGTACACATGATTGCTTTCCTGATGTACAGCAATAATCAGGAGACAGACTCTATCTTGTTCCTCATGTACAAAAGAAAGCTTAGTTATAGAAAAGCAGATAGAAAAATATATATACTGTACATTGTACTCTCAAAGTAGAAAAGCATGTAGAAAAATATATTGTATTTTCACAGTAGAAAAATATGTTGTATCCTCATATAAATACACTGTATATGTGCGTGTGTGTGTGTGTGTGTGTATATATATATATATAACATTAAAAGTTGCATGTAGTCAGTCAAACCAAGGACAAATTAAGTTGGATTACAAAAACAGAAAAGATCAGGATTGAGTGGATCAAACGCAGGAATGAGCAATAGCTACACCGCCAGAGTTGTACAGAAAAGCCAAACATAGCAACCCGAACTGTAGGAGTTGAAAAAGAACCTCCTACCAGTTGAAACAAATGGTCAGTTTTTGCTTTTATTTTCTTCTTACTGTTCCGCTCAGAATTGTGTTTCTGTTTTTTCTTAAAGTGCTAATTAATATCTTTTTTTTTCCAATGGCATATTTGCAAAGTACCGTATTTTTCGTTTTATAAGACGCACCGGATTATAAGATGCACCCCAAATTTGAAGGGAAAAAAAGGGTAAAAAAAAATATGGGGTCCGTTTTATAATCTGGTGGTGTTTTACCAGGGAGAGGGGGCAGCAGCGGAGCGGTGGTCACAGGAGGCAGGGGCGGTTTTGGAGTACTGCAAGTAGTATAGAGGGGGGTCCAGATACTCACTGTGGGTAATGCTCTGTGCGGGGCCGGTGACGCCGCTCAGCTCTGTGCGAGGCCGGCAACGCCGCTCTGCTCTGTGTGAGGCCGGCGATGCCGCTCTGCTCTGTGCGAGGCCGGCGACGCCGCTCTGCTCTGTGCGAGGCCGGCGACGCCGCTCTGCTCTGTGTGGGGCTGGTGATGGAGCAGTTGAGTGCCAAGCAGAACAGAGCAGTCGAGCGCCGAGCAGAACAGAGCAGCCGAGCGCCGAGCAGAATGGAGGAGCCGAGCAGAACGGAGCAGCCGAGCACAGAGCAGCCGAGCAGGACGGAGCAGCCGTGCACAGAGCAGCCGAGCAGGACGGAGCAGCCGTGCACAGAGCAGAACAGAGCGGCTCCAAACAGAACAGTGCGGCGCTGCCCGATGCACAGAACAGCGTTGCACAAACCAGCAGCGCCGGCAGCACAGTACAATGCTTGGAGCATCTCCCTGCCTTCTTTGACCCCTCTGCACAACCCCCCGGTAAGCTACATTCGAATTTTAAGATGCACCCCTCATTTTCCTTCCAAAGTTTTGGGAGGAAAAGTGCGTCTGATAATCCGAAAAATATGGTAGTTTAAAGACCTGCCCCCTAGAGAATTTATGAGCAATGATCCGTTGGTTCTGGGTTTTGAACCTACACAAATTTCATATTAATAACCCATTCTACAGATGTCAGATGTAAATAAGTTTCTAAGTAGTAAAAAGGAGGTATTGACCAAATCTTTTGAAAAAAAAACAAAAAAAAAAACAGTTTAAATTTTTGTCAAGATAAAGAACAAAAGAACTGGATTTGGGTTAGTCCAATAATGTAATAAGCTTTCTTTAATAAAAACTTTTTCTATAGGCATTGACTAGAAATGAGAGGATTGATCCACAGAGGAATGAGTATGAGTCAAATTTAGTGAAATTGCAGTTCCACCCAAATTTGAACAATCTGCAATGCAGTTAGTGAAGATCATCAAAAAAAATTAAAAATGCCCTCAGCAATCAGATTACATAGGCTAGTCCATCCAACCAGGGGTAGAAATGAACAAACCTGTGGATATTTGGGTTCACCAAACCAACATGGATTAAAATCGTGTTCAGCAGCCGAACTTGACCCCAAACTTGACCCCGGACACCACACCGAACCCCATATAAGTCTAAAAGACACGGACACAAACTTATGTGTTATAAAATGGTGTTAGTAAGGGCTACGGGGGCTGCAAAGGAAAGAAAATATGGAACAATGCGCGACAGTTATACTTACCGACCTTCCCTGCAGCTGTAACACTGCTTCTGGTTCCGAATCATTAGGTCTCATGCATATTCACTGGTGTCTGTGATTGGTTGCAGTCAGACAGCTCCTCTGCCCTCTGCCCTCTGTGACAGCGACTGTGGTTGGTTGGAATAACACACGCTATCTGCGTCACTATGGTGGTGTAACAATAAATAAATACATTTAAAAAATGACATATGGTCCCCCGTATATTGATACCCAGCGCAGATAAAGCAGATAGCTATAGGTTGCAGCCCCCAGCCATATGGGTTATCTTGGCTGTGTATCAAAATATGAGGGACACCATGCAGCTTTTTTTTATTTCAATAAATAATTTAAACATTGATGTGTGGGCCCCCCTTATTTTGATATACCCTGGTGCGGTGGCAATCGAGCTAATGTAAGGGGTTAATGAAAGCTGTGATTTGTCAAAAATCACAGCTGCCATTAAGTCCTCTATTTGTAATTGAGAGGGTTCTTTGAGACCCCCTTATTACTAACCCTTTAGGTAAAAAAAAAATAAACACAAAATACAGAGAACAATCCTTTATTTAAAAACAAAAATATCCTCTCTTTCTCCAATTTATTAACCCACAAAACACCTAGGTCCGACATAATCCTCACCACAGCATCCCGCGACGATCTTGGCCCTACTACGTACTGAAGTTGCAGCGCGTGGGCACATTAGAGAACATGACCACCTACAGCAGCTTCAGGCAGACACTATGAGCGGTGACGTCATTAAGTTTTCTTATGGTCACAGCTGGAGGTTCCCACGGTACCCCACTTGTGACTACAGGTAAACTCATCTCAGGTGACCTCATTGAACTCAGTGACCTCACCTCAGGTGAACTCATTGAGTTCAATGAAAACTGCAACGAAAATGCATTTCTTTTTGCTAAAATATGCAGATTTGGTGTTAGAATTTATGCACCAAATTTCTACACTAATACTACATCTCCTGACAAAAAACACATCTAAATGCGATGTGGTTTTGATGCCGTTTTTTGTCAGTAGAATCTGGTTTGGTGAATATATTTTGTGTATAAATTCCAGCAGAAGAAAAAGAAAAAAATCCAGCTCACCCCATAGAAGACATCCTGGTAATTGATGTCAGGAAGCATGAGATCCTGCTGCTGTCACAGCGCCTTGCACAATGGAGAAAATGAACAATCAAGCTTCTGGTGAGTTTGAATGAATAAAATCAATGGTTTAATGACATTTTTTTTTAAAATCACAGGTTATGGTTCTCATATGAAATACATGGTAGATTAGGAGAAGCAAGAACACCAGACGTGTTTCGAGCAGTTCTGCTCTTAGACTTGGTCAGTATTAAAAAAAAGGTGCATGTAACGCTTAAATAGAGTCTCATTAAGATCTAAGGGATTGCGGGTGTGTTTCTGAAGCAAATGTAGAACTCATTAAGAACACACATAAGAACAAGTGAATGGGAAAGGACAATATGGAATAAGAAAATTAGAAATGTAAATCCTGCATGAAAATAAGGAACAAAGCAAGCATTATATAGAAAATCAATAATGAAGCACAATTTCACTTTAAGATATAAACCAAATGGAGTTTTAGTTCCTAATGAAAAAATCCAAAACGGCTCCCTGTTCCACAAAGTTTGTTCACAATCACCTCCACGAGTATATATATATATGTATATATTATATATATATATATACTAGAAGGTGGCCCGATTCTACGCATCGGGTATTCTAGAATTCACGTATTGTGTAGTTCATGTATGATTTTTGTTATATATATATATATATATATATATATATCTATATATATATATATATATATATATATATATATATATATAGATGTTGTTGTGTGTAGTTACCAAGTGTTTGTGTAGGCGCTGTACATGTTCTGGGTGTTGTCTGGGTGTGATGGGGGGTGAGAGCGGTGTTGTTTGTGTGTTGCGTTGTTTGTGGAGCGCTGTGTGTCTGTAGCGTTGTGTGTGTGTTGCGCAGTTTGTGTGTGTGTGGTGTGTTTTGGGGGGAGGTATGTTTTGTGCAATGTGCGTGTTGTGCGGTATGTGCATATATTTGTGTGTGCAGCGTTGTCTGTGTGTGTGGGTGTCTGTGTAGGGCAGTTGTTTGTGGTTCCCAGTGTGTGTGTGTGGTGTGGTGTGTTGTGCAGTGCGCGCACGCGCGTATGTATGTGTGTGTGTGTTGGGGGGAGGTGTGCACTTCCCATCGTGCTCCATCCCCCATGCAGCGCACTCCCCATCGTGCTCCATCCCGTATGCTGCGCACCCCCCATCGTGCTCCATCTCCCATCCTGCGCACTCCCAAACGTGCTCCATCCGCTATGCTGCGCACTCCCAAACGTGCTCCATCCGCCATGCTGCGCACTCCCAAACGTGCTCCATCCGCCATGCTGCGCACTCCCTATCGTGCTCCATCCCCCATGCTGCGCACTCCCAAACGTGCTCCCTCCGCCATGCTGCGCACTCCCCATCGTGCTCCATCTCCCATGCTGCGCACTCCCAAACGTGCTCCATCCGCCATGCTGCGCACTCCCAAACGTGCTCCATCCGCCATGCTGAGCACTCCCAAACGTGCTCCATCCGCCATACTCCGCACTCCCCATCGTGCTCCATCCCCCATGCAGCGCACTCCCCATCGTGCTCCATCCCCTATGCTGCACACCCCCCATCGTGCTCCATCTCCCATGCTGCGCACTCCGAAACGTGCTCCATCAGCCATGCTGCGCACTCCCAAACGTGGTCCATCCGCCATGCTGCGCACTCCCAAACGTGCTCCATCCGCCATACTCCACACTCCCCATCGTGCTGCATCCCCCATGCTGCGCACTCCCAAACGTGCTCCATCCGCCATGCTGCGCACTCCCAAACGTGCTCCATCCCCTATGCTGCGCACCCCCCATCGTGCTCCATCTCCCATCCTGCGCACTCCCAAACGTGCTCCATTCGCCATGCTGCGCACTCCCAAACGTGCTCCATTCGCCATGCTGTGCACTCCCAAACGTGCTCCATCCGCCATGCTGCGCACTCCCAAACGTGCTCCATCCGCCATGCTGCGCACTCCCCATCGTGCTCCATCCCCCATGCTGCGCACTCCCAAACGTGCTCCATCCGCCATGCTGCGCACTCCCCATCGTGCTCCATCTCCCATGCTGCGCACTCCCAAACGTGCTCCATCCGCCATGCTGCGCACTCCCAAACGTGGTCCATCCGCCATGCTGCGCACTCCCAAACGTGCTCCATCCGCCATACTCCGCACTCCCCATCGTGCTGCATCCCCCATGCTGCGCACTCCCAAACGTGCTCCATCCGCCATACTCCGCACTCCCCATCGTGCTGCATCCCCCATGCTGCGCACTCCCAAACGTGCTCCATCCGCCATGCTGCGCATTTCCAAACGTGCTCCATCCGCCATGCTGCGCACTCCCAAACGTGCTCCATCCGCCATGCTGCGCACTCCCAAACGTGCTCCATCCGCCATGCTGCGCACTCCCAAACGTGCTCCATCCGCCATGCTGCGCACTGCCAAACGTGCTCCATCCGCCATGCTGCGCACTCCCAAAGGTGCTCCATCCGCCATGCTGCGCACTCCCAAACGTGCTCCATCCGCCATGCTGCGCACTCCCAAAGGTGCTCCATCCGCCATGCTGCGCACTCCCAAACGTGCTCCATCCGCCATGCTGCGCCAGCATCAGCCTCTCTACCTGCAGCATCAGCCTCTCTCCTCCCAGCATCAGCCTCTCTGTCCCCAGCATCAGCCTCTCTGTCCCCAGCCTCCATATCCCAGCCTTCCCCAGGATCAGCCTCTCTCCTCTCAGCCTCCTCCAGCACGCCGTGCTCCTCTGCCGACACTCACAGATCCGATCGCATACACTCACACACACCCACACACACCCACCCGATCGAATACACTCACACCCACCCGATCGCATACACTCACACACACCCGATCGCATACACTCACACACACCCGATCGCATACACTCACACACAAAGACACACAGACACTGACGATATTGCACATACGCGCTGATACTCACAACATCCGGGGATATCACATGCTTCTGGCCATGTGATCCCCCGGCAGGTCCTGGAAGCTCACAACAGCACAGTATCGAGGCCGAGAAGCAAGCGATATCCCAGGATGTTGTGAGTATTTGGATGCGATGTGATGTGTGAGGTGTGTGTGAGTGTGATCTGATTTGTGTGTATGTGTGTGTGTGTGTGCTGTTATGTGTGTGTATGTTCCGCAGCTGCAGGACCTTGATGTGTGGATGCGATGTGATGTGTGTGTGAGGTGTGTGTGAGAGTGAGTGGGAGCCGGTGTACACTGGTAACTATGATACACATCGGGTAACCAAGGGACCTTAGTTACCCGATGTGTATAATGGTTACCAGCTTTCACGGCCTCCGTCAAGATCCCAGCATCGCAAGGTTATGTCTGGCGCTGCCGGGATCCTGACGGAGCCGGTGTAGAAGCAAGCGATATCCCAGCATGTTGTGATGTGTGAGGTGTGTGTGAGAGTGAGTGTGAGAGTGAGTGTGATCTGATGTGTGTGTGTGTACTCACCTGGGAATCGGGGCTCCGTGTCAGTTGGGCCAGAGCGAGCGTGCATTGCGTGAGGGGGGCGGGGCCTGCAGAGAGCCGGGGCGAGAGGCCAATCCGTGTGGGGGGGCGGGGCCATGGCGAGCCCAGCGGCCAATCAGCTTTGTGTCACCGTAAGGATACAATTTCGGAGCATGACAGACAGATAGACAGATAGACAGACAGACAGACAGACAGACAGAATAAGGCAATTATATATATAGATATATATATATATATATATATATTTTATATATATATATATATATATATATAATATATATATATATATATATATATATATATATATATATATATATATATATATATATATATATATATATATATATATATATGTACACTGTGTGCAGAATTATTAGGCAAATCAGTATTTTAATCACATGATAATTTTTATACATGTTGTCCTACTCCAAGCTTTGTAGGCTTGAGAGCCAACTACCAATTAAGTAAATCAGGTGTTGTGCATCTCTGTAATGAGGAGGGGTGTGGTGTAATGACATCAACACCCCATATAGGGTGTGCTTAATTATTAGGCAACTTCCTTTCTTTTGGCAAAATGGGTCAGAAGAGAGATTTAGTGTGCTCGGAAAAGTCCAAAATTGTGAGATGTCTTGCAGAGGGATGCAGCAGTCTTGAAATTGCCAAACTTTTGAAGCGTGATCACCGAACAATCAAGCGTTTCATGTTGAATAGCCAACAGGGTCGCAAGAAGCGTGTTGGGCAAAAAAGGCGCAAAATAACTGCCCATGAATTGAGGAAAATCAAGCGTGAAGCTGCCAAGATGCAATTTGCCACCAGTTTGGCCATATTTCAGAGCTGCAACATTACTGGAGTATCAAAAAGCACAAGGTGTGCCATACTCAGGGACATGGCCAAGGTAAGGAAGGTTGAAAAACGACCACCTTTGAGCAAGAAACATAACATAAAATGTCAAGACTGGGCCAAGAAATATCTTAAGACTGATTTTTCAAAGGTTTTATGGACTGATGAAATGAAAGTGACTCTTAATGGGCCACATGGATGGGCCAGAGGCTGGATCAGTAAAGGGCAGAGAGCTCCGCTCCGACTCAGATGCCAGCAAGGTGGAGGTGGGGTACTGGTATGGGCTGGTATCATGAAAGATGAACTTGTGGGACCTTTTTGGATTGAGGATGGAGTGAAGCTCAACTCCCAGACCTACTGACAGTTTCTGGAAGACAACTTCTTCAAGCAGTGGTACAGATAGAAGTCGGTATCGTTCAAAAAAAACATGATTTTCGTGCAGGACAATGCTCCATCACATGCATACAACTACTCCACAGTGTGGCTGGCCAGTAAAGGTCTAAAAGATGAAAAAATAATGACATGGCTGGCCCCTTTGTTCACCTGATCTGAACCCCTTAGAGAACCTGTGGTCCCTCATAAAATGTGAGATCTACAGGGAGGGAAAACAGTACACCTCTCGGAACAGTGTCTGGCTGTGGTGGATTGTGTACACAATGTTGATCGTAAACAGATCAAGCAACTGACAGAATCTATGGATGGTAGGCTGTTGAGTGTCATCATAACGAAAGGTGGCTCTATTGGTCACAAATTTTTGGGGTTTTGTTTTTGGATGTCAGAAATGTTTATTTCTAAATTTTGTGCAGTTTTATTGGTTTACCTGGTGAAAATAAACAAGTGAGATGGAAATAATTTGGTTTTTATTGAGTTGCCTAATAATTCTGCACAGTAATAGTTACCTGCACAAACAGATATCCTCCTAAAGCCCACTTTACACGTTGCAATTAGTTGTACAATCGCATTTGCGATGTGACACGCCCAGGTTGCATACGGGATCTATGAGATTTCACGTTGGTCGTTCATTTGCTGTCACACGAGCGTTAGTAGTCTATGTTAAATTGGTCAATTTTGTGTGCGATCCTTTAGATCATGTGTTCTGTGACGTATGCATTGAGCACCTTTTTTTTTTTTATTTATTGACTTGCCAAGCGTGTGTAATGTGTAGGGATGCGTTTTTACTATGTCATCTGCCATTCAGCTCTGCTACATGGCCGCTAACAGCAGACACAGACAGCCATGTAGCAGAGCTGAATGGCAGATGACAGCAGACACAGACAGAGCCGCACTGTCAGAATGAACTCGGGTGAACTTCACCCGACTTCATTGTGATGCTGCGGCTCTGTCTGTGTCGCGTCCTGATTAGCGGTCACCAGTGAAGACTCACCGGTGACCGCTAATCTCCTGAGTAACTGAAGTTAGCAGCCCTCTCTCATATACTCACCAATCCCCGATCGCGGGTAACCTCAGTGACAGCAGCTGATCGCACGGCTGTCTTCATTTGCTGCATAGAGGTGACCGGAGCGGCTGTGTCTGCTGCGGCTCCGGTCACCTCCATGCAGCTGCGGTGGAAGCGACGCTGGATCATCCTGGATTACGCCGGACAAGGAGGGCTTTTTGGGGCTGATTAAAGTGGTGAACCAGGGTATATGTGTGTGTTTTTATTTCTAATAAAGGATTTTTTCGGGTGTGTGTTTATTTACTGTAACTTACAGATTAATCATGGAGGGTGTCTCATAGACGCCTGACATGATTAATCTAGGACTTATTGGCAGCTATGGGCTGCCAATAACTCCTTATTACCCCGATTTGCCAACGCACCAGGGCAAATCGGGAAGAGCCGGGTACAGTCCCAGAACTGTCGCATATAATGTATGCGGCAATTCTGGGCGGCTGTTGGCTGATATTGTTAGGGTGGGGGGCTCCCCATAACGTGGAGCTCCCCATCCTGAGAATACCAGCCTTCAGCCGTATGGCTTTATCTGGCTGGTTTTAAAAATGGGGGGAACCGCACGCCGTTTTTTTTAATTATTTAATTATTTATTTCACTACACAGTATAGACACGCCCACCGGCTGCTGTGATTGGGTGCAGTGTGACACCTGTCACTCAGAGTGGGGGCGTGTCTCACTGTAACCAATCATAGGCGCTGGTGGGCGGGGAAAGCAGGGAATACGAAATTGTTTAATGGGCGGCCGGCTTTTTCAAAACAGTAAAAGCCGCCGGAGCAGTGTGAATGCCGTGCAGCGCCAGGGATCGGGGATCGGTGAGTGTATGAGAGAGGGGGATAGACTGACATGGACTGAGAGAGAGGGACAGAGATAGTGACCGACTGACAGAGATTAGTGCATGACAGACATTGTGAGGCGCTTCAGAACGCAGCTTTTCAGCTGCGCTCTGAAGCAGACCTTTTTTAAGCTGCGGTGCAGAGCGCACACCTGCGCACATAGCATCAGACAACAAAATCGTATGAGGGATGTCACACGTTACAATTGACTAGGTTCGTGCAACAAAACGCTCAATTCTAGAGAATGATACGATGTGTTTGCGATCAACGGTTTTGCGTTCAATCCTGATCGCATGTAGCTGTCACACGCAGATACCTCACAAACGATGCCGGATGTGCGTCACTTACAACTTGACCCCAACGACGGATTGTGAGATATATTGAAGTGTGTGTAGCGGGCTTTAGATAGCCAAATCTAAAAGAAACCCACTCCAACTTCCAAAAATATTAAGCTTTGACATTTACGAGTCTTTTGGGTTAATTGAGAACATAGTTGTTGATCAATAATAAAAAAAAAATTCTCTAATAATTCTGCACACGGTGTGTATATATATATATATATATATATATATATATATATAGATCTATATATAGAGAATTTTATATATTTAAGATTATTGTAGGTGGGTCTCTTAAAATTGTGTAGTACGGCATTACACACTGGAAAAATTAAGGATGAGGGTCGAATCGTGATAATCTTGATATGGTGATGGAGGATGACATGAAAGGGAAGAAAACAAGAACTGTACACGCTTGATGGAACGTGAAGGGCTAAATGGAAGGGCAACACAAAAAAAGGAACATTTCAGTTGACTTTATGCTCGGCTGCTGTCATCCGGTGGGGTTAAGACGTTTAAGTCAATCCAGGCCTTGTTTATTTTTTATAAGAGTAAGCATTGTAAGTTGACATGGGGATGCGCCTGTTATTATGCCACCAGAGGCACTAAAACCCACTCTGACAAAACACTAGTGGCAGGACAGGCCAGCACACCAAAAGCGTAGATAGACAGTTTATGCCACATGTCAAGCTTGGATACCCAATAGTTGTACAGCACTGAGGAATCACAGAGTATAGTGGTATCATCAGCTAGTTATTCCTTCATCATCTTCCAAAATGTTTCCCTCCTAGTCAGAGTACCCTGCGCATCAGGGCCTGGGCACTAAGCGGGTCTAATAAAACTGTTCCAGGCCTTTCATAGTTTTCCCATGGCTGCTTCTGATGGACCTAGTATGTGTCTCTCTCTTCTCTCCTTCTCTTAGTTGCCCAAAAAACAATGACCTCTGCTGGCATCGTTGTTAGATGGGAATTTTTTGACCAACCTGCCTAAATATCTCTACTACGCTATCTATACTCCAGACACTAACCCCACATTAATTTCAGCTATGAGCAGTATTATTAGAGAATGGAATATATGTAAATTAGCCCTGAAAAGGATTCTTGAATGTACATGGCAGCAAGGTATGTAAGACAATGATCCCTGCCTAAATGCCTCTAATACAATATCCCTACTCCAGAAACTAACCCTACACCAATTACAGCTAAGAACGGGATTAGTGTAGAATAGAATCTCTTTGAATTAGCCCTGAAAAGGGCAGTTGGTTTATTATTGCACCAGCAGGAACTGTCACACTATAAGGCTATGTGCACACGTTGTGTCCTGACCAGTGCGGAAAAGAACGCACCCTCTGGCAGACGTGACGCTGTGTGTTGACAAAAAGAGTGCATCCAAAATGCATGTATGTTGGATGCATTTTGCATGCATTTTACATGCGTTTTGGATGCATTTTTGTCAGTGTGTTCCCCCGGCAATTTAGCTCTGCTACATGTCTGCTGACAGCAGACACAGACAGAGTCGGGCGATGAGAATGAACTCGGATGAACTGCACCCGACTTCATTGTCATCCCGCGGCTCTCTCTCTGTGTGCTGTCATGAACTCAGATGAACCTCCGAGGTCAGTGCCAGGACACAGGAGTAGAGTTGAGCCATGTTCGAGTCAAATAGTTCGAGTGATTTGGGCGGTGTTCGAGTCGTTCAACGAACTCGAACAATTTGCTTACATTTCGGCAGTTCGAGTTACGTTCGAGAATGGTTCGATCACCAAAAGCATGGCTTTTCACAGTAAGGCTATGTGCGTACGCTGCGTATCTGCATGCGTCCTGCGTCCCCAGCACTATCCCTCTCTCTTTCCTATTCACCGATCACGGGCGCGAGGCTGCACGGCTGTCACAAATCTCCGGTGGCTTTTCCTCTTTTGAAAATGGCTGCCACTTCATTATTCAATCAGGTATTCCCTGCCTTCCCCGCCCACCAGTGCCCAGGATTGGTTGCAGTCAGACACGCCCCCACGATGAGTGACAGCTGTCTCACTGCAACCAATCACAGCCTCTGGCTGTGGTTCCCCCTAATTTTGATACCAGCCAGGATAAAGCCACACGGCTGGAGGCTGGTATTGTCAGGATGGGGAGCGCCACCCTAACAATATCACCCAGTAGCCACCCGGGATTGCCACATCCATTAGATGCGACAGTCCCGGGACTCTACCCAGCTCATCCCGAATTGCCCTGGTGCAGTGGATATCGAGGTAATAACGGGGCTAATCATGACTAGCGTTTCCCGAGACACCTTCCATGATTAGCCTGTAAGTGAAAGTAAAGAAACACACACAGCAAAAAATCCTTTATTTGGAATAAAAGACAAAAAAACACCTCATTACCTCTTTATTAATCCCCAAACAACAATCCAGGTCCGAAGTAATCCACACGATGCTTTCAGCTCTGCTACATGAAGATAACAGGGAGCCCCGTAGAACACGAGCGATCTGTGACCTCTCCACGCAGCACCTAAAGTGAGCCACGTTGCCACCGGAGACTTCACTCTGCAATGCAGAGGTCAAGATAAAGAAATCTTCTTATGGTTCTCATTAGAGGCAGTGGCTCAATGGTTAGAGCTACTGTCTAGGGAGCATTATTTCACGAGTTCAAGTCCTGGCTGCCCCGGTGAAGAATTTAACTTATTTTTAATTATAATTATTTATTTATAATTTAATTTAATTTACTTTACTTATACACTGAGGGGAGGAGCCAGACATCAGCTGTTAGCCGCGGGCCACACCTCTAAAATTTGAGCAGTTCACGGAATGAGGCTGCATTGCTCTCTCCTCTCTCTCTTCTCTCTCTCTCTCCTCTCTCTTCTCTCATCACTCTCTTCTCTCTCTGTCTCTCTCTTTTTCTCTCTCTCTTGTTCTCTCTTTCTCTCTCTCTCTTTTTCCCTCTTTTTTTCTCTTTCTCTCTCTTTCTCTCTCTTTTTCTCTTTCTCCTCTCTCTTCTCTCGCTCTCTCTTCTCTCCCTCTTCTCTCTCCTCTCTCTCTTCTCTCCTCTTCTCTCCCTTTTCTCTCTCTTCTCTATCTTCTCTCCTCTTCTCTCTATCTTTTCTCCTCTTCTCTCTCTTCTCTCTTCTCTTTCTTTTCTCTCTCTCTCCCTCTCTCTCTTCTCTTTTCTCTCTCCCTCTCTTCTTCTCTTTTCTCTCTCTTTTCTCTCTCTCAGACCTGGCGATAATCAGCTGATGCGGTCACCTGACAGAATTAGCTGACACTATAAGTCGAGCGGTGAGGCCGGCTTTTTACCGCCCGGCCGACTAAACTATCAGCTGCTGCTGTCGGACAGGAGTTAGTTTTTTGGGGTTTTTTTGCACTGATGCATCAGCTGATTGTATAAAAGCCGTTTATACAATCAGCTGCTGTGTCATGGGATTCAAGCAGGGGCGGACTGGCCCACCAGGAGGTTGGGAGAATCCTCGGTGGGCCCCTGCTATTGATGGCCACGCCCCCTAGGCCCCGCCCCCCTACCCCCCCTGGGCCCCTATGGATATGTGTGAGAGGGCCCCCCCCGGCCGGTAATTTCACTAATCATATCGGCACATTGCCGATATGATTAGTGACAATGCCATTCCCTCTGCAGCGGCAAGCAGGAAGAGCGATCTCCCTGCTCTGCCTGCTGTCACTGTCAGTGCCGCGTGGCTCTGACTCATCTGCGCAGCAACACTTCAGGAGGAGGCAGTCTCAGAGGGATGACTGCTTCCTTCCTGTGCAGGTGCTGGAAACATCGCGCGGCGGATGACGGACCCGGCGTCGCCCCAGGCCAGCCTGCAGGAGCAGCAGCGCGTGAGTATAGAAGGCGGGGGCCCGGGGAGGGTGTGCGGGGGCCCCGGGGAGCGAGCAGGGGCCCCGGGGGTATATGCGGGGGGGCTCTTCTTCTTATCAGTCACCTGCCTGTATCTGCAGCCACCGGCGCGTTCCTCATCAGTGTGTGCATGCCGGGCACACTAGCAGGAGGCAGCGTGCTGTGCTGTTCCGGCCCTGCTGTGTGCCCGACATGCACACAGTGCAGAGGAGCGCGCCGGTGCCGGTGACCGCAGCTTCTTCCTATTCAAATGTATTTGCGTCTTTCAGACGTAAATACATTTGAACAGCGTGCTGGGACTGGGCCCCGCCCCCGACGTGCAGCAACGTGATGAGATCAGCAGATTGCTGACGTCATCACAGTGCTGCGGGCGCCACACTGGATTTATCAGGAAGTGAGCGCTCCATGGAGGAGCCGAAGAGACAGGTGTAATTAATGGAGATGTGTGGGGAGGGGCTGAGGACACATAATGGGGAACATTTGTGAAGGAACACAGCTCTGTGACAGGCAGAGGAGGAGTACTGTATTCCGAGGGAGGGGAGAGGCAGGAGTGTGTAGTGATGGGGTAGTGTAATTTGTGTCTGCAGGGGGTGATGTGGAGTGCAATGTATTATGTCTGGGGAGGGAGTAATGGAGGGTGCATTGTATTGTATGTGGGGGAGGGGTAATGGAGGGTGCACTGTATTGTGTGTGTGTGTAGGGAGTGATGGGGGGCTGCAGTGTGTGTGTGTGTGTGTGTGTGTAGGGGGTGATGGGGGGTGCATTGTATTGTGTGTGTGTGTAGGGGGTGATGCATTGTGTGTGTGTGTATGTGTGTGTGTAGAGGGTGATGGGGGGTGCATTGTGTGTGTGAGTGTGTGTGTGTGTGTGTGTGGTGTGATGGGGGATGCATTGTATTGTGTGTGTGTTTGTGTAGGGTGTGATGCATTGTGTGTGTGTGTGTGTGTGTAGAGGGTGATGGGGGGTGCATTGTGTGTGTGTGTGTGTGTGTGTGTGTGTGGTGTGATGGGGGATGCATTGTATTGTGTGTGTGTGTGTGTAGGGTGTGATGGGGGATGCATTGTATTGTGTGTGTGTGTGTGTGTGTATGTAGGGGTTGATGGAGGGGTGCATTGTGTGTGTAGGGGATTATGGGGGTGCAGTGTGTGTGTGTGTGTGTGTGTGTTTGGAGGGGGTGCATTGTATTGTGTGCGTGGTGAGATGGTAATGGGGGTGCATGGTATTGTGTGTGTGTGTGTGTGTGTAGTGGGTGATGGGGGGATGTATTGTATGTGTGTGTGTGTGTAGTGGGTGATGGGGGATGTATTGTAGTGTATGTGTGTGTGTGTGTGTAGGGGATGATGCATTGCATTGTGTGTGTGTGTGGGGGGGGTGATGGGGGGGTGCATTGTATTGTGTGTGTGTGTTTGGAGGGGGTGATGGGGGGGTGCATTGTATTGTGTGCGTGGGGACATGGTAATGGGGGGTGCATGGTATTTGTGTGTTTGTATGTAGTGGGTGATGGGGGGATGTATTGTATTGTGTGTGTGTGTGTGTGTGTGTGTGTGGAGAGGGGCGCGAAGTCATTAATCGAGCTATAGTTACATTTAATTCTCAAAATTTTCGTTTCATTCACCTTTTCTGTTCTAATATTTTACAATGTGAACGACCATGGCTTGCCCCCCCCCCTAGTTTTGATCCTGGGTACGCCCATGCACAGGCCTGAGTGGGCCCCGGCACCCAGCCTTTCAATCGTAAACTTCAGTGATCGTACAAGTTCTGTATGATCACTGAAGTTTTCGTAGTTGCAGGACCTTTAGTGACGTCACATGTGTCATGTGAGTCCTAGCGGTGCACTGCGGGAGTCCCCAGGCCTGCACCGACCGCGCCGGTATTCAGATGTATGTGCGTCTTTCAGGCGCGCAATACATTTGTACAGTGCGGCCGGTGACAGGAGGGAGAGCAGCTCTGCTCAGCCCCGCAGCGTACCGTCATCGCCAGGGCTGCAGAGGAGCGCGCCTCAGTCCTGTACCGACATCATCATCACCGGGGCCGCAGCTGCAGGGATGAAGAGGAGGACGCGCAGGTACAGGTAAGCGCTCCAGAGGAGCCGAAGATGTACTTTTATATGAGGGGCTGCGGGTGGGGGAAGAGCAGTGTTATTTTACAACTGGCATTAAGAAGCGGTGGGGGACTTTATGGAGCATATTATGGGGCAGTGGGGGACATAATAGGGCAGTGGGGGACATAATAGGGCAGTGGGGGACATTATAGGGCAGTGGGGGACATTATAGGGCAGTGGGGGACATAATAGGGCAGTGAGGGACATTATAGGGCAGTGGGGGACATTATAGGGCAGTGGGGGACATTATAGGGCAAAGGGGGACATAATAGGGCAGTGGGGGACATAATAGGGCAGTGGGGGACATAATAGGGCAGTGGGGGACATAATAGGGCAGTGAGGGACATTATAGGGCAGTGGGGACATTATAGGGCAGTGGGGGACATTATAGGGCAAAGGGGGACATAATAGGGCAGTGGGGGACATAATAGGGCAGTGGGGGACATAATAGGGCAGTTGGGGACATAATAGGGCAGTGGGGGACATAATAGGGCAGTGAGGGACATTATAGGGCAAAGGGGGACATAATAGGGCAGTGGGGGACATAATAGGGCAGTGGGGGACATAATAGGGCAGTGGGGGACATTATAGGGCAGTGGGGGACAATATAGGGCAGTGGGGGACATTATAAGGCAGCGGAGGACATTATAAGGCAGCGGGGGACATTATAGGGCAGTGGAAGGACATTATAGGGTAATGGGGGCCATTATGAAGCAAATTGGGGCATTATAGGTCAGTGGGGGACGTTGTGAAAGAAATTGGAACATTATAGGGCAATTTGGGACATTATGAGGCATCAAAGATTTTGGAAGGCAGCATACTATAATGAGGAGGGGGGGATTTATACAGGGATGTAGTTGGAGATATTATAGAAAGGGAAATTTTTGGGGGGACATTTTGGAAAGGGGCACTTTGTGGGGCTATTTTGGAGAGCAGGATTGTGGGGTGATATTTTTTTCAAGAAGCAATTAACATCCCCTTCTGATTCCACTTGTTTCCCCAGACATTATTAAATAAAAGGGGCCAGGATGAGGGACATAATTACTATATGGGGCCAGAATGAGGGACATATATTATTAGTTTATGGTGGCACGTGGGGCATAATTACTGTAGGGGCAAATTAGGGGACATTATTACTGATGAAATATAAGTTAATTTTGAGGATACTGTCTCCAATGGGGGAACAAGAGCCTGATGTGGTGTAGAAATTGGGGAAATAGTGAGGAATGTGCTCTGGGAGTGATCGGCTATAGGTGACTGTTATTTTCTGCAGAGTCGTGTCATGGCAGGAAGAAGTGATGACGGTCAGCGCCGGATGAAGAGAAAAAGCGAAGATGAATAAAGTCAGCTAGAGACGTCACTGGTAAGTCAGTCACGGTATTTCTCCTTTGTATGTGGTTGTATTCAGTCACTATGTGGTCTGGTCACGGTGTGGTGGTATTTCTCCCTTGTATGTGGCTGTATTTGTTCACTGTTTGGTGGTAATATGTGGTCTGGTCATGGTGTGGTGGTATTTCTCCCTTGTATGTGGCTGTATTTGGTCACTGTTTGGTGGTAATATGTTGTCTGATCACTGTGTGGCGGTATTTATCCCTTGTATGTGGTTGTATTTGGTCACTATGTGGTGGTAATATGTTGTCTGGTCGCGGTGTGGCGGTATTTCCCCCTTGTATATGGTATTATTGATTTTGGTATAGTGGATTGTGTTGTGTATGGAAGTCACTTTTTTCTCTATAAGGGGGAGATTTTTTCCAGTAGAAATTAAATACTTAAACATTTAACCCCTCCCTGTCCTGCCCTGTCCTGTGACTATTACACTGCAGGAAATATGCAGTGAGTATTCAGTGAGGTTTTTTTACCTCAGTATTTGAAGCCAAAATCAGGAGCAGTAAAATCAGAGAAAAAGTGTGTGAATGTGGCCTAAAGATAAGTGATAACTTATTCATCTATGTGGACCGATTGCTGGGACCTGCACCGATCGTGCGACTTTTATCCCCCATTACACTGGAGCTCGTGTCCGACTCGACCCTTGATCCATTCATTCCCTCAGTGGCTGCGAGCGCTGCGCTTGTTATTATCTGGCTGCTCCACAGAGGATGAATGGAGCTGCGGTCACACATCCCACCCCACAGAGGATGAATGGAGCTGCTGTCACACCCCCCTCCCCACAGAGGATGAATGGAACTGCGGTCACACATCCCACCCTACAGATGATGAATGGAGCTGCGGTCACACACCCCACCTGCTTCTGCAAAAAGTTCCCCAATCTTCCGATCGGTGCGGTTTCCACTGGTCTGGTTCCACCGATCAATAAGTTATCACCAACCTACCCTGTGGATCGGTGATAACTTGTTTTCACCAAAGACCCCATTACTGCAAACGACTATAATTGTACATCCCAGTTATGGTGCACAATATAGATGTGCAGGAGCCATCTGTGTATACAGTCAAAGCTGAAGTTTTTTTTTTTTCCTTTTATACAGTCAAAGCAACACAATAATGGGGATAACGCTAATGGATGTTTATATTTAACTGTAAGGTGGGCCCCTGGAGTCAATTCTCCTGGTGGGCCCCAGACAGCCCAGTCCGCCCCTGGATTCAAGCCCTTGAACCTGACACATCATCTGATCACTTTGCCTTCCAGCAAACCAATCAGATGATATTGGATCCGGATTGGATGGCGCGGGACCCTTGACCCAGGATTACTGTGGAGGGGGTTCTTTATTTCAATAAAGATGGAGTCACTAATTGTGTTGTGTTTTATTTGTAATAAAAATATTTTTCTGCGTGTTGTGTTTTTTTTTTATCTGTACTAGAAATTCATGGTGGCCATTTCTAATATTGGCGTGACACCATGAATTTCTGGCTTAGGGCCAGTTGATAATATACAGCTAGCCCTAACCCCATTATTATTCAGCGAGCCACCCGTCACCAGGGCAGCTGGAAGAGTTGGATACAGTGCCAGAAGATGGCTCTTCTATGAAAGCGCCATTTTCTGGGGCGGCTGCGTACTGCAATTCGCAGCCGGGGTGCCCAGAAAGCTTGGGCACCCTGCACTACGGATTCCAATCCCCAGCAGCCTAGTTGTACCTGGCTGGACACAAAAATTGGGCAAAGCCCTCGTCATTTTTTTTTTTTTATTTAATGAATTTCATGAAATAATTAAAAAAAAAAGGCTTCTCTATATTTTTGGTTCCCAGCCGGGTACAAATAGGCAGTTGGGGGTTGGGGGCAGCCTGTAGATGCCTGCTGTACCTGGCTAGCATACAAAAACATGGCGAAGCCCACGTAATTTTTTGGGGGTGCAAAAAACTCCTGCATACAGTCCTGCAAGGAGTATGCTGAGCCTTGTAGTTTTGTAGCTGCTGTCTGCTGTCTGTCTGTATGCAGGAGAGCAGACAGCAGCTGCAGAACTACAAGGCTCAGCATGCTGCATCCATGACAGTATGCTGGAGGGAGAGAGAGGGGGAGCAGAACTACAAGGATCAGCATACTCCCTTCAGGACTGTATGCAGGAGATTTTTGCGACCCAAAAAAATGACGTGGGCTTCGCCATATTTTTTGTATGCTAGCCAGGTACAGCAGGCAGGTACAGCTGCCCGCAACCCCCAGCTGCCTATTTGTACCCGGCTGGGAACCAAAAATATAGGGAAGCCCTTTTTTTTTTATTATTTCACGAATTTGATGAAATAATTAAAAAAAAACGACTTTGGCTTTGCCCAGTTTTTGTGTCCTGCCAGGTACAACTAGGCAGCTGGGAATTGGAATCCGCAGCACAGGTTGGCCCGAGCTTTCTGGGCCCCTCTGCTGCGAATTGCAGTCCATAGCCGCCCCAGGAAATGGCGCTTTCATAGAAGTGCCATCATCTGGCGCTGTATCCAACTCTTCCAACAGCCCTGAAGCCGGGTGGCTTGCTGGGTAATAATGGGTTAATACTAGCTTTATTTTACTAGCTAGTATTAAGCCAGAGATTCTTAATGTCAGGCAAGTTTGACCCAGACATTAAGAATCTCCAATAAAAAGTTAAAAAAAAGACATCACACAGAGAAAAAATACTTTAATAGAAATAAATACACAGACACATTAGAGACTCCATGTTTATTACTCCCTCTCAACCCTCCACGATCCTGGTCTTCTGTCTTCTTTCTCCTTCAACCCATGCAGCTCTGCTACATCTGACAGCACTGCATGGGAGGAGGACGATGCTGCTCCCGTGCAGTCCAATCACTCAGTGAGTGAGCAGAGGCTGCGGGCTGGAAGCGGTGATGTCACAGCTGCCACCGTTACTATAGCAACGGCAATCTCCGATCACGTGATTCCCAGGGCTGCTATTTACCGGATGTGGCAGCCAGTCCCTGCATGTGGGCTGACTCTGTAAAGAGCGCCCACATGCAGGAACAAGGAAGCCAACCATGTGCCAGAGCATCTCGCCGGTACACGGAGATGCTGGAACGAGCACCGCGTACCGGAGAGATGCACTGACAGGACCTAGCATGACGTCTAGCCATGTGACCAGTCTGTAGCCAATGAGATAATAGACACATGACTGGTCACATGCTATTTTGATGTCACGGAAGGTCGTATCATCAGTGCTGGTTACCGGCAGGAGACAGCGATTATCAGAAGGAAAAGCGGCGGGAGACCGAGGGCAGGACACATCGCGGGGACCTGTAAGTGTAATGGCAATGTTTATTAACTGTATGTGTACATGTATAATGTGTTTTTATGTGTTTAGCTGCCATTGTTTTCAACGGGGTTCAAAGGAGTTTGTCGAACGTTGGTCGAATGGAGCCTCCGTTCGACGAACTGAACCAAACTCGAACATTAGGGGGGTGGCTCATCTCTACACAGGAGTCCACAGCAATGATGTCAGAGCTTCACCCGATTTTGATGACATCGCGCGGCTCTTTCTGTGTGGCAGCCTGATTTGCGGTCACACGTGAAGGACTCATCTGTGATCACAAATCCCCTGAGTGACTGCAGTGAGCCGCGCGATCAGCTGTGCTTTCACTCATATTACCCACGGCCACTGCTGCAGTCCTCCACCTGAGAGCGGTGGTAACCTCAGTGACAGCACAGTCGATCGCACGACTCACTTCAGTTGCTGAATGAAGCTCACAGGAGTGGCACTCCTGTCAGCTTCTGATGTAGCAGAGCTGGAAGCGTCGTGGGACCTTGCGTGGATTACGTCGGACCTGGAGGTGTATTTGAGGGATTAATAATGTGGTGAAAGAGGGTTTTTTTCTGTCTTTTATTACAAATAAAGGATTTTTGGAAGTGTGTGTTTATTTTCTGTAACTTACAGGTTAATCATGGAAGGTATCTCGGGGAGACGCCTGCCATGATTAACCTAAGACTTAGTGGCAGCTATGGGCTTCTGCCATTAACTCCTTATTATCCCGTTTGCCACTGCACCAGGGCAATTCGGAATGAGTCGGGTAGAGTCCCGGGACTGTCGCATCTAATGGATGCGGCAATTCCGGGCGGCTGCTGGCTGATATTGTTAGGCTGGGGGGCTCCCCATAACGTGGAGCTCCCCATTCTGAGAATACCAGCCTTCAGTTGTGTGGCTTTACCCTGGCTAGTATCCAAATTGGGGGAACTGCACGTCGTTTTTTTTTTAAAATTATTTATTAATTTTTTTCAACTGCTCGATATGGACACGCCCACCGGCGGCTTTGATTGGTTGCAGTGAGATAGCTGTCACTCAGTGTGGGCGAGTGTCTGACCGCAACCAATCATAGGCACCGGTGGGCGGAGGAAGCAGGGAATGCGTGACGGATTAATGAGAGGCCGGCTTTTTCAAAATACGAGAAGCCGCCACAGTATGAACACCGTGCAGCGCAGCGCTGGTGATCGTGGATAGGTGAGTATGAGAGAGGGGGTGGGAGGGAGAGACCGACATGGACAGAGAGAGAGACAGAGACAGAGAGACCGACTGACAGACCGACCGACAGAGAGAGAGACCGAAAGACCTGCGTTTATTATGTCAAAAAACACATGCAGATCGCTAGTAAAAAGCAAGCGAAACGCATTCTTTCTTGAAAAATATGTATTTAGACATTTCTCATTGACTTCAATGTTATTAAAACGCTGCCAAAATGGCAAAAACAATTCACATGTTGCTTCTTCAAACGCAGGGATTTTGACAAATTTTCCGCAACTAAAATGCAGCGTTTACAAATGCATTGTGCGCACAAGAAAGCCCTATTTTCCATAGACTTTGCCTGGAAATCAAAACACATGCAATTTTGCATTAAAACGCTGCAGCTCAAAACGTTGCTGAAACGCATGAAATAAAGCAAAATGCGCACATAGCCTAATACACTGTCCATTCTCCAGCAAAAACTCTTTACTCACCCCAGGGCTATGGGGTACTCGGTCCTGTATATTTACGGGGACAGTTCACTGGGTGGCCGTTACCCGGTTCCGTGACCCCAGGGGTCGCTTGAAAGGAGTTATGTACAAGGGAATAATAATAAAGGTTTTGTCATGATGCCAATTGTGGGTTGCGGCTATACAGTATAGATGGAGCCGCCGCTGTATAGTCTCTCACCACTGGGGCTGATGTTAATGGCAGCCTGGATGTTGGGCCCTCCGCAAGAAGGGCTAGACCCCAGGGGGTAGGTGATGCAGTTAAGCGCGGAAATAAGGTAGGCCACACAAGGGATTGCAGTGTAACTGGTTTCTTTACTCACAGTGTTGTTATGGCTTGCAACCCAAAGAAGGCTGTTCCTCACCACTGGTCCCCTTAGTCCCAGTGCCGGTATGGAAATCTGCTGGCTTCTTTTCCCTGCACCTGTCTCTGGTTGGTGGGTCCCCGTGGCTTGGAGCATCTGGGGTCCCCTCCTGGTAGTCTTTCAGTCTTTAGTCCATACGGTGGGCAGTTTGAACCCTGTAGGGTCGGTGCTCTGTTCCGATCCCTGGCTTTCCCGTCACTGCTGGTGCCCCAGACTTTACAGTCGGTGAGGTCCTGGATGGTCCCCTCACTGTGCAGATATTATCAGGTCAGTCTGGAGCGTTTGCCTGACCTAGTACTCTGTACCCCTTCGGTGCTATGGTTCCGAGAGTACTCCACCGTACTACCTCGGCAACCACATGCCTGCGCCTGACAGGTCACTGTTACACACTCCCGTCAGTACGGTTACGCCCGTCTCCCTTCACTTCCACTTACTGACTATTTGACCTCTCCTCTCTGGTTGTCATCTAGTGGACTGGATCAGCTCCACCCCTAGGTAGCCATCCATTGGGTCCAACTCAAGCTTGTCACCAGTCTTTGGGGAAGGGAAAACCAGGGATTATACATGCGTTTTGGTGTTACTGGCACTGGTCTTCTGGGTCCCTGGGGGTAGGTCCTGCATCTTTGAAAGGATTCAATTCCTTGTAGCTCCTGATGGTTTCAGGGACGCTACATTCTCCCTACATTATTTCCGGGTACAGTTTTCCCAGCATTGTGTCACCAGGTGTTATATAGACCCGATGAGGCTATGCAGACAGCCAATCATAGTAATGCCAGTAGCCAACATGGCTATGACATTACCGTGATTGGCAAGCAATCCGTTCATGTTTAGTGGCTGAAAATCAACTGTGAAACATGAGGAACGGGAACTTGAGCATGGCGCCAAGGTGCCAGGATACTATTTGGCACAGCGGTTGGCAACAGGGCATCATCTATTTAGATACCTGTTAGGCACGCTCATCACAGAACCTCAGGACATTCATCTTTTGTGACATCTGATTGTTATTTAGGTGGCTTATATGCACCAGGACTCGTTCAATGTTTCTACCAGTCCATTTGGTCTACTATATCCCCTGATGAACCCTTTCATTGTGGGGAGAAAAGCATTGGGATTGGGATCTTTAAGGGCATGCTTCAGCATGTGGTGCATCTTTTGGATTGAAGGAGGCTCTTTGGATGTGCTGATTACCCTCTTAAGAAGCCAATTTTTTTCTTATATTTTGTGCCTTATTTATACACATACAGTGCCTTGCAAAAGTATTCGGCCCCCTTGAATTTTTCAACCTTTTCCCACATTTCAGGCTTCAAACATAAAGATAAAAATTGTAATGTAATGGTGAAGAATCAACAACAAGTGGGACATAATTGTGAAGTTGAACGAAATGTATTGCTTATTTTAAACTTTTATAAAAAAAATAATAAACTGAAAATTGGGGCGTGCAATATTATTCGGCCCCTTTACTTTCAGTGGAGCAAACTCACTCAAGAAGTTCATTGAGGATCTCTGAATGATCTAATGTTGTCCTAAATGACTGATGATGATAAATATAAGCCACCTGTGTGTAATCAAGTCTCCGTATAAATGCACCTGCTCTGTGATAGTCTCCGTGTTCTGTTTAAAGCGCAGATAGCATCATGAAGACCAAGGAACACAACAGGCAGATCCGTGATACTGTTGTGGAGAAGTTTAATGCCGGATTTGGTTACAAAAAGATTTCCACAACTTTAAACATCCCAAGGAGCACTGTGCAAGCGATCATATTGAAATGGAAGGAGTATCATACCACTGCAAATCTACCAAGACCCGGCCGTCCCTCAAAAATGTTATCTCAAACAAGGAGACTACTGATCAGAGATGCAGCCAAGAGGCCCATGATCACTCTGGATGACCTGCAGAGATCTACAGCTGAGGTGGGAGAGTCTGTCCATTAGACAACAATCAGTCGTACACTGCACAAATCTGGCCTTTATGGAAGAGTGGCAAGAAGAAAGCCATTTCTCAAAGATATCTATAAAAAGTGATTACACACAGGTGGCTTATATTTATCATCATCAGTAATTTAGGACAACATTGGATCATTCAGATATCCTCAATGAACTTCTGGAGTGAGTTTGCTGCACTGAAAGTAAAGGGGCCGAATAATATTGCATGCCCAAATTTTCAGTTTATTATTTTTTATAAAAGTTTAAAATAAGCAATAAATTTCGTTCAACTTTACAATTCAACAAGGAATGGAAGGCCTCCCATATGATGACAGGTTGAAAAAGTTAGATATGTTTAGCTTAGAAAAAAGACGTC